>NC_138032.1:23056024-23656024 GCF_964106645.2 Podarcis pityusensis
TGGCACCCCGAAACTTCTGAGGGCGGCATAAATACCAAGAGGGCACTGTGGCGTTTTACCTCCTAGGTGGGCCATAAGGAAAGGGTTAAATGAGTGTGATATGATTGGCCAGAGAGAAAACTGATAGGAGGAGTTAGAGTTAGAGTCGGAGCTGTGTGGAAGTCAGTTGAGAGTTGGGAGTTGGAGAAGGAAGAGGGAGAATAGTCTGTGGGTTGGTTGAGTTGTGTTGTGAGAGTGAGAGGAATTGTTAGGTGGAGTCAGATAGATAGTTGGAATAATCAGTTTGAAGTTGTTAGGAACGGATAGGTCAGTAAAGTAACTAAGATTAAGAAACTGACAAGAAAAATTAACTGAAAAGATAAGCTTGTTCATGCCTATAAAAATAAACTTGATTATTTGTTAATGTTAACAACTGTCTGGACTCCGCCTGTCCCCATGAGAAACGGGTTGGTGGCAGCGAAGAAAACAATTACACTGGTGGCACAGGGTCAATAGACCGTCAAACGTCCGGGGACCCTGTGTGATCGCCACAGGCACCAACAGAGGACGCCACATCGCCCTCCAGCTTAAAAACAGAAAAGAAGATACTACAAAAGAGAAGTTTTATTAGGGCAATTTAACTTTATTTATTTTTTTTTTCTCCATACAGCTAGGTCAACTATAGCAGTAATAATAAAATAAGCATAAAAACAAATTGCGGCCCAGGACAGAGTACATAATCTGGAGCAACTACCAAGCAAATTTAAGTCTGTGATTACATAATAGTAAAAAACCAAGCACACCTGTCCTTTCAGCAGATGAAAGTTGCAGAGGTTGCCAGGAAGTGCAACGTGTTCTGATTCATTGGTGTGAATTATTACCAGAGAGAATCCAATCCAATCGTTTTTCTCCCCAAACCCCCCACCCCGGCCCCTTCACTTTGGCTTCGTATATATTACACGGTTTCTCAAGTGCTTTAGGTTAGAAATGGTTAATTTTGATAAGCTGTTTTTCTTTTCCTTTCCACCTGCTAAAAGAACAGGATCACTACAGCAATAAAAATAATTACATAACAGCTACAGCTATGATGTTTTGTTTTGGTTTGCCTGTTGACGAGTTTTTCTTTTTTAAACGTTTTTTGTGAACATGTGAAAGTCAATATCGGTTTTCTGTTTGTGTGTGTGTGTGAGTGTGTGTGTGTGTATATTTCTGTGTGTCGGTGTGTGAATAATAAAACTACTGAAATTTGTCAGAAACTGTTTTGAATAGAATATATATCTTTTATATATATCTATATCTATATATATTTTCTCTTTCTCTTTCTCTCTCTCTCTTTGATACTTTAAACATGCAGTAGTTGTCTTGAGTAATGTACGACATATCTGATCCATGATTTCCCTTTAATGGTTTGAAGTACCTGTTTGTTTGAAATTTTGTTTCCTAAAAAAATAATTTTTATTTATTTAGTAATGATCTTCAGGCAGATTTGGACCAGTGCAGCTTTTTTTTTTTAAAAGGCCCCAACTGCTCTATACGTTCAAAGCACGATGTCACTTTAAACCACTGTGGCTTGCCCCAAAGGATCTTGGGAACTGTAGTCTCCTACGGGTGCTAGGAGTAGTTTGAAGACCCCCTGCCCCCCTCACAGATTCCCAATGGCTTTTTAAACCAATCCCTCTTCTCAAGGAACTCTGGGATTTGTAGTTCTGCGAGGGGAGAAATGGTTTTCTAGCATCTCTCAGCAGCCTTAACAGACTACAACTCCCAGGAATTTTTAGCGGAAGCCATGGCTGTCTAGAGCACAGTCATACCTTGGATCCTGAACGCCTTGGTACTCGGACGTTTTGGCTCCCAAACGCCGCAAACCCGGAAGTGATAGTTCCGGTTTACAAACGTTCTTTGGAACCCGAACATTCCAACGGGGCTTTCGATTGGCTGCAGGAGCTTCCTGCAGCCAATCAGAAGCCGCACTTTGGTTTCCGGATGTTTTGGAAGTCGAGTGGACTTCTGGAACAGATTCCAAGGTACGACTGTGGTTCAATAGTGCTTTAATTGTACAGTGCAGAAGGGTCCTTAGTCACGAGAACTGGGAACGAGGGCCAATCTTTCCAGCAGAAAGAATCCTGGCAAACTAGAAGCTGTTCACATAAAGCAAAGCAACTTTTTTCCCCATGGGGTTTGGAGTGCTAACTCTGTGCCACTTTTTTTGCAAGCAATTTTGTTCAGCCTGTCTTTTTTTATTTTTTAATTAGCCTTAACAAAACTCCTTGTATTTATAGACATTTTTATTCAAAATAAGATCTTACTATTATACAGGTTTCTCTCTTTTTTTTTTTTTGACTATATACAGAAGTGCAAAAGGTCAACCTTCCTCTCTATACTTTCCCACGTGCTAAATTGCAGCATAATCAACCCTCAAGAGTTTGCACACGCACTCATACATATTATAATTCTTGTTATACGTAAACTTTTGAGTATTTGGATTATCAACAAAAAGTCCCTTGATCTATTGATTATGCAGCTTATTTATAACAAGGCCTGATATTCAGGGATTTCAAAAAAATATTTAAACAATATTTTAACATTTGAAATGGATACAGTAGAAAATAAATTTTTATTCTGATATCTAGGAACTAGATTTTTTCTTTTATAATTAATTACAAACAAAATAAATCATCAAAATATTACTCAGTTGTCTGCCAGGATCGTTGCAATAGCAACAACTTAACTTCTTACTTAGCAATGATTATATAAGATATCCATATAAAAGATCTTTGTTCTTTTAATGAAAACTAGACAAGAACTAACAATGACTGATATTCTTACATTGTAATATTAAATCAGTAAAATATAAATCATTTAGTTAACAATAATACGAATATTCATGACACTACATGTAAATTCAAAACTGCATATGCTATGAAGAAGAAAAAAAACTTTTTAAATTTTTTCCGTATTTTGAAAAATTCATTAGTTAAAATCTAATAAAACAAAATTCTATAAACTGAAATGGCATTCGTCTGGTAATAGAAAATGAAAATGATCTAATAAATGTAAGAAATAAAAACTACTATTTTAACAAGGAAAAAAAATAAGTAGTATTCTCTAATGTAAGTAAACTACAATAACATGTGAAGTCACCTATACTTTCTTAACACGATTGAAATTACATTGGTATGGGTTTTAACCCGTAATGTAATAATCTAAGGCTTTAATAGATGTACAGTACAATCAGTAAAATCAACACATCATTCTTTTTTTTTTCTAGAAAGCATCTCTCAAGCATAAAAACCTGCAAGTAAACTTGGAAGTACGGAAAGTTCTAGAACTGAACTCTCTCCTCTTCCATTCCATAGACTACCAGTGACCTGGCCCCCACCTCAGCAACCCTTTAGCTTTGCTGAACAGAGCAAAATATATCCTTTACTAGCTGCAACATCCAAACCACAAAAAAGATTTCCTTTGGATGAATCCATTCTTGAAAACTTGAATGCACATCTATGTTTTTTGTTTCATTTTTGTAAAGGCTTTCTAAGGCTATAAGCAGTTAAATCTGAACAGAAGAAATCACATATAAAATTCATCCCAATATTTAACCCACCCGATACCTATTTCTAATTAACATCTCCATTTATCTCATTGTTTTGGTTTCTTTTTTAAAAAATCGTGCATCTGATGTCAGTGCTTCTCTCATGATTAGAGTCACTATTTTTATTTTTGAAGTGCGTGACTTTGAAGTGATGCATTTGAGAAGAAAGCAAAAACCCATCTCCTCCAACACTTTTAGAGTCTCTTGGACTTCTGACAGAGGTTAGAAATTCGAAGCGAAATAAAATTCCTCAAATGTTTTGCAAACAGTGTCTCAGAAATGGCTTTTCCCTTTTTTTAAAAGATTTTTTTTTTAAAAAAAATGTATATTGTCTGTTATATGGTATAGTTTGCATAACTATTATTATGGATTATAATAATTTATATAGGTTTATATATCCAGTATGTGTAGGAATAACCTGGGTTTAAGACTGGTTTTTGCTTATTTTAAAAATGTGCTGCCTACTGTTAACTAAGGTAAAACTGGCCATTTCTGAGACAGCTTTGGTTTAAAACAGAAGGGGTGCCCTTTGACTGATTAGCAACTAGGAAAACAAGCAAAATTAAAAACGTGGCTCTTAAAAGTAACACTGCAGAAATAATACTCTACTTTGATTACAGTCTATGGCACTTCATGAGCATCATTAACAACATGGTACTTAAAGCCATTGATGTGCTTTAAAAATATACACAGTTGTGGTTTATACTTGGCACATTCATCTCTGTCAGATACCTCTTTTTACCACTTCTTACAATCTATTACATTTAAAAATATTAACTCTTAAAAGCAAAAAACGAAAGGAAAAATAAAAATTATACTGTGCATGCACGCTCTCTCCTATAATGGCAATTTTAAATACAAGGTGCACCTTTCGTTATTTTATTTTTTTTGTAAACCTTGAAAGAAATAAACTTACTTAAAAAATTATATCTTGGTCTACAGACGTACCAATACATAATAGATCTATGGCTACATCACAGTCTGTCTTTTCAAGATGACGTACATGATTATGTAGGAAGGAGTCTGCCAGCGCATACCTCTGCTGTGTATGCGCTGCTTTACCTGTGTGCTAGAAAAGATAGACAATGCTGTAGTCTTTAGACAATATGATCACCCCAGCACAAATATCTATTCAATGTACAAAGTATATAGGCAACAGTGTGCAGTGGATTTCCGAGTTGTCATTTCATCTTGTTAACATGCAATATGTGGATGTCTTACTGCTGAGGAAATTTGGGTGCTGTTATCTGACGGTATATACATTATGGCTAATGACCTGTTCCATTTCTTCATTCAATCACACTGTCCTCTTTTCTTTTATATGATCTGCGGAAAATAATGAAGAGGGTGGGAAAGGGGTCGCCTTCGTTTATTCGACACCTGCAGCTATTTCCCCCTCTACTTTTCTTCCATGCAAGAAAGAAATACCACGACCACCACCCTCAATGCTATTCAAATATGACAATGACAGCCCCTGAACACTTCTAATCCAAATGCACTGAAATACGACATATGATACTAATTATTTAATGAGGCATTTAAATCAACATTGATTGCAAAATCTGCGCTGAGTTAAAAGGGGAAGTGATGTGCAAAGTTTCCCCCTTTTAAATTTATTTAGCTTTGATCCTCATCAGCACTTGCTAAACACCTGAGCACAAACCAGGATATAGGTAAAGGTAAAGGGACCCCTGACCATTAGGTCCAGTTGTGGCTGACTCTGGGGTTGCGGCGCTCATCTCGCTTTATTGGCCGAGGGAGCCAGCGTACAGCTTCCAGGTCATGTGGCCAGCATGACAAAGCCGCTTCTGGCGAACCAGAGCAGCGCACGGAAATGCCGTTTACCTTCCCGCCGGAGCAGTACCTATTTATCTACTTGCACTTTGAGGTGCTTTCGAACTGCTAGGTAGGCAGGAGCAGGGACCGAGCAACGGGAGCTCATCCCGCCGTGGGGATTTGAACTGCCGACCTTCTGATTGGCAAGTCCTAGGCTCTATGGTTTAACCCACAGCGCCACCCATGTCCCAACCACGATATAACTAGTACTAATTAATATTTGCCATTTTTTTAATCTCACATTTCCCCCCTTTCCACCCATACTTATCCTGGATGGCTTTAAAAAGAGGAAGAAAATTCACGGAGGATAAAGCTATCAATGGCTATGAGTGACAACGCCTTTGCTCTCTCCCTTCTCTGTAAGAGGCAGCATGCCTCTTTTGCACCAGTTGCTTAGAATCGCAAGTGGGGAGAGAGCTGCTGCTATCAGGTCCTGCTATCACGTCCTCTGGGCATCTGGTTGGCCACTGTGAGAACAAGATGCTGGACTAGATGAGCCTTTGGCCAATCCAGTAGGGCTCTTCTTATGTTCTTAGGTATTTGAACCGTAGCCAGACTGAGGAGCAACAATGGCAGCCTCCACCCAGCTGGTAATATCCTTCTGAGCTGTGATGCAAACTGGGCCCAAAGGGAGAGTGCAAATAGGGAGAGTTTGCAAGGGTTCTTTGGGGCTTGGAGTGCTGTCTCACGGTGTACGAAGGACCGAGAGACATGAACGGCGAGGGAGCTGCTGCGGCGATCTGCAACACCAGCACCATGTTGGTCTTCCTGCCTGAGAACGTGAGAAACTACGCCTGCAGCAAGTGCAAGGTGGTTGACTGGCTGGAAGAGAAGGCGCAACAACTTGAGATCCATCTATGCAGACTTCGAACTACTGGGCAAGATGAGGGGTTTCTCTACAGAGTAGAGTGGACTGTCTGTGAACAGTGACATAAGCGGGGCAGCCCCTAGGGAGAAGGAAGGCTGCCCTTGCAGGAGACAAACCTCTGGAGGAACGTGACACACAGAAGCAGGGCTGTCAGGAGCCATGCTGTGTCACTGGAGCTGCAAAATTGACCCCGGATGACAGTTCTGGGCCAGAGGAGCAAGGATAGCACAGTTGCAGACCTCAGAGTACACCCAAGTGGCTGTGGAAGGTACAATGTACAGAACGATTCCTGCCATTACCAAGAGTGGCAGTTCTTGCCTTTTATTTATTTATAGGTGGTAACCACACTGCCTGCCTTAACAGTGAAGTGTCCTGCATTTGAAAGGTCAACTTTCTTTGAATGGCACTTTAATCGCCACAGAGAATGCTGAGAAGTGTAGTTTTTTAAGGTTGTGGGAATTGTGGCTCTGTGAGGTCACTGCCACGGAAAAACTTCCCAGGATTATCCATGCCAGTTAAAGTGGCCTCACAGCGCTGTCATGTGAATGCATTTGATGTCAAGGCAAAACTTGAAGCAGGAAGTTCATTTCCACAGCAGGCATTGCCCTTGAAACAGGGAGAGGAGATGGCAGACGAGCTATTACCGGCAACTTAAAAATAGTCTTGTTGGATGAAGACATGTCAGGCAGAACCAGTACTGAACACTCCAATCACAAATTTAAATTAAGTGCAGAAAGAAAGAAAAACTCTCTTCCAAGCAGACAGGTGTAGTCAAGTGAAACCTTTTCTCACAGAGCAGAAGGTTAACTTATAAAGACCTGACATTCAGTAGCTGGAGCTGCAGTTCAAGATTAATTTATGCAAGTGGATGAGTTTGTGGACTTTGCCTGATCTCTCCTGACAGCTGGTGTCACAAAACACACACACAAATTCAATATCATTTGGTAATTTGTGCAGGGGAGAGACTATCAGCTTGATGATTCCCAGTTCTGAGTCTCACACAAAAGGAGACTAAGGCCTGCACCTACTGAAAGGACATGATTTTTTTGGTGTGATGACAGAGGCAACTTGACTTGCGGCTATTTTGGACCATGCAGGTTTAAACTGCATTGAATGACAGCTTGAGAGTCATTCATGGGCTGCATGATCCACCTTGCTGATTGGATGCTTATCCCTACAGAGACTTTGGGGCGGGAGGAATCTGTGGCAGTGAAAGAAAAATCAAAGCCTCCTTGATATCAGCCATTTCCTTATGTAGTCATTAACCGTCCTTATGTAATCATTAAAAATGACACCTGCACGGCACCTGGAATTTATGCAATGTTCCTTTAGGACATACACGCAAAAGCTTAAATCTTTTGCAGTCTCCGTATCTAGTAGTTAGTCAGTAGGGCATAGTACATTATCCAGAGTATTATTTATGGGATTTTGGATTTGTATTCATTTTTTTTAAAATGATATTTTCAAATGCCACTTACAACTAGCCTGTGTATATAGTAAAAGGTAAAGGGACCCCTGACCATTAGGTCCAGTCGCAAACGACTCTGGGGTTGTGGCGCTCATCTCGCTTTACTGGTCGAGGGAGTCGGCGTACAGCTTCTGGGTCATGTGGCCAGCATGACTAAACCGCTTCTGGCAAACCAGAGCAGCGCACGGAAACGCAGTTTACCTTCCCGCTGGAGCGGTACCTATTTATCTACTTGCACTTTGACGCGATTTTGAACTGCTAGGTTGGCAGGAGCAGGGACCGAGCAACGGGGGCTCACCCCATCGTGGGGATTCGAACCACCAACCTTCTGATTGGCAAGCCCTAGGCTCTGTGGTTTAACCCACAGCGCCACCCGTGTCCCATGCATAGTAGATGACAGGATAAAAAGTGTGAATGGACTCTTCAGACTGCACGGGTGTGGGCATCAGAGGAAGGTGAGATTTTTTTCCCTCCAAGTACAAAAATAACCTGGAATCCTATGCACATTTAGGAAAATGGGAAGCCAGCTGCCTTACATCAAGTCAATGCAGTTTGGCACTGACTACACCGGCCCTGCTTGGAGATTGAACCTTGGGACTTTCTGGATATAAAGCAGATGATCACCCAAAAAACTACAGCACTTCTCGTTTACCTGGGTTGACATTCAACTTATTTGGGTTTAGTAGGCATGCATAGGACTGTGTTGCAGATACCATGGAGGAATCCTAGCTTAGTCTGCTCTCTGGCCTGCTGTGGGTATTACATCCAAACTGGGCTGCTAACTTGGTTCTTGTTCCAGGGAGGAGAAAATGCAAATCCAGAAAAGCACTATCAAAATGCAATATAAAGCATACTTGAGAAACTTACTGTTTGATGATTATATGTCTACATCTGTGTAACATACTTGTGGCTAGTCAGATGTTCGGCAGATATTATGGGTATCTATTGAAGAACAAGAAAAGGAATGTAACCTGTGAATAATGCGTTCCACAAGAATGCATGATTATTATTATTTTTACTAACAGCTCAGGTGAAAGATGGTGGACTTCTATATCGGAACAGCAAGTTAACCAAAACACAGGTATCAATTTAAATAAAAATGTTCTGTTAAGTAGTATATCAACGTTTAGTAATGATTACTGATTGTTTAGAAAGAAGGATAAAATTAACAGTTAAAAGTTCATGCAGTGCAATAATTTCAAAAGTCCTTTTTGTTGGCCTACACATATTTATACAGTTTGGGGGACTTTGCCTAACTCGCTGTGGAAAAATCTGGCAACCTTTTGGCCCATGCATTTTGCACACTCAATTTTAAGATACTTTGAGCCAGATTTGTTTTGTTTTGTTGCAAATCATTTCATTTTCTGGTTAAGCTGCGCTGATATTCAAGCGAAAGGCATATCGGAAGGCAGAGCTGGAACTGAACTGGAATAAAATCTCAAGTACATAAGCTAATCATGCACCTAAGAATCATATACTTGTTTCCATCTTTGCACTGAAACACACAAACACACACAAACACATTTGGTGGGGAGGGGCACATATCAAATTTAAATATCTTCCTAAGAATAACCTCCTAATAAGGTTCTTGGATTTATTCCCAATATATTATTCTCCCAGCTGGGGTGGGGGGGCAGTACGTCTTCCCCAGATTCCCAAAGACTCCATTTTGGGCAAGTAAACATAGAAAAGCAAGAAAGAGAACCATCTATCTCTATTCTGGTGTCACACCTTGGAAATGCCTTTCCAGTGCAGATCCACCTAACTGTAGTCTACTAGCAAGTAAAGAGAATCCTTCGTTGCTGGCAGATGAGTAGCAGGGATTGTTTTGACTTACTGATTATGGCCTGTTGCTAATATTTTGTTTTGACTACAGCTGACACTGTCTGGATCATTTTTGTTAATGCATTTCTGCTTTAAATTTTATAAATATTGCCCCAGATGCCTTTGTGCAGGGGAAGTTATTTATAAAAATAAGGCTGCAATTCTAACCTGACTTACCTAGGAGCAAGCCCCAATGAATTCAACAGGACTTACTTCTGAGTAGACATGATTAGGATAACATTGTCAAGTGTCTTCCAGTTGTGGATTAAAAGTATAGAATTGTTAGTATCCATATCTCCCACAAGGGTCTAATTTTCCATAATATGGAAAGTAAAGCTACCTGGAGTGATATTTTGTTATGAAACGTAGCGTTTTGCACCATAACATACACAGTTATTCTCTCTCTTTCTCTCTTTGCCATTTGAAAGAAAGTCTTCAAATAGTGCATAACTTGGAGTATTCCCCCCCCCCCAAATCAATACTTTGAACTGTAGTTGCAACAATTAAAACAAACTCAACTTGGTGGGATATGGATTGGTGATTATAACTGGGCCTTCCTCTTTGTTGACCAGCAAAATGTCTCACTGCAGTGATGAGGTGTTGCTCTTCTGCAGCTGGCAGTGGGAATCCTGCACAAGCTGGGAGCCAGAGCCATTGAATGTAGGACTATGCAAACCATGAATGGCCTGGGCCTTCCCAAGATGTGATCTGAACAAAGGAGCGTTTCTTTGCACTTCAAAGTTAGGAATGCAGGAAGCTGCCCTTATCCTGAGCCAGACCATTGGACCATTCAGCCGAGTATTGTCTACACTGGCAGGCAGTGGCTTTCTAGGGCTTCAGATGCCAAAAGATGGCCTCTGGGACTAAGCCTGAGACAGAACTATGTCCCTTCCTCAAAATGAAGTCTGAATTGGCTCAGAAAGGATAAAGGAGGACCTACACACCAGATGCAAGATTCTGCACTACGGTACAGTGGTACCTTGGTTGTCAAACTTAATACGTTCCGGGAATCGGTTCGGCTCCCGGAACGGTTCAAAAATCAAGGCGCGGCTTCCGACTGGCTGCAGGAGCTTCCTGCACTCAATCGGAAGCTGCAGAAGCCGCGTCGGATGTTCAGATTCCAAAACATGGAACTCTCATTTCCAGGTTTGCGATGTTTGGGAGCCAAAACGTCCAAGTACCAAGGCATTCCGCAACCAAGGTATGACTGTACTTTGTTCAACTACTCCCTCGAAGTCTGCAGTGTATAAACCTCCCGTTGGCTGTTATTCAAGTATATAACAGCCAACAGAACTTCTCCCCAGGGAAGTTCGCCTGGCACCTTCATTATATACCTTTAGGCACCAGGCAAAAACGTTCCTTTTTAACCAGGCCTTTGGCTGGCCTTTTTAACCAGGCCTTTGGTTTGGCCTTTTATAATGTGACTTTGGGGGGGGGTTATTGGGTTACTGCTTTTGCTTTTATTTTAAACGTTGTGGTCTTGTTGTGAACCGCCCTGAGACCTCCGGGTATAGGGCGGTGTATAAGTTGAATTAATAATAATAATAATAATAATAATAATAATAATATCCACCAGACAGGTCAGGAGATGGGAGACGAAGAGCTGTGGCACATCCCACCCATCAAGCATGACTAACTGCCCCCTAGCCACATACATGTTCTTTAGGTGTACTGCATACATTTCTACAGCACATTTTTTTGTGCGTGTGCACGGAAACATGTGCCAAGTGCAATTGAGCTTCTCGTACCATTTGTTTTCTACGGCAGCAGGAGAGGATGTTGCACCCAGCTGTGTAGAAGCTTCAAGAGCAGTGCTGTTGAAACAGACCAAGGACCTTGAGCACTGGCAAGTGATGACGGAGGGGCCAGTTCTCTTAAAAAAACAACAACTTCTGCATGCATACACATTGCGGGAGGTGGGGGTGGGTGGGCTATTTCTTGTGGCATTACATTATGTCAACAATGCTTACATACTATATACATATATGGCTCATATATGCATATACTGGGGGTTGGCTGCGGAACTTGGCTGCAGTGCGTTATGAAGACCCAGAGAGATACGCATGAAATGGTCAGATTGCACAATGAAAACAGAATCTGGCTTGGAAAATGCATGGGGGTGGGCAGTGTCTTTTAAAAATACATTATCATCTGTGGGAGGGAAAGAGGATTTTGCCAGAGGTTTTACATTAATGATCCTAAAAGACATTTTTTTAAAATATTTTTTTTTAAAAAGATGGCTGTTTATCAACCGATTCATACTAAATGGGGGGGGGGGATTCCTGATATACAGTCCTTTGTTTTGTTGCTTATGAATCAATCATAATATTAGGATTTGGGGCCACTGCAAAGGCTGTGGCAACAGTCCCATGTGGGGGCCTGTGGGGGCCCTTCAGAATGGGCCGTAAGGGATGGGCACGTCTATCAATTCCAGTTTTTTAAATTCAATTCTCCACATTTCCACATCAGTTTGCAATTTTTTTAAAAAAAAATCCTCATGAAAATTCACTACCATTTTAGTGCGAATCTCTCCTAACGTACATGTTTTTGTATATTGTATATTTTTATATTTTCCACACTGTAATGAATTTCCATGTGCTATTTTCATGAATATTTTTATGCATACTTCATCCTAGTATATGCATTTCTGTACACAATACTTGATGGGAGCACCGCATTACAAAATTCAGAGAAGTGTGAATTTTGAAGATTGGTTGTGTTTCAGTTTGCATACTGTCTGGGAATGTGCCAATGTGGCTGCTGTTTTCCTTTTGGTCCTTAACCAACAGAAAGGGCACACACCCGAGGTGCAATTTCCCACCACTCTTCTTTCACTGACATTACTGTGTGGAGTCTTGATGAGGTTGGAAGCCATCTCACCCATATGTATGCTGGGGGTCATCATACAGAAAGCAAAAACAACAGTTGCCATTTCCAGAGCACATGGGCAAGGAGGTGCCCTGTGCAGAGGTCTGTATCCGTGATCCACTTATGCTGAACTTTTAATTTTGGCATAAGCAATACCCTATCTGCGAGAGGCTCATGGCCAGCCTTTCAAGCAATATTTGAGAGAAAAATGCTCCATCCTGGCTAAGCCAGTCCCCCCAAAAGGAGCATTTAGGGCAAGTGGCAGAGGCGAAGACTTGGGGAAGACTTGCCCCTATTCCAAACTCTGCTCAACTGGGTCACACAACCATGCGACCCAGCTGATGTTACACTGTCAAGTCTAAACTCCATATTAAAAGCTTGCTCCCTCTCTTGAAGGCCAGCTCACCTGACAGTAGCCCTGCTCCTGAATGGAGTCTGGACTACGGATAAGATACAGCTGCATAACTTACACCTAATTTACATTGGCTTCCTATCTGTGAACTTCGTATCCCTATTCCGTTAATTCTCCTTCGTGCAATGCCAACTGTGTGCGTGGGGAGGGGGTACATCAGGGGAGCACTAACTGGACTGACAGCCTCTGTCTTGCTTGACAGCAGACGTTTGCGGCAGGGACCTTGCACCGCATCCTATTGAGAACCCTGCATGATCAGTCTATGCTGAACGAGAAACCAACACAGACAGCCCATTCACCACAGACATTTAGCATGGGGGGGCTGCAGGAGTGGGTCATTGGAATGCAACAAGGGCGAATGGGTCTAACAAGCATACAGCTGCCTTTTGCCCCTAAGATTGGAATTGTTCGATTGAGAATGTCTGAACAGGGCTGATCAGATCCTGCTTTCCTATACAATGGTACCTCTTCTAGCGTCTGCCTCGGTAAGCACCCATTCCTCTGAACGTCCGCAGCAAACCCGGAAGTAGCGGAATGGGTTACTTCCGGGTTCGCCGCTCGCGCATGCACAGAAGCGCAAACCGCTCCACACCCGTGTACAAACGTGGCACTTTGTCCAGCGTCTTTTTCGGCCAGCGACCGCAACTCCAGAATGGATCCCGGTAGCAAAATGAGGTACTACTGTACAGCAAATGTGAAGCTGCACAGGTGAGAGTGGGAGAGGAACCATTAGCAAATGTGCATGAATCTGTTGCCATAGCACCTACGGTCTTTGTAACCACTCAGTTTCAACTGAGGCATGAGCTGTTTTCTGCAATCCCAAGGGTATGCTTGCTTTCAGCTCCCAACCTTTCGTCTCTCAGTTATTCAGCAGCATCCAGTGAAAAGCTAAGGGGAACCTCAGTCTAAGCAGGTGGGTTGCTGAACCCACAACATGTTGGAAGATGAGGGGAAGGATCCCCCAGGAATGGAAAAAGTAACTCTTTCTACACATGTAAGGTTCAGGCATGGGGAAGGCAGAGCATGCTGGCCAGCAGCGTTTCATGGATCATCATCAAGTGTTTTGGAAAGGCTGTCTTGATGATGATTCCCTAGAAATCCTTTTATACAAATTCTCCTGTGCTCAGGTCCTAGTGTAGCTGCCGATGTGGTCTGCCTTGAATTTCCAACTTTCCACGCAATGCACTCATCAATGCAAGGTGCAATGCAAACTAATAATGCATTTAGGAAGGAAGTGAAAGCTGGTTCATGTTCAAACACTCTAGTCTTAAAGGGTGATCCTTCAGTGTCTGAAAATGTTCACAGACGTGTTATTTCGCCAAAAAAGGTTGGGGGGGAACAGAAATAATGGGAATATATACGCAGCACCATCAATGCAACTGATTCTTCTGCTGAGCACCTGTGGAGCAATGGATGGTGCAGTGGCAAAAGAGTAGGACATCTGCATTTATGCTGATTCATGCACAACAGTAGGGTCCTGCGCATATCACGGCTGCAATTCTAAACTTAATAGGGACTAAGCTCCCTGAATATTGCAGGTCTTCTTTCCAAGAAAAATTAGAAGGATTGTATTGCACACCATGCTCTGTGGCCCAAGAGAATACCCTTGCCTATGCAAGAAGTCCACCATCTTTGTTCTCGCATTGGCCAACCAGATGCCTACAGGAAGCCTTGCAAGCTGGACCTGAGTGTAACAGCACTTTGCTCACTTGTGCGGCAAACACAATGGTTTTATCAAAAAGCTGACGGTCTACCATTCATGACCTATGAACTGTGTGCTGCGTTGCCCTGAAATATTGTCTATTTAATTGTCAAGCATCTGCGCAAACATTTGAATCACTGGCTGTGTAATTGATGGTGGGATTAAGAGCCATGCAAATGGATAAATCACATACTTAAATTTGAGTCAGATTCGATTCTAAGTTTGATATCTGAAGCGCAATAGTTTTATTACTTACTGGCTTGTTACCATGTTTCTGTTTGTTGTAATTATACTGTCCAGGCAGAGAGGCAATCGGGATAGATTTCTAAGAGTAAATGTAATCTGGTTTGCTGCGGACATGGCTGTCAATCCCCTGACTGATTTGAAAATTGAAAGGAAAGCCACAGTGCTATAAAGGCCTAAGCATTCAGATTCTGATAGCTTCGGAACATTCCAGCCATCAATAGTAATGATTTTATTATTACTGCGTCCCTGACCCTTTATTCCAGGGATGTGGGGACCTGTGGCTTTCTAGATTCTGTTGGACTCCAACTCCCAGAATTCCTGGTCACTGGCCATGCTGGCTGGGGTGAGCAGGAGTTGGAGCCCTATCCAGACTCTAATCCATACTTAACCAATGCTGGTAAAATTCTACATACAACAAAACAAAGTACTGTAGCCTTGAATTCCTTCTATTACCAAGCTTTCTGACTATTCTAAAAGCAGATGGGGAAGCAGTGGGACCTTCCTATGCTGAGTAATTCATGAGAGGGACTGTGTCAAATATTTTAGTACTGGAAATGGAGGTGCAGAACCTTTCTGAGCATGGGCAAAAGGCCAGTTAAGCTATGCTGCGGATCTCAGGGAAATGTGTAGGCCAACAAGAGGTACGAACGAACAAAAAAACGAAACAGAACGAAAGGGGGGGGACGGACAAAACCCCATGCTTCTGAAAAGCACTGATTCTGAGTTATGTTTTAAGAAACAAAGCTGTAAATTAGCAAACCTGGTTGGCTGTGGCTGCTGTAGCGAAGGGGACGCTTGTGGCAGATGTTGCTGCTGCAGACACAGTGGTGGGCGTACCGCCGTGCACCATGGGAACTTTCGGGAGGAAAATCATATAAGCAAACATACAGGAGAGTGTAGCAGTATGGGAAACCATGGCAACAGGTGGCGGAATCGTCGAGTATGGTATTTATATCAGCAGATAAGCCGTGGGGACGAGATATCACCACCAGCAAAGTGACATGCAATCGCAGAGCAAAAAGCGGGACAACATTCCGGAGAGCGAGGAAGGAGGGGAGGGAGAGAGATGAAAGAGGAGGAGGAGGAGAGAGGAGGAGAAACGCTTGTTACCATCAAATCATGGGAATCAACACAATCAAGCTCAATTATTTCAGTTCATAGTCAACCAACAAACTTGACGTAACCCCCTTTCTTTAACATCTCACAACAAATATTCTGCCGCCACCCGTCTCTCCCTCCCCCCTTTTTTTTACCGCTCTTAACATTTCATAATCTCCTGGCTTGAAATTCTAGTTCTGGATTAACTTGCACGAAGTATATAACTGAATGTTTTCTTTTCTTTTGAAAAGAAAGAAAGACGCACAACAGTTTCTAAAAAACTGGAACTCAGAGTCCAGTCAAAATCCACCAGAGCTGCTAAGGAGATTGTGGCATTGTGGGGTGTGTTGGCGGTGGGGGTGGGAGATAGGGCAAGGGGGGATGTGTCACATAGCCACCTGGTCTGCTAAACGGCTTCTAGGATTTCTGAGTCAATTAAATAGAAGCAAGTGAATTTAATTGACGAGTTGTTAGTGCAAGGGTAAAGGGGGGAGGAGGGGAAATGGATTGGCACAATAGCTACATGTTAAAGACCCAGCAGTGGATTTTGAGAGTCTGTGAGCTGCTAAACAGATTTTTTTAAAAAAAAGATAATCAAGAAACAAAGCTGGCACCTACCAACACTTGTAGCGGGTGTCATGCACAATATTGAGCCTGCCCATCATGCATTGCAACAGGAAGGTGGATTTGCAAAGGGAAAAGAATTAAAACAACCCATCACACGTGTAATTAGGAAAATCTCATTTGAACAAAGAAGAAAAAATTGGTTATTATGGGAAACAGTGGCATGTAACCATCAGCACAGTCAACTCAAACAGCAAGGTGGTGGTCAATTAGAACTAGTCTGACATGAGCAGGGCAGGAGGAAAAGCAGATTGAACTGTGTGCTGGCATTTTGATTAAAATGAGCTAGGGCAGTAAGGGTAATGAAGGCTCTAACAGCATGAGAAGAAGCTTGAGTTGTTGGTTTTTAATATCACCAATTTTAATTAATCCATTCCTTACTAAGTGCGTAATGCCTGCTGGGTCTCGAACCAATTTCCCTGAAAATTGGCTTAAATTATTATTCTTTTTTTAAACCTGCAGGACATTATTGGATTGTGATACTTTTCACTTGTACTGAGAGCCAGTGCCTTGATTTCAGATATTAAATCAGAACTACAACAGTTTGCAACACTGCGTATCAGGCAGGTGGCACCCTAAATACTGGCACACGCAGGATATCTTAGGATAACTTAGGGGTGCCATTGCGCCCCTGTGATTCTCTACATATGAGGCTACATGCACACCTAAATGTAGCATTGGCCCCACCCTTCAATGGATGCACATTTAGTGTGATGTCTGCAAATGGAAATGCACCTGTGAGAGCAACGCACTCTTCCATATATGCAGATTCAAGAGTGATCCGAGCTTAATGGCATCTACGTGTGGACAACTAAACACACAAAGGTGTTCTATGCTGCTGAGATCCACACTAATTGTGGGTTCTGCATCTGGGACTGTGCGAAGAGAGCACTGTCAGGATGGGGGCCAACTGTTCTCACTGCCCCCTTAGTAAGCAGAAGATATGCTGATACCTTCTGCAAGGGGGAATGTCCTGGATGTTACTATAGTGCCCTCTGCAGATTTTTCTAGCAGTTTTGCAACTAAAGAAGTCAGCGGGAACAAACACGTGCTGAAATTACGAGAGTTATTGGGAAACTGGTTTTAAATTATATAATTATCTTGTATCTGTTGCATACAATTACCACTACCATGCAAATGAATTATGATATTCGAGGTTGCTTTCGAAATTTTAACTACTAAAAAAACTTTGTAAATGACGAGTTACTATTATGTAGCATTATTAGTACTAATCTATTTTGAAGGCATTGGGCTGGATCCAGACTAAGTTGAACAAAGATCCTATTGAAAGGAAGGGGACAAGTTTGTCTTGACTTAAATCCCACTGATAGCATTGGGAACTAAGTCTGCTTAAGTTAGTCTGGATGCAACACAGGGTTAGCCAGTGATATGGGCCAGTTGCGTTTTTTTTGGATGGATATAGCTTAGCTGCTTTTCTCTGGACTTAGCAGGACAGCATAACCCCCTCTCCATTGTTTGTGTGCATGCAAACACACACATCATCTGTGAGTGGAGCTTTGCTGATGGAGAGAGCACACCTGGTTCCTGCTAATGAAAGAGAGGATAAAATTTTGGCCAATACCTCTTCGCTCTGTGGCTCTGAAAACTGTTCCACAGCTTTTTTGGGGGGAACCCCCTTGGCCACTCTGACAGGTGGTACAAGTGACTGCAAAAGGGAGGCAGAATTGGAGAAATTAAGCTTCACCTCTTTTGTTAGTGGAGGTCAAAGCCCTTGCAATCACAGAAGGAATATTTCTATGAACAAAGGGCATTGGGTTGAATCTATTGCAACTGAAAGGGCTTATTTTTTCCTGGCTCACCTCTGCCTCCACTTCCCTTGTGTTTATTCCTTAATTGTCCCTTGAGATTGAGCCCTATCTTCTTCTTTTGACAAGCATAATGTGCACATATTGTACACCATCAGCATTATCTGTATTATTATTGTTGTTGTTATTTTTATAACATTTTCACCTACATATTATTATTAGTTCTATAATCTGTACATTTAATTTACTTGTACATATGTAATGAAAAAAGCATTTGCTTTTCTTTATAATTATTTCCTGAAATTTAACTACGCATGCTTTCGGTTTTAATCTTAGACTGACATTTTAAACCAACACACATTCTTGCACAGGGTTTGCAGCAAATGAATGTAAGGCAGCAATGAAAACCTATGGTGCAAAAACTGGCAGGTATGAAAAAAAAAAGAGTTATGTAGGACCCCTTTGTTTATCAGTAATTAAAAACAACAACCCTGTTATTACATTCATCACCTTGACTTCAAAAGTTTTAATTCACTAATCAAGGTGTAATTCAAAACTTGCTAACTCAAACTTTATCTTCCATTTTCCCCCAGCTCAAGACAAAGTTTGATTTAAAGTAGTAAATGGGGGAAGAAACCCATTAGAGTCCCTCAGTATTTCTCTAGCAGAATTTAGCACACAAAGAGGTATGTTCTCATTAGGATACGAAACAGTTCATTTCACACAACGACATGTGAAATAGTGCCAACATACCATTCCATATATTTATCTCAATAAATGCAGTAAGAGACCAAGCAGGCCAGATCTTCCCAGAAGCTAATATTACTGTTTCACTCCTGCTGAAGCACTGGGAATCACAATGGAAACCTAAGCGAGTTTTTGCCATTGATTTTAGGCGGAGAAGAAATGGGTCTAGCAAGGACTCGTTACCCTTTAAAAGAGATTACGTATGACTTTGCCATCCTCACCTGAACACGTAATCATCAGTTTTAGGTGCAGCGTTTTGCCCAAAGCACCCGCTCTTGTGAAACTTTTTACACAAAGCCACTGGGAACATCTTAGCACCTTCTCACGTGTTACTTGCATGAAGGGACAACACAAAATACAAAGGGGCTATGGAGCCATGTGTTTAGTCCTGCTCTTGGGATCCCCTCCTATCCTCTCATGTGTTTAGGGATGAAACATCTGCAGTGGCGAGCCTACACATCTGCAGTGTAGCCCCTGGAAGCCTGGAACTTAGAACCCTGGAATAAGCCTGGTTATTCCTTGGCATGTAGGGGTGCAAGAAGGCAAACAACCCTTAAGTGGGATGGTCAACTTTGCAGTAACGTTTAAAGTAATGTTTAAAGCGGGCTTTAAATAAGTGTGGAAGTCAAGTCCACGGCATGTTATAGTGCCACCCTCCTTTGGGGGGGAAATGGGACTGGAAAGCAGGTGGCAGTGTCTCTACTAACAGCCAGCACAATGGGGGCCCCTGCTCTTGCCCAGGTACGCCACAAATCCAATGGCTGATATCTGTGACACTGGCCATGCTTGAGCGTTCTTTCTGGGGTTCTGTCTCAACTTTCCTTTCCTGTTAGGCAAGGTGGCTGGGCGAGTGGATTAAGGGAAATTTGTTTTTTGATTTGTATACGATACAGTAGCACGGACAAAGCAACCCAATTCTGCCACTGATCCTTCCGGCACGGATCTTCCCAATGGACTCTCCAGTTTAGTTCTGACTTAGGGATCTCAGGACATAAATTCTAGGAGCACAAAAGCCCCCGAGTGGGTCTTCTTTCAGACTAAGTGGCGGTGGAATTTACATTCTGAATTTGACTTCCTTCAGCAAATGTTTCATTCTGGATTGTTTTATTTGACGTTTTAATGTGTTGTAAGCCGCTCTGAGATTTTTTCCCTTTAAAATATCAAGCGGTATAGAAATGGATAATAATGGTTGGTCTCGCTCACGATAAAATCAACGGCAAAGCTCCAAAAGGTTTGTCTCTCTCCCCACCCCCCGATAAACAATTAAAAGGTTAATGGGTTTTGTCTTCCATAATAGGCCTTAGAAGGCGGTTACGACATACAGGAATGATTTGTTACGCGGTCTAGAGCAAAGGGGTCTTACAACAATTTTTTATATATATAAAAAAGAACCATACCAAACAGCTGAAGAGAGGTGAAATGGAGGATTAGGCAAAAGAGGCACAAGGGGAAAGACTTCAAATGCTGTTTTTGAAATGTAAGATCACACACTTTGAAGATGCAGATTGTCACATTAGGCCAGAAAGCACCCAGACACCTTGCTTTCAAGACAAACATATGCAGAATCTGCAGTTTAGCAGCAAGACTGTCTCCCTTCCCTACTCACAAAGGGCCAACCCTGCGGGGATCTCTTTTCCTTGGCTCTCTAGCTAGCAACTAATCCTTAGCCTCCGAGGTCTGCTAAGATATGGGGAAGTCCTCCTGTGACCTTGGCTCGTGCTGGCTCCCGCACGGGCAGAGGGAAGCTGCGTCACTTACCTGGTGGAAGGAAGGCTGTATGCTGTTGCAATTGCATGTTTGCAAGAGCCTGCTGGTATTGGAAGATACCAGTATTAAAGACAGCGGTGGCACCATTGGTTTTTTCAAGCGCAGGCCTCTTTGGTAATGGGGGGAGTACAGCTTGAGGAATTCCCTAATGGAAGATGAGTATAAGATAGCCCAGTTTTTTATAAAAAAAAATTATAATGAAGAAAATAAAAAGGAAGGTGGGGATGGAGCAGGGAGAGAGAAAAAGAGAGAAAAGAAACAGAAAAATCAGTAGGAGGAACAACCAACAGGCACCATCTTTTTAAAATATATATATATATCCTTGAGCAAGCAAGCAGCGTAGCGGACTTTACTATTCAAGGAAAGGGCAAAGCTGAAGATTTAAAGTAAGGAATATTTGCCCTCAAAAATATGGCATTGTGTAGTGACAGTGCTCGAGATCTATACACTAGCATATTTCTACAATATAAAGCTTCAGGTTTCTAGTAAGGAGGCAGCAATACCGGGGGTGGGGGTCAGGGTGGGGTGGGGTGTAAATAAAGAAAGCTGCACTGCTAGCTCCATGAGAATTGACAAGTAAAAGCCATGTTAAAGAGAAATCTTAACAGAGTGAATGAAACAGGTTAATATAATATTAGAAGTTTACTCCCGCAAACCCCAAAAGTCTTAACTACTCATGCAAAAATAAAAATGTACCATTCCATGCTGGTACTTCTTCTTCATTTTTTAACATTGCATTACAAATGTTAAATCTACTTTAAGAATATTGTTAAGCCATGCCAACCAAACCGATACATATATCTCATATATATTATATACATTTCTTTATATATAAATATATATTTAAAATCCCATCTTACTCCCTTCAGAAACTGCTATAAGGTAGTTAAACTGAATGTGGGGTTCCTACATCCTAGGGGACATGGGCTGAAAGATTAAACGGCTCAATTTCCCCATGAACGGGACCAGGAAACCACACTCAGTTCTTTCTCCCCTTTGAGCTTCAGTTACTTTAATAACAGGAAATAAGGAATATTTACTAATAGAATTTAATTTATTTTTTTTAAAATGCATCTACAGTAAAGCTACATGCCAAGCTAAAAGGTGAAAGGTCATAGTACCAGGTCAAAGGTTGCCTCGAGGGGTCGCTTCAGTGATTTGACAGCCGACTGAGTCTTAATTAGCAGGCAGCGAGCACATGATGGCAATGGGCCAGTGGGGTTCAAGCGCATTAACATAAACAGCAAGCAGAGGTGCATCATGGGGGCAGCAGTGCATTTTTGGGTAGGTGAGAAAAAACAAATAAAAAACAAATCATCGGAATGCCATATACAACGAATAACAAGACTAAGCATGCACAATAAAGGCACTACTGAGTTGTTATTGTGAGGATACACCTCTAATGTAGTTAATTACAAACAAGATACTCTATAACAGGGGGAGAAAAAAGGGTGAAGGAAGGAGAAGAGAGTGAGAAAGAGAGTCTGCCTTCTGTATTTTTGCTCAAGTATCCGTAAGCACAGGGGGAAAAGGCCTCTCTCCTGTAGTCCGGCAGTGTGCTATGAAGATCACACAACAACGTTTCACATGAAGTAGTATTTTAATGGTCAAATCATGTAGCTATGTAGGAAAAATATATAGGGCGACACTAACAGCTAAGCAAAGAACGGAGAAGGGGCCCATTAAAATAGCTATTTTGGCTTGACAACCCCGCCATCACATTTTTAAGCAGTGCGCGCACCAACTATTTTTGCTCCCTGCCCCAGTATGCTGCAGTTTAGCTACTCCATGGCATGGTTAACTTCCCAGTTGTGCAATTATTCGTTACACCATAGTTATGTTTAAGAGAAACACAGTAATAATAATAATAATAATAAAAAAATGATTTCAGGCCCCTCAATTCACGTTAACAGTCTTGCTGTTGGGTGTGCCTGCTCCTAAGTAGTTCCAGATCCTATTGCCGCCCCCTTGCCAATTAAATCATATATTTTAAAGTTACTGTGAAACCTCATACACAGAAAGAAGGCCCAAACCTGAAATATTTAATGCATATCTATTCAGTGATGTGTACGTTTTAGACAAGCAATAATTGGAATATGCATATATATTTCTCAGGGTGCGTCCAAATGAGCAGAACTCTAGATGTTACTTCTCTGCTACCAAGACTATTATTTGTGCGTTACCCATCTGAAACTCAGGCTTTGTGAGGGTTTGTTCTTCATGTGAAATGTTGCATTTGTGCCCCTGCAACAGAGGACCTACAACAGCTCCTAATAAGATTGTTTCCCCCACCCAGCAAAAAAAGTTGGAGAGGGACCTTGGTTTTGTGAAATAGTTGTGTT
This sequence comes from Podarcis pityusensis, assembly GCF_964106645.2. Classification (NCBI taxonomy): domain Eukaryota; kingdom Metazoa; phylum Chordata; class Lepidosauria; order Squamata; family Lacertidae; genus Podarcis; species Podarcis pityusensis. The sequence continues at coordinate 23,079,161 of NC_138032.1, forward strand.
CTGGAATCATGAACTAGCCAGTTATAACCCGTTATATTCAGGAAGGAATTAGCAGACAGCATTTACAAGGCAAATAAGATGCACAGGGAGGGTCGTGCAGATTTGTCATCAAGGAAACAGAAATAAAAACTCCAATGAAGAAGATGGAGAAGGAGGAGGAGGAGGGAGGGGGCATATTGTGCAGGAAGTGAGGCAAAAAAAAAAAATGTACCTCTTTATAAAGGCATATTATCTGTTGAACATAGCACAGGAAATGAAGCAAAAGGAAATGGCAGATCGTGAGATCTGATGAGGAATGCACCAACTGCTTGTGCAATTCTTATGTCTGAAATGCTGCAGAAAAACTGCCGATATGGACTGATCCTGACAAGCATATACATGCATATCAAAAGCTATGGATTGGCAGGTATAAACGGATGTGCATTACCATCACGCTAAATGCCTGTCTCTCGGTATATTCACAGGCACATGGCTAATGTTATGTACATTTGGGTACATACATATACACAAGCCATGTACACACGGGAAAAACTCTTATGATAATTTCCTTTTTTTTCCTTTTTGAAGGAGAACCTGAAACTACTTAAGAGCAGAAGTGGCATCACATGCTTGGAAGCTTACTGGAATACGTAAGGAATGGGATACCTGAACAATAATATCTTCAGCAAGGAGAGTTAATACATTAATACTGTCCTGCAGCTGACAAGGTTACTGCTTTTGCAATCATTTCTTTCTTTGGACTCACCATGGCTGCTGCAGTAGCTGCTGCCTGAGCAGCTGCTGCTTGGTTGACCTGGTACTGGGCAGCTTTTATCTTAGCTTGCAGGTGTGCAGGAGGGTGGAAATATTTGCACTTTTCCCTTGAGCATCTCCCTTTGATGTAATCCATGCAGACGGTAACGGTGTTGTCATTGGTATCAATCATTGCACTGTCGGCAGGGTGAGCGAACCGGCAATCGTTTTCTCCTCGGTTACAATTGCCACGCTGGTACTCTCGGCATACCTGTGGCGGGATTCGAAAACAAAACCGAGTTACTCCAACAAACGAAAGCTGATCTGGGAAAAGTGACCTAGATCACTTTGCAAGGAAACGTCAGGTGCACCCTGGCAATTGTACATTGCTGTTTTAAAAGCAACTGAATCCTATGCGTTTTAAGTCCTCATATTGTTCGAGCAGAAAAAACCAAGTATTTCTGAGGCTGGATGGCCATCTGTCATGGATGCTTTAGCTGAGATTCCTGCATTGCAGGGGGTTGGACTAGATGACCCTGGGGTTCCCTTCCGACTCTACAATTCTATGATTCTATGCTGCAAAACGATTCCCCCGACTGCTGCCATTATGCAGCTATTAAAACTTCAGTTTCTTTCGAGTGAGATTCTTTAGTTGCAATCTAGCAATCTGCTTTGCCTTATGCAGGTTATAACGTTCCTAAATGCAAAAGCAGAATTAACAATTTCTAATTCAGCCAATTGCGTTTAGTTCTAGCTTGGAGGTGCATGACCTTTCCACGCATTTTTTTTGTTCCACCTAAAGCTTTGTCAGCACACATGAGCAAAATATATTAACTCTGCTATTCCACGATTTTACCACACGAGGGGGCGCAGACACACGAAATGCTTTTTCAGTGTCTACGTTCCCTCCTTCCCTGTCAAACTGTGTTCTGTTTTTATAGTTTCTCACATCACTTTGCTGCTGCTTTCTTTCACTAAGGCTGTACTCACGCATGCAGAAAGGCTTAATATTAAGAGAGAAGGACATAAGGCAATGTGAACACCTGAAACCTTTTTCCAATTACCTCAGGGACTTTTTTAAAAAAAAAAAACACCTGTGAATTGTGAATTCGTTCTAGATGAAAGTCAAGCAGCAAGGGGCAACAACATCTTTAAAAAGTGTGTTTTCCCACCTCGAGCCTTTTCATTTTAAAAGCAAAAAGAGCAATGGCTGGCCGCAAGGCAAATAGTAGATAGGCAGGAGCATGTCATCATTTAACTTCAAATGGTATCAAGTGATAAGTAGCCCGGCTGGTGCGTCCAAACCTCGCCACCCTGCCCTGCCCTCTCATTATCCTGGTCCATGAGAGCGATGTCCTTGCTAGGTCAGATTGAGGGCCTCACACCTTCCCTGCTGGAACTCCTGCATCCCACCCCCCACTTCTGGGCCTAGGACAAAAGCAAGCATGGCCGATGCCCGTCTCTTTTAGTGCTTCTCCTCAGGTGGTGCATTCGGGGACTTCTGAGGGAAGCCAGAAAAGCTTCAATAAGATCAGATATATTTCTTAGGGTGGGGTTTTTTTTGGGGGGGGGGTTGGTTGGTTTGCAGAATCCAAATGACTTCCCAGTTGGGAAGGTTTGGGTTGTTGTTAAGTTGTTGTTGTTGCTATTATTATTATTAGCCCTTCACCCTAAGGCCTCAGGATGAGTTACCACATGAAAACATAATATTTAAAACGGTTTAAAACAATAAGAGGTGGGTTCTAAAAATATACACCTCAAGTTTATAAAGCCATGGTAAAGCTAGTGTGGTATAGTGGTTAGGAGCGGTAGACTCGTAATCTGGTGAACTGGGTTCGCTTCCCGCTCCTCCACATGCAGCTGCTGGGTGACCTTGGGCCAGTCACACTTCTCTGAAGTCTCTCAGCCTCACTCACCCCACAGAGTGTTTGTTGTGGGGCAGGAAGGGAAAGGAGAATGTTAGCCGCTTTGAGACTTCTTAGGGTAGTAATAAAGCGGGATATCAATTCCAAACTCTTCTTCTTTGGCAATCGTTGGAAGCTGTATAAATGAAGGGGAGTTGAGGAGTTCTCCAATCTTGGGGCTGCCACTGAGAATGCCCTCTCCCCTCTTGCACTGTAGCTTGTGAGGGTAAAGAAACTACTAAGAGGAGCCCCTCTGCTGATCTTAACACCTGCGAGAGTCTGTAGGGAAGGAGGCAGGTCTGAGTCACCTAAATTCTATAGACATTGTGACTCAGCAGGATAATTATACTTGAAATGCTTCCAAGGTAGTCACACTCGATTGCTATAGAAGGGATTTACCAATGCTGCTTTTTATTTAATGCATACCTGCTTTGCCTGCACGACTCTCAAGGTGGTATATGTGGAGTTCTCAGGTGGCTTCCTATCCAGGCCCTGACCTACTTAGCTTAAAATCATAGAATCACAGAGTTGGAAGAGACCACAAGGGCCATCGAGTCCAACCCCCTGCCAAGCAGGAAACACCATCAGAGCACTCCTGACATATGGTTGTCAAGCCTCTGCTTAAAGACCTCCAAAGAAGGAGACTCCACCACACTCCTTGGCAGCAAATTCCACTGTCGAACAGCTCTTACTGTCAGGAAGTTCTTCCTAATGTTTAGGTGGAATCTTCTTTCTTGTAGTTTGGATCCATTGCTCCGTGTCCGCTTCTCTGGAGCAGCAGAAAGCAACCTTTCTCCCTCCTCTAGGTGACATCCTTTTATATATTTGAACATGGCTATCATATCACCCCTTAACCTCCTCTTCTCTTCTTCAGCAAAGCTTTTACATCACATGACTTCCGAGTGTGTGGACGGCACGTGTGTCGGTATCTAGAGAGTGGGACCAGCCAGGGGAGCTCCTATGCACATATGCTACCCACAGGTTATGAACAACAGAACAGGTCTGTAGACTCTGTGATTCCGTGACTCAGTTCACGCCTGTGAAATGGGAACAATAACGAGATACCTCACAGGGCTGTTGTGAAGGTGGACTGGGCAAAGACTGCCCAGCGTTAATGTGTCTGGGAAGGGGTGGGGGTGCTGAGGGGGCAATCGGATCCAAAAATAAGAGCTGCTGCCTATTTATAGTGGGGAAAGAGTTTTATGACTGTTGAACAGACAGCGCTGATTCATAACCAAAACAACAGTTTTGAACGGCTGGAACGGGCTGGCTAAAAACAGCGGCAGCAAACTTCCAAAGATGCTGCAAAGACGTTTTGCCCTAGAAGGACAAAAAACGCCTCACTTAGCTGGTTGGCTGACAGCAGTTTTGTCTTTGGGAGCTGCAAAAATGACAGCGGAGCCAGCAGAGTCCCACTCCGCCACTTAACACACAGCAGAACAGGAGCCCCGCTCTGGAGAGAAAAAAGACTCTCTGAACTCCAGCAAAACAAACAGCAGCAGATCGAAAATCGCCTAATTGGCCTCGGAAAAAGAAAAGAAAACCACCCCTAGCCGTTTCTCTTTCGTTGCAGCTCTTTCCTCCAAAGTCTGATCAATGCACCTGTCCCTCCACAGGCCTGGCTCGTACTTTCAGCTCTCCTAGTACCCAATCAGCGCAGCTCTCCAACAGCAAGTCAATTAATTAATTAATTATTATTTTTAAAGCGAGGGCTGGTGTGGGAAGGGGAGATACATATGCACAAATGGAAATTAACTGGACTGACCTGGTTCAAAACTGAATGTCTGAAATGACGTCACCTTACAAGAATGGCATTTGCCACTTTTTCGTGAGTGGAAAGACTGTTGATGGATTTTACTTGCAAGGTAAAACAGCAGCCTATTAAAGCTGTGGTGTTAAGAAGCACCTTAGGGCATCAAAGGTGGTACCGACTCCATCCTCTGTTATCTCTTTCGAGACCACTGGTATTATTATTTTTTGTCCCTTTCTGTGTATTTTAAAACCTGTATGTGCCATGTAAATCAGGCCTTTTTTTCTGGATCTTGGGTTCCGCCCCACGCCCAGGCTCCAAATAGTCTAAAAAGGCTGTGCAAAATTTCACAGGGGAGTTCAGTGATGCGAGCACATGCCTTGAGTGCAGAACAATCTCTGACATCACCATCTAAAAGACCTCCACCTGAGACAGAGGACAATTGCTGCGATCCAGAACAGACCATACTAGGCTAGACAGACAAAGAGTCTGACAGGGGATAAGGCTGTTCCCTACATCCACAGTGTTATTATTTTTTATGTATGTTAAAACGTGATTCTGACAGCCTCCTTTTCTACCCACTTTTGGCAGCAAGCAGAAGGTAATGATCTTACCCCAGAGCACAGGGAGACTTTATAGCTGAAATAGCACAGATTACAGATAAAGACCCAGACGTCTCATTTCCCCATGCAACTAGCCAATTTCTCCTCACAATTCACAAGTAATAAGGTGCTACTTTAGAGATTTTCCTTATGGGAATTTTCAAGAAATTGAAAGTTCCTTCATGCAAGCAACTTTAGCAAAATCAGTTTTCTCCCTCTGGCTTTTTTTTAAAATGTACGTTGTACAATTTTTTCTTGCTATGTAAGAATCAACTTTTAGAAGCCAGGAGGAAAAGGAGAAACAAATGGGAACTCTGATGTGAGAATGGGGCACTTCAGCAAACACCTGGGGCTACATAAAATGTGGATGTCGACTGCTTGTGCAGCTACAAACCAGGATCTGAAACCATGGTTTGAAGTGGTTTTGAAAAACCGTGATTTGCACTGCCTAGGGAGGAGTGTAACCTTTCACCTCCACCGACAAAACCATGGTTTAAGCCAGTTTGCAAACCCTGTTTGCAATATGACAGTGAATAATATCCACCATGGGGCAGGGTTTATAACTCAGAAAGCTAAACTGTGATTTTTTTGCTGCATTATGATTTTGTTTGCTATGTAAAGGATGATTTCACTGGGATAAATTAAGCCAGCAGACCATGGTTAGCAGTAACCATGATTAAGCATTATGCCTGCATCCATTTAAGGACAATTCAGATAGTGCCTAGACTAGCACGAAGAAGGCTTCATTTGTAACTCAGTTTTTTAGCGCAGTACCAAGCTGCAGCACAAGTCTGGCTGAGGGCCCACATCGCCACTGATGTCAGAAGATGCTGAAAACTCCTGTCAGACTCCCTCAGATAAGGAATTGTTGAGGGCAAAGGAGAGTATCTGCTATAGCAGAACAACATTTGTTAGGGATGTAGCAAAACCTGATAAATAAAAAATATGAGACCTCATACAAGATTCTGGCAACAGGCGTAGAATGGAAATAAGAAAGTCTGTGGAAAATATGCTGCCATCCTGGTATGATGGTAATACTACTGATGCTCAGAAAGTTTTACTTCCTCTAGAGTGCTCTAGACTGCAGTGTATGGGACTTAGGGAGGGATTATATTCCACCCTTGTCAGCCATGAACTCCTGACAAATATTCCCATTTTACAGATGGGGTACTGAGGGTCAACAACAGTGACGTGGTGAAAATGTGTGAGGGAAGGAGTATAAAGTGATTTGCACCCTAAAACGTTTGGAGAGCTTGGTAACAACCTCTCTCTCCAAAAGTGCTAGATTTTCAATTCTGGATAATCATTGTTTAAAAAAGCATTACTTATTTTGTCAATTACCAAAGATTAAAGAAGGGGTAGTTGGTGTCTTCTCCTGCAAAAGTACTTCCCCAAACCCACCAGCGAAACTGAACAGCAGCAGGCTGCAAAACAAGCTCATAATATCATTTGCAATTCCCCAAGTTATGCAGACACAGGGCTACATTATTACATCACCGTCTTTGCAAAGGATGTTCCCCAGGGTCACAGAACGACGCCTTTCTCGTGCAAGGCGTTTATGGGGTGTTACCACTGCAAGACTAAACAATGCCGATCTGGGTGGTCGGAAGCTTTGCAAAGGGAAATCGTAACGTGTCGTTTCCTACCTCCAGTCTGTCTGTCCTCATTAGCTTTTGTGCGGCTGCTGCAGCAGCAGCAGGAACTGGCATGCCAGGATTCCCCGCAACCAGCATTGGCCCTGACGGCAGGATCTCTGCTGGGACCAAACCAGGAGAGACAGGCCCCAAGTAGGGGTTAAAGGCTGTTGAAGCATTGGTGGCTAAGCTTGGTGCAACTGAAAACATTGGCTGGAGTGGGGGGGGGGGAGAGGAGAAAAAAGAAGTAAATATTAGTCAGACCATCACATCAATAACACTATACATACAAAGCCATATTTGAGACAGCGAGCCTGCACTCTTTATCATTATATTCAGAGGGACTTGCACACATTGGTTTGGACCCAGCAGTCACCTCTATGAAGAGAAAGGCTGCTTCTGCTCAGGGAAAACTTTCGATCCAGTGTTGATCCCACTCATGGAAGTATGCAGAGTCTATTTTTGCTGAATCTCCCCTTCCCCTACAGAGACACTGCCTCCATTCTGGCTGGCTCTTCGGCTATTTTGGGTGGTGGACAAAGGACAAACCAGTCCATGGCCAATAGACCTGCAGCCTCCAGTAAGTTGAAGTGATGGGAGGCGAGTGGAGGGTAGTCACAACTCGCTGAATGCCAGTGACCATGACACAAATGCTGCATTGGAGAAATTTGCGCTGCACTGACCGGAGGCACTGGAATTGGGTCTGGTCTTTTAAGCCACTGTTTTTAGCCATAACTTTGGTAAAGTCGGGAAGAGGCCGGAAATGGAATGAGCACTGCCGCAAGGCCACATTCTCTTGCTGCTCACCACTTAATGGCACCCGCCTGTGGCACACACGCTTCCCAGTGGAGTTCTGGTGGTGATGGGAACAATGGCATACAACGTGAGCAGTACAGGAATACTCACAGTGGCAACATATCACATCACAGCCTGCCCACCCCTGCATTTTAAAGGGGTTCCTACCCCCCACTATGATCCCTAGGACAAAAAAAAACTGCGAAGGAAGTTGCAGTGCAGACAAGGCCTTGTCCCATACTGTAATTTATTTATTACTCTACTAATGCACCCCTCTTCCTCCTGCTGGAGCCCAAAGCAATGATATTTAAACACAATTATCATAAAAGTAATTAAAAAATTATCAAGGGAACAATAACCTTTTCAGCGCCAAAAGGGCAGGCAACAAAAACCTTATCTGTTAATATGAGCAGCTAACATTTTAAGTTGACGCCTAAATGCTGGCAATGTGGGACAACTGTATCTCAGGATATGGGTTACATGGGGGGGGGGCATGTATAGCTGACAAACAAGAGCAGGGCACAATCCCTCCTCTCCTCCAGGGAACAGCTTAAAAACGAGTATTCACGTGCAACACACTCGCTCCTTTAGGGAAAATGCTATACCATTCAGAACAGGCTGTTTCCTCAACTCCTGGACCCAGGAAGCGCCTAACCACAGGACCTCCATTTTAGCAGAATTCAGACTGAGTTTGTTGGCCTCCATCCAGCCCGTCACTCTCTCCAGATACTGGTCCAGCACCTGAACACTCCCTCCTGATTCACATGTCATCTGCATCTTGAAGGCACCACACTCCAAATACCACCTCCCAGCAGTTTCATATAGAGATATCAAATATACGACAGGAGTGGGACATGTGGGCATTTATGAAAAATTAGAAAATGGCCTTGTGGGGCCAAGGAGAGCCATGTGTGTTTAATTAGGTCCACAGGCTAGATGTTTCCACTACTGGTCTGGGTCATTACTGTCTATTCTGACTGGCAATAGCTCTCAAAGGCAGAGAGGGAGCAAGATCTTTCCCAGCTCTGCTACTTATTAATTGGAGATGCTGCAAATTGAACCTGAGACCTTCTACATGCATGTGCTTCATCCTTTGCTGTGGCCCCTTAACATCATGCTCTCAAGTAGTTCCTTCCTGAATATGCCATCTTCTCCTTAGGTAATCGATACGGCCCACAGTTTAGGGCTGAAAAGGAACTATTCCCATCCATCAAAAGTGTAACGTTTTCTAGTGCTTGATAATAATCAGACCGAGGCTTAGGAGAAGTACGTGGGACAGGTATGGAGGAGGGAGCTTAATGCGAAGGGTGACAAAGCAATGGTGTGATCAAAGGCTAAGTGAGGAATGGGCAGGCCAGCTCAACACCCATCAGTCCCTGCCAGCAGAGCCAATGGCTAGGGTTGATGGCAGCTTCTAGCGCAACACCATTTGTAGGGCTGCAGGTTTTTTCTTCCTGGGATAAATGAAGAGGTGGAATGTGAACAAAGCTGCTGTTCTGTGACAAACCTCCCGCCCCCTGATCCAGCATGTCTTCTTAATGTTAAACATTATTTTCCCAATGAAATACAACAGCCTTGCTGCCTCAGGTTCTTCCTACTCCCATCAGTGGAATGTTATACGAGCCCTGATCACATCGCCACATCCAGGGAGCGCAGGAGGAACGGCAACCAGCACGGGGAAATTTTAAGAGGTGCCTTAAGGGCAAGGAATAGGCTGATCAGCTAAACTGCTAGCTCACTGGGTCACAGGCAATGCATTCAAGAATCAACAGCTACGATTACTGCTATCGATAGGACGCCCACAAATTTAAATTTGGGAAGCAGCACCCAAAATACTTTAAGTTGCAGTATTTTGCTCTTAAAGGGAGTGGGGGGTAAAAACCCTACTGGTTTTTCCTCTATTGTAAGCCAGCAATCTAGGCTACCTAAACCAGCCTCTGCTGCTGTCACTATTTATGCCACACTCCCTGGCTTCCTATTAATGGACCGAGTGGGCGCCACTGTCTGTGATTTGGCCTCTGTCCTCCCATGTGTACCTGCATGTGTACCTACCACTCTCCCTTGCAGACAAAAGGTGTGGGAAGTAATGGGAGAAGCCAGGGGCTGCATGCATGCAATAAGGCTGAGGGACACATGTAGAAAATACTGTTGGCTACCCAAGCCCAAACACAATGTGTAGTCCGCTGAATAAGCCTTAGAGGAGGAGGAGGAAGAAGAAGAAGAAGAAACATGCTCCTAGACTTGGCTACATCCTTAGCATCCACCAAAAGCCACTGCTCAAGAATAAACAAAGAAGCATTCCTTGACAGCTACGCTGACTCTCCCCAGCCCTCCATCTCTGGCTGTCAGTGAAGCTTCAATGGACTAAAAGGCAAAGTGAGATTTGGAAGCGTTTGATTTAAGGTTTAGTAATCAAATAAAAAAAGTTCAAGCAGGACTTGCAGGTAAAAATGGAAGTTTCCAATGGCCCGGGACAGCATATCAACAGGCTGACTAGCCTGGGCCGACAGATGAAGGGAAGCAAACACCTTGCAAAACCAGGAACCAGATGAGTTATCAAAACATGCCTTCTCTATTTCCAGCCAAAGCTTTTGCAAATCTTCCCAGTTAGAAACTGGGAAGCACTGGTGCTTGTTCATTGGGCTGTAGCACCAGAATCTTAGGTTTTCCAAAGTTTGGCTGCCCATACCAGCACATCCAAGAAAGAAAGACTTGCACTAGCACAGCATAGCACTGTAAAAAATTAGACCCTAAAAATGAACTCAGTTTGATGGTGTGTGTGTGTGAACAAAAAGGGGGATTCAAGTTGTTTGCATAAGCTGAAAAGCCAGCATTTCCAGTAATGCAGCATATGAAAGAAAACACTTACTGCCCATATTGACATCACTTCTCTTTCTCTGCACTGAGGAATATTTAATAATAATCTAAACAACATTTCCCTACGGTACACAGTCAGATGGATAGGGCACGATCAAGAAAGTTAGCGTGCTGCAAGAAACGCAGAGAAGAAATAGGAACTCATTCATTCCAGTTCCAATGTCTGCTGAGTCACTGTGTGCTTAGTGGCCAAATCGCTAGTTAAAATTCATGTCCTTGACTCCCTGGTGATAATGCAATGTCATCTTGCTTCATTTTGCATGGAGGCTGCTCCAGTATAAAGGATATTTTATTTTATTTTAAAAATTGATGTCTTGGTTGTAGCACAACCAGAAAGTCCTCCCTTTCTAAAAGAGATGTGCTGGTGGAGGAGACACAATGCCTAAACATTCTCTTCCTGGGTCCAGAGCAGTGTACATGTTTTATGCTTCTTTACTTAAGCCACCATTCCCAATATTTTTTGCCCAGGATTCTCGGGTTGGAAGCACACACCTGCGAGTTGGGCACTGCGGGAGAATTCCCCAACTCAGCCCAGCAGTGGTCTATGGTAGCAGTCAGTGCAATGCTATAGCTCAGGGGTGGGGGACCCTTTTCAGTCTGGGGGCTTCATTCCTTTCTGGGCAACCTTCTGGGTATTGGATTGGATGGAGGCGTAAGTGGGTTGAGCGATCAATGGAAAGTTTACCTTTGGACAGTAGGGTAGCTTCAACACATCCCTTTGTACCCTCCATTCAGAGAAGCAAGAAGAAGTTCCAAGGACACATTCCAGTCAGGGGGAAACAGTCAAGGGGGTGGGGGTACAAGGCAGGGCCAGCCAGTGGTGCAACTGGGAAGGGTGTGTGACCTGGGAAGAGTCCCAAGGACCAGAGAGAAGCTTGGAGGGCCACATTTGGCCCCTGAGGTTCTCTAACTCTACTATACATGCATGCTCAGAAGTAATCTCCATAGAGTTCAATGGGTCTTATTCCCAGGTGTGTATAGGACTGCAGCCTTATAAGACATCCCCCCCCCCCGCCCTTGGATCCATAGTAAACAAAGCAGCAGGTCTAGGAGTCATCACAGTATGAGAGTTAGGATAAGGGGGCAGTCGCTAAACTTGCAGGCTGCAAATTCCTGTCGTCTAAAGACCTGGTGAAATGGAGACATTCATCCTGCAGGATAGTCAGCCCAATCTTGAACACTATCCCAGGGTAACAAACTGCACACAAACCCCTAGGGTAATAGTGACTTCTGTTCCCAGATCTGGGACACACCTGTAACCGAAACATACATTTGGGGACACTTTTTTTTTTTTTTAATTTGTTACCATATATTTGTATTGTGGTAGTGCTGCTGTTGCGACCCATCTTAGATCAGTCTGCGACCCGGTAGTGGGTCCCGACCCATCAGCTGAAGACCATTGGTCTAGGGCTCTCTAAAGTACAGGAAGTAGAAAAATGGACAATTGTGATAACTCACGTAAACAAAGGAAGATTTCCTCTAAGGGTTTATAGCAAAACTGGGAGATTTTAAAAAATTGTTGTTGTTTTTTTTGGGGGGAGTGGGGTGGTGATGTAAGGAACACACCCTGGCCTTGTAAACTAAGTAGCTGGTGCCTATTTGAATCAATATGTTTGCAAGCTAGGTCTTTGCCACCTCTTCCCTCTCAGTTAAGTGGCAGTGAAATGGCTGCTAGGAAGCTGGTGTTGTGGCTCTATCCCACTGGGTAAGCTGTTCCTGATGTGCTGACAAGCTGCAAGTGGCTGTGGCAGAAATATTTTAATATGAGAATATGTGGCCCTTATTGATCGGCTTTCTTTCCCAAAGTTTCATCTCCATGTGCACCTGAACTTTGAACTTATCTGTTCGATCTGCCTTATTATCTACCAAGATCTTATAAAAATCAATTCAGGGTCAAACCACATGCACCATCATCAACATTTAATGTGCATGCTTTTTAATTCTTTAAATCTTAGCTGGGGGGAAGCAGTATTGGGTCCAAAGCATGCGAGGGGCATTCACCCTGTTTAGGGAAGCTTTTAATATTTAATAGACTATTGTATTTTAATATACTGTTGGAGGACGCCCAGAGTGGCTGGGGAAACCCAGCCAGATGGGCGGGGTCTAAAAATATACTATTATTATTATTATTATTATTATTATTAATTATTATTATTATTCAAGATGCTACAAGGCTCAGGAAAGAAACCAACCAATGGGTGCTTGCTTCCTGGGGCTAATCCCAGTTTCAGAAATTAGGTGGGAGGACCAGGGCAGTGGATGTCTACATCGTATCTTTTCCTCTGCATGTGATAGCCCCAGAACTGTTAGCCATCTGCCCAACTGATAGTTAAAGGATATGCACTTTAAATTCTTGCATGTGTTTCATGTAGCTTTGCGCTCAATGCATGCAAACAATCAGTGCTCCATGTGCTACTATGTGGCATTTTAGCTTAGTACGAAGACTTTAAGCACCATTGCTATTGCAGCTGCTCCTCGTAGTAAGGATATACTCTTTGAGTTGTTTTGCAGGAGGTGAAAAACTCTTAGAGCCCATGGATTTTATTATAGTAGGAAAGAACAGCCCCACCCATTCCACAATGAGTCATGTTGGAACGCATCGCGGCCTACGTGATTCAGGTTGAGAACATGACCTTTTCAACTTTCTAAAGCTATCTTCAGTGCTGCTGGACTTTAGGGCGCAAAGGTGTGGTCCTTCTCACTTTACACTCCAGCCGATCTCAGATTCATTGGCTGCCACCTTAGAAAGCTGAGAGTAACCCAGAGCTAACTCAAATGAGCAGGAACCAAGTCCTTAATACATAAATAAATGCTAAAGAAAGAAACTCATGCAATACTCTGTACCATCTTGAATGCACAAGGTTGGAGCACTTATTTGAAGGCACCTCAACTTCAATATTTCCTTCCATGTAGAAAGCTTACATGACTGCAAAGTCTAGAAGAAACTTTCATTGATGGGGCTGTCTTTCCATGTGGAGTAAAGTTTGCACGTGGGAGTGCTTTCAAAGGAGGACTCTCTCCATATGCACTGTGATCATGAGTTCTTTATCTTAAATCAAAGTGGGGAATGGTAGAATGTTAGATGCATGGACCCTAGAGAAATGACCCAAGTCGGGGTCAGGCAGACTACAGGTGACCCAACTAAAGCCTACTTGCTTTTAAAAGACATCTGAAGGCAGCCCTGTTTAGGGAAGTTTCTAATGTTTAATACTGTATTATGTTTCTAATATTCAGTTGGGAGCCGCCCAGAGTGGCTGGGGAAACCCAGCCAGATGGGGGAGGTATAAATAAAAATTATTATTATTATTATTATTATTATTATTATTATTATTATGCTAAGTGCTTTTGAAGTCAGAATCAGCAGTGAGCGGTGTCTCTTGGAACTGTAAGGGTGCAAGGTAGGAGGCCAACAGTAGGTGGAGCCAGAGCCAATGAGCTCCATCCTCCACTATAAAAAATGCTTTGAATGTGACCTTGATCAGGCTGTAACAGAGGCAAAGGGTTAAAGCCCCCTAGGCTGGCCACCTGCATAAAAACCCAGCAACTTAAAAGGCACAGCTAGATAGTTAACATGACCCTCTTACCTTCGTGGGGGATGGATATGGGTATTTTTTTTTTAGGGAATGGGTCTTGTAGCTCTTCTATTTGTTTCCCTTTTTGCTGGAATAATCCGAAATCAAAATGTGGAGCCTGCCACTGGACAGGCAAGTAGGTACTACTTCATCTCTCAGAATAACATCCCGACCCCTTTGTTTGGTCCAAGTAACTGGCCTCTCTAAACCTACAGCTTTCCTGCGACTAAGGAGGTGGGGTTAGAGAGCCAGACTCCATATTGGCCGAGTATCTCTTTCATGATTATTACAAATGTCAGAAACCCAAGAGGCAGGAAATGCTTCCAGAGACAGCAAGCAAGGCAAAAAAGCAAACAAGAGAAGCAGCTCAAGAGTGCAATATAGAAAACAGACACTTTGCAGAGACATCTAAGCAGCCTGGAACGGAAGGCGTGCCTTGCTGAATTTCTTTTCTAGTTTCTAGTGAGGTGTGGGGCTGTATGTGCTTCTAGGCACTGATGCCTCTTTCTCCTGGAACTGTGGTCTGAGGTTCGACTTCCTTTATAGACAATGCATTCACACAACTGCACCCACATCCCCCAATGCAGCGCCAAAAATAATTTGATTCCTTTTGTGGAAAAGGGGAGGTGGACGAAAAGCCTTGACAAAAACAATAATTACTTTTCAGAATCATCAAGGAGGAAGGGCAGAACGGCAAAAAGAAACGTAGGTATCTTATGAAAAACAATCGTACACCCGTCTGTACTTTCTAAGCAGCCCTTGAATAGATAAAAATATTATTTACTGCATGAAGTCAAGCACAAACAATGGGAGATCCAGGGGTGCTGTTTGTAATGTAGGAGTATCTGGGTGCACCGTAAGAGGCTGCAGATAACAGGGTCTGGATTATGAAATCTCTCCTACATCTGCACAGTAATAAAATCAAACTGCTGTGGCACCAAGAGCCTCGCTGGAAATACACCAGGAGCAAAATGTAAATTAAGCAGATTTTAATTGCATGCAGCCAACATGATTTGCATATTATTTTCAGTCGTGAGTCAGATACCAAGCTGTACATGGTGGACCTCCTGCATTTCTTCTGCGCCCTTGTACTTAAACTTGCAGCCACCCACAGATGAGAAAAGTAAGGAAAGGGTTTTCACTGTTAAATCGCTTTGGGATGTTGCAATTCATAAATGAAGCAAAGAAGCTGGAAATAAATCAACTTTCTTTTTTTTGCAACCTTGAAAACATGAGGCTTGCTTTAAAAATGAAACTGAAAGGAGGAGGGGGGATTCACGAGTTCCTAACGTGTAACCTTTACACACGGACAACAGCTCTGACCGTAGAGGCAAGCGACCTTCCGAAGGAAATGCTAAGGTTTTGGAACGAGGAGAGAAGGATGTACCACATAAATAATTGATGCATTCCTCGGGCTATATATATATGGCACAAACTGTCTCGGCACATGACTTAAGATGTTAGGAGACGCATCGCTGCCCCTGCTCCACGTCGCTTTTGCCACTCACCCAGACCTGCCGACAGCGAGGAGAATCACGCCTCAGCACAGTGTCCTGCCCTGCCTTGCGCCTCATTATCAAGGCTGGCATTGCCGCCCGCCTGGTGGGCTCTCTGACTTTGTTTCTGTGCCTCTTGCCCACCAACTCCTCTCTCCTTCTCTGGCAAAGGGAAGGAGCAGCAGCCACTGCAGCCGGCTGTAGCTCAGTGGTCCCAGGTCCCAGGTTCAATCCGCAGCATGGGAAAGGATGAAATCTGGGAGAGCTGATGCCAGTCAGTGTAGACGAGCTAGGGGAACTAATGGTCTCTGACTTGGTATAAAACAGGATCCTATATTCCCTTTCCCTCTGGGTGGCAGTGAGGCCCGGAGGTGAGAGGGAAAGCGATTAGGCAGAAGGGAGGTGCAGGGAGGAGGACCGTGGTTCCTATTTGCATGGAGAAGGCAAGGAGGGAGAACGGGGCTCTCTCTAGCCACCCTGTGGGCTGCAGAGCACCCATATGCAGCAATAGCCTGCTCTGCTCACCTGCTTGTGCTCCCCAAGTATGGTAAAGGTAAAAGTAAAGGGACCCCTGACCATTAGGTCCAGTCGCGGACAACTCTGAGGTTGCGGCGCTCATCTCGCTTTATTGGCCGAGGGAGCTGGCATACAGCTTCCGGGTCATGTGGCCAGCATGACTAAGCCGCTTCTGGCAGCACACGGAAACGCCATTTACCTTCCCGCCAGAGCGGTACCTATTTATCTACTTGCACTTTGATGTGCTTTCGAACTGCTATGTTGGCAGGAGCAGGGACCGAGCAACGGGAGCTCACCCTGTCACGGGGATTCGAACCGCCGACCTTCTGATTGGCAAGTCTTAGACTCTGTGGTTTAACCCACAGTGTGTAGGACCCTGAATTTAGGCATGTCTGCAGAGGGACAAACACACAGCATAAGATGACCACGAAGGGATGCGTTGCAACCCCCTGGCACTCTGCCATCGGTCATTCTCCTAATGGAAAGACCCAGAAACCAAGCTGGGGGGCTGCCATGCATCCCTTTGCAGTCATCAAACTAACAGTCCTATCAACTTGCTTTGGGAGCCAGTGTGGTGTAGCGGTTAGACTGCCGGACTAGGACCCGGGAGACCAGGGTTCAAATCCCTACTTGGCCATGAAGCTGACTGGGTGACCTTGGGCCAAGTGTTGCCTCTAGGCCTAACCTGCTTCAAAGGGTGGTTGTGGGGATGAAATGAGGTAGGGGGCAGAGAACCATGTCTGCCACCTTGAGCTCCTTGGAGGAAAAGGTTGGGATATAAATAAAAACAACTGGCTCGCCAAATAAAATACGCTGTAGCTAAAAAGGAGGGAGGTATACCAGCCATCTGGGCACCTCCTGGGGGGCAAAGCCGTTGCAAAAACAGGTCCAGGTGCTCTCCGCGGCACCGAAGGAGAGGTGACTTGCCCCCATCCCTGCCCAGGGCATGTGAGGCAGCGGTTAACACCCAGCCAGCCAGCACAGGACACCTGGAGCTCCCCTCCTGCCCACCTCCAATCCTCAAGATTTCCGGGAGAAGCCTTTGTTTTTGCTGCCTCCCCTCCATTCATCTCTGCTGAGATAGAAATCGTTCTGCTCCAACAAATCTCGTAAGTGAAAAGCAGCAGCTGACATGTCGCAGGAGCTGCGACTGGCTCTGAGGCCCCGACTGCCCACTTGCTGCTTTCATGCCAGGGCGCGGTGTCCCGACTGAATGAAGCTGAAGCATTGCAGTCTAACGCAGATGCAGGGAGACTGGTGTTAAAACATCACCCCCTTGCTGAAACAGGGACTTTGCCAACAGAAAGGCAGCTTCCCTCTCAACAGCCCTGTTAATGAAGCAAGTGGAGGGGGGTGGTGGAATTTAAACCAGCCTCTCGCTGCATCTAAGACTTTGCCTTCTGTCCCTTTTCAGTGCTTTTGCCACCTAAAGGCCATACCTCCTTTCTCCCACTGACAGATTTTAAATAAATGTTCAGGGCTTGGCCTTTAAGGACTTTGCTTCCCAGATTCTGTCATTATCTTTCCCCGTATTCTGCATTTGTGTTTCAAGGTCCTGTCTAATTTCCTCCTCTCGGTTGGCACTGTACTGTTGTTTTTTACTCTGCTGTTCAACCACGTTGGCATCTGCTAAGGCCCAATCTGACTCTCCAGACTCAGCCCTTCCAAGCAATCTCTTCATTCTGGGGTATTCCTTCTTCTGAAACTTTCGCATGTTGCACTTTCTAAGCAATTTTCATATAGATTGAATTTCAGGAACACATTCTGACCAGATCCTGGGCAACTCTGAGTATTATATCAAAGGTGACCCCCCCCCCACGCCCCTTATTGTTGGCTTTGCAACGAACTGTTCTAAGACAAATCAATCATCATAGCTAGAAATGCTGGCTCTTCGTCACGAAATGAACGCACATTAAACCCGTCAGTATGAGCAACTAACATTCTAATCGGCAAGAAAATCCTCACAAAGCAGAAAGAAAACCCAAAATCATAATATTTTCTCACCTTTAGTGTTTGGTATTGATAAATGGAATCAGTGTCGATGAAATATGGAGATCCCTCCCCCCCTCTTTTTTGGAATGTCTGAGGCATATGGTTCTATGAAAAAATAATAACAGTATCGAGTTAACTAATTAAAACAATTAAACTAAGTCATCAACAGCCATATTCGGTAAAATAGTAAAGATAAATGACTGATACTTTAGATCTAAAAAGTGACGGAAAGTTATAACTGTGCAATAAAACAACAGTACCATTCCTAGAGCGCAGGTATAAATCAAAGGTTACTTAAAATGCTCTGATGACAATGAAAATATTGTGCAGACCTTTTTATTTGGATTAGCAGTTATGCAAGTCAATACAAACCATGGGAACAGAGAAAAAGAACTGTGGGAGGCTTGGTCTCAGCCCTGCTTTCTATAGGTTGCTAATCTTTTCTCTGTACTTTAAAAGCGCCCTGGTTGCTTTTTCATGACTGCCTAGATCTGACGTTTCATAGTCAAGTGACGTCAGCCGCTGAAAAGTGCGTATTTGCTTACACACACTTGCACCTTGCAAGCAGCTTGCATGCGATTCCGGGGTCACTTCCAGATGACCTGTTTGCTGAGCAATTGCTCTGATTTGTTTGCAGGGAGGGCTATGAGTAAGCAATGGTTCTCACCACTTTCCCGATTTCAAAAAGTCAGGTTTCTTTTGTTTGTTTTTTGATAAGTGGGTTTGCAGCGCTAGAACACCAAATCCACTTTAATTGCACAAATCCACTGTAATTGCCATTAGGCTCTTGAATCGCTCTTGCAAAACAGCAGCAGCTTGGAAGTGGCCTTAGCCTGCTCCCCAGGACTGCCCCCCCCTTAAAAAAAATGCATTTTGCAGCAATTTGCATTATCCAGGGAAGGGCAGTCTGCGGCCCTCCAGATGTCCAGCGGAAGTAGATCCCAAATGTTGTGGCAAAACTCCACAATGGGAGCTGGACTCCAACAACACCTGAAGGAGTACAGATTGTCCACCCCTGGAATAATCTATGATCAATGCTTTATGCCTGTAAGTGTTTTAGCAGAAATGTAAGACAAAGTTATGCAGGAGCTTTGGACGAGGAATCATTACCAAGTTTTTAAATACTGTTGTGCATTTTGCTTGGATTTTTTTGTAAACCACCCTGGGGTGGTGTTGTTTGCAACCAAGCAGTATATATATTTTATGAAATAAAATTACAGTGGTACCTTGAGTTACAAACGCTTCAGGTTACAAACTCTGCTAACCTGGAAGAGTTACCTCAAGTTGAGAACTTTGCCCCAGGATGAGAACAGAAATCGTCTGCTGGCGGCGCAGCGGCAGCAAGAGGCCCCATTAGCGAAAGCACGCCTCTAGTTAAGAACGGTTTCAGGTTAAGAACGGACCTCCAGAACGGATTAAGTTTGTAACTAGAGGTACCACTGTAATACTGCAAGGTAAAATCCATCCACCCAGCAGTAGTCCTATGCTCAGTATCCAACGATACTTTTAAACTTCAAAATAATGCCATGGTTGTCATTAGGGTAACTTTGGTAGTGATTCTACATTAAGCAGTTTTATACATGACAACATGTCTTATACGGATTTCCATATTTCTTTATATGATGGGCTGAGGAGGCTTTTCAATCCTGTTCTCTGTTGCGATGTAAACAATATGGAGATGGGCTTGTGGGCTGAGCGGCAGAGCACATTTGGGCTGCCCCAGTGAGAACCCCCCCACATCTCCTCTCTTGGGTAGGAGGGCTAGGAGAAACCACTTCCCAAGACCTTGGGGAGAGCCTGCCAGTCAAAACAGGGCCATTTTGGACCAGGTTGACCCAAGATCTACTTCTGCATAAGGTGTACATTTGTACATTCAAATTTTGCGGTGTGTGGGAATCTCACTACAGAAACGCCACGGTGAGATGATCTCCAGTTAACTACAACCTTTAGTTAACTAAACACTCTCTTTAGAGACGACACTATTTTCAGGCTGTGCACATGTTGGCAAAATTTGGCAAAACCAAACATGGTACATTTTATTATTAATCAGACTGTGCTGCAGTCACAGTGCAGATTTCTGTTAGGTTTTCTTTATTATCATTTTAAGGAAAACATGATTCAGTTTACTGGTCCTGCCCCGGTTAATTTGTTGATCCTGCACTTATTATTATTATTATTATTATTATTATTAGACACAGAGGACGAAAACCAGGCTTTCAAATTGTCTCTTAAGTTGACTGCACTGCTGCCTGTTTGTGAGCATTCAGTGCTGGAAAACATGAAGCATTTATCGCTTGGCCCACAAATCAGATAAATTGAGGGTACTTAAACTGAAACTGGTTTGTGGGTGAGAGCTCCAGATAGCTATTTTCTACCCGTTTTTTCCCCCC
Organism: Podarcis pityusensis; assembly: GCF_964106645.2. NCBI lineage: Eukaryota > Metazoa > Chordata > Lepidosauria > Squamata > Lacertidae > Podarcis > Podarcis pityusensis. Next base: position 23,099,421 of record NC_138032.1, read on the forward strand.
AATGCCCAATAGCTCAATCTCATACATGTTTATTCAGAAGTAAATTGCACTGTGCACAGCGGTAAATGTGCAGAGCACTGCAGGCTTCCTAAAGCTCAGTGGGCTTGAAAGCATTTTCAAGGTGGAGCTGTTAAAACTTACGATCTCTAAGTCACACCAGCCAACCAAAGAGAAGATTATGAGCTGACATCAGCGTATGGGACTGAAATGAAACAGGAAATTGGGGACTCACCCTCCCCAAATACCCTCTTCCCAAAGGAAGAGGTAGCGCTATGGATTAGAACCTGTCACTTGAGAAGTTGCCCCTTGACAAGCATGGGGGCTGCAAATTGCAATACTGACCCTCCAACTGTGGCCTCTGCCCTTGTTAATTGATGTTCAAAGCCCAAGATGTACAATATGGCACTATGGTGGTTAGATGGTAGGTATACTCTTTATCTCTTCTTCTGCCTGGGAAGTGTTGTAGCTCAGTGTCAGATCATCTACTTTCAATGCAGAAGGTCCCAGGTTCAATCTTTTGGCATCTCATGGACAGCCGCTGCCAGTTAGTGTAGACAGCACTAAGCTACATGGGCCAGTGGTCTGACTCAGTATGAGGCAGCTTCTCATGTGGATCCTGGCCTCGGTCCTGTATACCTGAAGGAGCGTCTCCACCCTCATCGTTCTGCCCAGACACTGAGATCCAACGCCGAGGGCCTTCTGGTGGTTCCCTCATTGCAAGAAGCGAAGTTACAGGGAACCAGGCAGAGGGCCTTCTCGGTAGTGGCACCCGCCCTCTGGAACACCCTCCCATCAGAGATGTCAAGGAAATAAACAACTGACATTTAGAAGACATCTGAAGGCAGCCCTGTTTAGGGAAGTTCTTAATAACTGATGTTTTAATGTATTTTTAACCTTCTGTTGGAAGCCACCCAGAGTGGCTGGGGAGACCCAGCCGGATGGGCGGGGTAGAAATAATAAATTATTATTATTATTATTATTATTATTATTATTATTATTATTGTCATGTTCCCGTGCTTGCAGAGCAAGACAGCATGGCATTCCACCACGAGAAAAATCAGTGGTGGAGTTATAGAGGTTTAGGATCTTCTCAAAAGATGCTGTGTTTCAGGTGTGTGGGAAATTAGTTCCTCTGTTCCCTCTGTGCAAACCACTGGGAGGGTTATCTTGAGTAACTGAGGTTGAACCTGCTTGGAGCGACAGCTGTTTGAAGTTCAGGGGCTCAGTTTTGATGAACCCATGGAGCTACATGCCAGAAACACATCACACCATGCGGGCAGGGCCCACAGCTGCAGGTGGGCAAGATAGGTCTTTGAGCTCACCCAGTTAACTCTCCAGATATTGTGGACACCAGCTCCCACCATCGCTGATCATTGGCCATGCTGGCTGGGGATGATGGGAGCTGTCAATCGTAGTATCTGGAGGGGACCAGCTTGGCTAGCCTGGCTCTCCATATCGCAGATGCACCACACTGAAGTCTGGGTGAGCGATTGCGTCTATCACCTAATTTAACCTATACTGAGTGCACACAACTGCATCTACAACTGGCAGAGAGTAAGACTAGAGCACAGACAGTGCACTGGGACACAAGAGAAGAAAGGTCCAAACGATGCTCACCACTGGTTGTAACGGGGCACCAGGCATCATGGCATTGGCTAGTTGCATCTGCTGGGCCAGCATGGCCATGTTCTTCTGCTGAATCAGGTTATTGCGTCCATTGATCTCCAACTGTGTTTTTAAGTGTGGCGGTGGGTGAAGGTATTTGCAATTCTCCCTTGAGCATCGTCCCTGGAACACAGCAAAAGAGAAGAAGACTAATTAGGTTTGTCTGCTATTGATTAATACATTTAATTATTCTGGGTGAGCTATTCTGAGGCACAAAAACAGTTGGAGGAACCTGGGGCCCTTCAGACGTTCTTGAACTCCAACCCACGTCAGCCTCAGCCAGCATGGCCAGTGGTCAGAGATAATTTAGGCAGTAGTCCGATGACATAGGAAGGGTCAGAAGTACCTCACCTCTGCCTCAAAGTGCTGTTTTCCAGCACACTTTTTTATATATATAAAAAAATAGCAGCCATATACCACAACTAACTGAGCACAGTTCCCAGATGTCAACATCACCATGGAAAACAACCTAACATTGGCGTACAACCAGCAATTATATTTGCTATATGTACCGCCACCATCTGGGAGAAATAGGGCAGATCATATCAGATGTCCAGTTGAATCATTTTCTACTAGATGATATGAATCTGTTTAAAAAGAAGGAGAAGATCACCACTATTATGATTTAAGGCTGCACCACTGTGGTGCATCCTGAAGATGCCTAGGACATTCCAAACTAACAGTATGTGCCTCTACCACTCAGCCACAGCCCTTCTTAAATAAATGGGTATATTTGTACAGACATAGTAAAATTTAGATTTGGTATCCTGCCTCTCAAAGCTACTTCCTAATAATGCTGGTGACAAGACTTCATGGAAAGGTAAGGGAGAAAACATCTTCCGAAGCACAGTGAGGTAATGTCAAATTTGGATTCCTTCTAAGTCAGGCATGGCCAAACTTGGACCTCCAGATGTTGTGAGACTACAATTCCCATCATCCCTGACCACTGGTCCTGTTAGCTACGGATGATGGGAGTTGTAGTCCCAAAACAGCTGGAAGGCCAAGTTTGGCCTTGCCTGTGCTAAGTCCTAGGCGATACCCTTGTCTTTTAACAGATTAGCTCAATACACAACAAGGCCTCAGCATGCACAACTAGGAGAAGGTCAACAGCCCAAATTTTTGAGTGGCGCATAGCACTGTGTGTTGTTCATGTGCAGATTTTGTCTGAATTAAAAGGACGGTGCCCAGGGCACTGCAGAGAATGATGAAACCTTGAGTAATATTAGCAGCTGCAATTAGCCATTGACTCTCTTGAGTTTAAACATGACACAGCCAAAGAAAATCCCCTACCCACAAGCACAAGTTTCAGGTTTAAATTTAACTGCTCTTCTGGGTAATGCCTTTCTTTCGTTAACGAAATAAAGTATTCTTCTCATTCAGCTAAGAACAACGCCTTAGAACAGAATGTCCAAGTCCCACCTCCAATTCCGAAAACCTTTCAGAGAGAAAAAATTAAAATAGAGCAGCATATGACCGATAAAAATGAATTGTATACAGAACCTTCCGTCGAATTTAATGGTCAGTTTCATACTTTCCATTTATTGTAACAAGATCATCTCTGTACTATATCTTCTTGCAGATAAGTAACTCTATATGTCACTGATCCTATTCTCTGTGACCTTTCTAAGGATACAGCAGAGCAGAACGGCTTGTATGGCCCAATCCTGCACAAAGAATTATTGAACCTCATGGGGCTTGCTTCCCCAGTGGGCTGCACAAACCCCATTCTTAATTTTACAAATCCTACAGTATTCAACAAGACTCAGTCCCAGATAAGAATTCACATCAGTGTAGTCTAAAGCAGATGTCATGTCACAAATGTCAATAATTTTCTGGAGACCACACGCTAGATACCGCCCAATGCAAAATGAAGAGAAACGTCCCCACTCCTGAAGGCCACTATGCTTCTATGGGCTGAGGCCTGACTGACCCATACTGAACCCGGGATGGGGGGTGGGGTTGTCACATCAAAATGGGTGTGGCCAGAGTGCAAAAGTGGGCGTGGACAATCACCTTTTTAAAAAAAGCATATATTTGGTCCTTCACTGCCCAAACTGGGGGTCACAGAGACATTTGGGCATCACAGAATTGTAACGGGGGTCTGAGACAATGATCAGTATGTACATGTATGGGGGCGCATATATAAGTGTGTGCGCATGTGGTGGGTGAAATTCAGCATCATACTCTTCCCATCGTTCTGCCAGTGGAAGCATCCCAGCTTTCCAGGTAGAATGATAACCTACACACTGTTGTGGGGGTTCTTCCAATACCACTCCTGAGCCAATTTCAGTGGGCAAGGGTTTTTTGGGGGTGGGGGGAGGCAGCCCCACTGGACAAATGAAAGTTCTGTGCCCAGGGCTTCCATGGAGGCGGGTGGTTAAGTGGACCTCGCTCCATAGTTTCAAAAGAATTTAAACAGATAAATTCTGTGGGGCCTTGGTGGGAACGCAAAACCCTTTGCCATTCAAGCAGAAGAGTGGGCTGGGATGAGTCAGTAAAAGGAGAGAGAGAGAAAAAATGTGCAGGGAGAAAATATTGATTATGGGTGATGTAACATCGCCTATTCCATACTGACACCACCCTTCAGTGTTACAGTTCTGCCCCTGTCTGCCCCATGGTCTCCCTCATTGCTACGGCAGACACAGACGAGGCCACTGCAGATTGGCTGAGCTCAGGTCCCTATTTGACTTGTGGGGATTGACTGAGCTGAATGAGCACATCTGGTCCCTGAAACAAGCCCCCTTCAGACGCACTCTCATCTTGAAAAACAGCAATTAGTCAACAAAATTAATGTTTCCAATGATCACGGTTAAATGTATAACGGTAGAGTCTATTCTCCCAGGGACACGCGAAAAACAAAGATATAAAGAGGCACAAATTTCTTCTTGGCAGAACAAATGGCTTAATCTGAAAGGTTCCAATTCCCTTCTTTTCCGTAGTAATCAATCCAAAAAGCAGCCGTGGCAGTGAAAAACAGAACCTTAATTTAAGCAAAGGGCTGCTTGCATCAAGCTTTGCTTTACTCTCCCCACCCCCTTTTCTTAAAAAGAACAAATTAATGCAGTACAACATGCCCTTATGTTGTACTTTTGCACAGAAAGCTACAAAGCTTCTCCTTGTTATAGGTCTGCCAGTGATCCAACCCAAAGCTCTCTTGTGTCAGTGTATATGATTTATTTCAACCCATCTGCCTCTGCTCTCAGCAGCCAAGCACACATGACTCTCATTTCTGCAGCTAGCCAGTTGGCATTTGCATAACACAGTATGTTTGATGATGGGATTTTACATAATTCTTGAGATCTTGTTGGGGGTTAAGCAGCAGCAGTAGAACAGTCAATCAAACCGACTGACTATGCCGATATGCCTTTCAAAACACATTCTCACCACTACATTGGAAACCCCAGTCTGGATCAACCCAAGGCCGTGAAATGTGTCAAATATGGAGGAGGTTTATCTAACATCATAGAAGAAATACAGAATGGCCACAGCTTATTGAGGCAGAGAATGCGGGAGGTCAACAGACACCACACTTTTAAAAAAGCAGACTTTCTGTCTAGGGTTGAATGTGGGACACATGTGGCACTGTGGGTTAAACCACAGAGCCTAGAACTTGCCGATCAGAAGGTCAGTGGTTCGAATCCCCGCGACGGGGTGAGCTCCCATTGTCTGGTCCCTGCTCCTGCCAACCTAGCAGTTTGAAAGCACCTCAAAGTGCAAGTAGATAAATAGGTACCGCTCCGGCGGGCAGGTAAACAGCGTTTCCGTGCACTGCTCTGGTTCGCCAGAAGCGGCTTAGTCATGCTGGCCACATGACCCGAAAGTTGTACGCTGGCTCCCTCGGCCAATAAAGTGAGATAAGCGCCGCAACCCCAGAGTCAGTCACGACTGGACCTAATGATCAGGGGTCCCTTTACCTTTACCTTTTATGCAGCGTGGGAGGGGTGGAGTGTACTAGACGTTGAGCTAAACAGGCTTAGTGTGTGCAAAATGGGAAACCTGAATTAACCGGTGAATGAAGCAATTAACTTTTCAACAACAGGATTTACTGTAGCCATTTCTCTACTTTGGGAACCATAAGAAGAACCTGCTGAAGGACCTTCTGATTAGCAAGCCCAAGAGACTCGAAAACAGTGAGTCAGATAAACAAGGCCAAGGAAACCTAAGAAATAAGAGCCCTGGATTAGACCAAAGACCCACCAAGTCTAGCATCCTAGACCAAAGTGGGGCTGTAGCTCATTGGTAGAGCATCTGCTGGAGTAAGCCAGTGTCCCCTCTTGCCCAGGATCTTGAAATTTGACCACATCACCCTTTAGCATCTCCCACATTGCTCCTAAGATCCAGGTCCAACAAACCTGGTGATTCTGTGAAGATAATGCAAACCTTTTGACTGCCTGACAAGCTGCCTTTGGGGCCTCTCATGTGCTATGTTTCCTGTGTGGAGTGCAGCCTTTGGGGAGTGCTTTCTGAAAGTTTCTGCACGAAGGCAGCAATGTTCATCTTATTAGCTCTGAGTGAAAGTAAAAGGTAAAAAAGGTAAAGGACCCCTGGACGATTAAGTCCAGTCAAAGGTGACTATGGGGTTGCGGCACTCATCTCGCTTCAGGCCGAGGGAGCTGGCGTTTCTCCACAGACAGCTTTCCGGGTCATGTGGCCAGCATGACTAAACCACTACTGGTGCATGGAGGACCATGGTGACTGCCGGATTACACGGAAACGCTGTTTACCTTCCCTCCGCAGTGGTACCTATTTATTTACTTGCACTGGTATGCTTTCAAACTGCTAGGTTGGCAGAAGCTGGGACAGAGCAACGGGAGCTCACCCTGTTGCACGGATTCAAACTGCCGACCTTCTGATCAGCAAGCCCAAGAGGCTCGAAAACAGTGAGTCAGATAAACAAGGCCAAGGGAACTTAAGAACATAAGAGCCATGGGTTAGACTAAAGACCCATCAAATCTAGCATCCTAAATCAAAGAGGGGCTGTAGCTCCTTGGTAGAGCATCTGCTTTGCACACAAAAGGTCCTGTGAGCAATCCCTGGTATTTAAAGTTACTCTAGTGGATGTAGCCTACCTTGATTTCAGCAAGGCATTTGACAAGGTGCCCCATGATATTCTTGTAAAGAAGCTGGTAAAATGCGGTCTTGACTATGCTACCACTCCGTGGATTTGTAACTGGCTGACTGACCGAACCCAAAGGGTGCTCATCAATGGTTCCTCTTCATCCTGGAGAAGAGTGACTAGTGGGGTGCCACAGGGTTCTGTCTTGGGCCCGGTCTTATTCAACATCTTTATCAACGACTTGGATGATGGACTCAAGGGCATCCTGATCAAATTTGCAGATGACACCAAACTGGGAGGGGTGGCTAACACCCCAGAGGACAGGATCACACTTCAAAATGACCTTGACAGATTAGAGAACTGGGCCAAAACAAACAAGATGAATTTTAACAGGGAGAAATGTAAAGTATTGCACTTGGGCAAAAAAAATGAGAGGCACAAATACAAGATGGGGGACACCTGGCTTAGAGCAGTACATTTGAAAAGGATCTAGGAGTCTTGGTTGACCACAAACTTGACATGAGCCAACAGTGTGATGCGGCAGCTAAAAAAGCCAATGCAATTCTGGGCTGCATCAATAGGAGTATAGCATCTAGATCAAGGGAAGTAATAGTGCCATTGTATTCTGCTCTGGTCAGACCTCACCTGGAGTACTGTGTCCAGTTCTGGGCACCACAGTTCAAGAAGGACACTGACAAACTGGAACGTGTCCAGAGGAGGGCAACCAAAATGGTCAAAGGCCTGGAAACGATGCCTTATGAGGAACGGCTAAGGGAGCTAGGCATGTTTAGCCTGGAGAAGAGGAGGTTAAGGGGTGATATGATAGCCATGTTCAAATATATAAAAGGATGTCACCTAGAGGAGGGAGAAAGGTTGTTTTCTGCTGCTCCAGAGAAGCGGACACGGAGCAATGGATCCAAACTACAAGAAAGAAGATTCCACCTAAACATTAGGAAGAACTTCCTGACAGTAAGAGCTGTTCGACAGTGGAATTTGCTGCCAAGGAGTGTGGTGGAGTCTCCTTCTTTGGAGGTCTTTAAGCAGAGGCTTGACAACCATATGTCAGGAGTGCTCTGATGGTGTTTCCTGCTTGGCAGGGGGTTGGACTCGATGGCCCTTGTGGTCTCTTCCAACTCTATGATTCTATGATTCTAGTTTGAAACCTTGGAAACCCTACGACTAGTCAGTGTAAGCATACTAACCTAGGTTGGCCAGTGTTCTAGTTCAATATAAAGCAGTTTCCTATGTTTCTAACCTGTTCTTCACAGTGGCTGACCAGATGTCTGAAAAGTCTCCACACAAGTGCAATAGCCCTCTCCCAACAGCTGATCTTGAAAGTATTCATAGAATTGTAGAATTTGAAGATATCTCAAGGGTAATCTAATCCAACCCTCTGAAATACAGGAATCTCAACTAAAGCATCCATGACAGATGACCACCTAATATCTGCTTCAAAGCCTCCAGTGAAGAAACAGCCAGCCACCTTCCAAGAGAGTCCATTCCACTCTTGCCATCAGAAAGTTCTTCCATAGCCATAAAGACTAAGAGCCCTCCATGAATTTCTTCACATGTGTGAATTCACTGGGCGGCAAAATAGCACTGTAGAAGAAGCAGGGACTGCAATGTGACAGGAGGGGAATGATGGAGGATCAGAGAGAGGCTTGCAGGAGGCGTCTGAGAAAGACCCCAAGTTATCACACAACCAATCACATCAGCACCGGAGAGTTTATATATCACCAGTGCCATTATGCAACCCTGAAATATATATATTTAATGTAAACGACCCTAAGAGACCAAACACAATTTCCTTGCCAGGTCAACTCACGCATGCACACTTTTAAACCTAATGCATTTCCATGCATTCGTACTAACAATTACTCATGACGGTTTGTTGTCAGTGTGCGCATGCGTGTTTAAGCCCATTTTCCATCCCCCATGTGTACCGTTAGCCTATTTAAATCAATGCAGATCTCTGGCAGAGAATGCATCTCCTCTAGAATTCATCCTCTTTGGCACAAAATCTATGCGATTCCTGCAGTGTCCCTCCAGTGGCAATAAAAAAAATGGCCTAATTAGCTAAATATATCATCTAAATAAGACAGGAACAAATATACAAGTTGATCCCAGGGAGATAGGATACAGTCTGGACTGGTAAACTAAAATAATCTCCTTTCAGCATGAAACTCATTACAGAAGTTGGTTGGATGAAAGATAGTCCACACCTGGCGCTGATGCCAGATTCTGTTTCTATAAGATACAACAGCCCTATCAGGGCACTGCACTCATGGTTAGCACCAAGACGCAAACCAGAAGTGATGCCATGCTGAATAGCCCCTCCTTCTGGCATCCTCATCTGTAATGCAAATGTCTGGAGCGAGGGGGGCTAGCCTGTACACATATAGAGTTCCATGCAGTTATGGAGCTCTGATTGCTCAGAGTTACAGAACCAAGTGGAAACTTTTATGTGCAACCACAGAGGATCAGTGCACTGCTTGATAGTAAAGCTGGTTAGGGCGCCGTGTTGATAGTGCCAAGTTGCAAGTATGGGACAGCTGCGTTTTCCTGCATTGCAGGGGGTTGGACTAGACAATTCACAGGGTTCCATGATCACTGCAAATGGTGACAGCAGTCACGAAATTAAAAGACGCCTGCTTCTTGGGAGAAAAGCAATGCCAAACCTAGACAACATCTTAAAAAGCAGAGACATCACCTTGCCGACAAAGGTCCATATAGTTAAAGCCATGGTTTTCCCAGTAGTGATGTATGGAAGTGAGAGCTGGACCATAAAGAAGGCTGATCGCCGAAGAATTGATGTTTTTGAATTCTGGTGCTGGAGGAGACTCTTGAGAGTCCCATGGACTGCAAGAAGATCAAACCTATCCATTCTGAAGGAAATCAGCCCTGAGTGCTCACTGGAAGGACAGATCCTGAAGCTGAGGCTCCAATACTTTGGCCACCTCACGAGAAGAGAAGACTCCCTGGAAAAGACCCTGATGTTGGGAAAGATGGAGGGCACAAGGAGAAGGGGACGACAGAGGACGAGATGGTTGGACAGTGTTCTCAAAGCTACGAACATGAGTTTTACCAAACTGCGGAAGGCAGTGGAAGACAGGAGTGCCTGGCATGCTCTGGTCCATGGGGTCACGAAGAGTCGGACACAACTAAACAACAACAACAATGAAAATCACACAAAAATAGGGGGAAGGAGTAACTTTCAGCAATGTTTTTGTTTTCCACCACTGGAGGGCGCTCTAGGCCCATCTGAGGACACCTCTCCAGGCATAAAGGAGTGAACCATATGTGCAAGTTTGGATTCTATGCATGGACCCCAGGGGGAGGAGCTACAAGGTGAGGAAGAGGAACCTGCAGCTCTCCAGGTGCTGTCAGGCTCTAACTCCCTTTATTCCTGACCATTGGACCATGGCTGCCTGGGACTGGTAGAAGTTGGGAGTCCAGCAACAACTAGAGGGGTGCAGGTTCCCCATTGCTGACCATAGGTAACAGCTGCATTATAGCTGATGAACGAACAGTTGAAATCCAGGTATGTGTGTCATCAATTGAGGTTTGCAGAATTTGACGCGTTCCACTTTTATGTATGGAGATCGATTTCTTCTCCTGAGCATCTTGCACATGTGCAATGGGTGGCTATACAGACCACACACTGAGGCTGGGTGGGGGGGGTGTGCTCTGAGTCAAGCACTCTATCAACATAAACTGGACAAAGCTTGGGAACCTGAGAACAGTGGCCCTCTGAAGAATTTTGTGCAGTTGTCTCTTCAGGCCAGAGAAGTTTGCACGAGCCTTGAAGAAGCAAGTACCTTTGAAGCTTTCTGATTCAAGGTGTTTGGAATTCACAGGGAGGTTGGAGTGGGGGGGGTAACACCCTTCTGAAGAATATACATTAACCGGTTTTGAGCTTTTTCCTAGAATGCGGCACCACCCCACAATTACTCCAGTGAATACAAAACCTACCCAAAGTTAAGCACTTTCAGACCAAGCGCACTGCTGATTTCTCTCTTTCGACCTCAGGTGATTCAAACTTCCCCAATGAAATCAGTGTGATTTAACTTTACCTGGAACTTATATGCCCTTTCTGCATTGTAAAATGTGGCTAAATGTGCCAGATGCAAGTTTTAGGTCCACAAACACACATGCTTTCTAGGTCTCCTAAGAACAACAGGACTGGGCAGAAGACATTTGCTACCGAAGGCCGCCCCCCCCCCCCACAAAGACTCCTTCAGCCCCACATTTGCATTTGGAAAAGCCAGGAGCTGCAGAATGTCCACTTGCACAGGTGAGGAGATGCATGGGGGTGGAAATTGCTGGTACATCCTTAACCTGGGTAGCTAAGTAACAGAAAACTTAAGGTGAGTGTGGCAACATGTTCTCTATGGAAAGGGCAGAAGTTTCTCCCATTTTTTTCTAGTTCACTCCATTTCGGCATCAGTATGCAAACTTTTCTACAAAGAAAAAAAAAATCACACAAAAATTTGTGTGCATTCTTGTGTGCATTTCTCCCAATATGTGCAATTTCACAAGCATTTTCACTTAATGGAATCCATTTGGAAATACTATTTTCGCTAATCTATGCGCTTGTGTGCATGCTTACCCCCAATATCGCAGTGCAAAATTGGGAGAAATTCTGGAGGCTAGCTGAATTTCAGTTTGCTCCTTGTGTGAATTAAGTTGGTTCTGAAAAATGTGCACTGAATGAATTTATCCCACATCCCTACCACCAACGTCCACCCCTGTGCAAGGCTCTTACTATTGTGTTACTACTACCTTTCAATTTTCACTTATTGTCATTGGAGCCTGTTGTCGATACATGAATACTGCAGGTAGGCAAGTACGTAAAAACGTACACATACAATTTCAGGAGCAGTACAGAGTAGGGTAAACACTGGGGGAAACTATGCAGCAACAGAGATCGACTGGCATAATCATATGACTGGATAACAGCAGCCAGAGTACTGAAAACATCACATGGTGTGCAATATTTGCGGAAGGAAAGTATCAATTAGAGAGGCCTGTTACTTTTCCCACACTTAGATATAACCATCAAAAGAACCATCAGCAACAAAACCCCTCCTGCGCTCATACTGGTTCTGCTATGCTTTTGCAATTATAACTTTTCTGTGCTAAAGGATCTGAAAAGACTGCCCCAGATCTCCACGTCACGCAACGGGTTCTGCTCAAAGGGCTTGAACTCTACAGATGCTGGGATCTGCCGTGGGAGCCATGGAAAGAGTAAACACAGAGGTACTTCCTCATCTGTCCCATCTGTCCCATCACCTCCTGGCAAACAGAAGGGGAAGAAATGGAGGCAGTGAGAGATTTTACTTTCTTCGGCTCCATGATCACTGCAGATGGTGACAGCAGCCATGAAATTAAAAGACGCCTGCTTCTTGGGAGAAAAGCAATGACAAACCTAGACAGCATCTTAAAAAGCAGAGACATCACCTTGCCAACAAAGGTCCGTATAGTTAAAGCCATGGTTTTCCCAGTAGTGATGTATGGAAGTGAGAGCTGGACCATAAAGAAGGCTGATCGCCGAAGAATTGATGCTTTTGAATTCTGGTGCTGGAGGAGACTCTTGAGAGTCCCATGGACTGCAAGAAGATCACACCTCTCCATTCTGAAGGAAATCAGCCCTGAGTGCTCACTGGAAGGACAGATCCTGAAGCTGAGGCTCCAATACTTTGGCCACCTCATGAGAAGAGAAGACTCCCTGGAAAAGACCCTGGTGTTGGGAAAGATGGAGGGCACAAGGAGAAGGGGACGACAGAGGACGAGATGGTTGGACAGTGTTCTCAAAGCCACAAACATGAGTCTGACCAAACTGCAGGAGGCAGTGGAAGACAGAAGTGCCTGGCATGCTCTGGTCCATGGGGTCACGAAGAGTCGGACACGACTAAACGATTAAACAACAACAACAAGCAACCGACAATTGTCCATAGCAAGGTCGCATCTGAGTAATGCATGGAAAGAGGGTGGGTGGGTTGGGTGATCTGGCGATGGGGCGAGAGAGAGGGTGCGGGAGGCAGTGGAAGACAGAAGTGCCTGGCATGCTCTGGTCCATGGGGTCACGAAGAGTCGGACATGACTAAACAACAACAACAACAACTTCCTCAACCTGGTTCCCCCTGCAGAGGCTTTGGGTTGCAATTGCCATTAGACTCAGCCAGAAGATTCAATGGTCAGGGGTGATGGGAGAGGTCGCCTTCTTGAACTGGCTCCAGGTGGAGGAAAGGCAGCTCTAAACAGTATACTCATCTAAGTAGCTAAACTCCTCAGACACTATTTTTGGGCGGATTCAGGCAGCGACCATTTTGCACATGCCCCATTGGCGCATGACCGCTAATGCGCAGGTCCTTTTGGACCCGGAGGAGGGCAAAAGGGGGGGACGAGGGGGTGGAGCGGCTTATTGTCTGCTCTGCCAACACTCACTTGAAATGGTCACCACCTGTATAGCTATAATACCCATCTCTGTATCAGTGAATAAAAGTACTGGCGATGTGTGCGGGAGATACATTTATTTGCTTTCCTCCTGTTTCTTAACCAACTCCCCATCCGTTTGGAAAGCCCCCAAGTGTTTCAGCAACAAATCGGCAAAAATGTATTAGCAGCACTTCGGAACACATAATATAATCAGGTCTATAAATAAAACGCCCGCATGCAAAATCAGTGTCGGCAACAAAGTGCTTGTCTAAATAAATGTTTTAACTCGGTCTCGTTCTGGATTTTAAAATTGTGTAAGGGTGGGGTCTGGTGGGTCTTCCAAAAGAAAGTGTGTCTATTGAAGGAAGGGTGACTAGAGGAAAGGCAGTACAGATTCTATTTCACAGCCATAATTTCCATACAAGACTATATATATATATATATATAAATCATTCTGTTTACAGAACGGGGACAATCCAGCAAAGGTAGGATCTCACACATAATGCCTCACATTTTTCTGAGGTGTCTTCCAATCATCCGGAGCAGAGGGAGGAGCAGAGCAAAAGGGAAGGAGAATCAGTGAAAAACTGCACCCCCTGAAACTTATTATTATTTATTAAATTTGTACGCCATCCCCCTCACCTGAAGATCACAGGGCAGTTCGCCACATAAAAATAAAGAACGAAAACACAAAATACAAAATAAACCAAAAGCAAACCAGTAACACGCCCCCTACCACAAACACATTTAGAAAGCTGTAGAATGATCATCAGCCAAAGGCTTGGTTGAAAAGAAATGTTTTCGCCTGGCGCCTAAAGATATTTAATGAAGGTGCCAGGCGAGCCTCCCTGGAGAGAGGATTCCACAAACAGGGAGCCACTGCAAAAAAGGCCTGCTCTTGTGTTGCCACCTCTCTCGGAGGAGGCACGCAATGAGCCTCAGATGATGATTGCAGGGTCTGGGTTGGTTCATATGAGGAGAGGAGGTCCTTGGAATTACTGCAGCTCTGAGCCATTTAAGGTTTTGTAAGGCCAAAACCAGCACTTTGAATTGGGCCCTGGAATTAATTGGCAGCCAGTGCGGTCAGGTCAGGATCGGTGTAATATGCTCAAACCATCTTAGCTCTGTGAGCAAGTTGGCCGCCAAATCCCATACCAGCTGAAGATTCCAAACTATCTTCAGACGGTTGGAGTACAGTGGTACCTCGGGTTAAGAACTTAATTCCTTCCGGAGGTCCGTTCTTAAGCTGAAACTGTTCTTAACCTGAGGTACCACTTTAGCTAACAGGGCCTCCCACTGCCGCCACATGATTTCTGTTCTCATCCTGAAGCAAAGTTCTTAACCCTAATTTCTGGGTTAGCAGAGTTTGTAACCTGAAGCGTCTGCAACTCGAGGTACCACTGTAATCTAAACTAATCCATGGATCACTGGATCCAGTCCACTGAAACTATTCTAGCTTCACTCACATTTCCTCCCGGAAGGCACTTTTAATTCCAATTTGACTCTCGCTTTTATGAAATCTGGATACGGCGGGGGGGGCGGGGAATACGTATCACTATACCGATGCATTTCAAGCAACCTTGCACATCCCTCAGATGACCTTCTTCAAAAAGCAGCTAGCCTTCAGTGTTCAGTTTAATACAGACCAGAAGAGCAGGGTTTGACTGGCAAATCTATTATGCAGTGCATTATTCTAGAAAAGGGAAGATAGGGGCAGGGTTGGAAAGGAAGAGCAGCTTATTTTAAGTAAACCAGCTGCAAAAATAAAAAATCTCCCCCCTATCCCAGCACATTTAAATTCCACCTTTATATTGCATTAATTAAAATATAATTGGAATTACACATGACAATCTAGTATCTGGATGACAAAAATAATATAAAGGAAGTGCAGAATTTGTTAAGAAGGAAAAAGCTGCTGTGGTCTAATGGATGGCATTCTATTTTTATCCTGCAGAGAAGCTATCACACTGCAGGTGTATTAGCAAGTTAACATTTCTCTTTGGGCTGCAGCCACTGCAGAGAGACGCAAGTGGCCCCCAAACCTCAGCTGTGTCACGTAGGCAGGTTTTTATTATTATTACAGAACACTCAGATAATATAGTTCTGGAGTCGTTAAAATCCCCAAAGATTTGCTGCTTGACCTTGTTGGTTTATAGGTTTCAACCTTGACTTTTAATAATGCAGTGGTTTGGTTTTGATAATGCAGTGGTTTGGCTTAATCGCGCCACATGCATGCGCAGAAGCGGCGCCTCTGCCTATGGACTTTTTGGGTTCCGGACGGACCCCCGGAACGAATTTAATTCATATCCGGAGGGTCCACTGTCCTTAAAAGGATATAATGCGTAGAGTGGAAATATATGGGTTGTTGTTGTTGTTGTTTAGTCGTTTAGTCGTGTCCGACTCTTCGTGACCCCATGGACCAGAGCACGCCAGGCACTCCTGTCTTCCACTGCCTCCCGCAGTTTGGTCAAACTCATGCTGGAAGCTTCGAGAACACTATCCAACCATCTTGTCCTCTGTCGTCCCCTTCTCCTTGTGCCCTCCATCTTTCCCAACATCAGGGTCTTTTCCAGGGAGTCTTCTCTTCTCATGAGGTGGCCAAAGTATTGGAGCCTCAGCTTTGGGATCTCTCCTGCCAGTAATATATGGGTAGGGGTCCCCAATTCAGAGCTCAGAAGCACCCTAACACCCTCAGAGATATCCCCTCAATACCCCTGTGAAACTCTCCACTGCCTTGTCCCTCCTCCCAGGGGACCGCAGCAGTTGCAAGGAAGAAGAAAGATGGATATGTTTATCTTTCTCCTTTACTTCCTCTTCCTAAGTGGGACAAAGAGGAAGTACAGAAGAAGCAGAATACCTAATTGCTACTGCCAGTAAGCTAAACAAGCAGGTCCCATCTAATGTAAATTGGCCCATGAGGTTCAAAAGTGCCTATTGAAAAATCTGTTGGATGGTTAGAAGTATGTCTATGTGCATTCATAGAATTGATCCGGAGAAGATCAAGGGGAGCGCCATTTTGTGCTATAAGGCTTGATTCCCACCCCCAACTATAGCCTTCTTCAAGGGTCGACACTCACCATCCCTGGAATGGCAGGAGATGGAGCACATACAGTTGCAGCAGGAAAAGTAAATGGGGAAAATTTTGCAGTTCTCCTTTGTGCGGAAGCGCTTTTCTATTTGTAGAAGCCATCTTTGAATCCAAGCTGTATACAGTCATACCTCGGGTTACAGACGCTTCAGGTTACGTTTTTTCAAATTATGGACGCGCCGAAACCTGGAAGTACCGGAACGGGTTACTTCCGGGTTTCGGTGCTTGCACATGTGCAGAAGAGCTAAATCGCACTTTGTGCATGCGCAGAAGTGCCGAATCGCGACCCACACATGCACAGATGCGGCGCTGCGGGTTGCGAACGCTGTGGGTTGCGAATGTGCCTCCCGCACGGATCACTGTATTTCTCACACTGGCACGCAACCCAAGGTAGATTTTTTTTTGAAATTGCCCTTAGATTCACCCGGCCCGCATTATTTTATGATCTGCTTGTTCCATAAACCTGTTAAGACTGCTTGATTGTAGGGGGGACGGGACACCTCAAAGTGGTTTACAAAAATGATAATAGTATTATCCCTAAAAAGATTACAACCATAATTTAAAACATACGGAAAGTTTAAAGCATAATAGAATACAGTGGTACCTCGGGTTAAGTACTTAATTCGTTCCGGAGGTCCGTACTTAACCTGAAACTGTTCTTAACCTGAAGCACCACTTTAGCTAATGGGGCCTGCTGCTGCCGCCGCGCTGCCGGAGCCCAATTTCTGTTCTTATTCTGAAGCAAAGTTCTTAACCTGAAGCACTATTTCTGGGTTAGCGGAGTCTGTAACCTGAAGCGTATGTACCCTGAGGTACCACTGTACACTAAAACAAATTAAAACTCACACGAACTTTCTAAACATCTGCGTCAGCTTGCCTAAACAAGAATGTCTTCGGTAGGTACCGGGGGGGGGGGGAAATACAGTGAAGACGTCTGCCTGATTTCAATAGGAAGGGAGTTCTAAACAGTAAAGTTTAGTGGTGTGGGTATTATGTGGCACCTGTAGCAGTGCCAATTCTGCCAATCGAAGCGGCCGGGTGGGTAAGCTGATCTCGTAGGTAAACTGGACCCAAGTTGTGAAGGGCTTTATCACCACTGTTCAACAAGTCTCTCTCTCTCTCTCTCTCTCTCTCTCTCTCTCTCTCTCTCTCTCTCTATGGCTTATTCACAAGGCAGTCAGAGCTTATTGGTTGAAATGCATGGCGAGATTTCAGGCAGAGAAATACTGCCTTCATCTGTAAGAAACAGCATGCCATTTTGTCGTACATAAAGCAAGGCTTACTTCTGCGTTATGTAATTGGGCTCCCTTATGGCAGATCATAATTGCCCCCTTTTTATTACGCCACTTTATAACACTCCAAGTGCTTGACTTTCTGCAACAGGGCTACACAGATAGCGCTGCGCTTGATACTGCAATTAGCCTCTGTGCACAGACTATTCATAAATATATACTGGGACGGGGGAAGAGAGAAATATGGAGTCGTTATGAACTGTGGCCGTTCCATACGTCTTCATAAGAAGGAACATGAAAAAGGAGAGGGAAAAGGGCAGATGACTATCATATGATGTTTTGCTTCTGCTGCCATATCAACAAAGTTCAGGTCGAAAGCCGAGGATCTGCTAAAGCATTTGATTAGGGCACTGTAACTTCTGCAAATATTTCAAATTGTTTTCTGCCACGGCAGAACTAATTTATTGCAATACTCCCTCCGACCTGCTACGGCAGTAGTTTCCCCTCATTTTCTTTTTTTTGGATATTGTGTCCAAGCTGACGGGAAGGAGATCAGTTTTTATGTTCAGTCTTCAGGGGCTGTAGCTCAGCGGCAGAACAGATGAATATAATGACCCCACATGCTCCCCTCACGATACCCACAAATATATATATATCTGTAAATAAGCAGAGCCTGCGTCACATTTAAGGGCATCAGGCTACTAGTATCCACTTCGTAACTACTACTATATTTGTACCATTTTTATCCTTGTTGTTGCTGTCCTTATTCAAAACAGGAGCCAGTCCCCCAGTAGCTCACACTGATCCATTGTGGGATTTAAGTCTCGTAATTGTGGGTGAAACACTTATTTTTACGGACACAAAATCACCAACATCTGAACGTGAACCTCATAACACAGATGTGGCATTTGCAAGAGCCGAGGAAGGCTGCAATCCTGTACACTAGGGATACGGTGGGACGCGGGTGGCGCTGTGGGTAAAACCTCAGTGCCTAGGACTTGCCGATCGTATGGTCGGCGGTTTGAATCCCCGCGGCGGGGTGAGCTCCCGTCTTTCGGTCCCAGCTCCTGCCCACCTAGCAGTTCGAAAACACCCCTAAGTGCAAGCAGATAAATAGGTACCGCTTTATAGCGGGAAGGTAAACGGCGTTTCCGTGTGCTGCGCTGGTGCTGGCTCGCCAGAGAGCTTCATCACGCTGGCCACGTGACCCGGAAGTATCTCCGGACAGCGCTGGCCCCCGGCCTCTTAAGTGAGATGGGCGCACAACCCTAGAGTTGGACACGACTGGCCCGCACGGGCAGGGGTACCTTTACCTTTACCTTTACCTTTAGGGATATGTAAGTGTACAGGATCGTGCATTCCCTTGGAGTATTCTTTAGAGGGACAACACACCAGGAGTGGGAAGGGCCAGTTTGCACTAATCAAAAGAAGGATGTGCCTCTCTCTCTACCTCTGTACCCTTTTTCTCGTTTGTCTTTCCCTCCTGGCAAAAACCACCCCCTGCAGCTAAATATTTTATGGGTATTTCTTTTCCCCCATTGGCACCATATATTAACCATTCCCTCCCTAGCTGTGTCTCCCGCCCCAGCAAAAGTTTTTATGGTAAGCCTAATAAGGGATGTAGCAGAATTCCAAAAGACAAGGGAGCAGAATTTGCCGCTGTTCACTTATTCATCCTGTGATTGATGTTTGCTATTGTTCTCAGTCTACAAGCTGTTACTTATTTAATGGCATTTCCCCCATTTGCATTGAAATTAATGGTGTGGAATAATTAATCACTTAAAATCAAGCCAAGAGCTGAATAATGTAGTTTTTGTCGGAAGCTGAACTGCAGTGGAGCAGAAACGGTGTTGCATGTGGTAAACATGGGTCGGAATGGAAATTAATGCCTTCTTACATGCAAGAGCCAAAGTCATCTCAGGCCAAATCCAGGCTGGAGGAAGGGTGGGGGAGAAGAATTACTGCTATATTCATGTACCTGGGAGTAAGTGCCACTGAAAACTTAACTTTTACATGTACAGGGCTGAACGCTGTTAGGTGAATTTGAATTTATTTATTACGGTTGGAGACCAGCTTGTCACTGTTAGGTGTCTCTGGAGAGGGCAGCCAAAGATAAAGGTAAGTCTTTAACTTGGACGAATAAAGGCTGTAAAACTTATTTCACTTTGCAATATTATACTGCAGCTGCACGCCTTTAAACTTCTAAGCCAGGCTGTTGAGAACTCAGCTCCATAAGAGGAATGTTATTATTCCCAAAGATCAAAGTTATTGGGTGTCATTTTGTAAACACTGTGGAGCATGGAGCGCATAACATTATTGCAAGCTTCGTACGAGGTTATGATCCTTACAGTGGTATAAAAATAGCTAAAATAAACAGTCCCAGCAAGCAGGCGCAGCATAAACTCTGAAAACTTCAAAAAACAGCGCCACTCATTCTTTTTTAAGAGGGACAACTTGATTATCCCAAAGTGAAGTATTTCCTGGCTGAACTATGCTTCATTCAAATGTAGCTCAGATGTATATATTTGAAGAAACTCTGCGGCTGAATTAGGTGGGGGAATATCTTAAAATTAAACAGCTTCAGCATACTGTGGCTGTTTATCCCCACTGCACCCCCATTTTTATGACACTGCAGGGGCACTACCAGACTTACAGAATATTCGCTATACAGTTTTGGACTGTGTTTACACAAAACAAACTGAGGGTTGTTTTTTAAAAGTTTCAAAAAGGCAATTGTATAGAATCTTGTTTTCCATAAATCCTTGCCATTACAGTATCTCTGTGGATTTTCACACACACGGCAGAACTGCCAGAACAAACATGCTGTTTATTAAAAGAGGCGAAACACTATTTGAATAAATCTTTCTTCTTCTTACCCTAGGGTAACAAATTCAACCTCTTTGCTCAGGCAGAGTAACACAATTAGCCACTAATATCATTTTAGGGAGCTGTCTGAGATGTCTGCATTAATTCTGCAATTCTTTTAAAATTATATGGCCTGGTACTCCAAAATGTTGCAGCCGTTTGAATTATATTTACCTAAACCTGCAGATGTATTCCCACTGTAATTAATGTGATTGTTGTTGTGGGTGATTCTGTTGTTCCTATGAATGAAGGGTCGTAGTTCAGTGATAAGAACATCTGCATTGAATGAAGGGGGTCCCAAACCCAATTGCTGGCTTCTCCACCTAGGGTTGGGAAAAACCTGGGCTTGACCATGCCTCTCCAGGACTTCAATCAATGTTGACAATACCATGCCAGAGAAACCAAGGGTCTAATTCAGTAAAGTAAGGAAAAGGTAAAGGACCCCTGGATGGTTAAGTCCAATCAAAGGCGACTATGGGGTTGTGGCGCTCATTTCGCTTCAGGCCGAGGGTGATGGCGTTTCTCCACAGACAGCTTTCCAGGTCATGTGGCCAGCATGGCTATACCGCTTCTGGCGCAACAAGACACTGTGATGGAAAACAGAGCGCACGGAAATGCCATTTACCTTCCCACCGCAGTGGTACCGATTTATCTACTTGCACTGGCGTGCTTTCAAATTGCTAGGTTGGCAGGAGCTGGGACAGAGCCACGGGAGCTCACTCCATTGTGGGGATTCAAACCACCAACTTTCTGATCGGCAAGCCCAAGTAGCTCAGTGGTTTAGACCACAGCGCCACCCATGCCAGTACATGGTCCTGGCTCACCAACCAGGACAACACCGCATTCAACAATTAGAAACTTCAGTGGCAGAGTTATAGGTAGGGCATTAGTACATGTGTTCACATGGCTGTAGTCTACAGCTGAAAATAAGCTTCAGGAGACTCGCAAGGATACAGGTATACCATTATGCTGTGAGTGACTACTATGGTAAACAATTAGGGGGACCCATCTATTAGGGATTGAAGTCTTTTTACACCAAGAATGGGAGGTGTTTGTGTCCTGCTTTGACAAGCTTGAAACAGTGGCTGCTTTTTGAAAAAGCTACTGCGAACAATGGAAAGGAATTCCTCATTCACTCATATATTTTTTCAGCAGAGAGGGCCTGCAAAGAGGCGGGGAGAATTATTCTGCAGGCAGGGAAGAAGCATTGCTCTCACTCTGAACTGGCTTTCGCTTTATGCCAGATATACTAGTCTGCTTACTTATGTGATAGTGCATCATCAGCATGTAAGCTACCCCCCGATTGGATGGGTTCACAAAGTTAGCAAAAGGAGCCCCACTTTAAAGTAGCAGTGCCAAAGCTGCAGCAAATTAGGCAGGGAAGGGTATTAAAATAGCAAGCAATTCAAAAAGTAAGGGAGCTGAATGCACCATTTGGTGGAAAGATGGGATACAGATCCAATAAAACAGATAAATAGACTTTCCTCCACCACCAACAAAATTGTGCCCAAATTATTCTTTTGCGAACATTCAGCAAAAATAATAGAAATAACAACAACAAATGCTTTTAAAACACACCAATATTGACCTTGTATGTTCACATGCCTTTAAATATGAGCCCTGTTGGCGCCATAGATAAGAAAGTGCCCCGGTTTGAAGCGACACAAAGTGCTTTCAGATAAGTATATAATGTAGAAGAAATCTAAAATCAACCAGGAATAAAAGATGCATTTTGTATTTCAACAGTTTCAAAAGCATTTCTTGCTATTTCACCAAGCAATGCTTACAGGGACGAGGAGCCTTTTACACACCTCCTGCTAAACCATACTCTGCTTTAGCAACTTAATTCAATATATGTACATAGATAACATAAGCTGTCTAGGATAATAATTCTGTCATTTGCATTTTAATATCAAAACTAGAAAAGTGCATTGTTTATAGGCAGACGGGATTACTGAGCCAGATACTATGCCTTCATGGAGCTATGCTGAGCTACATGAGTCAAAGATATGGCTCATTGATTTCATCCTTTTCTGACTGCATTAAATCAAGTAGTCGGAGTCTCAGACTCTCTGCTTGAAATCTAAATAGCTCCAGCGAAATAAGTGTTGCTTCAAATCAGAAACGCACTTCAAGCTTAGATGTTCTGCTGGTGAATCTGCCAGCAACCGGCACAATACCCAAGATAGGGATGCGGGTGGCACTGAGGTCTAAACTATTGAGCCTCTTGGGCTTGCTGATCAGAAGGTCAGCAGTTCAAATCCGTGCAATGGGTGAGCTCCCATTGCTCTGTCCCAGCTCCTGCCAACCTAGCAGTTCAAAAGCATTCCAGTGCAAGTAGATAAATAGGTACCATTGCGGCGGGAAGGTAAATGGTGTTTCTGTGCACTCTGGCTTCCGTCATGGTGTTCCGTGCCACAACCCCATAGTCACCTTTGACTGGACGTAACCGTCCAGAGGTCCTTTACCTATTTACTTTACCTGCTGAAATTTAGTATAATTCACCACATGGACTGGGGCGACCACAGAATCATTTCTGCCACTCCTAGCACCAAGTATCAGTGACCTGGATCGCAAGAGCACAAATTCACAACATGCTGGCTTGCTTTACGTAATGGTACAGTTCAGGGTGCAAACTCCCCAAAGATTTGTCCACTCCACTGGAGAGTGTCCTAAACAGAAACGGCCCCAGTGACCCTCCATGGGAAGGATGTAATGTACCTGTTGGGCAGCTGCAAAGAACACCTGTACACATCCACTCTTCTTATGGCTGCTGTATTTTATTTAGATTTTAGCTTACCTTGTACTTAAGTCTCAAAATGGGTTGACTTTAAAAAAAATAAAGCATTCTAATAGTTCTGGTGCCTAATATGTACAAAACTTCTAGCTATCCCACTGAGATTAAAGCAACAGCCATAATTATGCCAGATGCAAAACAGAGAGAGACACAGACACACAAACACACACACACACAAAATATTTGGGTGGTGCCATCTAATCAATGCATCAAATTTGTCAGCTTTGCTCCCTCCCTCAAAACAGTATTGGAAAATATGTGTCATATCAGACTGTAGATTTCTTTTCTGCAAATAATAAAGTAACACATATGGATAAACATTCAGTGGTTCAGCTGATGTGGAAGCAAGCTTAAAAAACTTGTTTTAAAAAGAAAAAAAAACCAATTTTCAAATGAGTATACATACAAAAGCAAACAGACTGTGTAACCTAACCCCTGTGCCACTATGAACAACTGTTAAACACCACCACCACCACCAACAACAACAACAAAAACAACAACTTTTTTTTGGTATGGTGCTTCAGTGTCAAGTGGCTTCTGGCTGCCATATTTAATTTAATTTAAATATATATATTTATAGATTTATAATTTTAATAAATTTGCCACATTTTCCTTCCTGGAATGCTGTGGAGCACCACAACTTCTAGGGCATTGGGAGAGGCAAATGCAATAGAGTGGCCCAAAGCTACTAGGTCCTGTAGGGATTGGGTGTGTGTGTAGTATACCTGAGTCCAAGGCCAGCAACGGGGTGGGGGTCCAACAGGCTTCACCTTGTTGGAAGGAGCCAGTGGAAAGTCCCTAAATAGGTCATTTGAAGGGTGCTGCAGGGGGGGACTGAGCTGGCCTAGGATCTTCTACCTCCTTAGTCAGTCTCCCTGCCATCATCACCTGTTGGCACTGGGTTTACTGTTGCTGAGGATGCAGCAGTGGATCCTCAGTGCCCTGTGGGTAGGAGGGGTGAGTTTGGATTGTGCCCTTATTTAAGCTGATATGGCAAGGAGTTTACAAGTACCGGTAAATTTGTAGGGATTTATGCAGGACAACAAAATGACATTGGCTTGTCAATAGGAAAAAGTCGTTAATGGTTTGTCTTCACCTAACAGTTAATGACTTTTTACTATACAGTGGTACCTTGGATCTCGAACGTAATCCATTCCAGAAGTCCGTTCAACTTCCAAAACGTTCAAAAACCAAGGCATGGCTTCCAATTGGCGCAGGCACCCCGAAAACAATAGCCAACAACCGCATCAGACATTCGGCGTCCGAAAAATATTCCAAAACTGGAACACTTTCTTCCGGGTCTTCAGCATTCAGGAGCCCATTTGCTCATCGACTAAGCCATTCTAGAATCAAGGTTCCACTGTATTTCTTTTTATCGTTTTGGGAGAACAATAAAGTGTTGCCAACGAACTCTTAGTACCTTTGCCATCTCTTAAGCCATGGGAAACATTGGCAGTATTTTCTACTGTTTGCCAGCAGAAGGCAATTAAAACTAGCTTTAAGGAAACAGAAATACTTTGGCAGCATCCTTTTTGATAAATTCAATGCGATTGTAAATGTATCTTAATATTGCAGCCTGGAGCAATCATACAGCAGCAGGCAGCTAAAACAAAATACTGGCAGTGGTTGATAGCACCAACCTGCTTGAACAGTGGCACAAAGGTCAGTGGAACTACCAGCGAACTCCCAATATTGAGAGTGTTGTTTTTGGAGATTTGCCTTTCTCCAGAGTCACAAGAAATGCCATGAGATCCAGGATGAGTGGAATTTATATGCCTAACGTCAAGCCGACATCGCTGAAATAAATTCAGATAATTCTGTTTGTTTAGCATTAAATAAACACCATTGCGAATGTGCTCTCAGTAGACCCAAGGGCATTGGTGCAGTCATCGGAACAAAATAAGTGATATATGGGAAGAACAGTCGTCTCAAATTCACATTGAAAGACTCGCAGTATGCATACAGATATATCTTCAGGAATGACTGTTTTTTCCTTGCTTCCCCACTCCACACCAATGCCTTCACAGCAAATTTGACTGGCATATTTAGCAACTGTTTTTATACCACTTTCTTACTTTCCTACACCTCTGCAAATCTTCACATAATATCAAAGCTGTTTCCAGGGTTGATTATGTCACTCCAGTGGTGAGCAGAGGAACACATCTGCCACACATACACCAGGCTTGGTGTAATGGTGGTTTGGGTTGCTCAGCAAGACACTGCAAATTAACTATTCAGGATAGACTAGTGGCTGGCAACAGAAAACCTCTAGGTCAAAGAAAGCCCTTGAATATGCTCACTTATACCCCTCAAGTGGTTAAAGGGACCTTTTAAGCCACAGCCAGCCATAGACAGGTTAATGGGGGAATTGGATTATTGCAGTCACTCATTTTAAGCCTTTGAAAAGTCATTACACTGCTCTAAGGCTTCCAGTCTCTGACAATGATGACCACTCTGACAATGGCAGATGGGTGCTCTGTGCTTTGCTTTAGATCAGCCTATCAGTCGACTAAAGAGAGAAGTTAATACTTTTATTGCTATTTAGGCCCTAATAATTAGTACCTTAATAAATTAATAACAGCAAGACGATAGTGAGACACATCAGTTCTAGAACATGTGAGAGACAGACCCGGTAATTCCAGTGGCTCTAACAGAAAAAGCACAAATCAACATTTCTTGGAAGATCTTCAGAAAATCCCACTAGGATGCATGAGCAATGCAAGCATATTCACCTAGCCTGGCAGTTTTTCTCCTTTGCATATGGGCTGTATCTTCTGTTCTCCAACCCAAAGGAAGCTTCCTTCCCAGATGACCCACTGTTTACACGCTTATCTCCCTGCTAAACCTTATCCAATCTATTGCAAAATATATTTCCCCCAACCCTCTCCCTGTTCTCCTCCTCAGACACTTCATACGGCTTCACTCTTCTTTGTGGAGTTAAGCTGTTAAGAGGCTTGGGGGGTGATGGCGAAAAAATTGAGGTGTTTTTCCCCCTTCCCTGGAGTATTAATTTGATATCCAGCAAGTATAAGTGATGGACTTAAATCTCATTACCAACTACCTACTGACCTAATTACCTGACCGCTACTGCAAAAATCTATGGCTGGGCTAAAGGTTCCAGGAGGCAACTGTCCAAATTAAAAACAACAACACAGAAATAGTATCAACTGCCCTGTAACAGCACATAACAAAACAGCCTTCCTGGAAGCATGAACAAATGCACCATGCACCCAGAGAAGCAAGTGAGAATATAATGGATTGAATATGGATTGAATGCAGGGAGGCAGTGGAAGAAGGGACCTTCCCAATTGTGGCATACTCTCCTCAGAAAGATGTGCCTGGCACCATCATTATCAACTTTTAGGCACTAGGCAAAGATGTTCCTGTTTAGCCTGGCATTTGGTTCTTAACTGGGAACATGGCTGAGGAGAGGACTTTGAAGATTTATTGCACTGCCCTCTGTATGCCTTCCTAGAAAGAAACTGTTATCTTGTGTCCAATGCAGCGAGTGGCCTATACAGGACATAGGTGTCCACCTATTTAGGTGGCAACCATTTTGTGTGGGGGTTCCATTCCTGGCCCCCATGGACATTGGCAGAGCTCGCATAAGCCTGCTCCAACCCCCGTTCTGCCCTCTTCCAGTCCAGCATCAGCAGGCACACGTCAATTGGGCATGCACAAAATCAGGCTTCCTCAAACTTGGCCCTCCAGATGTTTTTGGCCTACAACTCCCATGATCCCTAGCTAGCAGGACCAGTGGTCAGGGATGATGGGAATTGTAGTCTCAAAAACATCTGGAGGGCCG
Organism: Podarcis pityusensis; assembly: GCF_964106645.2. Taxonomy (NCBI): domain Eukaryota; kingdom Metazoa; phylum Chordata; class Lepidosauria; order Squamata; family Lacertidae; genus Podarcis; species Podarcis pityusensis. The sequence continues at coordinate 23,126,367 of NC_138032.1, forward strand.
AGGTTGAGGAAGCCTGAACAAAATAGTCACCGCTTGCAATTCATCAGAGGTTTTTAAACAGAGGTTGGATGGACATCTCCCAGTGATTCTTCAGGTGTGATTCCTGCACTGCAGAGGGTTGGGCTAGATGACCCTTGGCGTCCCTTCCAACTCTACGATTCTATGAATTGCTTGTTATCTGATGGATATGGGTATATATCCTATCAAGCTGCACTATTTTCAGCCGCAGCGAAGGAAAACCAAGTGAGGAAGCAGCACGTAAAACTCAGCTGAGTTCCAAATCATCTGCCATTACAGGCTACATGGCACTCATGAGGAATACAGTCCAGCTTGCAAGACTTGTGGCAAAATAATTAGAATAATGTCGCCTTGGTGGCTCAGGAAATAAAGATGCTCAATGGCCCAGTTTAGTGTACATCCACAAGCTGCTGTGAGTTGTTTCAGCATTAGGTGATCGAGAGCAAAGCTGGTGTGCACTTGCACATACGTTTATACACTTGCATGAACTGTTTAGGGAATATAGTGAACTTGTCCTTTAAGAAAAGTCCTAGGGGCATAGACAGATAAAACCGTCTATTTCACAACGTACGCCATAAATGTCTGAGCGCTGTCAGGCGGTAGCACACTTGAGATAATTGCTCCCTTCAAATCTGGGCAGAATTATAAGAGTTTACATTTTTCTCCCTCTTATAATTCTAAAAACCAGGGCTACCCAATGAAGTTGATTGTTGGAAGGTCTGGGGCAGACAGAAGAAAGTACTCATTCGCACAGAGCACGGTTAAATATGCAGCTGCCCCATATGGGACTCAAACCTACGACCTTGGTGTTACCAGCACCATGCTCTAACCCACTGAGCTATCCAGGTAGTAGACGCCAGGAACACCAGAGTTTGGCAATAAAAGACCGATTTGCAGTTAGCCAGTGCCTAGCTGCGCTCCAGCAGATTATGGCATCCAGTTTTAACTCTGATTTTTAAAACCGAAAACTACAGATTTTCCAGGACGGTTTATTCTGCTGTTTCGCGTCGTGTCCTCCATGGCTTCCCACAGCTTAGTGATCTTGTCCCAAACCGTGGCAAACCTTCTATCCAATGTTTTCTAGATGGCCATCTGTTTGAAGTTCCCCTTTCATCTCCCTTCCCCGCCGTTCTGTTGGGTTTTGTTTTTTGCCTAGCGTTTTGCCAAACCTCGTTCTTGTTTAACTTATCACATTTCATGGGCACTAGTGAAAATTGAGGCATTCTTTCATCTCCTCCATTCACAGCTCCACCAAGCATAATGTTATTGCAATCGCCCCCCAAAGAAAGACACCATTCTAGCTGTGCTCTAGCGGTAATCGTGTGGGCGTGTTGGCATGTAATTTAATTTGTTCAAATCAATTTCAGCTGAAGGGAACTGGGGGAGGGGGGCAGAGGAAACAATGCATGAGCCTCAGTTGTTAAATTCTTTGTAGACCGTGGAGGAGGGAGGGAGGATGTCTAATTTGGGAGGAGAAAAGCCTTTGACCAATCACTGAACTCTTCGCGTTGTAAAGATTCTATTAGATTTCTCTAAGCAGAAAGAAGACTTCTCAGGTGGTTTTGTCTAGAAAGGCGCTGCACCTCTCTCTGTTGTTCCCTGGGAAACCTTGGGGACAACCCCTTTGTCTCCTTTCCAGCTGTAACTAAGGCTCTGTAACACAAATAAAATGCAGGCCACCTCACCAATCCTGTCCCCGTTTCCTTCCTTCTGCCAACTGGCACAAACCTCTCCTCTTTTACTTTGGAAAGTACAATGGATCCAGATGGCACTATATAAATAATAAAATATAAATGATAAAATGATAACCATAAACCATAAAGGAGGGAGACAAGAGAGAATTTGTAAGGGGCTTAAAACTCTTTAAATTGTTTTTCATGCCACAGGCTACTAATGTGGCTTTCTGTCTGAAATTGTGACTACAGTCCCACACAAAACTCCTTCCATGTGTGGTCTGGAAGTTAGGATAAGTTGTACTACTAGACTGTGGCTGTAGCTGAGGATAAATATATAAATTAAGGCAATCAGCAGAGCATCAGTTTAGAAGATATTCATGGTCTTCTTGGTTTATTTGAATAATTTGCACCCCACCTTTTAAAAACACCTCCCTGCTTCCCGCCTCTGCAAGATGGCAAACATACATTGAAGAAAGTCAACATCACAAACCATGGCTTGATGTTGGTTTATGTCAAACAAAGCACAATTTACATTAACCACAGTTTGTTGGATTTGGACCACACAATAAGCCATGGTTGATAAAAAAAAATTGGAAAGGCTGGAACTGAATTGGAAGGCAAGAAGAGTGGAGGAGTTTGCAAGTCCGAGTTGACGCATGGCCTATTCATGTGATGATAAGCTATGGTCTAAACACTGCTGACATTAACATTCATGTAATCTGCGATTAACATGCATACAAAGGAGATGAAGTGGCAGGTACATCATGCGAGGTACTCTGCCCATCATCATGGCACAATGCATGCAAATTTTTACATGCAAGGGGTTGGAATTTGATTCCAATTCCAACACTATCAGCATTCAGTATTTAAAACAAGATTCGGCACCTGACAAGATCTGTGCTAAGGTAGCTTTTGTGAGATTACGTCTTGGCACCAGAGTTGCAGTGTGGTTGCTCTGGTAACCAGTGACGAGGTAAAGGAAGCAGAGATTCTAGGTGAGGGCTACAGCGGGAATGAAGAAAAGTCAGTGGGGTGGGGTGGGGGAATGGGATGGTTAAAAAGAATGCCTTCTAATTCTCCCTTAAAGTGGAACGCATGTGGGAGAAATGTGAAAAGGCCAAATTACATCATCTAACAGAAAACAATATAGTTTAAGGTTTCCTACTAGAGAAAACAAATGGATTTTTTTAACTGTGCACTTAATATATTTTGTATTTACTTCCAGGGCATTTATCAAGGCGATAATGGTGAGTCTGGAAAATGTCATTGCTTGTGGAGAAAAATAAAACGCTTATGTTCTCTTATTGTGGAGTCTTTGTGCTTTGACTGTCAAAACAAGACAACCATACTCCCTGAAGAGCAATCTCTTTCACCTGGTCTTCTGAAAGAGACTGAAAAATGTTTAGACAAAGATATTATCAAGCCGACGTATTCCAAAAACAGCAAACTTTAGAATTATGAGGCCCTATGTTTATTGCATTTTGAAAAATGATGTTGAAGACTCTTTTTTCTTTTTGCCAATGTTACGTTTTCCTCAATGTGATTTTTAAAGAGATCCACAAGCAGAAACCAACTGGCATCTAGTAGTCCTTGCAGATCTGTCATTTAAAACTTCAGAAAATACTTTTTTTTTCAGTATAAACCTTCTCATAACTGGTAATATTGTGTATAAAATGGCTGGCTGGCTGGCTAGATAGCCAGACAGCTAGATAGCTAGCTAGATACATGCTTGCATACATGCTTGCATACATACAATGGTTTGGATTCAACCTAAGGACTTCTCTTCAAAATAAATAATGGCCAAGTTATCCCATTGATTTCAATTGAGCCTTAGTTCAACTAACTTTGGAAGCACTTCTAAGTCCCTGGTGGCGATGGCAGGGGGCGTAGGATGAAGTGCAGGCCCTTAATCACCGCCCTCTGCTGGCAGAGAGGAACACCACTGATAGGTGCTCATGTTAGGTCCAGAATGCATTGAAACAGGGCACTGTGGGGGCAGGGACAGAACTGGGCAAGCCAAGGAGCCCATTGCCAGGTGAAGGGTCCAATCTGAGCTCATTTGCTGTGTCAGTCTGGAGCTGGTGCAGCCCAACCCCACAAGAGCCCCAGATGCCCACTTTCCACCCCGAATGGCAGGAGCACAGGGGCTTCAAATGCAGCGGTGGTCCCACCTGACCTATGACGCAGAGGCTAACAATCTGTGCAATGTATTCAGAGGGCGATAAGGCTTCAGCTCTGTTTTGGGGAGGGGAGAGCTACCAGAACTATCTTCAGGACCCTCACTGCTCGTCTGATTCAGAGAAGGTTTCCCACAGTACCCTTATGTCTTCAAAGCCAGAAGAACAAGAAATCAACCCTTTACAGGCAGTCGGCTCCTCCGGGAAGGAGGGCTAACTGCAACATGGTCCTGCCAAAACACATGAGGCTTGCAACGGACCTAGGCGCTTGCAAGGACAACTGCTCGTAAAGCTAACCGCAGGGTTCTTGCCAAGGTTCTGCAGGTGCCTTGCATGCCTGCAAGAACACAACTGGATTTCCCCCGTGCACCTTGAGCTCACAGAGGAGAACACCCTGCCACATCACGCTATGCGTTTGGCTGGGACTAGTCCTTCACTTGCACTGTAGGGCAAATAAGACCACAGCATACCCAGACCGTGGAGATGGGGTTCCAAAGCATACGCCGGCAATGGTTTTGCAACCGACAAGTGCTTTGCTGTCAGAAGATTATTTACGAAGGCAGAGCGTGCAGAAATACCTGAGTCGGCTGAAGCCAGCTCCTGCTTATTTATTGCAAATCAGCATTGTTTACACCAATTAAGCAAGCGCAGAGATAATTGGCGTGGGCTGATTAGGATCCTGGAGGCCTGTCTCCAGTTTGCAATTGCAGATAGGGTTCCCCTTGGCAAAAATCTCAACAAAGGAGTCCTCAATGAAAACCACCTTGTTTTCTAGTCTAAGGCAAGCCTCTTTTGAACCGTTCTGGGCTGCGGGGTGGGAAGGAACGGCTTAAGACGCAGGAAAGCGGTGGAAAGTCAATGAAGATATGTGTAGCAATTTATGTCCTGGTTGTCTTGTAAGCAATTGAAGCTGCCCTTCTGGACAACCTGCTGTTCCGCCCTCTCCCGCCTACTCATTATTGTCATACCACACACACACACACACACACCCCTCCCTCTTGTTTGGTGCATTGTATCTAAATTACCCAGTAACTGACAGATCAATTTCACGTCCCTGACAATCACATCCTGCACATTTTCAGCCTATTTCCTCTGACCAGAGCTTGGCCCCGGCAAATAAGGGAGCTGCCAGCATCCCGTATGTCAGCCCGGCGGTTCAGACAGACTGCAGCGGCTGCTGTCTAATAACGTGTAATACAGCTTGAGAAGCGATAGAAGAAAGAAAGGAGGAGAAAAACACAACAACACTGTGTGTGATGCTGAAGAAGAGCACTTCAGATATCCATGTCTGACACAGCTTGCAGAAAGCGGCACAGATGTTTTGCAGATTAAAAAAAAAAAAATGCCCCAAAGCATCTTTGTTTTCTACCAGTCTAAGTGCAAGAGAGCATACGTGCTGATCATGTCTGTCCAGTAGCCGAGCGGGAATAGGGGAAGAACAAGACATTCTAGGCAGTAGCGTTTACTGTTAGCAACCGCGCTGAGACCAGTTTCCTGTGTATAATTGGGTCGGATCTGAATTCTATGAAGCACAGTGACATATATTACCCAAATCCAGCATTTTGCCAAAAAAAAACACCCCAACAACCCCACAACAGAACCAAGCACCTTTCCAAATCTTCCTCCTTTAATCGGATTCAGTGAATGGAGCTGCTAATAGCTTTTAAGATTTTATTCACAGGCTTTAGGAAAAACTGTCTGCGACTTCTCACCTCCTTTCTAGTCTACTCCAAATCTAAAATCCAACTTGGGGGAGGGGGGGGGGATTCAAAGTAAACAATGCCAACATGTAGGAAGGATTAAATGTTCTAATAAACTGAACAGTTGAACCCTATGCATGCTCACACTGAAGTACCATTCACTTCAATGGGGCTTGCTCCCAGGCAAATGTGTATAGGATTGCAGCCACGATTACCTTTCACAATGTCCAGTAAACCTAAAATGGCTGCCTCGGACACAGCTGCCGTCTCTAAAAATAGGAAGCATCGCAGTGTTTCTGTTAATTAAGGGCAGAAATAGGATCCCTCTCTGCCCGACGATTGTTTTGCATTAAAACTCACACAGAAGATAATTGATATCCAAAAATAATGGATATTGTTTCTTTAATTAAGAGGCAGGAAAGCTACCAATCACCAGTAGCTGTCATTAAAGCAATTACGTACAAACTTTCCTCACGGATTACAATATTTTGTACTGTTGTTGTTGTTCACATGTTTCATTTTACTTCACATCTTCAGTGTAATCTGCAGTTACATCAACTCTTGACATTTATCAATGACAAGAACAGGCTGCAAAAAGTAACTCCTGCCCTAAACTGCGATGCATAGCCCCATTAAATAAAATATACATTATACTATGGTGCCATTTTGCTGTACTGAGCGAATACTAGAATTTGGGAGACAAGCTTTGTTTTCATGCCCATTAGTAGTGGAATTGACCGCTTTTTAATGAATATATTGAAATATTTAAGTTTTGCAAAAAGCTTTTTATTTGGGGATTTGCATGAAACACTTGACGACGTTATAGCCAGACACCACACAAGTTGTCAACAAACATCTCTTTTAGGTGCATTTTGACCACAACAACCAAAGAGTTGTGAGAAATCAGACTTCGAGTATGTTCTACCTAAGGAAAAGGAAAGGGCTGAGGATAGCACAAGTAAAATATATGCTATCTGCTTTCGATCACCAGCTTTTTCAGGCACCGAACCTTAAAAGTTATTTTAAAATGTGTAGTGGGGTATGTCAGCAGCCAGGCTCCATGGAAGCAGCTCTGCACCTGTCCTAAACCCTATAAAGTGTTATTCTGTCATTTAACCTGTACATTTCCATCGGTAATTCTGAAGGGTATGGAGAATTCTTACCACACACACCTCAGAACAGATCTGAGACTTGCCACATATCTGTCTATCATACGCTGAAGACAAGGTGAATATATACTCTCAAACAGATAAGTAAACTTCAGTAAGCTTTGAATAAGTCCCAAAAATGCCCTGAAACATATCTCTTTCCATTTTAAACACACAAACTAATGGGAGAACAGAATGTCTGAGTGAGCTATTTGCATGCCGTCAAAAGATAAACAAGACTTTGGTCTCCCAATTCCCAGTCCTGTGCCTAAATTGCAAGATAAATATTCGTCATCCACTTCACAAAAGAGAAATACACAGACATGTACAGAAGGAGAGAACATGTATCCCCTACCCCCACCCCTGAATATAGCTATATAATACTTGGGAAATGAGACGAAAGGCAAATATAAATGTCTCTTGATTAAGGTATTGATAGCTGCTCAAGCTTTATTTCAAATATTTCACATATATATATATTTCAAATATTGAAAAGCCACTTTCCTACCAAAAAAAGCCTTTAGCTGTGTGATCCTACGCATGCTTACTCAGATGCAAGTCCCACTGAGTGCTGCCCAGACTGCTCAACAAAAATAGTACAGTTCAATTTTGATGATTTGATTTAATAGTCCTTATTAGTTGCTTTACATGGAAGTCACATAGCAGCTTACAAAATAAAATACAATACTGGTAAATGTTTCAAAATCAATACCATGCAGCATGGAGATTAACACTTGAATTCTTGGGGGGAAAGGGATGCCATTGCCTGGTGCCAAAAAGATGTTAGTGTTGGGACTGCGCGAAACCCCCGAGGGTGGCTGTTCCATAGACGGTAAGTTTGTGCAGGATCAGGACCTAAATATATTTATGGTTAATGCATTAGTTAGGATACAAAGTACAAAGACTGTTACGGGGGCAATTATGGGGAAGAATGAGAAGGAAGAAGGGGGATGTCTAACCCTGATTTAACCCTACCTGGAAGATTTAACCCTGCCTGGAAGAAGTGGACCATTTGGATCCCTTCCAGTCGGGATTCAGGCCTCATCACGGGACTGAAACTGCCTTGGTCGCACTGGTTGATGATCTCCGGCGGGCTAGGGACAAAGGTGAGAGATGTTTCCTAGTTCTGCTGGATCTCTCAGCGGCGTTTGATACCATCGACCATAACATCCTTCTGGACCGTCTAGAGGGGCTGGGAGCTGGGGGCACTGTCATACAGTGGTTCCGCTCCTTCCTCCTGGGCCGTGTTCAGAAAGTGGTGGTGGGGGATGAGTGTTCAGACCCCTGGGCTCTCATTTGTGGGGTGCCTCAGGGTTCTGTCCTCTCCCCCATGCTTTTCAACATCTACATGCAGCCGCTGGGAGAGATCATCAGGGGGTTTGGGCTGGGTGTTCATCAGTATGCGGATGATACCCAGCTCTACCTCTCTTTCAAATCAGAACCAGTGAAGGCGGTGACGGTCCTGTGTGAGTGTCTGGAGGTGGTTGGAGGATGGATGGCGGCTAACAGATTGAGACTGAATCCTGACAAGACAGAAGTACTGTTTCTGGGGGACAGGAGGCGGGCAGGTGTAGAGGATTCCCTGGTCCTGAATGGGGTAACTGTGCCCCTGAAGGACCAGGTGCGCAGCCTGGGAGTCATTTTGGACTCACAGCTGTCCATGGAGGCACAGGTCAATTCTGTGTCCAGGGCAGCTGTGTACCAGCTCCATCTGGTACGCAGGCTGAGACCCTATCTGCCTGCGGACTGCCTCGCCAGAGTGGTGCATGCTCTGGTTATCTCCCGCTTGGACTACTGCAATGCGCTCTACATGGGGCTACCTTTGAAGGTGACCCGGAAACTACAACTAATCCAGAACACAGCAGCCAGACTGGTGACTGGGAGCAGCCGCCGAGACCATATAACACCGGTCTTGAAAGACCTATATTGGCTCCCAGAACGTTTCCGAGCACAATTCAAAGTGTTGGTGCTGACCTTTAAAGCCCTAAACGGCCTCGGTCCAGTATACCTGAAGGAGCGTCTCCACCCCCATCGTTCTACCCGGACACTGAGGTCCAGCACCGAGGGCCTTCTGGCGGTTCCCTCTGTTAGGTGGTGGGTTGACATAGCAGCCGGCACAGCGATTTCTTCAAGTAGCTCTTTATTATGGTAAGCTGGGATAGAACTAACTGCGAACAGCTCAGCCGGCCTGTATTTATAGGCAGCTGGCTGTCAACATTGTAACCACAACAGCCCAGAGTTCCCGCCTAAAATAACTGCCGCGGACCTGAGTGAAAACTATCTACAGACCTGAGTGAAAACTATATACAGTATCCCCCTGTTGGCCCAGGGTGAAACTACACTACATAACACCCTCACTGCGAGAAGCCAAGTTACAGGGAACCAGGCAGAGGCCCTTCTCGGTAGTGGTGCCCTCCCTGTGGAACGCCCTCCCACCAGATGTCAAAGAGAACAACAACTACCAGACCTTTAGAAGACATCTGAAGACAGCCCTGTTTAGGGAAGCTTTTAATGTTTGATGTATCACGGTATTTTAATATCCTTTTGGAAGCCGCCCAGAGTGGCTGGGGAAACCCAGCCAGATGGGCGGGGTATAAATAATAAATTATTATTCTTATTATTATTCTTATTATTCTTATTATTATTATTATTACCTGTTAAATGCATGGGCTCAGCTATACAGCTGCAAAACATTTGAAGTGTGTTGCAAAGTGCATTATACAAATATGACACTAGATGGCGATGGTGAGCTATGGTAAATTCAATATATTTTTCAGAACTTTTTTTTTTAAAAAGCATTTTCACAACGTTTTTTATATGTGTCTAGATTCCACCCAAGTCTCCTCTCAAGCTGCTGTTTAAATCCCCTCCCTAGCTGAAAGCCAACCCACCTGGGGAAGGGGCTAATTTCAGTGGGGTCTTTTACAGGAGACAATTGTTGAGCATGAAGCATTTCTGTCATGGGTCCTCCCTTGCTAGTGTAGTCTATCCTCTGTTCCTGCAGTCAGGCTATCTCAGCCAACACAGGTTTGAGACCCCAGGTCTGCTGAGACAATGCAGAAACCATGTGTCAGAAAGGTAAACTTCAGGTAACCACTTCAAGCAAGGCTTGAAGTGTTATACATTCATTTACAAGAAGCCTTAGAAATAATCATTCCAAATCATGCACATCATCATGTGAACAAGGAAGCATGAGCCGCCCAACAAAACACTGTGCAGTTCAAAAATAAGTCACGGTGGTATCAAAATCACTAAGAATGAGACTTTTCCTCTGACTGTATGGAACATTAATGGAATCAGAGGCAGAGCGCTTTAAGCAGCTCTGCTCACCGAATGCTTGGCTTGGGTTTGGAAGCCGCCCACGATCAACCACTTCTTTGCACTAACAGTCATTTGCTCCTAATAGCTGTTGGATGACTAGCGTGAAATGAGTTGGACAGGTGTCCCTCGGAAAAGAAAACGAACGTCACAATTGCCATCAATTGGAGCTGCTCTTTGGCAGCCTGTGCAGTGGGAACTATTCAGTACCCGGGCCAGCTATGGATACCAGATTCCCTATCTAGAAAGCCATAGGCATGTTGTCGAAAGGAAAAGAAGTGCGCTCTCTTAACAAGGCAATGAATGAAAATGGAGGCACGCGGCTGCATTCGCAAGGTGCAACAGGCAGAGAGGAGGACAATTTTTTAAAATCTGTATGTGAGATATCGAAAGCTAACCCAGTTATTGTGCCAGGAGTTTCCAGATTCAGAAAGACTACTTAGGGGCAGGTTGAGTCCTGCAGGGCAAATGTGGTACTTCAGCCCTCTCTATTCAGCCATCTTGCCTTTCCCCCAAACCATGTCTTTTTCCTCAAGCCCACACCCCTCACTGACCATGATCTCTACACCTCTAAAGGGCTTTTGCCTGGCTGGAAGATGTCACTGAACTTTGATAGCATCCCTTGCATGCCTAGATGAAGATTGAAGAGGTGTGTGTATTGGGGAAAAGCGGTACAGAAATGCATTTGCTCTGCCCACATTATTATTATTATTATTATTATTATTACTACTACTGCTACTACTATTTATTACTATTTATCATATTCCTTACCTGCCCTTCACACCATGAGGTCCCAGAGTGGGTTACAACAATTTAAAATACAGTATTAAAATCAATTAAACAGCCGGGGTAAGTTTGATCCCCATATGGGACAGCTGTATATCCCTGCCTTGTAGGGCGTTGGACTAGATCAGGGTTTCCCAAACTTGGGTCTCCAGCTGTTTTTGGACTACAATTCCCATCATCCCTGATGACTATGGATGATGGGAGTTGTAGTCCAAAAACAGCTGGAGACCCCCACGTTAGGGGAAACCCTAGACTAGATGATCCTGCCTACTGTAGTTATTCAATTAACTGCCTAACACTTGCTTAACTTTTGGCCACCTCACTGAAGTCCATGGAATGCTGCTATTAGGTCCCTAGCAAAACTGAGGCGTGGATTCAGAAAAGGAAAGAAACTGATAAGCCTTACTTGATTTATTTTCCCAACATATATAGCGACAACTACAAAGAGACAAGCTAGTTTCACGGTGCTGTTAAAAGCAACAGCGGGTTTATTAGATTAAAAGAAGCCCAGGCACTATAATTAGAAATACATCTCTCCCAACCAGCGATCGGTATGTAAAAGGTGTTCTACTCAGCAAAGTCATGTTCTACCAGTGAAATTAGAAGGATGTAATCAGTGGAAACATGACAGTAATGGTTGAGATTTCCCGATTGATGTAATGTTTCTCATTTATAAAAATCAATTCAAGTCAGATTGACTTGCAGATTGCTTGAGTTCTGATGCAGCATCTACGCTGTTCCTGGGTCTCTGCTTCTCTGCAGATACCCAACGGGCCCAGAAGGCATTTAAGTTCCCTTAAATCCTCAGATTATACCCTTTTATGAAGGTTCCAGTCAGCCGTATCATTCCAAAGATCTCTGTGTAACAGTGGTTATTCCCTGGCAATTGAACCACTTCTTCACTGATCGTGTACATAATGGAGAAAATACTGATAAATGGAGAGGTACATTGTGGTTTCGTTTTCCTCTTCCCATTACTCTGGCACCTTTCAGAAAGCTGACAGGACATGCTGCAGAACCCATTCGCAAAGGGTCAGCAAACTTAAAGCACAGGCTTGAGTCAATATCGCCTCAGAATTCATTGCCAAGAATTCCGAGTCCTTTAGTCTCTCTAGAACGTCAGATACTAAGGCATACACAGAATATATTCTATAATAAGATCGGTATTGTTGCCTTTGACAGCAGGGATGTTTCTTCTAGAAACTTTTCCTGACAGAAGTACTTATATAAATTCTTACTTTACACCCCTAGTCCTGCGAACTTTTTTACACAGAAGTCCCACTGAGTTTTTAAGAGGACTCAGGCTATGTATATATTAACCCATTTGCAGCAAAAAAAACCAAAAAAAAAGTAGCTTTTATCAGTTTGGAATCATTCATGCTTGCCCTCAACATGCTACTTAAAATCTAGGTTGGTTCTAGATCCTGACACCCACAAGGGTGGGTATAGTTGCTTGTGATGTGCTTAAAAACTCTGCCTTTGATTACTCATGCCTTTTATTCCCTGCACATGCGCCCTAGGTGAAGGAAGAAGGAAATGGTGATGGCGATATTGGTATACACATACCCACAACTTCACTGGGCAGGTGCAGTTACATCTTTTCTGTTTCCAGGACTGCCAAAATGGGCACACTGTGAGGTAATGTGGAATCTACACTGAGCTTTTTATTTTTGGAATGAAACCAATTTCTCAAAAAGTACAAAAAATATGCAGAAGATTCTAGACCAGGCTTTCCCAAACGTGGTCTCCAGCTGTTGTTCTTCGCTGGTCCTTCTAAGCTAGGGATGATGGGAGTTGTAGTCCAACAACAGCCCTAGTTTGGAAAACTGTGATCTAGTTTGTGTGCGGACTATGTAGAAAAAGCATGTCCTCTGTGTACATTGGATCTAGAATAAAATGCCGCGTGTACACAGCCTTACTTACGGTACTTACTAGGACTGCAACCTCAGGGATATTTTTCTCACTTCTTGATTTATGCCCTCATTTGGTGTGAGTATTGGCAGGGTTACAGCTATATTTTCTAAAGCATGAATAATTGAACATTGCCCACTGCAACCATGCCAAAAAAAGAAAATAAAAAATTAGATATAACAGCAGGACGTGTGGGCTTCCTACGGGTAGCAAGACTACATTATATTTCATTTTGAAAACACAGAAGTATTTCAGCGCATCAAAGCCTCTCAGTATATCATGAACTCACTATTTGTACTAGTAAGGTTTTCTTTTAAATTGCAAATTAGCCAAACCAATCTATCAGAGTCTCCTTTCTGGCACACTGTTTTCACTGCAGTAATTATTACGCTGATTTAGCTATGAGGTTTATGTTTTCTAATCATTTTGTTGCATTCACTCAGATCCAATATAATCATAAAATAAAATAAACTGACCGCCTAATGACATCTTTGAGTTTTTGCAGCATCTCCCTCATTTAGAAGTCTTCCAGTTATTTACTGTTTGCACAGTGATATATGAGAATTTCTGATAAGCAGGAATACAGTACCGATGTTCTGAGACATTACTAGTACAATCCTACACATCACACAAAAGTTATCCCCAGTAATACTTCTAGGAAGTAGGCTCAATGTTTTAAAAATAAAAGGTACCTAATAACACAGCTGCTCCAGTGAACCCTTTAAAGAGTTACTTGAAGAAAACACAACCTTCTTCACAAGGAGAAATTTTATTTTTCACTTCCGTATCAGAAAGTGTTTTGCACATGCAAGTGAATGGTTAGTCCCTATCCAATCTGTGTGTGTTTAGATCAGGGCAAAGTTTACTTGACTGTAAACTCCTCACACAAACCAGCTCATTTCGTAAAGGGATAAACTTGAACTGAAATTTCTTTTTAAAGTTGAACTAGAACTAGTTCCTTTTAAAATAAACTTTCCAAGCTCTGATTTCATATTATTTGATTGAATCCAAACCATAAAACCATCTTGGGAAACGTAGCTTGTTAGGGGTGCTGAGAGTTGTTAGGAGACCCCCATTCCTGTCACAGAGTTACAATTCCCAGGGTGGTTTAACTATCAACCCTTCTTGCACTCGGGGAAAGGGTGGTGCTCAGCAGTCATTTCTGAAATTTTGAATCATGTACAGTGGTGCCTCGCAAGACGAAATTAATTCGTTCCGCGAGTTTTGTCGTCTTGCGATTTTTTTCGTCTTGCGAAGCACGGTGTCGGGAAAGTTTTGGAAAAGCTTCAAAAATCACCAAAGTCTTTAAAAACCTCAAAAAAGGCTACCACACCGCGTTCTATGAGTTGCTCCTCGAAGTCAAGTCGCAACTGTATTAACGGTGTTAAGAAAAAGGAAACAAACTTGCAAGACGTTTCCATCTTGCAAAGCAAGCCCATAGGGAAAATCGTCTTGCGAAGCAGCTCAAAAAACAAAAAACCCTTTCGTCTAGCGAGTTTTTTGTCTTGCGAGGCATTCGTCTTGCGAGGTACCACTGTACTGAATGTTACTGTTTGATAAATTTGTTAGTTTTTTGTTTTATTTATACACTATTGTGCTTTTGGTATGGTTATAATGACAATGGTTGCTGAAGAAGTGTGCATGCACACGAAAGCTCATACCAAGAACAAACTTAGTTGGTCTCTAAGGTGCTACTGGACAATATTTTTATTTATTTTTATTTCTACTGAAATTTTAATGTCATCATTTTGAGACATTCTGAGCTCAACTTTGTTGCTGGAAAAAGAGTAAAACAAATATTAAATGAAATCAAACCCAACCGAACTGTGTAAACTGTAGTTCTGGGAAGGGAATGGGGGCCTCCTAGCAACTCCCAGCTGGCGCTGTGGGTTAAACCACCGAGCCTAGGACTTGCCGATCAGAAGGTTGGCGGTTCGAATCCCCACGATGGGGTGAGCTCCTGTTACTCCTGCCAACCTAGCAGTTTGAAAGCACGTCAAGTGCAAGTAGATAAATAGGTACCGGTCCGGCGGGAAGGTAAACGGCGTTTGCGTGCGCTGCTCTGGTTCGCCAGAAGCAGCTTAGTCATGCTGGCCACATGACCCAGAAGCTGTACGCCGGCTCCCTCGGCCAGTAAAGCGAGATGAGTGCTGCAACCCAGAGTCGGTCACAACTGGACCTAATGGTCAGGGGGTCCCTTTATCTTTACTAGCAACTCCCAGCATCCTTAACAAACTACAGTTCCCAGGATCCTTTGAGGGAAAGCCATGATTGTGACAGTGATATAATTGTGCTTTAAATGTATGGTGCAAGTGTGGCCACAGAATATAGGACCGGAGGATAGCTTATGGTCTAATCCAACTCTTTGTTTGATGCTGGATGCTAAAATCTTACAGCATCTGCAACCTGATTTTCCAGCATCTGTCTGAAGACCACTAGCGAGGGGCAACCCACCACCCCTTAGACCAGCCTTTCTCAACCTGTGGGTCCCCAGATGTTGTTGAACTACAACTCCCATCACCCTGAGCTAGCAAGGCCAGAGCTCAGGGATGATGGGAGTTGTAGTCCAACAACATCTGGGGACCCACAGGTTGAGAACCGCTGCCTTAGACCCTTAGTTCCATTGATAAACTTCTCTCACTGCCAAGAAGTTTCTGCTAAATGCTCAGCTGGAATCTGCTATAACTTTAATCACATTATATATAAAATCCTGCCATCTGAGGCAGCAGAGAACAAGTCTTTTAGGTGACTGCCCTTCAAGTATTTAAAGTAATAATAATAATTTAATTATTTATACCCCGCCCATCTAGCTGGGTTTCCCCAGCCAGTCTGGGTGGCTTCCAACAGGATATTAAAACACAATAAAAGGTCAAACATTAAAAACTTCCCTAAACGGCGCTGCCATCAGATGTCTTCTAAAAGTCAGATAGTTGTTTATTTCCTTGACATCCGAGAGGAGGGTGTTCCACATGGTGGGCGCCACTACAGAGAAGGCCCTCTGCCTGGTTCCCTGCAACCTCACATCTCACAGTGAGGAAACTGCCAGAAGACCCTTTGAGCTGGACCTCAGTGTCCGGGATGAATGATGGGGGTGGAGATGTTCCTTCAGGTATAATGGGCCAAGGCCATTTAGGGCTTTAAAGGTCAGCACCAACACTACTGTGTTGTCACCATCACCCGTCTCCCCTGATTTTATGAGAATTACTGTTTGGCTATTTTCCAACCATCTTGCAGACTGCTAACGTTTTGATAAAAACAGCTCCCTCTTTGAGCATTGATTTAAAAACAAAAAAAGCATAACCATTGGGGGATTACGCAGAGCTCCGCACTCGGCAACCCGAAAAACAAAAATCTAGAACCATGAAGTTCAATGGCTAACGACCTGCGTTAATCTATATGAACCTTACCCGGAGCATGTAAGAACTAACAGTTTAATAGTAAAAACAGTCACTCGGCTTCCAGATCAAGCAAAAGGACATGGCAAATTTGATTCATTTATCATTAAAGCTTCGTACGGGTCAGCCAGTGAGAAGCAGTGAACAAAGAAATACTGTTAAAGGCTCAGCCAGCTGCAGGTAGTGATCAGCCCTCTTTTATCAACAATTCTACCCACTGTCTACAGTTTAGCTGTAAATTACTTCACTCATTTAATGGTCCAACAGCCAGCTGTTTCTATTTAGGTTGTTGCTGCTGCTGCTGTTGTTGCTTTCAATTTATAAGTCAAGTCACATTTATTGAATTTAGCCTTGGGCTGTTACAACATGCCTTTATTTCACGAATCTTTTAATTCACCCGTTTTTAAAAGAATCCTTTTACCAGTGCAAGCAGGATCGCAGTAAAAACTGACAGCCATTATTTCTGCTTCTGAAGCAGTTTTGCTACTTGCTCTTTTCAGAACATCAGTAAAGGGAGACAGAAGCTACAGGTGGGAGATTGGATAAAGGAAGATACAAGTTATATATGGGCATTCGTTGCAAGAACTGGCTTGCTGGGCTTTTCCGTGTCATTTTGGCAGATCCACGTCTTCATTTCCTCTCTGTCCTTATTCCACTTGAATCTTGAAAGACTTTTTAACTGCAAATTTTGCCAAGTTGGATTTTGATTCCTCATGACTGGTCATGTCATGGGAAGCATATATCTTCTTATTCCTCCCAACAGAGCTTTTATTTTATGAGGTGTCAAACAGCAGCAATACAGTCATACCTTGGAAGTTGAACGGAATCCGTTCCGGAAGTCCGTTTGACTTCCAAAACGTTCAGAAACCAAAGCTCCTGCAGCCAATCGGAAGCCGCAGAAGCCCCGTTGGATGTTTGGCTTCCAAAAAAAGTTCGCAAACCGGAACACTTCTGGGTTTGCGGCGTTCAGGAGCCAAAACATTTGAGAACTAAGCTGTTCTAAAACCAAGGTACGACTGTATATAGACATTGTCTTACGGATTTTGTAACATTCTACTGTGGTGGGCTTGATGTGTGGCATTGTTAAGACTTTCAGCTCTCAAATATTACCGCACTAAAGGGGCAAGAAAACTCGGAAGAAAAAGCGGGAACGGGTTACAGTGGACACTCGGGTTGCGAACGTGATCCGTGCGGGATGCACGTTCGCAACCTGCAGTGTTTGCAACCCACAGCGGCGCATGTGCGGGTTGTGATTCAGCACTTCTGCACATGCGCAAAGCACAATTTAGCGCTTCTGCACATGCACAACTGCCGAAACCCAGAAGTAACCCGTTCCGGTACTTCCGGGTTTCGGTGGTCCGCAACCTGAAGCGACTGTACGAAATAACTAGCAGGCTTTTATTGGCATCCCTGTGAGCACTGATTCGATTCCCTGGCAAAACTTCAGATGTGCTAGTCATACTGCAGATTAGTATCTAACAACCCTTCTATATTTGTATCACAAGATCTATTACATGTGCATGCACATACTGGGCACTGCAATGTTGCACAGGGGTCTTCTCATCACACAGCTGCCAGATATGATCTGAAATCCAGAAAACTGCCAGTAAAATTGGGGCTGGGTCCCACTGTAAAAAAAAAAAAAAAAAAAAATCCAAAATCCAAAATCCAAGCCATTCCATAGATGGAAATGGGAATGTGACTCATGGCTGATAATACACACGTATGAAATCCTGAACAATATCTGTACAAGGCATTTGAGCAACTTAGCATTCAGCATCATAGCTGACTGGAGTCGTGGTTTTTAACCTATCAAGCAGCCAAATCAAATCAGAGCCACATAGGTATGGATTATGGCTGAATTTAAAAATGGCTGTCTCTAATATGAGATACTGCAATACCAACATTCACAAGCCCAAAAACAAAACAGAACATTCGCTGTCCTGTTAGGTATTCCTTGCTAAAATGGAGCACTTTAAACTCAAAAAATCAGCTGTGTGAAACAGTGCCAACAAAATACGAATGCATTGTAAGGTCATCACAGTAGCAAAATGTGCTGCTCCTTGTAGCTTGGAATGAACTGATTAAATAATTAGTCCTGGAATATGTTAATGACAAAAAGGGCAAATAAATATGTTGTAATAATTTAATATGCCAAATAGACTTTTTAGCATAAACTGTCTTTTTTTTTAACTATACAAAATTAAGTTCCTTCTTTACAGTTTGCATCTTATTAACTATGTTGTTTCAACAGACGTCTGTGTTGTAACCAACCTCACAGCTGTGTTTGGCTATCTTTCTAGTAGGTCTGTGAAATGCTTTTTGTGTGTAAAAAAAGAGTGACTTGAAATCAGTTTTTTTGGATAATACTCTGTAATCATCTGTATTTTGTATCCTGAAGCTCCAAAAGAGCTGAACAAAAGACGATGTAAGCAGATACTCATTTTTCAATTGTTCTTGCCATTTATGGGTCTGAAACTCTTTTAATGAAGCACAAAGGATGTCGCTAGTAGAGAAGGACTAGTAAAAGAAAATGCACGTTCACAATAAGTGAATTAAATGTGCAAAGTGAATGTCTGAACACGCCTACTCATCAACAACAAATATTGCATATCTGTATCTACATAGATCACCTCCTGGCAAATAGAAGGGGAAGAAATGGAGGCAGTGAGAGATTTTACTTTCTTCGGCTCCATGATCACTGCAGATGGTGACAGCAGCCATGAAATTAAAAGACGCCTGCTTCTTGGGAGAAAAGCAATGACAAACCTAGACAGCATCTTGAAAAGTAGAGACATCACCTTGCCAACAAAGGTCCGTATAGTAAAAGCTATGGTTTTCCCAGTAGTGATGTATGGAAGTGAGAGCTGGACCATAAAGAAGGCTGATCGCCGAAGAATTGATGCTTTTGAATTATGGTGCTGGAGGAGACTCTTGAGAGTCCCATGGACTGCAAGAAGATCAAACCTATACATTCTGAAGGAAATCAGCCCTGAGTGCTCACTGGAAGGACAGATCCTGAAGCTGAGGCTCCAATACTTTGGCCACCTCATGAGAAGAGAAGACTCCCTGGAAAAGACCCTGATGTTGGGAAAGATGGAGGGCACAAGGAGAAGGGGACGACAGAGGACAAGATGGTTGGATAGTGTTCTTGAGGCTACCAGCCTGAGTTTGACTAAACTGCGGGAGGCAGTGGAAGACAGGAGTGCCTGGCTTGCTCTGGTCCATGGGGTCACGAAGAGTCAGACACGACTAAACGACTAAACAACAACATCTACATAGATAAATAAATCACTACATGTATGGGCAGTAAAATAAGAGCAATGATAAGCTGTTGTTGGCTGCAGACTCATATGTGTATGATCTACACATCGGAAGCACATAATTTCCAACTCAGGGTCTTTCTTTGTTGGGTTTGATTAACATGCAAAACTGCAGTCTGTGCATGCTCATTCTCTGTTAATGTTCAAAATCCCTGCTCCCAGATAAGGTGCTAGTGCTGTTGAGGCGTTCAGTTATGTTGCCTCTAGATAGCTTATCCTTATTTTTCCTTATGCGTGGTTATCCTTATTTTTGAGAATGGCCAAATTCATTGGCCCACACAATGCCTTTCGACGCAGGGACCACAGAAAAATATTGATTGCCAAAGGGACTTCAAAATGCCAAGCCAGGGATCGCCTGGTAAGCAATGCAAAGTTCTCTTATTATTGCTTTGCAGCTAGGGTTTGTAAAACTTGCTCAGCATTTGATAGCATCAATTCATTGTACTCAGCAGTGCAGTAAGTCAGGTATATCATCAGATTATTCAAAAGTTCTCTCACACTAGGTTTTTTTTTATTTTTATGGAACATTAAATACCGTCCTGGCCCTTTATATGCTTGCCTTTATGTTACTCATGTAGTAAATTTTTAGCTGACATATATCAATGTGCTATATTCCAAAGCCGTCCAAAAGGGTTTGTTCTGGAACATGGTCCTAGCAAAAGCTCCAACACAATTAGGGGCTCTTTGTGAAGTTCATGGAGTTCCACATAGCCTAAGCTGTTCTTCTAGCCTTTGTTTATTTTGGGGATCACCCATGAATGTGATGAACGCCTGTTCTACCACACTATACATACTAATAGCACATGGCCTACAGCAGGGGCAGCCAACATGGTGCCTTCCTTATGTTGATGGGTTGCAACTCCCATCATCCTTGACCACTAGGTTGCATTGGCTGGAGCTGAGAGTCCAACAATATCACTTTGCCTACCCCTTACCCTGGAAATCCTTGGTCCCTGAATGGGCTATACAGTGGTACCTCGGGTTAAGTACTTAATTCATTCCGGAGGTCCATTCTTAACCTGAAACTGTTCTTAACCTGAAGCACCACTTTAGCTAATGGGGCCTCCCACTGCCGCCACGCCACAGGAGCACAATTTCTGTTCTCATCCTGAAGCAAAGTTCTTAACCCAAGGTACTATTTCTGGGTTAGCGGAGTCTTTAACCTGAAGCGTATGTAACCCGAGGTACCACTGTATCACAATGGACAGGATGTCATCAACCTAGTCTTTCCACTGAATGAACAAACCTATAGTTCTGAGCACCATGCAAATTTTGTTAGGGTCCGGTTTAGCTTTGTGCTTTGGGAGAGGGCATGCACAGGAGATTATTATGATTTCTACAGTGCTATTAATATACATGGTGCTTTACAGAGAGCAGGTTTGACAAGTCCCTGCCCCAAGAGGCTTCCGATCTAAAAATATACACAGGGAAGAAACAGAGGAAGGGGAGAGCAACGGCAGAAGGGGTGACAAGACAGTTTTAACTTTTCACACAGACAAAAAAAAATTACAATGAACTAAATGTCCTAGAATTATTCGTAGTTATTTATTTATGCCTTTTAAAATATAACTAAGGACTAATGCACATGTTTTGCTATATATGAATCAGAAGACGGTCATGATTTCTTGGGAGATTTTAGAACAATGGGGTGGGAAGAGACCTAGTGTGGGATCACTTTTAGTTTTGTTTACTGTATTTAAAACCTGTATGTTGTATTCGTACTATATTTTTGCTATAAGTTGTAATGAAACCATTCTCGGTAAAAGTAATGAATAAAGGAAGAATAACAATTATTACTACTTTTCGTGGTTACGGAGAGGCCATGCACAAACCACACATTTTAATTTTTTAATAGAATTGATTGAATAAATTTAATTAAGCTCAAGAATATATTGCCAGGTTCAGATCCTAAAGCATGGGCCAAAGCGCTGTGTGAATTTCTTGAACACTAGGCAGAAGAATACATTGCATTCTCTTTTAGAATTCACGCACACACACAAATCCTTCTCATCCGAACAGTTACGCCACAACACTGCTCAATGCAGATGGTAGTTCTCAGCTAGAAGGATCAATTGTTCCCTTCTGTAAAGGTAGGGTCTTGTTGAGAGGTGAAAGTATACAATTTAACATGCATCAACAGGAGACGGCCAAAATAATCACTTTTATCAGCTACATAACTGCAGTGGCAGCCCTAAGCTTACAGAGTGTAATGCTAGGGCTTTGATCTGGCATGGCTTCACACTATAAGGTGGTCTGAAATTGCTCCACTGAAACTGCATTATTCTTTTCTCATCTGCTCAAAGTACAATGCTGTAAAGCCATGGTTCTCTGAACCTCCTCTCTTCTGCCCCTACTGCTGACTTTTGGACCTGCAACCATGTCAAATTACCATCTTGCAAGAGAACAAAACTCTATTATAAGTATTTTCAACTGAAAGGAGCTGAAAGGAGACATAAATGTGAGGGACACAATCTATATTACCCTCGGAGAAAGAGAGAGAGAGAGTTGAGTGGGTGTGTACAGGTAATCTACACTGAGGAATGGCTTTAACTCAACATGCTTTGAATACTCGCCAGGTCCAGAATTCAGTCCCTGACATCTTCAGCCAAAAGGATCTGTTTGAGGTGACATGCAAGGTCCTCCTCTGCCTAAGACCTTACAGAACCATTGCCAGTTAACACTGGTCTCCAGATGAACTAATAGTTCCAACCTGGTATTTAAATCTATTTATTATAAATTTTATAGGCCACTTTTCTTCCCCAGCTTGAGTTGATCCTAGTTCTTCATTGCCTCCATGCATCAGAGCTCCCACATGCAGCAACACAGGAAGAGCAACTGGCTATACCAAGGAACACAGCACCATCACTGGCCAGACATCCATAGCATTGCTGCGGACATACAGCTACAATGGCAAAGACTTCCGCACAACTTGTAATTCTACCCGATTAGGGCTACAGGTCACATGGAAAATATCCATCCCTGTAGACAGCTCGGTTGTTTGTGCTGATGCTGGAGATCCACTACGAGGTCCAACTATGCTTTCTGCTCAGGTGCTGTTCTGCATTGGAGTTTCAATGTCTGAAATGGGTTTCTGTCATTGACATCATTGCAAGCGTATGTCAATTGCTTGTCCCCACAGAACCCCACACTGACCACTTGCCCCCTGCCCAACCTGTTTCCTTTTCATAAAATAGTCTCTCCTACACACACTCTTCTTTTAGATGCACTTCTTCCTGTCAGGAAGATAACTAATGTACTGGGAATAGCTAACATCTGAGCCCATCGCCACGATCCATGTAATAGACAACTCAGGTCATTTGCAAACTTTAATGTCTTGGGAGATTTAGATTCTGATGGCATTTTCAATTTTTACCTCCAACACCAAGGGCTATCAGACAAATTAGCCTCATTCACATATATTTTGTCTCAGCGACAACAGAAAAACCCAAAACCTAGCCTTGGAAGCAAAAAACATGCCTGGAAATTCATAGTGCCCCCTTAATAACAGCTGCGAGAATTATTCAAAAAAGCCCGCAGCAAAACTTAGAAAGAATGCATGTGCTATCGTTCCTATTACAGGTAATTCAAAAAGCTGTCATTCTTTCGATTTCCCAATAACCAGGGAACAATTGGCACTCCTTCAAGAAAGGAGATATTGGATACCTGAGTGAGCACTGGAACGAAGAAATGGGAAAATAATAGCATTTAGCATTTGCATAGTACACTTAAGTATTTGAAGTATGCCTTCACGCGAATAATCATAATCTCAGCAATCTTTTATAAGGCAGTCTAGTATTCTTATCCTTGTAAAGCAAGGATAGGAAAACAAGAGGCCCTCCAATTGTGGCTGGACTCCAACTCCCATCAGCCCCCCCATCCCAGCCAGCCCAATCAATGCTCAAGGATGATGGGGGTTGTGGTCCACCAGCAATATCTGGGGGCCACAGGCTCCCCATCCCTGTCTTAAGACAAATTCAAGGCTGAGAAAACAGCAGTTTCCTTGAGGCCACTCAATTTGAACTGGGCTCATCCTGCCTTTCAATCAGAACTACATCCTGGTAATTTCTGAACTTGTGGGAATGGTGCTAGTATTAAATATTTAATAATAATAATAATAATAATAATAATAATAATAATAATAATACCCTTCCTAAAGTCTTGGAAATCAAAGTGATTTTTGAATGGGATTTTGACAAAAGAGAGGAAAAGAAAAGTTTTAATAATAAAAAACACACAATTCTGCATAACTTCACAATGTTGTAGGAGTCTACTGATTTATTTCTTTATTTAAGCCAGAATCCAAATAATTGTACAACTAATTGTACACGCCCAAGAAGGCTTTTGGCTCATGTTTCTCTACAAGCAGTTACCAATACTCTTTTCTGATCTCTTTTTGGAGGTCTGCTATTCAAAAATAAAAATCCCACTGGACCCAGTGGATTTGCCAAAAGCAGCTCTTTAAAGAGACTATTTTTATTTAATGTATAATATGCTTTGGATGCCATGGGGGTAATGAGAACATTGTATACTTCAGCATCACCAGAATGTAACCAACTGGCCCCAATCCAACACAGAGTTATAAGTGTGCTTGAAGCTTGCTTAACCCTTTGTTGGATTATGGTCCTGGTTTTTGTTTTGGGGGGTTTTTTTTGGGGGGGGGGTTATGACTGGGTTGTAAAACAAACTCCGACCAGATGTCTGGAAATGCACATCTGTTAGGAATTGTGCAATAAAGCCAACTTTCTGAACCGAAAACATATTGCTTCAATAACAACCAAAGGTTGCTACCTAACTATAAGTCACACACAGTATATTGCCAAAGTAAATTGAAAGCAGCAGCTATGTAGGAAACAGAACAACAGGGGACCAACAGGCGCTATCTCAGGCATGGTGTGGAAGAAAATCAGTGCTTCTGTGTCTGCAGGAAAAGCCAAGTAAATAACATTCATAGATGTAGGGCCATGGAAATATATATTCTTACACTGAACATGCTATAAAGCATATCTGTGCTCTGTATTTTTCAGTAATACAACACCCCGCCCCCGCAAAAAAAGCTAACTTTTATGGTAGCTTACTTAGTTCATTATAGCCATTTCCGTTCACCCAGTAAAAATGACACAAGATTTATAATTCACATTACACAGCCACATGTATTAGCCCTTAAGGTCCATGAAACATTTGGAGGAGCAAATTCACTGCTGGTACAAGTCAAGAGTGGGCTACAAACCTCAACTCTCTCTTTTTAGCCCATTGCTATTTCTGTAGGAAGTAATTTGTGCAAAATTGTTATTATGCATATTGTCTCGACTGTTCTATCTCACACGAAAAAGAACAAAATAAATGAGCATTTTGGATTCTACTTCCCCCCCATGGAAACACAGGGGTGTTGGGCCCTTTTAAATTGCCAGTGATTTCAACAGGAGAGTAGAGCCTGTGTTTTCATATCCGCTACTTAAATTAAAGAGACTTAAGAATTCATATTGGTTTGGCTGGACGGCACCCTGGAATTTTAACAGAAAATTTCAAAAACTGAAAGTTTCAAAAGGTGTTAAGGCTGCAATCCTACGCACACTTGCCTGGGACAAGCACCATTGAACACAATGGCATATGGGTAAATATGCCTAAGGATGTCCTAAAATAACACAATTTCTATATAATTTAATGAGATTTTACCCCCAGGAACCTTGTGTCTAGAATTGGAGCCTGTTTCATTTATTTCAATAGGGCAGCTTTAGGCACAGACTAAAATCAACAGGATTTAATGGTACTGAAACTTTAACTAGATAGTGCCCCGCATAAGCAGCCATCCGAATGAAACAAAACTTTAAAAGCTGTCCCCATGACCAATTATTTATGCTTTATCTGCATTTAGGCCCAGAAAAGCTTTCAGTTGTGTACCCTTTTTCTTGCCCAGTGTAAGCGTTTTTTCAAATTTTCAAACACACACACACACACACACACACAGACAGACAAATAAAATAAAATAAGAAGAGAACGTCAAACTTGAAGACCAAAATCAATTCTATGTTATTCTGATTTATAAAATACAGTGGTACCTCGGGTTAAGAACTTAATTCGTTCTGGAGGTCCGTTCTTAACCTGAAACTGTTCTTAACCTGAGGTACCAGTTTAGCTTATGGGGTCTCCTGCTGCCGCCGCCACGCGATTTCTGTTCTCATCCTGAAGCAAAGTTCTTAACCCGAGGTACTATTTCTGGGTTAGCGGAGTCTGTAACCTGAAGCATCTGTAACCCGAGGTACCACTGTAGTTAAGTTTTCCTGAAGTACCCCAACTGAGAAACGCTAGAGAAATTAAATCTTTCCAGGCTGCAAATTAACTGCCTATTTTAATATTCTTTTAAAAAAAGCCTTAATTCTAATTTTATTTCATAACAAAAATGGCAATGCCAATAGGATAGCTGACAAAGCACGGACTTTGGAGAAAATCCGCAGCAGCCCCATCCATGGCCATCTTTGCTTTAAATTTCAGGTTTTTAATTTATTTTATTTATTTAATAAGGTTTGTTTTACCTACTTGATTGTAAAACAAACAAACCCTCAAAGCAGCTTTCAAAATGTAAAACAAGAAAATAAAGAAAAAATGATAACCACACTTTAAAACATACAAAAGTAAAAACACTAAAAGAAATAAGCTGTTAGCTGATTCCATGTCAGAATACAGTCATATCTTGGGTTGCGATCGCTGCGGGTTGCGCATTTTCAGGTTACGGATGCGCCGAACCCGGAAGTACCGGAACAGGTTACTTCTGGATTTCGGCGCTCGTGTATGCGCAGAAGCGCCAAATCATGTCACCCGCAGGCGCAGGCGCAGCGCTGCAGGATGCGAACGTGCCTCCCACACGTATCACATTCGCAACCCGAGGTTCCACTGTACAAAGGTTGTTGGTCGTTTTTGCTATGTTTTCTTTCAATTCAGCAGTAGAACTCTCCCAATTTTTACCCCCTTTCCCCTTTCCAAGAAAGCTGAGGAAAGCTAGCTCAAAACATGCAACTACTTCTGCGTTTTTACATGTGGACCCTGAGACATCATCAGGGAAGGAAGAATTTCTTAGCAGAAAACTGCAATCATATTACCACCAGAAGTCTGTGTAAAAATAATGTTACTTAAGCCTGGAATCCTAAAAACAAAGCTAGAGAGTAAATGTCATCGGATACAGTGGGACTTACTTCCAAGCTAACAAACATATTGTTGCATTGCATGCCTGCAAAGTCTTACAGAAGGCTTCTCTAACCAGGCGCTCTCCCATTGTTCTAGACTACATCTCCCATCAGCCCCGGCCAAGGAGTTGTAGTCCAAAACATCTGGAAAGCACCAAGCTGCTTTACACCCTTCCCTGAAAGGAATCCCCAATGAACACAGAGACCTATGCCCAAAATTACACTGCAGAATACCATTCACCAGCCACCAAGCATTATGGTGTAAATCTGCACTCTGATGGCAATCTACCATTGGAAACCTGTGGGATATGCATATTAAGCATATGGAAAAGTAGGAGGGGTAGAGGTCACGGAAATTAAATGAATGCGTCCTAGCAGCTGGGTTTGAGAAGTCATGCTCCGAGTGCAGCAGTGTCAACAGAAGTCTGAAGCACGACTCTATGTAGCTCTTCCTGATTTTAATGAAATGAGGATGGAGAAAGGCAAAACTATGAGGCGGCCTTCATTCCCTTTGGTGGCTGCACACTCCTATGGTGTTGTGCTTCAGAAACCTGCAGCCGTTCCAACTTAAGACTTTGTGGCTGAAGGATACTAGCACACACTTGCCTTTCTTTACCAGATGCTGCACATGGAATCCTGTAAAAAAGGGTTTTGTACCAATACAGGAGGGTATCATGGTCCTTTTCACTAGATATGATACCAGTCTTGGTGCTTTCCTTCAGTGAGGAAACGATGGTTTGACCAGATATGAGAATCTGTCAATGCATCAGATTGTGCCAAAGACCCTCACCTTGAATCTTACAGCAAATTGAGCTGAAATACCATTATCTGAGAAGTTAATGGTGAAATGCTGTAGTCACTGAGAGTTGGCCCTGTGTCACCAAAACCCACTAAGGTTTAGTTATTCTTAAATTCCAGTATTTCAAGTTATTGTAAATGGCTCTTGGAAGTGGCAGGGGCAACCCAATCTAACAGAATTCTCATGGTGTAAGAACAGTCCAGTTGCAATCTACCTCTCACCTTTGAAAGAGTTAGATCATTATTAATATTATTTTACTATTATATATAGAATAAAGGCAAGGTTATAAATCAACTATTTTCACTTGGTTGTATTTACACGGAAACTTTGCGCAGAAAACAGCAACCCAAAGCAGCTTTACAAAGTCGGAACGACTAATTTTAAACCAAGCACTCATTAAAAAACAAACAACAAGCATTCAATGTCAAATAAATGCAGTAAATAAAAAGATATTGCAGATGTGGTGGTGCCGTGACTTCAATTTGTCTGCTGATGAATATGTAAAAGTTGTTCAAATAAATCAGCACTTAATATTCTTTTAACCCAAGGCTTATTTAAGTTCTTCCAACCAGTTCTTCCAACCAGCCAGCTTCATCCCTTACCTTTGACTGGGAGGACAAGGCTCCTTGCTCTGGTAAAAATCCAGAAGACAGCCGTAACTCATGTCTTGACTCTCTTCAGTACAGCCAGATGCAAAGGATGCCCAGGTCAGCAGCTTTTCCTTGGTTAGCCAGAGGATAAGCAGCAACAGCAGCAGCAAACTCAATAGAGGGGGCTCCTTGCACGCAGAAGGCTTGCCAAAGCATTCTTGGTTACTATGCGCACTGATAAAAGCTATTTGTATGTTTACAGACAAATTGCAACCACCATTACTTCTTCTACGCTTCTGCCTAAGCTCTTTGCTGTCCCAAAAGGTTGATGGCAGAAGCCTGCAAACCCACATTTCTTCTACACTGGCTGAACTCCCTTGAAGAAGAGCAAATTGCATTTAAATGAACAGCAAAGGCAATGCGCTGTATGCATGTAGCATTAGCACATCGGTCATGTATCAAGGGCACACGTGGTACATGCTTTTAAACGTAAGCAGAACAGATGCCTTGTTTAGTCAGGCAAATGCACCTTCCTCAGCCCATATTATGAATAATTTGGACCTAACATATATATTTTCACAAGAGTTGCTTAAGGCAGTCTTCGGTTAGATTTGCAAAAAGTCAAAGGGTGGTGAACACTATCTTGTAATACATACACACTACTCCGCAGAGTGTGCTATAAAACTCAAGTTATTTTTAAGTCTTGGGAATGACTGCTTAGGTCATAAGCATCAAAGCAGACCTGTGAGTCACTTCTGCATGGTCACCCTTAGCATGCAAAAATAACTTGTTTACGCTGATGTTATATTATCCCCCTGACATTGCTGCTCAGCTAGGTAGTTAGCAAGGGCCTCTCCAAAAATAAATATAAATTATGAAGAAATGGGTCACTTTTTTATCCCCTTGGTCAACACGCGGAGAAGAAATATAGGTCACTAAGATCCAAGTATAGCTATCAAATCAATCTCTGTGCTTTTTCACACGCCTCACTTCCACTAAAACGTGAACAACAACAAAAACCCCAGTACTGTAGATGGCAGGCTAGAAGCAGCAGACAAACTGTGCTCATTACCATGCTATTTGTGTCATTTTGTGCAATGACAGCATGGCCGTTCTTAAGGGCGTTTTTGGAAAATATTAGCTGAGGTAGGTATAATTCCAAGCCATAGTTTAGTCGTGGGCGGGGCCTTCCAGTTGTTGTTGTTGTTGGGCTCCAACTCCCACCAACTCCCAGCCAGCATAGTCAAGGGTCAAGGATGATGGGAGTTGCAGTTCAACACTATCTGGAAGGCCACAGGCGCCCCACTTCCTGGTTTAGGCTGAGGGAATGTGAATTAACAATGGAAAGATTAGGGAAAGGAAGTCACTGGCAGAGGAAGGGGGCATGGGGGGAGCGTCCCCTTGTGGGACGCTCACCGTGCCACCGCCGTGAGCGGCACGCCCTGCCCCCAGGTGCACCACATGTAAGCTGCCGGAGCAGCTAGCTCTGCCTCTGAAGGAAGTGTGTTCATTTCTGATTAAAAAAAGCATGTTATAAGTGCCACGGGTAGTTTCTACCAACTATACACCCCGCTGTCCCATACATACATGTAGCATTTGCCCTATTTTGTGTTTGGAGCAGGGGCTTTTTTTTCCAGCCGTAATTCAGGTCCATCACCTCTCAGGTGAGTGCCATTGCCATTCTAGGAGAACGAAGGAGATGTCCATGGTGACTTCCTACACCTCTTTTTCTGGAAAAAATTGGCACTGGTTTGGAACATATGTGCTTGTCCTTGATAAGCGCGAAAGAATGGGGGATACTTTTCAAGCAGTTCTGAGTCTATGCTCCATTGTCCCACCGGAGCCATTTTTACATGATACACAAACAGAAAGAGTATATAAAACTGTGAAAATGATATATTTGAGGTATTAACTTCCAAAGTTTAATACTCTCTTCAGGGGACTGGGCATTTGATATTTTTTTCCCTCAGTGCCCCCCCCCCCTTCTGCAGACTGAATTTATATAGAAAAATGGTTTCAGCTGAAGACGTAGAGAAATCACTTCAGCTAAATCACACATGGGTGGACGCAAAGTCTGCTACCAATAAAAATTAACTGATGGAAGAGGCTTGCAGAAATACAAAGGAGAAATAGCAGGGAAACTCTGAAGAAATCTGCTGGCAAACAAATCTGACTCAACATGAAAAGAATATTGGGGGAAAGTCTGACGGAGTGGAATAACAGGAAGCTTAGTCAGTTCTGGAAGAAACAAAAAATAAAGAGTGTGTTCTTTTGTGAGACAGAAGTAGGAAGGGAGACTACTGTACTTTAAACAAATTGGAGGGATTGGCAGCCACAGTGCTTGAAAAAAGAGATTATGAACTCAATGGGATGGTGACCATATTAAAGTAAAATGGATATCTGGCTGGAATATGATATGAAGCCACAGAGCCCAAAGAGTACAGCTGGTATAAACAAGAAAACAAAACTTGAGGAAGTGTGTCCATAAGAAAATAATAAACTAGATGGACTGATCTCAACAGAAAAAAATTCCCCAAACCACTCTAAAAATCCACAATTAATCATTCATTCCATTTTTTTCTTCTCCCTAATTCATTTAATTTTCTAAAAGGACACAAGGAAGCGTTTGACGAAATTAAAATGATGTTTTGAAGCAGATCAAAATGCTAAGTGAAATAAATAAATGAATAAATACTTAACCTTTGATTAGCCTGCAATTGAGTGGGGAATGGGCTTATTTCTGTGACAGTTACAAATGCCACCCTCACAAACGTTAATAGGCATGGAAATAGAGAATCCCTTTCCAAAGATTAATCAGATATCAGTGAGATCTTAATTAATATCTCAATTCCTTTGGCATACAAGCTTCTATATATAGAAAGAGGTTAGTCCTCCAACAAAACATGCTTCTAAATTATCTCATCCTTCTCAAATGGATCCACTGTGCCAGATATGGGGAAGCTGTAGTCCTTCTGGTGTTCCTGGACTCCAACTCCCATCAGCCTCAGGATGCATAGGCAATGGTCAGGGATGATGACCACTGCCTATGCATGCTCTCTACATGGGTTCTATGCTATGGAATTCCTTTCCAAGGGAAATTCATCCCATATCCTCCCTGCTGATTTTCTCCAAACTGGTAAGAATGCCCTATTTAATTATGAAAAACTCCTTCCAGTAGCACTTTAGAGACCAACTAAGTTAGTTATGGCGATTCCGTGCCCTGCTCTGGTTCGCCAGAAGTGGCTTAGTCATGCTGGCCACATGACCCAGAAGCTGTACGCCGGCTCCCTCGGCCAGTAAAGCAAGATGAGCGCCGCAACCCCAGAGTCAGCCACGACTGGTCAGGGGTCCCTTTACCTTTACCTAAGTTAGTTATTGGTATGAGCTTTCGTGTGCATGCACACTTCTTCAGATACAGGCATGCACACGAAAGCTCATACCAATAACTAATTTAGTTGGTCTCTAAGGTGCTACTGGAAGGATTTTTTTAAATTTTGTTTCCACTACGGCAGACCAACATGGCTACCTACCTGTTAACTATTTAATTACGGTTTGCCACCTGAAAGCTGAAGCTGACCACTGTATCCCACTTTGGGGGGCTGTTTGTTGTCATCTTGCTTTAACCATGTGTTTAAATTTGTAAACCACTGGAAACTATTTCATGACATGTGTATATATATATATATATATATATATATATATATATATATATATTATATATATATATATAGCACGTAAACTTCTCATATTGATTCAAATACATAACTGGATTTTTTTTAAAGTATTTTGTTTGTTTGTGAGGGCCAGCACATGTACCAATGCAAACTGTGACTTCACTGGGGTTGACACAGGAGGAAAATATTAAAAGGGTACTTCCTCCTGTATTTTCCACAAAAATGGAAAGAAAGTAAAATAGTGGTTGAGATCCATAGTACCCTGAGGACAAGTGGAAAGCACCTCCATTCAAAGAAGGAATAATTGCAGATTTCTTGCTCCAACGACATCCCTCTGTGCCTACTCTGGCTTTCTGGTTTTGAGGAACAGCTTTTTAGGGGAATGCAAAGTGCCACAGGATGGATGGATGGGAAGGGATTAGCTCTGCAGCACTTGAGGAACTCCGTGTGTGGAACTTTGGATCTAGACCAATGGCAACACTGGTGGCAGGGCAAACAGCAAACAGCATTTCAGCATCAGTCATTAAAGGTGCAAAGATCAGTGCTCGTTAGGGCATAAAATACACAGAAACAGTTTATAGGAAATGGCAAGGGGCGGGGGGAGACTCGGAGATGAGCTAATACATTAAAAATTTGACCCTCTTTGGTAAACAGGAGTTGGGAACATTTCAGCAACCCAGAGTTAAGGGCAGAATGAAGTATAAAGATTAAAAACAAAACAAAACATTGGAAAACAATGAAAGAAAGATGTAAACTGTATATTTAATGGGGTTTTGTTCCTTTATGGCTGCTGAGAAAATAACAGTAGGGCTTTAATGAGGGGAGGGGAGTTGATGGTCTTATCTAGGCTTGTGAGTGCTGAGTGAATTATATTTATTAGTTGCTGTACATTGCCCATCAGAGGCACTGAGGGTCCTAAGGAATGGACCCCGGTTATGGTCTAAAAGTACACTGGGCCACCACCTTGCTGAAACTAAGCAAGTCTGAGTCTGGTTGACTGACGTCCTGGGAACCACATTCAGGCTGCCTTAGGTTTCATGACAGAAAAACCCCGACAAGGTATAAATACTGGGCTCTATTGAATCGCACCCTGAAGATTTCTCAGACTGTTTGTGGAAATGGTCTATCTGAGAGAATGGAGAG
Source organism: Podarcis pityusensis (assembly GCF_964106645.2). Taxonomy (NCBI): domain Eukaryota; kingdom Metazoa; phylum Chordata; class Lepidosauria; order Squamata; family Lacertidae; genus Podarcis; species Podarcis pityusensis. The sequence goes on from NC_138032.1 coordinate 23,159,203, forward strand.
CAATGTGGTCAATGCCCTTAACAGGAGCAGAAGCAACACAGCCTATCATTCCGCCATCCGGTTCTCATTCAAAGTGGAAGCTAGAGATCTTGCCAGGCTTGATCTCTGCATAATTCCCAGTACTCCACATAACTCAACAGGTTTCAGGTGCTGGAGCATCAGAGGCCTAAATGATGCTTGAGATTAGCAACCTCAGTTTCATGCATCTCTGCCACATGTGATGGTAGGGATGAAAGAGGAGAACAGGGTAATTTCTCACACAAAAATGAGATTAGTAGTACCTGAACATTTCGGCTCTTATCTCAAACTTCTTATTATTATTGTAATAGAAGCTGGGGGTCATGGTTCATAGACCGGGGAGGACAACTCATCTCTCTTCTACGGATGTGCATGATGCTGCCACATCTATCTTGAATAAAAGTGTTTAAAGAGCTTTAAAGTGTGGGCCTGTGCCTTGAAACACTGCACAAAATGAATTCTGGATGACCCCTTATCCACAGTGACATTTTTATTACGGAAAAACGCATTGCGGGGATGGGGAACCTGTGACCCTCCAGATGGACTACCGCCATCCATCCAGGAGCTGCTATCCAGTGATGACAAGTAGAGAGCCACAGATTGCCCACCCCCGATGTACTGAATCTCGGTCGCTCCCTATGAGCAGAAAGAGTCCTTCCATACATCATGTATACTAGGTGGAGGAAAGAGAGATGTTCCAATCTAAACCAAAGGCGGTTTATTCATAACTAGGCACTCCAGGCATACAGATAACTTGCAGGAACCTTGTGACTGAGTAGTGAAGTTTCAAGCACTGCACGTGAGAGCCAGAGAGACGGAGAGACAGACAGACACAGAGAGAGGAGAGGGGACTTCGCTATGTGTGAAACTATTGGTAAGGGTGTGAGAGAGACGTTCATAGATTTGCTGCTCTTGTTCAGCTGTTAGAACGGAACCAATCCTTTAGTTTTGCTGGAAGTGTGGGATATGCTGAAAAGTTGTCATTCACGTGTAAACATGTAATACTCAGATTCTGCGAAGATTTATTATGAAATGCATAATGCTTGCTTTTCCTGGATTTTATTCCGAACACAGTATGTTTATACTGTAGGAGACACTGTCCAGACATTACACACTTTTTATAAGGTGCTGGGAATCTTTTCTATACAGCAAAGGTGTTGGTGGCCTTGTTCACATGCGTTGTTTTATGGAACATTTGCATTTTATAAACTAACTGGTTACAAGTCTGAAGGGCTTTTTTAACTTGTTTATTACATTGTTACATTCTGTTAATTTTTGTTAGCCATCTTGATTTTCTAAGAAAAAAGCAGGAGAGATTGGTTTTTTCAAAACAGACGAAGCGTATGCAATTTTTACTGTACCATTAGCTGCCTTGAGAATAATATGGAGAATGACAGACTATAAAATGAAATAATGGCAACATAGCCAATGCCCTAAGCATCCGACCTTCCAAGCAGTTATCTCAAAAGATATCCGTTTAGCTTCAACGACACAGTTCTGAAGTAACTTTAAAAAAAAAAAAAAACTGGGCTAAAAAACTCGGAACTGGATTTGCCATTGCATTCTAATGTCAGGATTTCCAAATCCTTACACCATAGTTTGTAGGATCAGAATTAAGCCAACATACATAGGATTCAAACAAATAAGATCCAGGCATGGGCAGGATCAGAATCTCAGATCAACTTACTTATTTGATTTTAATGTAATAGGGCTAATCCTGTTTTTGTTGCTGATTTGTAATACTGAGTGGGTTTCATTCAGCTAATTACCCTGGCTCTCTGCCTAACATATGGTGCAAAATATCACTCAAATAACTTTTTCAAAGAAGTATTTTTCTTTTTTTTACTTTATAGGCTAACAAACTGTACAAATAATTAAGTTTTATACACAGTCCCACTGGTGACCCCCATACATTCAGCGGAGGCTCCAGGCAACTAAGACTTCTTAGTGACTTAATACAGGACTATCTTCATAGTGTATGTGTTAATAACCATGCTGCAAACATGTCAAAATTACTTTTGACATGTGCAATCAAATCCATCAAAATTAAAAAAAACGAAATAAAGGCTCATTGCATCTATTAGTCTAAGCCTTCTAGCTGCTCAGGCAATTTTCACCAAGAATGCAACTGGCAGGGATGGATACAACTGCAGGCCAGATAACAATTTCTCTGACTGCCATCTCTGGTTGTAAATAATTACAGAAAATCTGGATATGTCAGTACCTACTACACATTACTCATAGCATGTAATCTGGGCTGCAATAACAGCTGCTGAGGGGCAAGGAAAGGCGAGCCCTAAAACATTCAAGCCCAGCTTGTGGGATTCCCAGAGGCATCTAGAGGGCTGCAGTGGGAAGCAAAACATTGGACTCCATGAACCTGTGGTCTGATCCAGCCGGGCTCTTCTAATGTTCACATGAGATCATTAGCCAGCAGCACAATGTTTGCTTTGGAAGGAAAACTAATATCCTATTATCATTTGAAAATTCTACACGTATTGGAATAAAAGCAACGGCATGGTAAGTATACAGCCCCGCTTGGTTTAAAACATAAATTAGCTTTTCATTATCAACTTGTAACTCACAAGCCATGGCTGTACTCTGGATAAGCTCCTGTGCAATTACAATTATTGGTATAAATTCAATAGCAACGGCCAAGTCATTCACATCTGAAAATTGGCTACAGAGCTCTGCACTCGATTGCAGCCACCGCTCCCATTATTGGTTGTGCCTATCGGCGTTTTCATTACAATGACTTCACACAAGAGAGTGACAGGATATCTGGTAAAGAGGATTAATAAATCATGTCAGAGATGCATGAAACGGCAAGTTTGCCAAAGCTTCCCACTCCTCCACTTGGTGCAAGGGCCACAAAGCAAAACTAGGAAATGCAGTATAGAGAGTATTAGCGTTCAGAAAACCCAAGGCAGAAAAAAGAAAAAAAAAAGAGCTTGCATCTGTAAACCCAAGGCAGTTCTGCTGCATGCTTTAACCCAGTTATACATTTTCCCTACTCTTCATGGACAAATTTCAAGCACGTGTTAATTGTTTGGTGCTTGCAACAAAGGAATTTCCACATCTTATCCTCTCAATTACAACACTTTCCAACGGAGCCAGCTGCAAGTATGTATAATAATCAAATGCAAAACTATCAAGTGATGTACATGGTGTGCAAGAGCTGCAGCTAACAGCAGTGTCATACAACCAATAGCAGAACGAACCCCAGCACTAGGCTCCACAGCCACGGGATTCATTTTAAGAGTCCTGTATATTCCTTAAAAATCAGGTGTGGGGAAACTTTGGCCCTCCAGATGTTGCTGAAGTATAGCTCCCATCAGCCCCTGCAAGCATAACCAACGGCCAGGGATGATGGGAGTTGTAGCCAATTGTCAGTTTGATATCTTCTCCCCACAAGAATGACTCTTACTGTGAGGTGTGAACCATCATAGAATCACAGAAACCTAGAATTATGGACCGAAAGCGTCATCTAGTCCAACCCTCTGCAATGCAGGAATCTTTTGTCTAATATGGTGCTCAAACCCAAAACCCACAATCAAGAATCTCATGCTCTACTGACTGAGCCATCCCTCTCTTGCCACTGGCATGTTCTCTCTCACCCTCTCTGATATATAAGCAACATTTCAGCTGCACAAGCAGGGGTCCCATACATTCACTCATCACAATGTTCTGGATCAATTAAGGGTGCTTTTCTCTTCGATGCAGGAAATGGCAACAGTCTCGCCGGACATAGTCTCACTGCACTTTGAAGATGCTCTGATCACCTATAAGGACAACACTCTGAATTGAAGAGGAGGACCTGAAAGATTTCCTGCAGATGTACTGTAGACTTTTGATAGCCTCTCAAGTTCAGTGTGATGACAGAGACAAGACCTTTCTCCTTTCCCCTCAGGGTAGGGTCACTGCCACATCCAAATTAGGTCCGGCTAGCAAGGCCTGTGCATAAGGCCGTAACATGTAGCTGCTTTACTGTGTCCGACTGAAGGAGCTGTGGCCAAAACTACAACACCAACATATATTTCTCTGTAGTATTCAGGGCTTGCAGCTAATCACAGTACCAGATTATATACAACTATTTGCTGGTGCGATGCCTGAAAAGAACTAAACTACTCAAAATACAGGGTGAATGAATGTAAACCTTAGAACAGGTTACCACAGTAATGGTATTTGTCTCAGCAAGGCCTAAAGCAATGATTAACGTATTGAAGGGTGCCTTCCTTCAGGAGACAGAAGTTCCTGAGTATTATGCTTATTAGAGGGATGCAGATGGCACTGTGGTCTAAACCACAGAGCCTAGGGCTTGCTGATTGGAAGGTTGGCAGTTCGAATCCCCGCAACGGGGTGAGCTCCCATTGCTCTGTCCCAGCTTCTGCCAACCTAGCAGTTCAAAAGCATGCCAGTGCATGTCGATAAATAAGTGGGAAGGTAAATGGCGTTTCCGTGTGCTCTGGTTTCCGTTGCGCCAGAAGCGGTTTAGTCAAACTGGCCACATGACCCAGAAAGCTGTCTATGGACAAATGCCAGCTCCCTCAGCCTCAAGCGAGATGAGCGCCATACCCCATAGTCGCCTTTGACTGGACTTAACCATCCAGGGGTCCTTTACCTTTTTACCTTACCTAAGTTTAGGACCACTGTTATCTCTTGCCATCTACAAACCTCTCAGCCAAGGGCACAGAATTTAAATGGATAATGCTACAGATAAATATATCAGTAAGTCATTCATTCCATCATTTCTTACCCTCTCTCTCTCTCTCTCACACACACACACACACACTCGCACACACTTTTAAACACTAGTGGAAATGAGTGAATTGCATTATGCTGTCAATCGACTGACAAGCAGAGAACTGACTTAGAACTGCCTTTCCACACAAAGCGCTTTTCCAAGCCTTATTACCCATTTTGTAGATCAATATTTCACAAAGACAACCATGCACTACAGATAACTGTCTAATCAGGCTCTTATCTGGGGAGTAAGCACACTTTTCAGCTCCACTGAAAAGGCCTGCAAAAACTGCTTATCGCATGAACCGGTGAGATAATATAATAATAACGGAACAGAACAGCACCAGTAGGCTGGAATACAAAATTGAAATAAAGATAAGATTTAAACAATTCCCAAGACTGTGATCCGCACCTCTGTAAATCTGGAGCAGCTGCATTAAAAAAAATCAGGCATGCTACTGTAGAGTATGCTGCTTCATGAGGACATCCATGCCAAAAGAAGTTGTTTAAAAAAATACTAAAGGTATAAATATAGCATCCAATGTTTCGTCTCTTTACTAACAAGAGTGAAATGGAATATTCATGCTCATCTCTAACTCCACAGGGAGTTGATAAGAATGTTATGCTCCATGATCTCTTAGGGTTGGGCCTCTAAAACAATACATGCCAATATGCCCAGCCCCTTTTCCAGTGCTGAGGAACACAATAAGCAGCCTCTAGCATCTTCTCCTTCAATCATCCACCCAGTGCCAAACTAGACACCACTGAGGAAGCCATTTTTGTCCCTCTTAATGTCAGTCACCCTCACATATAATGCAGAAGTGGGATCTATTTATTTTTTATATATACTCAACAGTGCGAACAAAAAGCTGAACCCTCCCACCTAATAATAATAATAATAATAATAATAATAATAATAATAATAATTTTTATTTATATCCCGCCCTCCCCAGCCGAAGCTGGGCTCAGGGCGGCTAACAACAATAAAACCTACAGGAGAGGGTCATCATAGCTCAGTGGCTTTGCAAGTGGAAGCTCACAGATTCAAGACAAACTATGCTGAGATGGAGGAACCTGGGGTTTGACTGTTTAAGGCTGCTTCCTATATGCTCTCCTGCACCCTGTTGCATGAGGGTGCTTTTTCATTACAAATTGCAGGAAGGCTTTGAAGTGTGTTCAGCTGAACACATTCAGAAGGGCCTTTCAGACATTCCTGCTCACCATGGGAAGAGTAGGTAGAGGCAGCTTTTGCTTGCACACCACGACACCTCTCCACTTTCAGTCCTCATGCATTCAGCAGAATGCCTGAAAAAAACTATTAATTATTAGTAGAAGTATTTGCGTTTTTATTTATTAATTTATGGCAAAGCTTTTGCATATGCCTCAAGATGAAGAATCAAATGATTCTATCAAGATGATAGAATCAAAGAACTGCAGAGTTGGGAGGGACTTTGAGGTGGTATTTGGTGAGCTATGAATGGGCTGATACATAAATAAGAAGAAACTGAGTACGGAGGTAAATGAAACACTGCTGACCCTTGCAACAGATAAAAGGAGAACTGGGAATTGCCTAATGCCACATGTTATTACAGAGTCTGCCAAACGGTTGGGACACTTGAAATTCTGAGAAAGTGCCATTAGGTGTCCTTCACAAAATGGTTGCTATGAGGAGTGGACGTAACACAAAATGGCTGCTGCACCTCAAAGTGCATAGAAAGAGACAGGAACCCCCCCCAAAGACAGTGCAGGCATGCCCCCTGCATCAGCCCCCCCATCAACAGAAAAAGGCAACATCATCAGTGACCACTGAATGCACTCACAGAGAGAAGCTCTTCCCAACCCTCACCTGTTCAGAAAAGAAGGGAAGGTGGCTGTCCAGGCCTAGCACCCAATGAAATGTTCAAGGTGGTGTGTTCATTGTAGTAGAGGCTGAGCCAGTGCAAACAGGTACAGAGCAGGGACAGCAAACTATCTCTCACACACTGTGAACTTCTGAGGGGATATTGAATCTTTGCAGGCCCACAGGCGCTGCGTTGGCAACCCTTGTGCTATTATATTTATAGGGAACGCTTGGTCAGGGTGGAGCTGCTCCATGGGTATAAACAGGGAACTAAAAGAGCTGTTTATCTGCAAGGATCATGTTTGCAAAATTTTCTTCAGTGGTTAACCAGGGAACAAAGAGTGCTGTGTAAAAGCTGTAACATGTGCAGCTACCTAAACAGAAGCATCCCTACAGATAAAGACATGTGCCTGAAATTTGGTTAAGCAGAGTTCTTTTTTTCAAAGACAGCAGAACTTCTTGATGAGATGAAGAGACACATTAACCCTAGACCAAACCTGGTAATAAGATGCCCCAGAAGATGCAAAAGCAAAAGGAAGACTGTTGCTTTGGTAATTTGATGTTCGGAATTTTAAAAACTCAGGTGCTCTTTGTAGTCTTTTCAAAATCGGAGTGGAACAAGCTTAATTCACAAGGATGTTGTGACCATTTTGGGGGGGGACATGCATGGCCACAGGAAGATTGTGTAGACTTTCTATTTATCCCTCTGAAGGCTTACCAATGGGGCATTATGAAATGCAGTTCTTGTATAAGTCACTCAAATATTATGGCTAGGGAGATGCATTAGCCTACAGGCAAACACTACGGCGGGGGGGGGGCGAGTCTAGGCCAGTAGAACCCCAGAGTCCTGTGAAATGGTAGATTCCAAGTGATTCATTGATGGTGGTGATGATTGCATTGCCTTTCATCCTGAAGAACCCCAGGGCCATGCACAATATGATAAAAAAATATATAACCAGCTACACCAGCTAATTAAAACACTCCCCCCCCCCCAAAAAAACCCCATACTAAACTAAAGCAACAGCTCAACATAGTAAGCACAATACCAAAGACTGCTACAGCCTAGGGCAAATCTGTATCCCAGAAGCGTGCATGATCTTTAAAAAGTAGCAGTGTGGGATACAACCATACTTCCCTGGAAAGAGAACTCCATAATTGGGGTGCCACCACCAAGAATGCTATGCTCGTGCCACTGTATCATGGGGTCCATGCTCTGCTGATCTCGGAGCATGAGGTCGGTAGTTAGAAAGGAAGTCTCCCCTTGGCTCTGCACTGGCAGATGTGTATAAATTAGACATGGTGTTGAATTCTATTTTACTATGAAATCTGGTAATGGGCTTGCTATAGGAGTAGATTTTCTGTATTGACAGGAAGTTGGGTTAGATCACCTTGGAGGCCTCTTACAACCCCATGACTCTAAGCAGAAAATAATTTGTTGCTTCTTCTGTATGTACTATTAATAGTAAGCCAAAATCTAGCCAAAATCCATAACCTTTAAGTCCTACAATGTTGAAGAGAAAATTGAGCACATGCTTGTATCTCTTCAATTGAAATCAATGGGACATATAAGTGGTGTGTTGTCCCCTCTTATACCTCCACCCCAGTATTTTTTGGGGTATTCCATTTACACGGACGTAAGAACTAAATAATTGGACCAACTAATAGCTCAAGCCAAATTATGGTCTATTCAACCCAAAGCAGAGAATTTACTTGCTGGCAGAAAGAGAGAAACAATTGCAAAAGAAGACTCGTTTCCATTTACAGCAACAACACGGTGCCAAAAATATCTAAATAAAAATGTGGTAGATTCTCACAATGATAACTAAGGGTACTGGCTGTTCTTAAGCACTGTTTAGTCTCCAGAGTCATGAAGCACTGAAAACTGTTTTCATCTTACTTGTCCTAGTTATAACATATGGTCTCGACTTTGAACAAACTTTGAACTGAACTACAAGTGGGTTAATTTTGGCTGGACTGTGCCCAGTATATATCGCCAGCTGGTAGTTAAACCCAATGACTGCATGTCTGAAAATGGGAGACAATAAAATTGATACACTGCTGCCATGGGTATCTTATGTGATTGAGAAGAAAAACCGCCTGAGCCAAATTTTAACCTGGTTCTCTTTTTGTGGGTATGCCATAATGTTGTCACATTAGCCAAACAGGAGGCCTCATTCTGGCGGAGCCAGTAGGAACAGACTGAAAACACCTCTCAAATTCAAGTTAATCTCTCTCTCTCTCTCCCTCTCTCTCTTTTTAAATATCCTAGCCAAGGCTAAGTATAAAGATTCAGAAGGAACATGAGGCCCTTCAAGGTAACTATTTATGGGACAAATATACCCAGTTCAGGAGGAGGGGTAGGAAAAGGGAAGATTCAAACCCTCATTTTGAAGCTAGCTGAAAACCTGAGGGAACAACCCACTTATTTCCGAAATATATCCCTTATATTTTAATAATAATAATAATAATAATAATAATAATAAATGTCCCAGTTTTGCAGTTACAAAAATGATTGAAACCTAACTTAGCAGATGCAACATGCAGGCACAAAAGCAGCATGCAATAAACTAAATATGTGAATATTCAGTAAAAAGAAACTGTCTTTTTTTGACAGTTTTGCAGTAAGACATTTTGCCACTGTGAGATTGAGGGGGAAATAGCTTTCCTTTGTGAAGCATCCAACCGAGCTGCCGAAATGAAATGTAACATTCAAACTAAGTGGCAAGGATTAATAAAGAGACATACTCTAGATACCAATGGTGGCAAGGTACTCTTTGGGTCTGGTGGTTGAGCAGTACACAGAGCCAAAGACAGGCAGAACTGCAACCTAACTGGTTGTAAGTAAGAAGGCAGGCAGGTGGGACTGGCTGGGGACAGGCTGGGATTGATGCAGCAATGCCCCCACTTGCTCTAATGGACCTTCCTCCACAGCTAGATACTGCAATTAAAGCAGAAACAGAAGTTCAGTTCACATGTGATTTCAAGCCAGGCTCAATACTAGTTTCCAAACATGGTTTGTATGGCAAGTATAAACCATACTTTGCCAGTTCATGTGAAACTGAAAACTTTGATTAGTCTCAAGGAGGAAATTACAACATATGAGCACAACAGCGCAAAGTTTGGCATTACATGTGAACCAGCTCTCTAGGAAGTTATGGGGAATATCACCAATGAATAGAAGCCAATGTGATCCGGCTACACTTGGATAACTTCAACCGGGTAACTTGAGAAGTATTGTTTCAGAAAGTTGAAATTTGGTAGGTTTGCCTTTACATGTGAGCTAATTCAGCCCCAATGCTCACTTGTGTGCTTTGCGTAGTAGATGCGGCATAGTTTATGTAGTGTCATTGTGTAGAGTGGCTGGGGAAACCCAGCCAGATAGGCAGGGTATGTATGTATGTATGTATGTATGTATGTATAAATAAATAATATCTCAGCTTTCGTGTTGTCACTGCATGTTGATTGTTGCATTCTGTTTATAGAGAATATGTGGATTTTGTCCATGAGTGACATTGCAATTGATTTATTTCTTCTTCTTTTCTTTTGATAGAGCTACAAGCTTGTGAGGTAACACAGGGTTCTGTCATGGGCACTGAAAGGATTCTGTCAGTGTTGCTACGCAAGCTTTTGTTTCTATTGCTATCGTTCTTTATTTTGCATTTGCTGAAGAGGTAGCAATGTGTTATGTTACACTAGCGCTGGCATAATACTTGCTTATGGGAGACACAGGATCACTCTATAAGAAAATGAACAAAGTGTTTTGAGCAATGAGCAAAGTCAAAATGGTACGGGAGATTCATAGAGCTCCTGGTATTTATAGGTTGCAATCCTGTTCCCACTAAACTTGAAGAAAGGCTCATTGAACCTACTTCTAAGTAGATATGTAATGGGCTGCACTGTATGTTTGAGTTATAGAAGACATGGGCAGCTTCAAATTGGATCAGGGTAACAATGCTAAAACGGCAGGGAGGTGGGAATTAAGCCTTCCTCCTCCCCTCACATCACCTCCAAGAAATCTACTATTTGCCCCAGTGGGGTTGGGGATTACTTGGGAAGTGTTTGAATGATTCAGATTTAGGAAAAGGCATAGGCAGAGGATTAAATTCCTCTTTTCCTAGCACCATTGCTTCAATCCCATTTAGTGTCATGCACAAACCAGTTGCTATTAAACAAAACTTAAAACATCGGGAAATCACCGATCTCCCACATTACGTGTATATAGCTCTCAGTGTCATCATCATTATCATCGTTATCTTGTAGCTTATTACTTATCAGAGATTACATAATTGTTACTTGAAAATTAGAATGAGGCAACTCCACACCATGGAATAACAAAACTGCTGTTCAGTCCCGGGCAGGCATGGATACAGACAAGTCTGAGATCCTCAAAGGAAGTTGATCCTTGACTTTCCAGAACCACAAAGGCCACATTCTGATGTTACTTAATGTGGTGTGTATTTAATTGCATTTTTTATTGCAAGGAAAGGAACTGCTGCAGGCTTTTCGTTAATGGAAACAGCTGCAGAAATCAGCTGTTTCTGTGTTGGGAAACAAACAAAGGATTCGGATTGTATCAAAATAAGACAAAGAGAAGAATTACTGACCACACAAACACAAAACGCAAAGATTTTCATGCTGAATTCCAAGGTATTGTTGGATACGGGGGGGAGTAGTGCTGAAATTGTAAAAATATTATAAAAATGCCACCACTACCCTTCAATTTTTCTACCAAAAAAGACAGAAGAAAATTGAGGATAGAAGATAAACGATATATCTTAGAAGCCATGCATAACACCAAACGTAGGAAAATATGTAGGGAAATGCTTTTCAGAATAAATTTCTAACAGATGTCTGCAGCAACACTTTTCCATTTCACAGAACATGTGAAAAAGATTAGCAGGTTCATGAGGTTAACACACGGAAGGAGGGGGGCAGACAAGATACAATTGAACTGCTACCCTGATTTATCAACAATATTTGAAACAAAACTACCAGGATACTAAAGCTATACCATGACAAGTACATGGATTTGTGTGTTTCTATGCGTGTAGACACACACACACACACACAATTGCAGTTTTCATGTTCAGCAACACAGTACAAATTCTAAACCAATTAAGACCCTGTACAACACAACAAAGCTAATGAAAATAAATGCAGCCATCTATTTAGTTCTGTCTGTGCCTGCCTCTGCAATGCGATTTGCAAGCTACTGTGTCATTGACCTCCATTCTGCTCTGAATGCCTCAGAGAGAAGGAAAGACAATGTTGTCTGCATTCAACCAACATCATTGGCTTTCTGCCACACATGCAAAATAATTTCAGGAGGAATCGCATAGCATTATGCACCAGGTACTTTATGAGTTGGAGTGCACCAGCTCCAGGAACTATTTCTTTTTCACTGTAACTTCTGGATCTTTCCTTTATACTGCAGCCACCATGCCAAAAGCACCTATTAGAAAACAATAATACAAAAGTATCTCTATTCTACTTGGGAGCAGAATGTCAGGGTGTTGTTAGCAGCTGATTCTGAACATCTTATGCCTCTGACGGCTTGGTGTGACACCTACACTAAAAAAATAAATTCTTTAATGAGCTCAGCATATGAAACTTGTTGTTACAGAAGTGGTTTGTTCATTTTGGAGGCTGGTGAACAAAGGCCTAATGTGGAAATATGTGCATACAGAGAGAATAGCTCATTGGTAGAGGGCATAACCAGGCAGATCTAAAACATCTGTTAAGCTATCAAGGTAAATTTCTGTTGATTTCTATCCTGCTATGATATATATCGTTGATTACCACTTTTATTGATTATGTCCAGCGCCTATTAGCAGAGGGAAAGAAGCAGGTTCAGACTTCTCTATATGTCATCAGGAGTGTCAAAGCAAGCAGCACAGATCAAATGTTCATTGGGCAAGACTCCCATGTGAAACAATGTGTGTGCAACACGTTTGGGGCTGGAGCCAACCGTCTCCTATAGGGAGGAAACAGGCAGGGTAGAAAATGGAAGACTCACCTTCCACCATCTCTCCCTGGTGAACAATTGACTGAAACTTGATGAAGGGTGTAGAAAATAAAGTACAAAAGCCATAACGCTTTCGGTTATTTATTTCTGGAGCATTCGGGTGTATCTGTAGATCCGGTGAAGTCCCCGCACTCATTTGCGCAACCATGTAGTGCCAGGTAACTCATTCCATTAGCACAAGGATTTAGAGTTGTGTAATGGAACTGTCTCCCTCTCTCCCCACTGTGCACCCCCTAAATCTGCCCCGGGGCTTCACCAAACCCTCCAGAGCAGGAGGGGGGCAGAAAGGAATTCTGTTGCACTAAGCATAACTCACTCATTGAACAAGTGCATCAGATACTACCCAAAACTTCCCCTCCCATTCCTACCCCCACCACATTTTTTTGGGGGGGGGAATCTGCTCTAGGGGTTCTCAGATTTCGTCCGGTTCTCCCCTATACAGTGGTACCTCTGGTTACGTACTTAATTCGTTCTGGAGGTTCGTTCTTAACCTGAAACTGTTCTTAACCTGAAGCACCACTTTAGCTAATGGGGCCTCCTGTTGCCGCCGCACCACCGGCGCACAATTTCTGTTCTCATCCTGAAGCAAAGTTCTTAACCCAAGGTACTATTTCTGGGTTAGCGGAGTCTGTAACCTGAAGCGTATGTAACCGGAAGCGTATGTAACCCGAGGTATCACTGTACATCCAAGATGAAGGCTGTTCTGCAAACTATGCAAAAGCCAAAGCGTGTGTGTAATTGCAATGTATGTAATTCATATTCATGTGCGAAACGTAAGTTAATGTTAAGAAAATCCCTGTTTTAAAATTTAAAACTACCCCCAGACATAGGAAATTTTAATTCAGGCTATAACAGATATGGCGTAGAACAACAGGAGATTTGGGGGGTGGGGGAAACAGCTTTTTGCTGGACTCAGATAAGCATGCAACTCTGAGGATGTTTATCTGACATTTATCACCAAGGGATAGATCTGGAAATCACAAGGACCAGGCTTCCTTGTAAGGTTTATGAGGCTTCCTGTTCTCGCTCAGAAAAGGAAACTTTTCATTATGGAAATCAGTTTCTCTCTTTCTCAAGGGGGAAATTTCACCCTGGTACAAATAAAGTCTGCCCCACTTAGATGATGCTCAAAGCATTTATGAGGCAGGCCTGCCCCCACAACAACAACAAAATGTACCTCATGGTGTTTTGATATTCTACCACTTCAACAGTCAACTTCTGTCCTTAGAGAACACTTTTTTACTAACTATGGTATTCAATATTTGGGTGTGCAAGCAAGGTTTAACTTTTCTGTTTTGTAAGTATTTTTATGCACTTTGGGGAGCTCTGGTTGAAAAGTGGGATAAAAATCTACAAAATAAATACAATGAATGCATTAGTAAAATACAGTGGTACCTTGGGTTACATACGCTTCAGGTTACATATGCTTCAGGTTACAGACTCCGCTAACCCAGAAATTGTACCTCGGGTTAAGAACTTTGCTTCAGGATGAGAACAGAAACTGTGCTCCAGCGGCACGGCAGCAGTGGGAGGCCCCATTAACTAAAGTGGTGCTTCAGGTTAAGAACAGTTTCAGGTTAAGAACGGAGCTCCAGAACGAATAAGTACTTAACCCGAGGTACCACTGTAATGAAATTATGAAGAACATTTCTATTGCCTCAGTCTAGGTAAAAAAAATGAGACTGTTTTCCCAAGCTTCTGGTTCATTGACATGCTGGTCTTCAGTTAATTTTGCTGCTGGTAGTTACATTTAACTGTCTGCTATTTTATCTGCTGTTGTGTTGGTGTTTGATACTGATTTAAGTAAATGGATATATATTAATTCAAAGCTGCTTTGAATACATTTCAGGGGAAAGAAGAATTTCTATTATAAAAAGTACATGTGTGGTCTAATGGAGCAGCTAAGAGCAAACAGGGGAATTCTCACTTCTCAGAAACTCATCTCTGTCATGAATTCTCTATGTGGCCTTTAGAGAACAATCCTCAACATGTCTACTTATATACATTTCTCTCACCTTAAAGAGCTATTATAAGAACGGCAACAAGGCAATACACACAAGGTGTTTCGAACATTTACAAATGCTCTAATGTACAAATAAAAACAACAATTTTGATTGCATTTGAATCATATTGGTTTTTCAAAAGAATATGTAACCGCCCAGAGAACTTGGTTAATTGGGCGCAAAACAAATGCCAATAAATACAATAAACAAGCATGTTTATTAACTATCATCACCACACGTTCAACGAAAGCACCGCAAAGTAGGAGCATAATGATTTTCAGCCAGGTCACGTCAAGCATCTTTCCCACCCTGCATCTTAACTGGTGTCAGATGGATAATAGGCCACAGATAAAGTCTAGTTAGCTGAACAAGATTGAGATAATACATATTAGGGGAAACAGCTAGAGGACATGACAGGAACTAGGCCCATGTGCCTCTTAATGGGCACATCTGTCATCTGTTTCATAACCCTTAGGTATTGTTGGCTCCCCGGCGACTGCTGCAGTCCCAGAGAGAAGCAGCTGTCATGATTGTTTCCATCATTTATTTGCACTTGGGAAGCAGGTTAAAGCATATTGCCTTCTTTTGTCTCGAACTTCCCCATTCTTATCCTGCCTTTTGAGAGACTGCAAGCAGATTTGCGCTGGTACCCTTCTCCAGAAGGCTGCACCTTTAAATTGCTAGCAAAATGAAATAAAAAACAGAACCCCTGTGCTGCCAGTCAAAACAGTAATGGCAGCCCCACGGACAAATAAAAATAAAACAGAGCCTTCTGAGGCGAAGAGCTGGCAATCTGAAGGAGGGAGCTTCCTTGGTGAGGGAACTTTAGCTGCAAGTATTTGGTGGTGGTGATGGAGAGGGAGGGAATCTGATCGATCATCAGTGAGAGGGGGGAAATCAACTCAGATCCATATGCTTCCGCTCCAGTAAGGTGAATCAGGTGGGATATATTATATGTGGGCATGACAGATCCTATACAACAACAGCAACCTGCGACAGGCTTGATAAGCAGTTATGAGGCCTTGCTGTATTCATTACAAAACTATTCCACCTTTAGTGGGGTGCACTGAACAGCTTTCAGAATTAGCGTCGCAGGAATGTCTAGTCAAGCTGCGCCTCTACTGACTAGTCATGGAAGAAAATTGGTGTGTGTGAGAGAGAAGAGAGAAATCTCTTGCAGCAGCCACACTGTTACTCTATGTTTCTGCAGCTGGGGAAAGACCGCTATAACTGTCAGTAGTTGCTCTTACAAACAGACTTATACAAGATACAGGTCACTGGAAAAGCTCAACCTGGGGTTTAGGGATCTGAGGCTCAGGAGCCCAATGCAGCTACCAGATCTTTCTCTACCCGACTCTCATATCTCTCTCCAGGCCACACGCATCCCAGTGACCCTCGTTCTCCCCCCCAAAAAAATGTTTTTGCCTGTCTGGAATGTTTCCCTGAACTCTGATATTGCATCCAGCTTCTCTGGATGGAAGATAAGAGAAGGATGTCTCTCTGTGTGTACAAACTACCCTAGCGTACAAAGGTATATTTTTTTTTACATTCATTTCGCCTCTCACTTTTGGACTTTCTTTGTATTTCCCCCTCCCCTCCCTCTTTCATTTCTCCATCCTTGAGAAATGCTGCCATAAAAATAAAAATTGCTCCAAGTGTGAATATTCCTTCCAACACCTTCTGCAGTGGAGGCTGCTGCAAATCATTCAAACAGAAGTGAAATCACACTTTGTGGTTGCTGTCAAATGTTCTTCCCAAAGTCTCATGTGAGCTCAGTATGGGAAGCGGAGAGGGTAGCTCTTGAAAGTGGAGAATATCGATACACTACTACAGGGTAAAATTCATTCGCTTTATTCACAGTGTTTCTTTTTTTCCTTTACATCTAACAGTCGCATTGCTTCTTTCGTGGATTCCTCTCTCTCTCTGATGTACTTGCATGTTTTATTTATTTAGTTATTTTTTTAGTTCTGTTGCTGCAGATTTTGGTATGGTTTGTCAGAGTTGGTGATCTTTTTTTAAAAAAAAAAACTTAATTCAGCAAGAAGTTTGGTTATTTAAAGTTAACTTAAGTGTTACTACTGTATTAAATTCAGTAAAACCTCATAACCTATGTTTTCCTGTTAGAATGTAGCTTATTTTGAAAAGCTTATGCAGCTACCCAGCACTGCATTCCTTGTAAATATCAATCACTGCACTTTCAGGCAAACATCTTCACAAGCCTAATTTCTCACTGAACCTGCAATTCAGCATTAAAAGGTACTAAAAGGACAGGACATTAAGTGCAATATCAAAAAAAAAAAAACCCCTGCAACAGCTCTTGCATGGTTTTCCAAACTTGTAACTATAAGGAAATCTCCACACAGAAGATAAAATGAATTTAGAAGAGGAAATGTGGAGAAGGCAGGGGGAAAAATAGCCTCTCTCTCAAGCTGAACAGAGGCCAACTTAATAGGGAATACAACTGGCCTAGACTAGGTATACCATGGTAGTCTGGAATTTCTAAAGTAATATAATAATAATTTATTATTTATACTCTGCCCATCTGGTTGAGCTTCCCCAGCCACTCTGGGGTATTGTAGGTATTGTAGTTTTGCTGGAGTAGATAGATGATTCTCCCAAACCCGCTTTTGGTCTGTTTCTTGGGTGTGGGGGAAAATTTATTGGTGATTGGATGCACGAGGGGTTAAGAATAGGGATGAACACCCAAATCTGCATTCCATTGAAAGCAAAGGCTTGAATCTGCATTTGAATGTGCATCTCACTGAAAGTTATACCCAACATGCAGGACTGGATGTTCATTCTGATGTGCATGATTTATTCCCATTTATTCCTAAATGCAAGACACTTCGGAGATATCCACAGAAACTGTGCATTTGGGGAATATAAAACTAAATGCCCAATTTATATTGTGCTTCCTTCCTTCCAAATGCACTTTGTTCAGCTCCCTTCCATCCAAAGATACTGAATGGAAGAAGCAGATCCATGAAACCAAGGTACGGTATATGTTCACAGAGCTGCCATATTCAATGGGACAGATGGAATATGGAGGAACTCTGGCTGCTCAGGTTGAAATGACTGGAACTACTTTAATCAGACAGGATGGGACAGGTAGCTTCCCTCCATAGTAAGATGCCAGGACTGAGTGCAGAAAACAGGGGAAATGTATAGTCAGCAGGGACTGATGCAAGGAGCAAGAATGTTATCATGCAGCTTAAACAACAAGCAGTTCCTCAGTTGCCTTGGTGGCCAAAGAAGACACAATAGGCTCCTGCTCTAACTTTGTGTTGGCTCACGTCTTCACAGAATGCGCCTGGCTCCAAATCAGACACAATTTTCATTTTGCCCTCTCCAGAAAACACAAAACAAGGAGCAACATGCATTTCTCAATCAAGCACGTCACTGCCAATTCTTAAGACTTGCACAACGTCAAAATCTGACGGATTTCCCCTTCTGTCAGGGGGTCAGTTGGGCTTTTTGTCAGTTTGTGTGGTCTTGCAAGTGGAGCTTTCAGTTCTACTTTTGCAAATTTGCTTGAAATGGAAATTGGGTTTCGCTTTTGCTAATTTCATTTTTAGCCTGGGTACACTTCGCCATGGAGGGCTGGCGAAGGTTACATTTGATTCGTTCTGTTTAGTTTCCCTTTTGTACTAAGAATATTTTCTCAAGTGATGCTCCAGTAATGTGAGGCCTGACAGAGTTCCCATTCCGCTAGTCATGCCTTTCCCTGCAAACAGATCTGGGTTATCATGAACATTAGTAAAAGGAACGGTTCTTAGCAGTGGGAGACAGTATATCTCCAGTTACATACACATTAATCAAATTTTATAAATATTAGAACCATAAAGGCTTCAGATGTATAGAGAAGCTCACAGGACTGTAGAAAACTGCCTTATAATGTGTCAGACCATTGGTCCATCTACCTTAGTATTGTCCACACTAACTGGCAACTGCTTTCCAACAAGAATATCTCCCAGACCAACCTAGATATGCCAGGAATTGTAGAGTTGAAAGGGAGCCTGAGAACTATCAAATTCAACCTGCACCAAGCTCTAACCAACATCCCCCATTGATTTACAGCATGGCTGGGTGAAATCACAATCACAGTCCCACTCCTACTATCAACTGGGAATAACCTCGGAATACATCAAGGAAACAGGTGTGAATTAACAACGCAATCCTATACAGATGTCTACTCAGAAATATGTGGGGCTACTGGAAGGTAAGTAGGTAAGTATGAGATTCAACTATATGAAGGAGGGATGGGGAACCTCTAGTCCAGCAGATATTCTAGACTATACATACCATCATCTCTGAACATTGGCATGCTGGCTCACCTGAAGGCCACAGTTTGTAGTCATGTGTGGCTTGGGCCCAGGTTACCTGAAAGATGGTATTTCCCTATGCAAACCTGCCTGGGTGTTAAGATCCTTGGGTGAACACATTCTCTTGGGCTCATCGACAACAGAGGCACAGCTGCTGGTGACACGAGAGAGAAAGAAACTTTTCTGTGGCTGCTTCCGTATTGCTGAATTCCCTACCAAGAGAGGTTAGGCTGCCTCCCTCTTTTTATCCTCTGAAAACTAAGGTGCAGATAATAGTCAAAACTGGGCTGCTGTCAGGGCAAACTGTACTTTAATGCTGGCTTTAAAAATGTTTTACAGTAATGTATTTTAACTATCATTCTTACCTAGTTTTTATTACATCATAGTTTATAAGGATGTTTATAAATGCTGTAAGTTGCCTTGAATCCCAGTTTGGGAGAAAGGTGGACTATAAATACAGTTAGTTAGTTAGTTAGTTAGTTAGTTAGTTAGTAATAATAATAATAATAATAATAATAATAATAATAGGTTCTCCATTCCAGATATCAGTTATAAAGAGCAGCAGTACTGACATGGCTCCTGACAGCCAGATGTCTGTCTATGTGGTCAGTGAATATTTTTAGAGCAATTTTTTTAAAAAAAAACCAACACCCAATGTTCGAATTTAAGTACCACTGGAGCGTTTGCCATTGTGCTCCTCTCTACAGTCATGCCAGGTGGCTTGACAGGATGGATTTGGCAGTAACTTCTATTTTAAGCTTATCTTGCCGTTTCTGTTTCTCAAAGCTGTGCTACCAAGCCACGGAAATAGCAAAAAAGAAAAAGAAACAAAAACAGAAAACACCTCTCCCATCTCATTTCAGAACTGCATGGGTTAAAAGGCTATTGAGCTAATATTATTTGCAAGTCTGCTTTCTCCACAAAGACAGCCATAGTCTGACCCTGAACCCAAGTAAGCGTTTATTGTTGTACCTCTTCTGATTGTAAATCAGAGAGCATAAAAGAGGACTTAATGGGGGAAACATGACATTACAGAGTGTAGGTAGCCTTGAACCTACCTTGATTTAAATCCAGCCACCAAGTGATAGTGGAGAGCACTGAACTCCCTCGTGGGGAGAGAATGTCCTCCCTAAAGGAAATTTAAGAGTCTACATTTGCTCTAAAGAGACATCTTTAAGCTTATGTGCAGTTTCCCCCGCAAAGGAGTGGAACAAAAATGCATGTCCTGAATTACTTGCTGTTTCCTCTATATTTTGCACCAGGTTTGGGTTGGATTAAACCATCTTCCCCAGCTGTTTTTCCTCTCTCAGATCTTCTATCTAGTGTAATTACATAGTTTTATTATTATTATCATCATTATCACCAGTTGCAAAAGACAACAAATGCATAGATAAATTCATGCAATATTACGACTGCCTATGGGCACTTATTTGGGCATCAGTCTCACTGAACTCAGTGGGACTTGTTTCTAAGTAAACCTGCATAAGATTGCAATGTAGTTCTGATTTTCTTCTGCAAAAAAAGGGGCCAAACCTACCATGACAGCTGTACCCACGTTTGCTTATGCATTGTGGGGTAGAGGTTAGAGTACAGGACAAGGGCATGGGAGACCCTGGTTCAAATCCCTACTCAGCCATGGAACTCACAGGATAACCTTGGGCGGAGAGCTGGACCATAAAGAAGGCTGATCGCCAAAGAATTGATGCTTTTGAATTATGGTGCTGGAGGAGACTCTTGAGAGTCCCATGGACTGCAAGAAGATCAAACCTATCCATTCTGAAGGAAATCTGCCCTGAGTGCTCACTAGAAGGACAGATCATAAAGCTGAGGCTCCAATACTTTGGCCACCTCATGAGAAGAGAAGATTCCCTGGAAAAGACCCTGATGTTGGGAAAGGTGGAGGGCACAATGAGAAGGGGACGACAGAGCACGAGATGGTTGGACAGTGTTCTCGAAGCTACCAGCATGAGTTTGATCAAACTGCGGGAGGCAGTGAAAGACAGGAGGGCCTGGTGTGCTCTGGTCCACGGGGTCACAAACTAAACGGACACGACTAAATGACTAAACAACAACAACAACAACCTTGGGCCCAGTCCTTGTCTCTCAGCCCAACATACCTCTCAAGATTGTTGTGAGGGCATGAGGAGAACCACGTAGGTCACCTTGAGCTCTGTGGAGGAAAGGTGACAAATAATTGTACCAATAACTACATAAAATATGCCTGCCCCATTCACATATAAAATGATGGGTGATCGAAGGGAGTCTAATACTTCCAAAATCTGAAACCACTCAAGGAAAAGGGCTGACAATGATAGCAGCAGAGGAAATTAACAAGGGGAAGGGAACAAAGTTAAGCTCCCCTCACCTGAGCTAGCCATTTTTGTGGTCATTTAAAAAAATAAATATAAAAATAGATGACTCCCCCATACACAGACACACACAAAACCTGATTCATATATGAAAGGGTGCAAATGGTGAAACACTGATTTATTCAGGAAAATAGGATTAAGGGATATAAAAATCATATTTCTTCTCTCATCTTTCTCCAGTTTTTAAGAGTCCTCATTTTAGTAACTGTGGCACAGAAAAGTATATAAGATTATATTGGTACCACATCCGATCTGGCCTTCAGTCCCTGAAACATTGGTTTATGCAGGAATATAGGTTTAAGGAATGTGAAAATCTGATCTCCTCTCTTTCACTCGCACTTTCATCTTCTCTAATTGTCAGAGTCCTCATTTGAGTAACTCTATGACCTAGAAAGCTAGATAAAATTATCTTGGTACCTGCCCTATGAAACCCACTCAGCACAAGTGGCTTAATTACTTATAACCATTTCCTTTTTAACAACCGATCTGCAACGTGGGTCCTAAATTAATAGAGCTGTCAGCCCTGACAAGCCACCAAAGGATTACAATCTTGCCATGGCATTATGAGTGGCTCTCACCGGACTGAATACAACCGTAGACTTATCTTTTAAAAACATGTCTGGAACGGATTAGTTTTGCACATGGCAAGTAGATGAAGCGTTACAACAGAGTCTGCATCACTCCGAGATCTCTGACCACTTCGCATTTAACAGAATTAATCTGACTAGGAGTGTGACCAATTTGGCTTCAGAGGATGATAACATTAAGGGCTTGGGAAATAACATCTAAAAAATTCTAGTCTGGAATATAAAACTAAATGCCCAATTCAACTTTTTTGGAAAAAGCAAATAAATCAGAATATCTGAAAAACAACATGCTGTATTTTTCGAATCAGTTTTTGTATTTAAAGGGGAACTTTAAGGAGTCACAATCCCCTTGACTTGGAACACAAATATATGCCAGAAAAATGTATGCTCTTAGCTCCAGTCTCCCTGTTTTGTCACTGCGCCCTTCAGCTGTTCCTTCATTACAAGTCATCTTAATATCTTCAAGGCAGAACCATTTGTCTTACCCATCCCTCAGTCTTTAAAAACCCTCCTGCTTTCCAAAGCTGGTGATAAATAATAATACAACAGAATATTTTAACATTTATAAAGGGACCAGACAAGGTTGCCCCCTGTCCCCCTTATTATTTATTGTAATTTTGGAAGTACTTAATAAGAGACTGAGGGAAGCAACAGAAGTGAAAGGAATTAGAGTAGGAAAGAAGGAATTCAAAATTAAAGCCTTTGCCGACGATATTGTTCTGACTTTGGAAGATCCACAAGATAGTGTAAAAGAAGCATTACAAAAAATTGAGGAATTTGGAGAGGTGGCAGGTTTTAAGGTAAACAAGAATAAAACTAAAATGCTGGTTAAAAATCTAACTAAGGAAGAAACGAAAGATCTAGAACAAAAAGTGGAAATCATGGTGGTGAAAAAAGTGAAATATTTGGGAGTGTGGATCACGGCAAAAAACATAAACCTATATAAAGATAATTACGAAGTTACATGGAAAAAAATAAAGAAAGATCTGGAAATATGGGGGAGGATGAAATTTTCCTTTTTAGGGAAGATAGCAGTGGTTAAAATGAACGTTTTGCCGAGGATGTTGTTTTTATTTCAAACTCTTCCAGTTATTAAAGGTTTAAAACAATGTAAAGAATGGCAGAGAACCCTGATGAAATTCATCTGGCAGGGGAAAAGACCAAGGATTAAACTGAAAATACTAACTGATAAAAAGGAAAGAGGAGGTTTTGCTCTCCCAGATCTGAGCCTATATTATGAAGCAGCGTGCCTACTGTGGCTAAAAGATTGGATAAAATTGGAGAACAGAGACCTACTAGATTTAGAAGGTTTCAATAATCGGTATGGGTGGCACGCATATCTCTGGTACGAGAAGGTGAAAGTCCATAGGGCTTTCTTAAACCATATTTTCAGGGGACCAATATATCAGGTCTGGGAAAGAAATAAGAACCTTCTCGAAAGAAAAACACCATGGTGGATTTCACCAGTAGAGGTCTTAACAATAAAAAAAAACAACATGGAAGGGAAGACAGCCACCTACGAAGATTTGGTAAGAAAATCAGAACAAGGGCTTAAACTTAAACCGTATGAGGAAATAAAGGATCAATTCACCGGTTGGCTACAATATCATCAGGTGAATGATATGTTAAAACAAGATAAAAGAAAAATGGGCTTTGAGGACAAGAAATCAAAATTCAATATAGAAATAATAGAAGGCAAAAACAAAACATTGTCTAAATTATACGACATATTACTGGAATGGCATACAAAAGACGAGGAAGTCAAAGAGGCAATGATTAAATGGGCAATTGACTTCGGTTATAACATCGAGTTTGAAAAGTGGTTGAAATTGTGGAATAGAGATATTAAATTTACGGCCTGTACGAGTTTGAGAGAAAATGTTTGGAAAATGCTCTATAGATGGTATCTTACGCCGGCAAAATTGGCTAAAATCTATAGATCAGAAAATAAGACATGCTGGAAATGTGGTGAAGTGGAGGGAGACCTCTACCATATGTGGTGGCAATGCAACAAGGTGAAGGTTTTTTGGGAAGCAATTTATAATGAACTTAAAAAAGTTTTTAAATATACTTTTCCCAAGAGACCTGAGGCCTTTTTGCTGGGAATAATGGGTAAGGAAATAAAAAATGAAGATAAAAAAATATTTCTCTATGCCACCACAGCCGCAAGAATTATGCTGGCACAAAACTGGAAAATAGAAACTATTCCTAACATAAGTGACTGGCAGGTCAAAATGATCAACTATGCCGAGCTAGATAGATTAACAGGCAGAATACGAGACCAAGACGACCAGAAATTTCAAAAAAATTGGAGTAAATTTTGGAATTATATTGGAACGGATATATAGGAGGAACTGGCGGTATTAGAAAAACTTTATCAGCTAATAACTATAAACTTTAATAAACTAATTACGCAATCCGAGATTTATTTGATACTTACCAAAAGGGTGAAGGGAAGTCAAAGGCTAAGGAGAGCCTAATGGTTATATTATTATTTTTTGTATGATTGTATGTTTCCTTTTTGTAGAGTATGAAAATAGGATGAATAATTTATGTTAAAATGTTTATTTTTGTATTTGTTAGTTCTTTTTTTCTTTTTCTTTTTTTTTTTGTACAAATTCTGAATAAAAATTTACTTGCCAAAAAAAAAAAAAAAAACCCTCCTGCTTTCATTTTTCTCCTAGTTTTTAACTATGTCAGCTTTGCAGTGTCATTTTGTTTGGAAGTTCAATCTATAACAGCAGGGAATGCTGTTTGTAACAAAACCGCTAATGTTTTCAAATGTAAGTACTTAACATCCAGTCACAAGGAAGATAAACAACTTCTGTGATTATTATATATAACCAGTGTGGTACAAATAGTATTATTCTAGGGAAGCACAGAAAAACGAAAAACAAAACGCATTAGCCACAGAATACAGTATCCTATGAATTTCAATTCTCATTTTTTTTAAAAAATGTTACTAGTCCTTATTACTGTCAAATATGCTTATGTCTGTGTGGTCAATGCCTGGTGAAAATCTCAGAACCTGTAGGGATTTTTGAGTGAGATTTACAGTAGTCACGAAGTCAGGACTCCAATCTTTCAGGAAGCTCCATTTTCAGTAGAAATATTCCACTAAAGAATAGGGAAAGAGTTCCAAAAACTGGGTGCTGCTACAGAAAAGACCCTGCCTCACTTAGCCATCTTCTTCACTTCTGAAAATGGAGGCACCTGAAGATCGCATGAAGATGCTCTTAACATGAGTGCTAGTCATGATGGCTATATACTACCTCCAGATTGAATAGCATGTTTCTGAGGACCAGACACTGGGAAGTAACTGCAGGAGAAGGCCCTTGCCCTCAGGGGCCCTTGCCCTCACGGTTACCCGCTGTGAGAAACAGGGTGCTCAATTAGATAGACGTTTGGTTTGATCCAACAGCATTCCATTTATAATCCAGTGGTGTCTGCGCCGTTTCTCCCTTCTTGCACCTCTCTGTGACACAGAAGGGATCTTGGAATAGGAATAATTTCTATATGTCAAAGAAACTTGCCGTTCTTGCAGCAGGATATCTATACATATACTAACACAGCGTTTACAAACTTTTATTATTTCTAATAAATAAATTAATGCAGCATTTGAAATTCATTCAGTTCGGAACAATTAATGGATCTATTTTGTCACTGAACCGTTGCATTTTTATAACATTCCAAGTGCAGTTACTAGGCTACTCGCTATTGCTACAATTTTGCTGCTGAACGATCATATTTTTTTACATTTCCCGTGGAGTCCCTTGATGACTTGCACAACATTCTGCGCTTCCAGATTTCAAGGAATGAAATCTGCTCCTGTAACGATGCTCCCAACTCAGCTCAGAAAAAGTTGAAGAAAACAAAGGGGGTGGGAAGGGGTTTTTTTGGGGGGGGGTATCCAGATCAGACTCAAATGTGGTGAGTGGAGCTTCACCGTCGCAGCCGGGAATATTAACTCTGAAAATGGAATGTAGCAATTCTTAGTCTGGGTAAGAAGGGGTCCACACAGCAAAAGTCACTGCAAAATTCATGTTCTAATTCTAATGAAAATGTGTACCCTTCGGCAACAGAATAGCGCAATGGTGTAAGAGCGTGCATGCTTAGATCCCAATCATGGAATCATAGATCAATTTGATCTGAAAGATTGTCGGGGATTTAATAACACCCACCCTCCAAAAATAACAAAAGGTGTCTGTTTCTCTCTTTACAATTATTTTAACCTTACTCTTTACAATTATTTTAACCTTACTCTTTACAATTATTTTAACCTTAGAAATCCTGTGCTGCTGAACATCTTTAAAGAGTTCACACAGAGAAGCTACTTGCAAATTACCATAAGGTTTCATTCTAGCTGCATGATTATTAGTCCAGCACTAGTGATCTGATGAAAGGCACCAAAGCTTATTAATCAATTCACAAAGGCATCTGTTTGGCTACTGTGAGAACAGGATGCAGAACGAGATGGGCCTTTGCCACGATCCAGCAGGGCTTTTCTTATGCTCTTATCTATCACTCAGCTGGGGAACGCCATATGAGCTATTAGTAGCGATGGGGGAGAAGTTTGATTCTGTTCACATTTAAAGGCAAATCTATCTTGCTCACGCTTTCCGAAATAATACATGAACCGGAACAAGGCCATCCTTTGAAATCCTCGCTCCTCCAGCCAAGGAATGCGTACGGAAATACATCTATTTAGGGTAGAGTGTGCATTTAAATGCATATATTCCTTAAAATATACAAAAAAGAATTGTTTTAGGGGAAATTATTTTGCAAGTATGTGCATATGAGGCAAAGCTGCTTACAGAAAAAGTGTGTATTACAAGAAATTCACGTTAAAATATGGATGGTAGAAAAACCTCACGGTTGTTTACAAAACGAAAACTGTTTAAAATGAAATAGTGTGTGTATATATGCACACACAAATTAATTGAAACAGCAAGTAATTAATTAAAACAGTATTAAAATTGGTTTATTTTTTATTATTATTAAATTTGTATACCACTCTTCATTCGAAGATCACAGGGTGGTTTACAATATAAAGTATGTTTCAGTTTCATCAAAGTGAGGTTACAGACTTTGTTGCCCTAGCTCCATTTAAGAAGTACATCTGATTCGCAAATGGATTTATGGAATTTCTCTTGAGTTCAAATCAGTCCAATCAGACAAAGACAATGTTTTTAATTCACAGGGGAATTGTTACATTTTAAGTATCTCTTTTGAAAGTTATGAGCACGTCCTTCTTTATTCGAGTTCATTGGACAGCAATTTTAGCAAGAATATGGAGTTAGAAGGGATGCTTGCATCCTTATGCTTAAGCCACACTTGGCAGAAAACAAATATTTAAATAAAAGGACAATGTATCAATATGTGCTCTCTTTTTCCATTTAAAGGAAACAGTAACTAAAGCGGAGCCTATTCTTATTCTGTTCTCGAAAATAATTTCAACATGTGTCAAAAAACCTCAGGAGACTAACCTAACAGTTTCAATGAAAATTTGCTTGATATCGTAGGAAGCAATATTTGCATAAGCAAACTGGTAAAGAAATCTCTAATTTACCTGAGCTGGTTCATACTATATCTGTTAACTCGAGAAGCATCCCATACCTTTAACCACTGCATTTGACAAACAAGTTACTTAATCCTGCACACAGAGCGCTTGTTATATTCCACTAGACAAAACGGATGGGAGAAAACTTGCATCAATCGTACTCAAGAGTGAAAGCAAAGGAATTAAAAGTTGTCATTATTTAAGTTACTTGTCTATTCATACCGGTTGGCCTATTCTGAGTATGATTTCTGCAGGATATCACTCAAAAGTTGTAGCAATGTGATCCACGCATTTTATTTCATGCCTGGAATACTCCACAACATTCCCTGTATAAAAAGATGAAATGGTAGCTGCTTTGAATCAGGGCTACAGCATGTATTTATGTGGGTGGGTGGGTGGGTGACTTGAGGAGGGGGGCTTAATCCTTTCCCCCATGCTGCTTTCTCACTGGAAAAACACACACAACTGCTGAGCTGCTATCTGCCGCCAAAACTGTTGTGTGGAGAAAATAACAGCTTCTGGGGGCATAGGGCAGTTGAAGATTGAGGGGCCGGGGGTAATGCTCAGTGGTGAAATGAACAGAGTGAATTTGATTTAAATCAAATCGATTTAAATCATGAGTCAGTAAGACTTGATTTAAATCGTTTTTTTAAAGATAGATTCATTCTTGCTGGTATAATCTTAATATTTACAACCAGATAAAGGTTTCATTTTTGGAATAATAAATTTTCAGAGTAGTTTTTACAGTTATATCAAAAATTACTGATTTGGTTATGCTATTAGAAATACATAGACAGATAACTGTGAAATTATTGTGTGGTTTAGTAAGTTCACTGTTTGCATTTGGACAACTTTTCTGCTGTACTTTATTGGAAGGAGAAAAACAATCATTTCCTTAATAACAATTTAAACAATTTATTTAACTAAAACAATAACATTATGTATCCATGTTTGTTAACTGATGTGGTTAAACTTTTTTAAAAAAACCAAACAAACAAACTTAGACTGAGTTTTAGCACTTAAAACTTAAAACAAATCCTTATTTCCTGATGAATAGCCTTTGGACTTCTTTGCAACTTAAATAGAAATCTTTAGAAAGATTTCTCCTCCAAAAGCATTTTATTTTAGAAATCCAATTTAAATTTTAAAAAACCGATTTAAATAAAAAATAAAATTCCGATTTAAATTTTTGAAAAATCTGATTTAAATAAAAAAATCTGATTTTTTTACATTTTTATTTTTAAAAATTGATTTTTATCCCCCCTGGAAATGATAGAAGCACAGTCCCATAGAACTGTAGAGTTGGAAGAGACCCCGAGAGTCAACCCCCCCTTGCAATACAGGAATCCTGCCCTCAGCTGTCCCTGAGTGCGTTTGAACCACCAATCTTCTGGTTAACAGCCAGATGCACTTATTCACTGCCAGGGATGAATCCCTATTACCTCTGCCCCAAACCTAGACCAAGGCCCCCACACTGCTGCTTTTTTAAAATGAGAAACATGCAGAAAATCCCAAGCACATGATTCAAACACATATTTTAACCTAGCATATTATTTGACTGAAGAACTGTCTTTAGTGCTTTGTTTTGCCAAACTTGTTTGTTTGAAGGCAGTCTATGTGGAATTTCAGGGCCTTGCCCACCCCAAAGAAGTGTTTGCAGACTTTTAAGTGGGTTAATTCTGGGATAGATCCAACTCTATCGCAGTGATTAGCCTTTGGCAGATTTTAAATTCCTCCGTTAAAGGAAACAGCATTTTCATTATTATTTAAAAGCTGGCAAGGGGGGGGGGGTACTGCGCTCCATATCTGGCATTTGTCCACCTACGTGACTAATTGATTTGGCTTAAGCGTTGTGTCTTTGAGATTCAGCACAAATTAAAAATAGATCTATTTCTATAGGGTCAAGTTACAGATATCAACTTTGCTCTTTGCTACTGGTGGACTGGGAGTTCCCATTTCAGCACAAATGCCACCACAGAGTACACTGGGATGTTGTTCTGCCTCCCCAAAATGAATATACGCTTCCGATTTGACAGGTTTTACTCCAGCAAAATTACTTGCCAGTGATGGCTCCTTCTACCAAAATTACAAGAGCAAACCCAAACCTCTCACTGGCCTTCAGCAAAATCAAACTGCTGATGATTTTGGGCTAAGTAAATTCAGAACCAAACTCTTAGAAGGGCAGTAAGTTACTATAAAGAGTTCGTATAAAATGTCCCTCATAAGCAGTAACATTTGAGTATGGTATTACCTCTATTAACGGCTGTTCTAAAGCTCTTTGGCTGATTTAAGGACTCATGTATCACATACAGTATGCCAAGCTGAAGAAGCACTTGTTTACCTTTCAATGGGGGTGATCAGACAGCAGACTAAAACATATCTGTAGATATTTGGGTGAGTTGCAGAAGATTAGTGAGGATTCCTGACTCCCCCAGTAGATTAACGATTGCAAAGGAAAATCAAAGGCAAAATAATAATAATCAGCCATGCCTAACACTTTACCAACTGTGAAGACTCAAGCTCTGTTTACCTGTAAAATATGAGCATTTAATGGTCATCTTGGCCAAGTCTTTGTGCAACTCTGCTGGCCAATTTTGTTTTGTTTTGTTTATGAAATTTATATCTTGTATTTCATCACAGATGATCTCAGGGCTGATAGCAACAATTTCATTGCAATACAACAACAACAACAACAACCACACACACACACACACACAGAGAGAGAGAGAGAGAGAGAGAGAGAGAGAGAGAGAGAGGAGGGTGGGGGAGGAAGCCATTATGAAAACAGTAAAATTACAGAACGCTACTTTGTCTTTCCTATCTGTCCCGACACAGGTCAAAAATAATCATGTTGAAATGCAGGAAGAAGAAAAGGCCAAAAGGTGGACAACATTGCCACCAGACAATTGGGGAGGTGACTGTATCCCAGAGCAGGGGTGCCAATGCTAAAAAGGTCCTATAACTTGACACAATTATGGTGTCATCAAAACAAACTCCATAACTGATCTTAAAATACAGACAGGGAAATACAGGCAGAGGCATTCCTTCAGGTAATCAGGTCCCAAACTGTTCAGAGCTTTGTACATCAAAACTAGCACACTGAATTAATCTCTGTAATGAACAGGCAGCCAGTATTTGGTGTCATAAGGACAGGCTAATATGGCTCTGTGCAAAAAGGTTCAACAACACTCTAGCCACTGCATTTTGTACCAGCTGCAATATCTGAATGGTATTCAAGGACAGATCCACCATACAGAACTTGACATATGCTGAACCGACAATATTCATGCGTCGTAGGAATCTTGGCCAGGGCAAGATAAGGAACAGGCTTTGACATGATGTTACCAATACGATGCATGGAGGAGATGCAAGCTGGCAGCAGCCATGACATCTTGTTAAACCCACAGGGCAAACAGAAGTTAATACGACTCACTTATGCTTGATGGCTTGACACTGCAACCCTAAAGAGAGTTGCTTAGAAGCGTGTCTTACTGGAATCAATGGGACTTAACTTCTAACTGAACGCAACTAAAGACTGTGCTGCTAATCAGATTTTCCTTCCCTTTATTTGCTCAGTGTGGCGCACCTGTAGGTCATGCTAAACAAGACCTATTTGAAAACAGATGCACTGTGAAAGAGCATCAAAAATTGATGTTGCACAAACATCTTGTGTTAACTACGTATTGGTTCCCGTTTTCCTCTTCTCTTCATCACAATTTGTATCTGAGATCCAGCAAAATAATAATAAGAGTGTCGGCTGTTTGCTGGAATTTCTGTTATTTAGGTTCCTACCATTTTAAGTGTATTTGCAATAAGTGATATACCATATCCCCCTTTCCCCCCGTCTTTTTTGCTCTCAGTTGTCTCTTTGCTTTTCGCCCTGGGGAAGTTCACACTTTAAAATAATTCAGTCCTAAAACTTGACAGCAAGTATGCTAGCATAAGCTCAGCCTTTGTATTTTTGTAATGATGTGGACACTGAGAACTTAAGAGTCGACAAGCTTATTTCACGCCTGCAGTGTGTGACATGGTTTGGGGTGGGGGGAGAGATAAAGGAACAGCTTAAAAACTCAGCTGACCATGTTTAGTTTGAAGGAAGTGGGTGGAGGAAGCTCTATATACACAGCTGATTACCCGTCACAGTGTGTTTATCTTCTCTCTTTAATGCACTTGTGAAGCAGAAAGGACTTGCAAGATGTAAACAGAAAAACAAGAGGCAGAGACACCAATATGCTGACTGCTGGTGCATGCTGTAAATTATGGAATCTAGCTGTCAGCACAGTACCCAACATGTCCTTTAGATTCCAGATTAGTCATTGTTTTGTTTTGTCTGAAACTGATAACTAACCTATATGATTTTAGGTTCGCCCTGCCCTTCCTCCAAGGACTTAGGGGTGCCATACACAGGTCTTGCTCCCCTTCTATCCTGTAAGGTAGGTTAAGATGAGAAATTGCGACTAGGCCAAGGTCACCCAGCAAGATTTACAGCTAAGTGTGAGGCTGGATTTCCCCCGCACAATAGTTTAACCGCTATAACACACTGCCTCCTCTCTGAGGCACAACAAAGACATGGAAGTGATTTCCAGTGGCTAAAGGCCTTTTTGTGTCTCACTCGTACCTCAATATCCCATAAAAACCCATCTCTGTCTTCCTGCCATATGCACTTGTTTGGACACAACAAAGTGTGTCCAACTTTGTTGTTGGCACAGCAAAGACATGGAAGTGATTTCCAGTGGCTAAAGGCCTTTTTGTGTCTCACTCGTACCTCAATATCCCATAAAAAACCACCTCTCTCTTCCTGCCATATGCACTTGTTTGGACAAGCGATATGAGTTCTGATTCGAAATGCCCTTCCCTGGGAGCAAACTGCACTCAAAATAATGGCACTTATTTCTCAGTAGACATCAACAAGATTTAACTGTTTACCTTGTGTGAGCAGTGCAGATGCTAAGGAGGAACAGAAAAAGTGGACAAAGAATATGGATATCCATTTTCCTCCACAGAATTTATTTTATGTACAATGCTCAGAGCTTGTTGCTGATAAGAACTACACAGCTTTTAGAAGACATCTGAAGGCAACCATGTATCAGGAAGTTTTTTATGTTTGACATTTTATTATGTTTTTATATGTGATGGAAACCACCTAGAGAGGCTGGGGGAACCCCACCAAATGGGCAGGATATATACAATAAAAGTAATAATAATAGTACACATACAAACACCTTTTTGAGCCTCCCAGTGCAATTGTTATACACTTCTGATTCCTTTCTGTGTAGAGTCTAGGAGAAGCAAAAATGAATGTAAAGCTAAAGAGCAAAGCTGGGTTCAGATGGTCAGGAAGCTACTTGCACTTTTAACCAAATAGGGAAATATATATCTCCACGCCCCAGTTATGTAGTCTATTCCATTCCTAAAGTGGAATAATAACAGCAAATTTATCTGAGATGCTGGAAGCTAGTCAGCTGCCAACCAAAATGGTGCCACCTAGTTAAGTCTTTTTAAGTAGCTTCTACATGACTCTCAAATTTGTCTGACGCCGCTCTCAATTCAACTTTTGCATACACAGTATGATGGCTATCATGTGGTGAAAATCACACAGACTTCAATAAAATTCAAGCATGGGTAACAAAGGTTTAGCAGTTTAGTCCTAGCAAGAAATAATTTGAGGTCCGTAGGTAAAAGTGTTCCTGCACATCGGAACAGAAAACAGCAGTTAGTCCCCTGGGAAGTAACAAGGCAGACATTAGAGTGAATGAAGTTTTCGAATGTTTTAAGCTGAGACAAGCTGAGTTTTAACGGGAGGCAATTCCTGCTGCAGTTCAAGGAAACAAAATCACGCTTCCACAATTTGTTTCTTGACCGACAACCAAATAAAGCTTACGCTACCATGAAATTAGGCAAAATCAAATAGTTCAAATTTGTTGCTTCTTTTCATCCCACAAAACTTACATAATTTGAAACAATATTTTAAAAGGGATCTTCTTCCTCTGAGAGGCTGAATGCGAATATTAAACAAGCTGACCTCAGGAACTTATTGTGCTAGATGGAATTTTCTACCCCACAGCTCGGTCCCTTAGCCACTTCGCTGAGGGTAACCAACATGGGGCCCCTCCACATGTTGTTGAGACTACAATTCCCATCAGTCCCTGCAAGCATGACGTTGGCTATCCCTGCACTATGCCATATCAGCCAGTTCAGCTACAGAAACTAAACCAATTAGCAGTGCCCCAGGCATAGGTCTTTTCTATCTTCTTTATGTGATCCTTCCAAGTGGAGATCCCAAGGATCAAACCTGGCACGTTCTACATGCAAAACATCTGTTCTACCACCAAGATAGATTCCCTCCCTGTTGTTTTTTATCAATAATAATAATACTAATTTATTTATACCCCGCCCATCTGGCTGGGCTTCCCCAGCCACTCTGAGCGGCTTCCAACAAAATATTAAAATACAATAGTCCGTCAAACATTAAAAGCTTCCCTAAACAGGGCTGCCTTCAGATGTCTTCTAAAAGTCTGGTTGTTGTTCTCTTTGACATCTGGTGGGAGGGCGTTCCACAGGGCGGGTGCCACTACCAAGAAGGCCCTCTGCCTGGTTCCCTGCAACTTGGCTTCTTCCAGTGAGGGAACTGCCCAAAGGCCCTTGGCGCTGGACATCAGCTCCTTGAGGTATACTGGACCGAGGCCGTTTAGGGCTTTAAAGGTCAGCACCAACACTTTCAACTGTGCTTGGAAACGTACTGGGAGCCAATGTTGGTCTTTCAAAACCGCTGTTATGTGGTCTCGGCGGCCGCTCCCAGTCACCAGTCTAGCTGCCGCATTCTGGATTAGTTGTAGTTTCCGGGTTACCTTCAAAGGTAGCCCCATATAGAGCTACCCTCTATTCATTTCCCTCTCTCCCCCCTCCTCTCTCTCACACACACACTATATACAGGGTGAGTCCTTTAAAAGAGGCCCCATGGATACAGAGTATACACGTTCCACGGGTCCTCTTTTAAAAGACTCACCGTGTGTGTGTGTGTGTGTGTGTGTATACATACATATATATATATATATATATATATATATATATATATATATGTTTCAGTAGGTGGCCATCTAAAAAACTGCATTTTTATCTTTGAACCAAATGCCCCTGGTCCATAGAGAATATGAAATGCAGTGGTACCTGGGAGAATAGCCAAAGACTGAAACAGCGCAGCTGAAGGTTCTGCCATTTCACAGGGACTCCTCAGAAAGTGTTTGCTTTGCCTGCTACAATATTCTAAAAATAGCAAAAGCATATTGGGCGATATCCATCATGCACTCAAATGCAGCTGCTAGACAAGAACTACAAATATTCTACCTTACCTTGATCACCTTTTATCAGACCAGAGAGTTTGCTAAATGTTTATTTTTTTAACCTAAACAAGTCACATATATACACACTCTCTGAGTAATAACTGGTTTTCCCCCCATTAACACCCTCATAACATAGGCACGCTCAAACCTTCAATGTCCTTTCCAATATGAAAGGCTGCTAGCCCTTAGAACTAATTTACTATTATTTTCATATGCATTTTAGAGGTGGTTAAATGTTTTTATAACTGTTTAGATTAACAGTTTTGTAACTGTTTTTCCTACTGAGGTGTTTGTACAGAAAATATACCTCACATAAATGTAATCATCACCAAACATTTTAGTTCATGATATACAACGTATAGCTTATTTTGCTATATACATCTTATTTTTACAGAAACGTTTTACTTGCTGTTCATTTTCAACAGTTTAAGTCTGTATTATTATTTTTTTGCCATGAGGCAGAAAAGACCAGACTGACCTCAGAATACAACCTCGTTTTTTCCCTTTAATTGCCCGAAAGCCTGCATAATAAATAACAACGGTAATCTTTACTTACATTAAAGCTAATTACAAACAGGGGGTGCAGGAGTATTTATTTTCCTGCTGGGAGTAGGGCAGAAATTCAGTAACAATCCTGGCCTATAAAGGGGTTCAGAAAGATTCTGAGGCAGGACAAAGAATAGACTGTAAAATATTAAAATGTTTACTTATTAAAAGCTTGGCATTGCCTGCTTTCAACTCCCATATGTCAGACATCTCAAGGTGCATGCTAGCAATGTTTCAGCCAATGCCATTCATGCTTTAGCAATGTCCAGATTAGACTACTGTGATACCCTCTACATGGGGCTACCTTTGAAAACAGTTCAGAAATTTCAGAATATGGCAGCCTGCCTGCTGACAGAAACGGATAGGATCTCTCATATTTCACCTATTTTGAGACAGCTGCATCGGCTGCCAATTCGTTTCTAAGCCCAACTTGAAGTGTAAGTCCTGACCTTTACAGTCCTAAACAGCTTAGGTCCTGATTAATCTCAGGCAACATCTTCTCCTATTACACACATCTTTTGAGAGTATCCTGCTCCAGATCCTCTCTTATGGAGAGGCTAGGTTAAGCCTCTACAAGGAACAGAGCCTTCTTGCTGGCAGCTTCGATGCTCAAACGTTCTTCCAAGAGAGGTCAATTTAGCCTCTCCACTGCCATCCTTTCCAGAACAACAGTAGACTTTACATTGCCATCTGTTGAACTAGTTTTTGTTGTGGTTTATTAGGATTTTATTAAATTTGTTTTATTTGCTGATTACCTTTCATTTTTTCATAAATCACACATCACTATAAATAATCAATATGCATATGAAGACACATAACTTGGTACAGGTTACCCCACTACTACCTTGTTCCATTTGGTGGAAAACCTGGTCTGCTAAACTATTATGGAGTCATGTAAGTTATATGAGTGTGCTGAGGTTATCGGTATCAGATAACCACTGCTTCCTCTAGTCCAGTGATGCCGACGTATTTTGCTGGTCACTAAGGTATTGGCCAGATGCCATGATCTGAACTTAGGACCTTCTATATATACAGCAAGGGCCCAACCACTGAGCTCTGGAGCTTTCTTCATAAATGATGGGACTCTGGCCACAGGGAGGAGATGAAGGGCTCTACGATTTAATCCATTGACCTGAGATTGATAGCCGCATGGATCAACCGCAAGAGACAATTCTTACGATTTAACATTTCAAAATATCCTGCATTAAGGTGAAAACTCTGGTTTGTAATGTGCTTGAAAGAAATCTTCTGATTCAGTTCCATCGTTTGAAAGTATACTCAGGCTTAATTAACATATGTGTTAGCACACTTGCCAAGCTTTACATTCCCCGTCCTGGATATATATATGTGTGTGTGTGTGTGTGCGCGCGCGCGCGCGCGCGCATGCCAGTAGGGAGTCATACATGTGATGCACTAACTAAGCAAATGAGTGAAAGTAATTTGCTATGGTGTTAAAATGGGAAGTATCTGGGGACTGCATCTGTCTTCAGGATTTTGAGTCTTCCAAATAATGAGTAATCTCCAAGGGTCTGTGTTTATTACCAATTTATGCCAGAATATGCTGGTCTAGGTTAAATGGTAATCTTATTTATGTAAGAGTAACGATGCACAAACACATCTGTTGGATTCACAGCTTTTCTGTATTATAGCACAGTTGCTTAGAGCTTGGCGTTGATAACGCCAAGGTTGCAGGTTCGATCCCTGTGTGGGACAGCTGCATATTCCTGCATTGCAGGGGGTTGGACTCGATGATCCTCAGGGTCCCTTCCAACTCTACAATTCTATGATTCCATTTATTACATTTGCAACACATCTTTTAGGAAAACGTCTTAGGAGGCGGCTTGCAAAACACTGAAAAAACAAAATTTTGCATGGTCAATCAAAATCAAAATAAAGACACACTATATTGTTGTGTGCGTGGATTTTCATATTTCACCAGACTCTGCATTCTGGGCATGGCAACTCTATCATTGCTTACTGGGTGCTAGTTCTAGAGTGGTTGTGAAGCCTTGAGCAAGATAGCGCATCAACTTCCATGCATGGTGGGAGCTTGACAACCAGTCAAGCTGATGTCTCCTTTGCAATTCCTCCTCACAACAGAACACTTGTTCCCATGAGCAGACAACTCCCATAAGCAGTTAAACCAGCCTTGTGAATAGTTCCATAAAAAGCAAAATTTCATGATCAAGGGACATAAAATATTTAATTATAGTTTGACTGCAGCTGCACACCATTTGTGGCCCAACAAAATTTTCACTTTGTGTCCTATTCAACATTTTAAAGCAGGTGTGAGGAACCTCTGGCCCTCTAGATGTTGCTGAGCTACAGTTTCCACCATCCCTGGCCATCGATTATACTCGCTGGCGCCGATGTGAGTTACAGTTCCTCAACATCTGGTGGGTCAGGTCTTCCCCACACCAGTTTAAAAGTTTCCATGCTTAGGCATCGAGACATCACCCATCCTTGCCACAGAAGACTGAAGTCCCCTTCAGGCTCAACAGGGGAGAAGAGATGCTGTTATCTGAACTAGCCAGATGTTTAACTGATATTCAATCACAGTCAGTCCATATTTAGCACTGTCTTGCCCAAAAATGACAACTAGACATTTCGTTTTGGTGACTGTAGCATTGGTTTAAGAAGCCATTCGGAGCCTGGCTTATATATCTGAGTTTCTAACACTGATCTCATCCCTTCCCTATATAGTCTGTTGCTCTGTTTCATTTTGTATTGAAAATCCACGTTTTTAAATGGCTGAGAGTATGGTCCGAAGGCACTTACCTTGCTGGTGCTAAGAACGCCTGAGCCTGGGGCAAAGGAAGTTTCCTTATATAGAGTCGGAGCAATGCTCCATCTAGCTCAGTACTGGCTACACTAACTTCCAGCAACTCTCCAACGTTTCAGGCAGGAGTCTCTCCCAGCTCTAACTGGAGATGCCAGGGACCTTCTGCAAGAAAAGTACGTGCTCTACCATTGAGCTACAGCCTTTCCCCATTCCGGAACACCGAATGAATGGAAGACACCCCAGAAACCACACGTTTCGCCTTGGGCTCCGTAACGGATGAGAAGTGAGATACAAATATGAGAAAACAAATCACTTGAGAGGGGAGAGGTGGGATGGCAGAGTCACCAAGACCCAGATAGAGAAGCTTGGAGGGCCACATCTGGTCGCGGGGACTGACACTCCTTACCCATGGCCTATGGCTAAGGTGTAGTATTGAGTGTCTTTCATCTGCCCTTTGTGCTGCATCCCTCAGTCACTGCAACAACAGCTTGCACGATGGTCCCCGTAATCAAATGAATGGAAGTTACCTAGCAGCAACGCTTAATGGAGAGCTTTCCTAATCCTTAAGAATGGCTATGGTATGCAGCAAATCTGATGGGCCTGTGCACATCGCTGCTCTTCACAAAGTTTGACCGTGATAATTGACACCTGAAGCAGATATTGCCTGGAATTATGCAATCATCTCCCTTAATCATCTGTCTTAAACCAAACCCTCTTGTGGCTGTACTTACATGGTGCACTGGTCATTTGTGATCTCTCCTGCCATGAAGTGAGTTGAGTTATTACCTTGCTTCAGTAATTTGTTGGCAACCTGAAGACGCACAGGCTATAATATGTCCAGAGGCTACAGACGACCTGATCCCCATGAAGTCTGAACTGTCATGAGCTAACTTTTTAATAAAGATATATGAATTTATTTTAAATAAATAAATAAATAAATAAGTATGAATGGCTATGGTTGCCAAGCAGCAGAACAAAACGACAAATCCTTGGCTCACTAGCTTTGGCAACCAAGGCTCCCGGGGCCAACAGAAATTTGTGCGCTAGCTATGGAGCATCCAAAAACAGAAAAAAAGAGATAGATAAGCAGGCAGGCAGAAGATCGTCACTCCAACATGGCCTATGTGACTGACAAGTGGTATTACAACGTTATTCTACAGCAAGAAAATCTAAGCTGACCTTGAGTGTGATATGGCCAAATGGCAAGTCACAACCCACAACGTGCCTTCAGCCGCCAAAGCAAACACAGAGCAGAGAATTTACTTTTCTCACAGTTCCGGCGACTGCTGTCCAGTCAGTATGAACAAGTCCAGTCATAAACGAGGCAGAGCTGAACATTTGCCCCTTTGCAGCCTAATTCCAAGTCCAAATATTTGGCTGGAATGGCAACCCTATTTCATTTTTAAAACAAGCAAACATACATTTCTCCTTCAACTTCCACTTTGTCAAGCCGTAGGTTCATCAATTACAGGCATCACTTCTTTAGACATTACACCAGATGCTATGGCCTGTCGGCTACGTAAATAAAGTCTATTGATTGATTGACATTACACCAGAGGCAGGAAAAGTGTGTGTGTGTGTGTGTGTGTGTGTGTGTGTGTGTGCATGACTCAACCACGTATCGATTTCTCACTGTTCTATAACATGCAAAAGCCATCCTGGCTCTCAACCAGATTCAGAACCCTAAATGAAGCCTAAATACTTGCATTTAAATCAGTTCAGTTCCATTTAAGTCAATCAGACTAAGCAATTTGAAATTCAAGCCCTTTACCTGCATGGACTGTGGCATGTTGAGGTCAAGGTGCATTGAGCGTAAGCCTATGCATTTTTACTTGGAAGTAAATTCCACCATGTTCAATGGGGATTGCTCCCAGGTAAGTGCATGCTAGACTGAAGCCCTAATCTGTATGCTCAAAGGAACATATGCCTTATGCCAGACCACTGGTATACCTAGCTCAGTATTTCCAACGCTGAATGGCAGAGATGCTACAGGGTTTCAGACAAGGAACAATTCCAGCCATACAGATGCCAGGGGGTGAACTTGAAACCTTCTGCATGCAAAGCAGATGCTCCACCACTTAGCTACAACCTGTCTCCCAAATAAACAAGTCTGGGATTTCAAGCATGGTAAACTAGGGCAGAAGATAAGTCTCAAGCCTGACTGATGAAAGCAGGAACATATTTGAAAACAGCAATTCTAGACATCATCCATTTTCCTGAAGCAGTAATATATCCATAGAGCATTAGCTATAGTTCTCTTTCATAAGTGCAGAAACATGGTTTTCAAATCCAATATTTAAACAGGCGATCCTTTCATAAGCTGAGACTTATACAAGTGATCTTTTAATTAAGATTTTTAGTGCAATGTTAACGAAGGAAATTCTCAGACTTTGTGACTGCTGACTACACACAACAACTATCTAGGTATGCTCTCAGCACCAGGCAATTGTTCAGAAGACATGGCCTTTAGTTTGAGGACTCTAATTTTTTTCACTTTAAGCACACACAGAGAATTATCCGTTGAATTTTTTCTACAAAAGAAAAAAAGCAGAACCCTTTCATGTCCTAATGACTAACAAATTTATTGCAGTAAGAGCTTTCAGAGTGGATAATCCCAGCCTTTAACAGTTCAGACCTGAGTCCATCTTTCAGTCTAAACGTGAATTGTATTTGCTTTTTGCAGTACTATGGACTAACACTCGTCTGAGGTGCACAAATGGTACTTCTTAACATTCCAACTTAAAGATACACTGTAATTCTAAGGATGAAGGAACTATAATAAACTGCAAGAAAACAGAGCCTAGCCCTTCTGAAAAACCCCACACTCTCTCCCTGCCTTAAAGCATAATTATTAAAACCACAACCTCATTAATAAGATTAAAAAATAGCATCTTTTAAAACTCAATTGCTTCAGTGATTACAACTGTTTCAGTCATTATTTCTGTCTTAGCTTTGAAAAGAATGATAATATTTACTCACTTTCAATGAATCAAAGCAGGCGATTACTCGTCCATTTTCAACTTGGCAGCTTTTCGATGGATGTGCAAATTTACATTCCGTATCTGGACGTGAGCAAGTCCCTCTTTGGAACTCACGACACACTTCCAGTGTTAGCCATTTTGTGTCCCGGATTGGTGTGACACTTACAGCCATGTTTAGATTTTTTTACAGGTAGTTAAAATTGTCAATGAAACAAACAAATTAAAAAAAAAAACAAAAGGAGAGAGAGAAGAGGCCAAACTGATAAGACTGGAAACGATGAAAAATGCCACCTCCAAAATGCTTCCCCCAAAGCCCCAAAGCCCAACGTTAAAAGATGTAAAGTTGTGTTGTCGCAACAGCAAGGAATAGATTTCCCACTAGAAAGTCACAGCGCAAAACTGTCAATCAGAAGAGGGGGGTGGTTTTGGAACTTAAGGTCGTCAGAAAAATGAGCATTTAAAAGTGTGGCCTGGAATGAGCCTTGTGCTCTCAGTAAATCATTCTTGAGTGCCAAATTGGGAGGCCAAAATGCAAGCAGCAGAACGTGGGAGACCCTTCAGCAGAGAATTTCCAAGCTGCTCTCAGGAAAAAGTTGCCTGAAAGGGGAATCTCCACACGGCTGAATCTGCAATTGTTATTATTAATTTTATTATTGAGATTTCGATTTATTCAATTTTTTTGGTGTGGCGCAATTGGTATCGATTAGTTTGGCACAGACAGATGCAGCAGTTTAAAGAGATAAATCAAGGAACGGTTTATTTTGCTCCTTCTCTCTTTGATTTTTTTTTTTTTTCCCTTTCTGGCAGAAGATTATCTCACTTTTCCAGCAAACTTTTTGTTGTTGTCGTTATGCTTATTATTTCTAAAAGAATAACTAAAGCAGCCTAGGGCAACGCCTGATGCTTAGAGCTTTTTTCTCTCTCTCTTTCTCTTGATTATAAGTAGAAATGAGGGGAGGGGTGGCTGGGCTAGAGGTGGAGAGTGGATGAGCTGTCGTCGCAGTCTAGCTGGCAGCAAGCAAGGCAAAAAGCAGAGTCTGCTCTAGAAGCGGTTCCAAGCAGCAGAGACGTCAGGAAAGGCACTTCTTAGTACCAACCTGTAGAAAAAACAAATACGTTAAAATTTACCAAGCAGCACTTCACTGATGTCTCACAGCATAATCACGTCGCCATGTGCTCCTCTCCGCCTTACTACTCTCTACACAGCATGATTTCCCACCCCCCCTTCTCGGTCTCAAAACAAAACAAAAAATACTTACAGTGCAGCATATTGCAGCCGGCCATCGTGGGCTTATTAAAAAGGGGGCCGTTCTCCCCTTCTGAAGCAAGGCATGATGATAGGGAGATAACCAATCACAGACAGTGTTGCAGCAATATTCTGGGCAGAAAGCCAGTCGTGTGGGCTGTCTTATGAAAGGTCGCGCCTGTCAGACGTTCATTGCTATGCTATAAGCAGAGAAGACGTCCATCAGATGCGACTTTATTCCACTGCAAGAGGACGACCATGTGGGTTTTGAAATTTACCCAACATGCAGCGAGTGGAATAAACCATGTTATCTGGGTTTTTTTCCCAAACAGCTTCCAACTCCAGCACCAAGTGCTTGCAGCGTCCAGGCAGAGGAAAGGGGGTGGGCTGCAGAGCAAGGGGGGGTGGATAAAAAGGAAAGCAGGAAAAGCAGCAAGCTTCCCAACTGCAGGTCACATTTAGGCTGCTTTTCTCCCCGCTTTGCATCGAAGCCCAGCAAGCCCAGA
The DNA here is from genome assembly GCF_964106645.2 of Podarcis pityusensis. Taxonomy (NCBI): domain Eukaryota; kingdom Metazoa; phylum Chordata; class Lepidosauria; order Squamata; family Lacertidae; genus Podarcis; species Podarcis pityusensis. Next base: position 23,202,071 of record NC_138032.1, read on the forward strand.
GCACGCCTACTGTATCTGACAGATGAATATAAAAGGGAAAGGGGTGTTCACAAATGGTACAGTCTCCTGACCTATCCAGTTCACTTCCTTCTAAACCATAAGCCCTGCCTCCTCTACAGAAAGCAGCTCGACTTTCTCTCTCTCTCTCTCTCTCTCTCTTTCTTTTTAAAGTGCAGGAGAAAACTATTCTGTTCAGTCAGCACATAGCCTGCCAGTAGATCCCAGGCAGGTTAGGAAGGATCAAAAATACCTTCCCGAGGCACAAGCCTAGTAGGTAGGAGCGGTGGGTATCTTCAGCCTGCCCAGCCGCCTCCAAAGCCAATCTCGGAGGGGATAAAGTGATTCCATAACCGTCACCTTTAAATATTAAGCAGGCAATCTGGTTTAAAGCAACACAATACACTTCGGGTCGACACTTAAAGCGATAGCGTCAACAAACGGCCTACGGTTTTCTGAGGCTCGTGTTCACACCAGAACTCAGCTCCCCAGGGGCTCACGTCTTAAAATGGCTTCTTTAAGAAAGGAGTTTGCTTTGCACTATTACTAGTCAGGATACTCTCCGCCAGAAGAAGAAGGAAAAAAAGACAGACAGAGAAAGAGAGAGAGATGAAGATGGTAATGATTATTATTCAGAGAGGCAAACAACTGCGGTATTTTTCGGCCCGTGGGAGAGAGAAGAGCTGTTGTAAATTTCATAAACCAAATTAATCTGACGGGACTTTCACAAGATTGCATGGTTTTGTTCCAGTTTAGTTAACTCTGAAAAGCAGAGGGTGTTTTCACAAGCGCTGAATTTGTTCCATAGGATTGTTCTCTCTCTCTCTCAGAAAGCCCAGGGCACCCTTTGCCTGCCTGATGAAATTCTCTAAGCATGGGGGGGAAAGCGTAGTGATTTCTACTTGTGGGTACATATTTTATTCCTTATGCATGGAAATGCCTTTGTAGGTATGCTTGCAACAGCCAATTTGCATCAGAACCTAAAGATGGGCTCAGCAAGAGGCAAGCCCAGAACAAAGTCCAGCCACCTGAGGAATACCACTGGCCATCTGCAGCCAATTCACAGGCATGAGAAATGTATGAAGGGGCAGCTCCTAGCCACACACCTGAAAGGTAGTAGCAGAATCCTGGCCTGAAGAACTGGCTTGCCATGTGAGCAACTACACTAGCTTCCTGGGAGGTGGGTCACTGTTGCATGTTGGGAGGAACAGGGACGAGGCAACGTGGAAGTCTGTGTGGTATAAACACACTGGGAAAACCAATCCTGTGTTCCTGCTGGTGCATTTGTACCTTGCTGGCCTTACTACCCCTTCCTGTTTTCCCCCCTTGTAAGGAACAGCAACCCGCGTCCTGGAAAGCTAGCATAGTGCCTTCAAACCACCAATCTCCCGCTCTTCTTCAAGGGGCCCCTCCAGTAAAACGAGTTAAGGACTATTCTAATAAAAATGAATTGCCATGCCATCTTTTCCCCAGTACATCTACACAACCAAGAAAACGGTGAACATACTAGTCTTGCCTGATGCATCAGGCGATATTCAAATTTCTTCCACCATTCCTGCCCTCACACATTTCAGTACAGTGCTAATACATAACTCAGTTGGCTAAAGCATGGTGCTGATAATGCCAAGGTTGCAAGTTTGATCCCCGTAAGGGGCAGCTGCATATTCCTGCATTGAAGGAGATTGGACCAGACGATCCTCAGGGTCCCTTCCAACTCTACCACTGTATGATTCTATGTCTGCTCAAAAGTAAGTCCCACTGAGTTCAGTGGGGACCACTGTCAGGGAAGTGGGCAAAAGATTGCAGCTTTGGAGTGCGATTTTATACAAGCCTACTAAGTAGTAAGATTTATAAAGTTCAAGGTGCTTAAGTACACTCTTCCCTAAGTCCCGCTGAACTCAATAGGGCTTACTTCTAAGTAAACACATACGGGATTCTGCTCTTAACCTCTTATAAAGACAAGGAATCAAAAAGATAAAACAGTGAGACTGGGAGATTTTTAACCTTGCTGTCTTTAGTATTTTGATTTCCTGGAGCAAAGTAACATGAGGAATGTTGGCCTCTCCTACAGTGGTCTCCCACCCCCATTTAAAAGCCATAATTGCAGCACTAACCAGCTAGGACACAGAAATCCTCTGTGATTAGGTGCAGAGCATGCCGCAATCAGTCTTGGCATGTTATTGGAATTCGGTCTGTGAAAACACCACCCCAGTTCCAGATTCATCAATCCAGAAACCTCCTTCAGTCATTCATCAGTGGAATCACCATGCCACTCTTTAAATGCTCTTTGGAAGAGGAGATAAAAATCTATCTTTTCCCAAAGTTACAGTGTGCAAAGTCACAAGTGATCAATATTACACGACGTGAGCAAGAGGTTTCTAAAGGAATAGCAATTTCTGGATATTTTTTTTTTTACATTTTCTAGCAATCCTTTTTTGTTCATTATGTCTACTGCTGTGGAAATCATTACTTTCTCTTTATCCCAAAATACGCTATAAAACACATACAATGCTCTTCAGAAAGATAGATATACTGAAAAGAGAAAAGTGTTTTATGGTTACCTGCTTATCGCCACAATAAAATATACCATAAATGGTTGATCGCAAGAAACTGTGTATGTTGTTATCCATTTAATAAGGATCTCCAACATTTCTGTAGCAAGATTCTGAATACTAAAATTAACAATGCACAACCTTCTACTTTGGTATTTACCCAAGTATTTCATGCAGCAAATGGATACATACTGCATGGATATATGCAGCTATGGCAAAGAATTATAGGGCAAAACCAACTCCACCCTGTTCTTTGAACAGCACATTGTTATTGATCTGCAAATTCAAGGTGCTGGTGTTAACCTTTAAAACCCCTAAACAGATAAAGATAAAACACAATTTTATACTGCTAGCTTGTTTAATGTATTAGTCACAATAGAGCAAAACAGTAGCAACGTTGTTATTAGTTGATGAAGTTGTTTCAAAGAATGGTGGTGTTATTATTTATTTTTGCATTGGGGATGTTCATTATCAATAATAGCAGTAGGGCTTTTTAAAATAAAAATAAATATATATTCCTAAAGAAATCTATCCCTTATTGAACTGGGTAAAGGTAAAGGTAAAGGTAAAGGACCCCTGGACGGTTAAGTCCAGTCAAAGGCGACTATGGGGTTGTGGCGCTCATCTCGCTTTCAGGCCGAGGGAGCCGGCATTTGTCCACAGACAGCTTTCTGGGTCATGTGGCCAGCAGGACTAAACCACTTTTGGCGCAATGGGACACCATGACAGAAACTAGGACCCCCTAGGAACTACAGCTAGGGCCTCTAACCTGTTCAATACTTCTTCACAATGAGGTACAGAACACACCACTGTATAGTTTTAAGTGGTTAACAGACAGGGTGGATGTTTGTTTTTTTCAAACAGCTATTACCTGATTGTTCTCTTTTTGCTGGTGTATCTTTTATGCCTTCATTTCATTAGCTATCTTGGGATTTTGTTTGGAGTTTTTGGGTTTGATGTCCCCATCTGTAGTTTGCCATATATTTCATTACTGTCAACCTGTTTTTTGTAAGCCGCCACCCTGAATTTTCTTTGAAAAGGAGGGAAGGTCTAAGATTCCAAAAACATAATGTTAAACAGTGACAGTAATAGAGGTAACAGCTTGAACATATCCATTGAGGTTCACTGACATTTAGTGCTCAATCCCATATGCCTAAGAATACAAGACAAAAACTGTACTAAGCAGACTTAGGGTCTAACCCAAGATTGAGTAGCATGTGGCTGTGGATGTTCGATTCCAGCCGCCATCCTCCTCAACCAGTCTGGCCAAAGATTGGAGATGAATGGAATAGTAGTTCAAAAACCTGGATGGCTTCAATATAGCATCCCCTGCCTGTTCTAGCCCAATACAGTGGTACCTTGGGTTAATAACTTAATTTGTTCTGGAGGTCTGTTCTTAACCTGAGGTACCACTTTAGCTAATGGGGCCTCCCGCTGCTGCCGCCGCCGCCACATGATTTCTGTTCTCATCCTGAGGTAAAGTTCTCAACCTGAGGTACTATTTCTGGGTTAGCGGAGCCTGTAACCTGAAGCGTCTGTAACCTGAAGCGTCTGTAACCCGAGGTACCACTGTATCCTGTTCCCAACACTGATCAACCTCCAGGATGCCTACAAACTTTAAAATTGAAATTGATTTCAAACATTCAGCTACCAAAAAAAATATATCCTTAGTACTCAAAGTGTGAGGAGCCTCCACTATTTTATAAGCTGCTCCTCCTTGACCATATCCTAGCTTCCTAGTTTAGACCACGTCATTTTTCTGCCTTCTGCCTCTGAGCTTGTTCTACTGATTGGTTGTGCCAATGGTGGACAATGATACAACTCCCTATTTATTTCGGCACTTTTAGCAAGCACTGGCCCTTTTGCCATGAATCCACTGCTGTGTAGCCTCCTCCTATCCCTTCTAGTTTCATTTAACCTGCCCCTTCCCCCAACCTCGGAGGAAAATGAGCACCGAGCATTTAAGCTGTCTCCCCTTGCCTTGCCTTTATCATCCCTGCGATGATTTGAACACATTCCACCCTCCCTGTCCCCAAGTCTCACTGGGGCAAAGTTTCAAACCCCTTGAACTGCAAATATTTAACAGACATCACTGAGAATTAAGTTCAAGGTTCTGCTACAGGGAAGATCTGCTTCCAGGCTCATTCTGGCCTCAGTTTAGCAACTTCAGTGAAATACACCAAGAAGAGTTCTAAAGGGCTTAACAAAGCCCAAAGCGGGTATTTAAAAGAAGTCTAAATTAGCAGGATAAAGGGCAGTGATTCACAAGCTTGCCTTAATCTGTATGAAGCGACTGTCTGCTCCTTGCATGCTCCAAGTGGCTGCAATGTTTTGATTATTTCCACCCTCTCCTGCTCATAGGGCTATGTTTTCACATAAGCAGAGCTTCTGGGGTTGCAAGGAGGAAGACGTAAATAAACATTAACTTGGGAGAATATGAGCTGGGTAGAGAAGAATTAAAGAGGGTCATGTGGAAAGGGCATGAAATTATACTAGATATACTTCACAAAGCCAATTTCACAAACTGGCCCTGATTATTTTTTTCCCCATCTGCCCTTAACACATCTTCCCGTTTTTTTTAAAAAAGAGAACACCAAGGCAAATTACTGCCATTTAAAGAGCACTTTAGCCCTAAAAATATGGGCACGGATGCTGCATTATTCTGCTGAATATCTTGACTAAGCATCCGGTGACATTTTTATATCAGTTTCCTAAATCAAAACACAAACCTTTATGGGCAGTATGTCATAACAAATATTTTGCTCCCCTGTTATATGTAGGAGTAAGGCTTAAATGCTTGAACAGGAATGATTATGGGCTGAAGATTATGAGACTCTGAAAGTTATGTGGAGAATTGTGACAGAGCCTGGACAATGAATTCTCTAATATACACCTTTCCAGGTATATAATACTTTCCACCAAAAGAAAAAGAAAAAAAGCTCCAGATCATAAAACTTTAAATTACCAAATTTGTGGTCAATATCACACCCAAAAATATCAAAATGTAATGGAAGTAAAATAGGAATCTATGTAAACCAATGGTTGCACTCTCTAGGTTTTCTTACTGTTCTGTTTTTATGGGACTGAGCAGTGAAAGAACCAACAATCTGTTTAAATCAGGTGCTAAAATGGTCAAGATAAGCTTGCCCACAACTGCAATGGTTCAAACTACATACCCCATTATTCCTTCACAGATGTCTATATCATGGGTAGGCAAACTAAGGCCCGGGGGCCGGATCCAGGCCCGCAGATGGTCCGGGAATCAGCGTGTTTTTACATGAGTAGAATGTGTGCTTTATTTAAAATGCATCTCTGGGTTATTTGTGGGGCATAGGAATTCATTTTTCCCCCTTCAAAATACAGTCCAGCCCCACACAAGGTCTGAGGGACACTGATTCTGTTCACTTTAAAGTCACATTGATCAAATTCACACTTTCTGAAACAATATGAGAACTGAAATACTGCCATCCTTCAAAATTCACACTTATCCAGATTTTGCAATGCAGCTGTCCAACCATTCAATATTTACAAAAATACATATATGAGAAAATATGTGCATGAAAAATGAATATATTAGTGAAAATAATATTATATGCATTATACTGGGAGAAGCTACTGGCAAGCATGTGCACATTGGTCAAAATTGCACATACAACATGCAGTTACTATGAGAAATTTACACAAAGTTGCTGAATAATTTTCATGAAGGTTTTTTTAAAGGAAATTTAAAAAATCGCTCCAGAGATTTGGGGAGCCGAATTTAGGAGTGGGAAAATGAGAGCCAAAAAATTTCAGAATCTACCATCTCTACTCCAGTCATGTATAAGAGGCCTGCCTGACCAACCGGTGTTGTTGTTGTTTACAGTCCCAGACATACAGCAAATGTAGGAAACCAATGGAGACCTCCATGGGCCACCATACATGCCATAGTGCAAGAGTGGCAAGAAGATGCAGCTCACCAGTGGAGAGGAGCCACTACACTAGCTTCCTGGAAATAGTGCCACTGCTGCTTGCAAAGGGGAGGCATGAGGTGGGAGGCAGGAAGGAGGTAAGGGTTTTATAGGCACACCAGAAGGAGCACCATCTTGGTTCTGACTACCCAGCCCTGACCTCCCAGTCTTCTCACCCTTACCCTGCTCCCTCCCAGGTCCAGGGATGCCACTGCCGCAAAGTTAGCATTGTGGTTCCACCCCACCAGGCAATCCACTTCTGATGAGAAGCTGTACAGCATGGGTAGGCAAACTAAGGCGCGGGGGCCGGATCCAACCCAATCGCCTTCTAAATCCAGCCCGCGGATGGTCTGGGAATCAGCGTCTTTTTACATGAGTAGAATGTGTCCTTTTATTTAAAATGCATCTCTGGGTTATTTGTGGGGCCTGCCTGGTGTTTTTACATGAGTAGAATGTGGCCTTTTATTTAAAATGTATCTCTGGGTTATTTGTGGGGCCCGCCTGGTGTTTTTACCTGAGTAGAACGTGTGCTTTTATTTAAAATGCATCTCTGGGTTATTTGTGGGGCATAGGAATTCATTCATATTTTTTAAAAAATCGTGAAGCTGAGGCTCCAATACTTTGGCCACCTCATGAGAAGAGAAGACTCCCTGAAAAAGACCCTGATGTTGGGAAAGATGGAGGGCACAAGGAGAAGGGGACAACAGAGGACGAGATGGTTGGACAGTGTTGTTGAAACTACCAGCATGAGTTTGACCAAACTGCGGGAGGCAGTGGAAGACAGGAGTGCCTGGTGTGCTCTGGTCCATGGGGTCACGAAGAGTCGGACACGACTAAATGACTAAACAACAACAACAAGTCCGCCCCCCCCACAAGGTCTGAGGGACAGTGGGCTAGCCCCCTGCTGAAAAAGTTTGCTGACCCCTGATGTACAGCCTGTGTCAGGGAATCTCAGAAAGAATGTTGTTCCTAAACTATACAAGAAAATAGAAATAATCTTGCTCTCTGGGGCTTCAAACGAGTAAGGAACATAACTGAAACTTGTTTCCAGATTTTTCCAGCCATTCAATTAATCAATTATTCAGAGGATTACTAAATGGGGAGGCTAAAGAATTAGCACTGAAGAAATTACAAACATCAGCTACAAAAGGAAAATTTCACTTTAAACTACGTTCTATTATTGCTCCAAAGAAATGGATTCATTTTCATATTCTCATTACACTTGTCATCAAAAGAAAAACACATTTGAGTAGGAACCCTCTGTTTATGCTTCGCATACATGCATCCACGGTTCTGTAATTGATTTAGCAGAATACTGGTTGTTTTGCTCCATGGGAAGCCAAAACACAACATGCAAGGAAATGTACAAACAGCATTCGTTTAATGCAGCATTAATCAGCCTTAAAAATTAGAAAAGCGAGGAACAAAAAGAAGTCAAAAGTCATGAACTGAATTGCAGATAAAAAGAAAAGTGTTTATTAGCCTAGATAATGCCTGGATTCCTAATAAATAGCTAGTGGGCCTGATACTGGCTTTTGAAAATGCATTATGTTACTGTCGCAGTATCACAGTGGGACTGCACTTCATCATCAGCTAGTAGAAAATACTGGTCAGCTAGCATCCAGCCTGAATCTGCAAAGTCCTGCTATTCACCGGGGACTAAAACCCATGATGCCCACTTTGCACTAGGCTGCTGGCAAAGAGGGATGGCAGCATTACAGAGTTTCCCGTTCCACCTGCCAAACATGTGGGAGGGCTGATGTGCCCCTGGCAGCAGCCCTGCCAGCAGCAGCCTATGGAAAGTCTGGAAACGGGGAATTCTAGGGTGGGGAAGGGGAAGAGCAGAGCTGATCTAGGATCCACTGGATCCCAAGCTGACCCCACTGCAATCACACGATTAATATAATAATAATAATAATATCTTTATTGTCATTGCCCCCTTCGGGGACAACGAAATTACTTGACTGCTCCATAAAAACACTAATTAATCAATACAGTATAATACAGCAAGGGAGATTAGATGACTTTCAAAGTCCGGGCTTCCCATTCAGGGCCGAGATCGCTCTGGAGAAGAAGCTGTTCTTAAGACGGCTCGTTCTTGTCTTCATCGTCCTGTATCTCCGTCCCGATGGCAAGAGCTCGAAGAGACAGTGACCAGGATGCGATGGATCTTTTACTATGTCCAGTGCCTTCCTATGGCACCTTGTGGCATAAATCTGCTCTAAGGTGGAGAGTGGGCAGCCAACAATGCTCTCTGCTGCCTTAACAACCCTGCTCAACCCCATCCTGTCCTGGGTAGTTCAGGAAGGTGCAGTGATTTCCCCATGTCCCACTTTCTGACCCAGCCAGTATGAGCAGCAGGGCTGCAGACAGTGTTCCTGGTGCTCCATTAAGCAGCGGCCAGGGTTTGAATCCCACCCTTTCACATTAAGGGCAGGGATCAGGAAGCCTGGGAACCAAAAATGTATTTGCTCTTTAATTTTCTATCCTAATAGCAAAAACAAAACAAAACAAAAAACAGCCCAACTGTGCTGTGTTTTCACCCCGTCTGACTGGCAGCCCTGCACAGAGTTGTAATGAGATACTTCTTATGCATGCATTTCAAATGCTTTCTAAAAGGCTCTAAGCTTCGGCGGTAGCGTGAGCTAAAGTTCCAATCAGATAAATAAAGTGTGCAATAATTACTTCACCAAGCAGCAAGAATGCAGTCAAGAGATAGGTGACAAGATAAAATTAAACCATGAACCACGGGGGCAGATGGCTGGGCTTGGAACTACGTATTTAAAAAAACAACGCCACACTAGATGAAAACCATCTAGCACCGTATTCCGATCATCAAGCTGGCAAACAAACAGGAAATGGCAGGGCTTGTCTCTCTTCCGTTTTTTGTAGCCGTGAAGTTTGCAGTTACCTAGTTTGGTAGACAAACTGTCAAGCTCAAACAACCCCATTTCTACCGGAAGTTCTTCTCTGGTCCAGTATGGTAAATGAGATCTTGCGCATGCACAATCAAGCATTCGTCAGACCCAAGCCAGGTGCTCAGACTTTTAAATATGCTAATCTTTTACTTTTCATGGGTTATGTTTTTATCCAGGATATACAATATTCTGTGGCAAAATAATACTGAGAAAACTGATCTAGCTACTTCACTGAGCCACCAAGATTCTGTGCCCCTGAATATGATTTTTAAAAAACATACACACGCAGAGAGAGAGAGAGAGGGAGGGAGGGATGGAGAAAGAGAGAGGGGGTGTTCTCTATTGCTTTGTTGCTTGTCCTGCTGATCTACAGCTTACTAGCGATTTTGTGCACCTCCAACATGTCGCTTGGATAATGCACTGATGCAGCACAGTGGTATGGTTCTACAGTCAACACCTGCAAAAATATTGACGCCACATTGGCTATTGCTGCTCTACATGAGCATTTGACATTCAGCATTTGATTTTTCCGTGGACATGCAATGTTTTTCAGTATCTGACAGATGACATGCAACTGCAGCGGCATTTGACAAAAGAAACCAGGAAAAATTTAAATGTTGTAAAGGTTCAGCTCCGGGACGTTAATATCGAATGTTGATGCAAAAATTCAAAATCGAAAATCACGGTTGAACATTTTGATTTGGAAATATACCTTCTTGAAGAAACCAGAGGCCTTTCTCCTGGGCATAGTCGGCCAATCGGTGTTAAAAAAGGATAGAACTTTCTTTATGTATGCTACAACAGCAGCAAGAATACTCATCGCAAAGTATTGGAAGACACAAGAGCTACCCACACTGGAGGAATGGCAGATGAAATTGATGGACTATATGGAATTGGCGGAAATGACTGGCAGAATCCGAGACCAGGGAGAAGAGTCGGTGGAAGAAGATTGGAAGAAATTCAAAGACTATTTACAGAAATATTGCAAAATTAAAGAATGTTAGAGTGATGTTGGATTGAAATTAAGTGGCTTCTAGCTGTACAGGCTTTAAAGTTAAAGATAGATTAAGATTAAGGATTAGGTCTAAAAAAGTCAAAAGAAATGGAAAATTGGTTTTTAATAGATTAAAATTCAATGTTATATTATATTAAGATTAAGGATGGGATTAAAAAGGAGGAAAAGGAATTGCTGGACAAACAAATTAAATCGGAATACAAAAGAGGGAGGTATGAGGAGGTCCGGGAAATAAGTAAATGTAAAAGTTGTGATGAAAAGACGGAATTGTTTTTAACTGTTTTCTCTTTTTTCTTTTTGTATCTTGTATGGTGTTTTTTTTTCTTTTTCTTTTTAAATTTCTTTTTTATTAAGATGTTTTTTATGTGAAATTCCAATAAATATCATTTAAAAAAATAAAAATGAACATTTTGATTTGCCCCCTCTCTCAAAATTGCATTTCAGCACTCATCTTGTACAGTCAAGACGTGATATGCACATTTTAGTTACGAAACATTGACGACAGGCTCCAAAATTGGGTAATTTGTCCCCCTGCCTCCCAAAATCAATAAATTGCAGTTCAGTACTGATCTAGTACAGTAAAGTAGTGCCACACAACAGGATTACTGAAAGTGAGCTCAGTGGAGTAAACTCACCAGACTAGAGGGTTCGCATCTCGGCAGGGCAACTTTAGCAGGCAGCACATGACTCCGAGAAACAGTAAAAATATTTTAAGAATGTTTTGAATACACTTGGGACTTTCTTACTAAAGTTTTGTTCTACAGATGTTCAAAACCCAAAGGGCTCATTAGAAGAGTTTGTAAATTAGTCAGGCCTAATCTGCAGTGTGAAAAAATCCATAGAAGCTATGTGAACGCCTGGAGTGAGATATTCTCACAACATATAGTGAGTAATTCCAAAATTGTTCACCAACTGAACACAGTATGTTCTTGTATTATACAATGCTGCATAACCTAAGCAAGCTTTTAGGCCGAGCTGTTCATGAGACACAGCAGTCATGGAAAAAGCACTGAGGAAGTGAAATAAATTTGTTACTCACTTTCACAGGCAAAACCTTTTGTTTGGCTAACCACGCATCTGAATCACCTGAATCCTAGAAGAAAAACCTCTTAAGTAATCCGTAATACATTTGGTTGAATGCAGACCAAGTAAACTGCACTGATCTCCAACTAAGTCATTCTCATGTAAACAGACCCGATATACATTATGAAAGTACAGATTATAAACATTTGAGTGATGCCTCACCGGCCTTTTTACATGTGTTATTTCTGTATTTTCTTGAAGCTTTAAACTATTTCATTATATTTTATCCACTGCATTTGTATTGTTATCATTATCCACCTTAAAGACAATTTAGTGGAAGTGCGGATATAAATTTAATAAATTAAGGAACGTCAAAAATAAACTTGCATAACTTATAAATGTCAAATGTCATTCACAAGCCATGCTGCCTAATTCTGTATCACTGCATTATACTTACACAAATTTTGCTGACTCATCCTCAAGGATGCATTAAAAGCCATTACTGCTCTTCTAACTTAAGGCCCCAATAATTGCCCAATGATCCCTTCAAAACAAAGCTTAAAAACCATTGCTGACTTTACGTATAATTCAAATGCTGCCTGCCTATAAAACTTTACACTGGTGTGGCCCAACATAGCTTAGAGACATCCTACTTCTCTGTGTTCTGTTAAACTTGCTCATATTGGCAAAGAGAGCGCATCTTGTCAGTTGCTGCATATTATGAAACTCCCATCTTGTGGAAATTGCCAGAGCCCTAGCCTCAAAAACAATAGGAATGCAATCCATTTAAGGAGGCACTACGGGGCCCAGTTTAGAAATACGCTAGTCTCTTACATTTATATCCTTGCCTTCCTGCCATGATAGAACCCAAGGCAACATGCATGCGTGAGCATCATGCCTTTGCAATTCGTTCTCACAATGCCCCTTCTCTGCTCCCAACTTGGGACACTATGACTGAAGACTTCCTGCGTTAACCCCAACCCTCTCCCATTTCTCCTGAACCAGAAATCCACGGTGACCGGGATCAGAGCACATCTGACCAGCTCTTAAACCAGCTTCAAGATCCTAGTTTGCTCCAGCCCTGGCAAACGATGGAATTAGATCTAGTAAACCCAGGCAAGACTAGAAGAGAAGACAGAAAGAACAGAACACATGGGCAAAAGGCTTATACACTTCTCAATTTAATAAGTCATGTATACCTGAAGGAGTGTCTCCACCCCCCTGGTCCAGCCCGAACATTGAGGTCCAGCTCTGAGGGTCTTCTACCAGTTCCCTCACTGCGAAAAGCGAGGTTGCAGGGAACCAGGCACAGGGCCTTCTCGGTAGTGGCCCTCCCATCAGATGTCAAGGAAAAAACAACGATCTGACTTTTAGAAGACATCTGAAGGCAGCCTTGTATAGGGAAGTTTTTAATGTTTGATGTTTTTGTGTTTTTAATATTATGTTGGGAGCCGCCCTGAGTGGCTGGGGCAATAATAAATAATTATTATCATTAATTATTATGTACATCCTAAGCAATCCAGTGACCAAGGTTAACCCATCTTGGACTTTGGACTTTAATTGAAAGGCAGAATATGCTTTGTTTAAATAACTAAGTAAATAAATAAGCTGTAGATCTGTTATAATGCAGTATAGTTTGTTTTAGTTTTAAATAAGTGTTGGGATTTGCCCCAAAGCTACATAATATACTTTTTAAATAATGCACTGGCATTAACCCATTGCAGGGCTGGGACTAGCAACTAGTCTGATTTATATGTCTCAAAAGTCCTAAGAATGGGATTTTTTTTCCCCATTTGCACTTAGAGGGAGGTATAATTTTTCCTTCCTCATCCCTGACCAGAAAATGAAACACTCTGAAAAATGTCAGCACAGAGTGCTGGGTGGATGAAAGACTTGTCATTTTGTCAATCCGCCAAGATAGGCAGACTGCATGTAGGAAAATGCCAAGTCAAGGCACAGGGCTCAGCTTAGCCTTCTCTTTGACATGCTATAATCTCGACGGAGCTTGAGGCTTTTCCACATTCGGATCTGGTCTACACATGGAGCAGAATGAGGTGGGAATGAATGGATAGGTTTTAAAGGTAGCACCAGGTTTCAGGTGGGAATCAAGTTTTAGGTCTCCCCTACATCACAAATTCCCTGTAAGTAGAACACTAGCACGACAGGCACCAGGACAGATGAGAACCACTCTTCCTGGTGTTCTAGTGTTGGCTATTGGAAGGGTTTTTAAAAAAATAAAAAATAGTAATAATGGGAGATTATGCAAAAATGGCATTCTATATTATTATTATTATTATTATTATTATTATTATTATACCCCATCCATCTGGCTGGGTTTCCCCAGCCACTCTGGGCAGCTTACAGCATATCTAAAAACTTTTTATTAACATCAAGCATTAAGAACCTTCCAATATAGGGCTGCCTTCAGATGTCTTCTAAAAGTTAAGTAGTTCTTTATCTCCTTGACATCTGAAGGGAGGGCGTTCCACAAGGAGGGTGCCACTACCGAAAACCCTCTGCCTGGTTCCCTGAAGCTTCACTTCTCGCAGTGAGGGAACCAACAGAAGATTCTTGGAGGGGACCTCCATGGGGTGGAACAATGGGGGTGGAGACACTCCTTCAAGTATACAGTGGTACCTCTAATTATGAACTTAATTCGTTCCGGAGGTCCGTTCTTAACCTGAAACTGTTCTTAACTAGGGGCGTGCTTTTGCTAACAGGGCCTCTTGCTGCTGCTGCACCACCGGCACATTCTCATCCATTCTCATCCTGGGGCAAAGTTCTCAACTCAAGGTAACTCTTCCAGGTTAGCAGAGTTTGTAACCTGAGGAGTTTGTAACTCGAGGTACCACTGTATTGGGCTGAGGCCGTTTAGGGCTTTAAAGGTCAGCACCAACACTTTGAATTGAGCTCGGAAATGTACTGGGGTCCAGTAAAGATCCTTTAGGAATGGTGTTATATGGTCCCGGCGGCCACTCCCAGTTACCAGTCTAACTGCTGCATTCTGGATTAGTGTTAGTTTCCAAGTCACCTTCCGAGCCTAGCCTATTCTGGCCCCTCCCGACATTTTGGACTAAAATGCCCATCAGCCATGAGCAATAGTCAGAGATGATGGGAGCTGTAGTCCACACCATCTAGAAAGCACCATGATAGCTAACATGAGCTCATTTTCCTGCCTGTGCAGATCAGACCTCTCCCATGCAAAATATCCTGCTCCACTGCATCCTGAATTGGCACAGTCCGGGTAGAAGAGAATGCTTTGCCATTTGAGTCATTTATAGGAATTCAGACACCTAGCAGCAGAATTTCTGGGTAACCTGAAGATTTTGGGTGCCCAACAAATTATTTTGGATCAGTGATATTCTGCACATGCAGCCAGAAATAATCCAACACTTACAAGTGATTAAATTATTCTGGTCCCTTCTCATACTTGGGTGAATCCAAGTGCTTAGATACTCTTCCTTGGAGTATTTAAGTGTTTTGAGAAGCTTCTTTCCAATGGTGGTCCAAATTAATTGTTAAAAATAACATCGCACCCTTTCCAATCTGTTATTGTCACTCAATGTAATTATAATAAGTTTGGGGAAACTGCAAACATGTCTCAGCAGCCATAATATCATTACTATGGAAACACTAACAAGGAATAACAGTCTTGGAGGCTTTTTCAATGCATACTAATTTAACTACCCATTATCTGCAATAGAAACTTGTGCAAGTCGATGTTTTCATGATACTGAGTTTCAGAATTTTTGTTCCCACAGTGCACACTTAGTAAGGAGGATGTGCTAACTTCTGGTGCTTACTTCACAGTGGAGCTATGAGTGACTTAGTGGAGAGTTGCATATTACAGTCAGGATCCAAAGAATTAAAACTAGCACCTCAGCCCCAATTCAAATTTAGATGTGCGTCGCTCAAACGCAAGGTCCTTGGTGTCACAAACACTTCGTGTTTTGCAAATCGTTTAGAAACTCAGGAGTAGTTTCAAAAGCAGCTTTGTGATATGCCATGGGAGCAGATATTGTTCAAAGTGAAAAAGCAGAGGGAAAATCACAGTGGCTGTACACAAGTCCCTGGGAATGCCAAAAGAAGTTCCCGGCCTCTACTGTGATGGATGTGGGAGTAAGCGATTCAAGTTTACTACAATTCAGAGTCATGCATCAAGAATTACACGGCACCGTTGTTGCATCTGCATTACGATACATGCAGCTGAAAAACTCAACATTTTGCAGAAATGTTGTATACAAGTCAGGTCTGATGAACTTGCTTTTAAATTTCATCAAATTGCTCAAAATAATAAATGTTTGTTGTTTATTATTTAAGGGATTTCTGCCCCAACTTTGAAGACAGCCCCCCCCCACAATAAAGCAATGCCAAAAGAATTAATAAATCATAAAATCACATAAAATCCAATACAGTGGTACCTCGGGTTAAGTACTTAATTCGTTCCGGAGGTCCGTTCTTAACCTGAAACTGTTCTTAACCTGAAGCACTACCACTAATGGGGCCTCCCGCTGCCGCCACGAGATTTCTGTTCTCATCCTGAAGCTCTTAACCCGAGGTACTATTTCTGGGTTAGCGGAGTCTGTAACCTGAAGCATCTGTAACCTGAAGCATATGTAACCTGAGGCACCACTGTAAACTGTTTACTAAAAACCACCTGCCCAATTAATGAGCAGCAACAATACTCTCTTAGGAGTACTGGGTTAGAGTATTAGAGTTAGCGTTCTATACAACTAAGTAATACTTCCCCCTACTGAAATAAATGGACTTAACTTAATCATGACCACTAATTTCAATGAATCTACTCTGAGTATCACATAATTGGATATAACCCTGGGAGGGAACCACCTTCTAATCCTAATCCCTGACATATTATGGCCAGTCACAGATAAAATACTCCTGGCCCTTGCCAGGAAATTGCACAATCTCCCAAAGAAATGTAATACCTCGGTTTTCAAGCGTCTCGGAAGCCGAACGATTTGGAACCCGGACGCCGAAAACCCAGAAGTGAATGCTTCCGCTTTCGAACATGCCTTGGAAGTCGAACGGCTTCCAAGGCGCTTTTCTCTATTGAAACTACCGACTGCCCATTGTGCCTCGGTAGCTGAACATTTCGGAAGTCAAACCGTCTTCCGGAACAGATTATGTTCGACAACCGAGGTTCCATTGTACGTTGTTCTTATAGCATTGCATCCAATGTTGCATGAACAGAAAGCAGCTTGCACAACTGATCTTTCCTGTCCCCTCCTCTCTTTTGCAGTTGCCTGAAAATCGCCCCTACCCTCCCCCCCCCAAAAAAAAACCTCCCCAGCGGCTTTGTGCTCCCTACCAAATATCCTGAACTATGTCATTCAGGCCTGCAGTGGGATGGGAGAACGACTGGAAAAACCAGTGGAAAAATGTCCATCCCTTGGTCCCACTGTAGTTCTGGATGACACAGTCCATGATGTTCGGTAGCCCCATCCCAACCCTCTGGAAAGGCTTTTGGGGATATACTGGGGACTATATGGGGAGACAAGGACGCGGGTGGCGCTGTGGGTTAAACCACAGGGCCTAGGACTTGCCGATCAGAAGGTCGGTGGTTCGAATCCCCGCGACGGGGTGAGCTCCCGTTGCTCGGTCCCAGCTCCTGCCAACCTAGCAGTTTGAAAGCATGTCAAAGTGCAAGTAGATAAATAGGTACCACTCCAGCGGGAAGGTAAACGGTGCTTCCATGTGCTGCTCTGGTTCGCCAGAAGCAGCTTAGTCATGCTGGCCACATGACCCAAAAGCTGTCTGCGGACAAACGCCGGCTCCCTCGGCCTATAGAGCAAGATGAGCGTGCAACCCCAGAGTCAGTCATGACTGGACCTAATGGTCAGGGGTTCCTTTACCTTTATATGGGGAGTCAGGGAACAGAACAATCCATCTGCCTGTACATTAGATCATCAGGAAGGTTTCCCTTTTTTCAGATCTGGGTACAGCAGACAAATGAGCAAACATGAGGAAAGCAAACTGTCTAGGATGAAGCTGAGATGTGTGGAGCTAAGGATAAGATGCAAATCTGCAAGGGCTTGCAATGGAATTTTTGTAGAGGATGACCTGACTTATCCTGTAATTCCGCTATCATGCACCCAATTTGTAGGAGGACATTTTGGACAAGGATCAGGCTTATTAGCCATTTATAGACCCAACAAAACCCATGAAGATATACTCGGGGAGGCTGTAATCTTTATTTGTGAAAGGCTTATGATGAGACTATGATGATAGGAAGCTTTTGATGATAGAAGGTTTAATGACACAGTTATTCACACAAAGCCAGGCCAAAGTTTGTTGGAATATGCTGATTTCTACTGGAACCGGATTAAAGTAGCAGGCAAGGAAGCTGATCCTTAAAGCTTTATGGAAAATGTATAACTCTTCCTTCTGAAAGCACATATGAGTCGCTCTAACACATAGGATTCCACTCCCCCCTCGTGTAATACCTGCTGGGTTGTGTTATAGCTTTATTGGCTGAAATAATAAATATTTAACAACCCATACGGAAGAAAAGGGCCATGGAAAGATGAGTCAAGTATAAAATTGCTTTAAAACCTAAATGTAAATTAACAAAAGGCCCCAAGGACCTGAATCAGAAGTGGGTAAAGGTGGCACGTCTTTCTTATATATATTACAAAGGCAACATTTGCAGACGTATAACTTAAGCAATTTACCATTATGCAATGTAGAACACAGCAATGGCAATTTATCTAAACGCTGCTTTCAGAAAACCCAGTTGCACATTCACAATAAGTTAATAGCACAAATCGCATATGTGAGGAAAGGTACATTTCAGAGATCTGCTGTCCTGGGACCACTTATGTGAGGTTAATCCTGCACTTAATGATGTGTAGCTGGGAGATGACTTTCCAGAGCTTGATGTGGAATATTTCCCCTCCTGCGATTCTATACCGCTCGGAGTTCACTAGCAGCAGGAGGACAATTTGGTAATTTTTTGATCCAGGAACAAGAAAGCACTATGTAGACAAGCATGAACTAGTCAGCGTCTCAGTCATGCCACAACACTGTTAGAGAGCATTAGTGAGCAGCGTCTGACTAGTTCAGATATAAGCAGAATTTGGTTTCATGTGCTGCAATAAAGCTTGGATTCTCCCTTCCCCAGTCTACCATTGGAGATCAGAAACAAACCACAGTTCCCTGTGAACCCCAACCCCAAGAAACTGTGGTCGGTTGGTTGGTTTTAATGAGCCTTCCCCCTCCATATGTTCTGGACTACAGCTGCATTAGCCCTGACCCCTGCCTATGCCAGTGGTGGCCAAACTTGCCCCTCCAGCTGTTTTTGGACTACAACTCCCATAATCCCTAGCTAACAGGACCAATGGTCAGGGATGATGGGAATTGTAGTCCCCAAAGAGCTGGAGGGCCAAGTTTGGCCACCACTGGCCTATGCTGACTGAGGCAGCTGGGAGTTTTAATCCAAAAACATATGGGGGCACCCAGTTGGGGAGAGCTGATTTAAACTCCAGTTAATGAAATTACACTAGGAATAAACCATAGTTCCAGACCCTGGCTTGTTCTCTCTAACCATGTTATAAACCAACCACAGTTATCCAAGTTCACATGCAATAGGATACCACAAGAGAGGAGGAGAGAGGAACGTGAGCCCAAGATTTGCTGCCGCTCTTTCACACAGTGGGAAACTGTGGTTTCTAGTTACATGTGAACCAGGCCAAAAAGCCACAGTTGCCAGTGCACCTTATAGTCTAATAACTGAGGCTCGAAGACACTCAGCTGTACCTCATCACTCTTGTACCTATTGGATAACAATGATGGCTTGCTCTACAGGGTTGTTGTAAGGGTTATTTAGTTAAATAATATTAAACAAGAAGAGTAGACTTTTTACAGCAAAACCCAGGTACGGTTGCTTCAAAAATAGCATTATTTTTTTCCAGAAAGTCTGCCTGAGTCACCTGGCTTTTGATATTCTGCAGCATCTCCCCTGGAAAACAATACACAAACTATGAAGCACCCAGATGCAATTAATTCAAATAACTTTTCCTTCTCCTGCAGCAGTTTTATTAAGAGAAAGAACTAGATTTTCTTCCAGATCTGAGCTTGTAGGCGTCACTTGCCTCCTCACTTTACGCAGCAAAGGCATATCTATTGTTATACTAAAAGGAGAAGCTATTTATAGCTGAGTTATCCAATGCTCTTAGCATGTTCTTCTATCTTCACAAAAGTGTTCACATTTAATAGAAAATCAAGTGCTGCGGTTCCTACGTAAATTATTTCCCTTATGAAAGCAAGGCTTCCCTTCCACACCTAACGCAAAATGGGTTTATTTTTAAGCCTAAGGGCCAAGCTCCAAAGGAGTGCGCAGAAACCAAGGTATTGCAGTTTTTCCTCTTCTTGGTCAAACAACCCTGAATAGGAACACTTTGTTGAATGTTCTCCTTGCCCACTTCTATTTTGCAAAGCAACTGTGAGACCATGCCCAACCCTATCAGAGCTACGACTGATTCCCACAAGCATCTGTGATGTTACTTGATGTGATGTGCCCACTGCAGAGTAAAATGTCTCTAGGTTCTGCAGGGACATCACCTACCTGAGCTGCCGGATGAATCCCCCTGATCTGCTTGGGGCTTGAGCTGCTCCAGCACGACAAGATAAATCTTTGCATCATCAGCACACATTGCTCACCTCCACATCAAACATTTAAAGCACTTGTACACCCCTTTAGGGACGCGGGTGGCACTGTGGGTTAAACCGACTCTGGGGTTGCGGCGCTCATCTCGCTTTATTGGCCGAGGGAGCTGGCATACAGCTTCCAGGTCATGTGGCCAGCAGGACTAAGCCGCTTCTGGCGAACCAGAGCAGTGCACGGAAACACTGTTTACCTTCCCGCCGGAGTGGTACCTATTTATCTACTTGCACTTGACATGCTTTCGAACTGCTAGGTTGGCAGGAGCTGGGACCGAGCAACGGGAGCTCACCCCGTCGCGGGGATTCAAACCGCCAACCTTCTGATCAGCAAGCCCTAGGCTCTGTGGTTTAACTCACAGCACCACCCGTGTCCCGGCTTTAAAATAGGATCGGACAAATTCATGGAGGAGAGGAGCATAGCCTTGATGGCTGTGTTCTCCCTTCACTGTCGGAGGTGGTATCCATCTGAATGCCAGTTTCTAGAAACCACAGGATGAGAGGGTGCTGCTGTGCTCAAAACCTGCTTCCCACGGGCATCTGGTTGACCACCAGGATGCTGGACCAGATGAGTCCTCTGGTCTGATTCAGCAAGCTCTTCTTATGAACTCATAGGTACTCAGATCGCTAGCTGTTTACAAGCCTGGCAGTGACACTTCTCCACAGGCTAAGAAGGAAATGATGACTTCTCTTCAGCGACATGTGCAAACATAACGCTGGAACCTATCGTGAAGCAATGAAACCACGTGAGCCGCTCTTCCAAGCTAGCATTGTACAAACTTTCCCTACCCAAATATTTCCTCCCTGCATGCCTTCCATAAGCACTTGGCACTCAACCTTGGCCTTCTGCATTTTCGCACTTCAGGCAACCCCTCCCTTTATTATATAATTAAATAATCTCCATTAACATCACTACTGGCATTGCATCAGACAGACGTTCCAACTGGTAATTAAATCCAACTTCTAAACGATAGGATACAGAGGAAAGCAAAATGTTATATTGTCAGCATGTGACAATAATGTAAGTGGATCTCATCTTTACATGACGTATCCTGAAAGATCATCTAGAAAGCCATTTGCTGAATTAAACAGTTCAGACAATCTTCCGTATGCATGCAGAATATTATTTTTTTCAGATTGCTACCGGCTGCACTACTGACGTTCCCAGTAGGTGTGAGTGGGAAGAGTCCGTCCTGTCCTTGCAGAACAAGTGGATATAAAAATTATGGGATGCATTGATTATGCAAACATTAACTTGTCAAGTCAGTGCAGCTCAAGGCCAAGGTAAACAAAAAAAAGGAATAACTCTCCCCCTTTCTGTCCTATGTTATCATGCCCTTACAATATTATTTTCCTCCTCGCCAAGATTTATTGAATGAAGATAACAATGTTTCTACCAAGTTCTCCCTCTGTATAAAGTCAAACCTGGAATTTTTTAATTGTCTTAACTGCTTCCATCTATTGCTTGAATGACTGTGCATTAAGTGTTTAAAAACAAAACCAAATGTCATTTGATTCTTTTCTTTTTTCTCTCTCTCTCCTTAAGAAAAATAAAAGACAAACCCTAGAAAAGTACCTGGTTTTAAGCAATTTCTAATCTAGGGTAGTGCAATTACACCACATTGCGTGATATCCAAAGTTTGTGGCATCCTGCTGAACTTTCTTCCAATGGAGATTCAGCAGGAAACATTGCTTTTCCACTTTTAATAGTGGAATAGTTGCGGTTTGATCTGACGTAGTTAGGAGTGAGTTTGAAGCTGACTGTCTGCACCTTTGGTCGCATGTCGCTGTTATGAGAGAGTGCAGGGTTTTCTTTTCAGCACTAATGGCAGGTTGTGCCCAAATTGAGAGAGGTTCTGTGGTTGCTGTCATGCTCCATACACATTCTTGGGTTCCTCCAGTTATGAACATGTTGACACACCGGGCAATAGATATAGGACACGATATAGATTTTCATCTTTGGGGAAAACTTTGGAAGAGTGATCTGAAATTTACAACATGTTATTCCTTGAAGGAGAATGTCAGGGAACTGACATCGGAGCTAGAGGTGGAGGGAAGGCTCTCTAATGATGCTGGAGAAGGGCCCAGCAGGGAGAGAGGCAGCTCAGCAGATGGGGAAGCAATTCAGTGCAACACCAGGAATAAGGAGGGGCAGATGGGGGAATCGGAGAGAGGGCTCCCAGACTCTTCACCGGACACCAGCGGGGAGAGCACTGGTCCTCCGCTACCCACGCCCTCCCTGCGCAGGAGACTTCCGCGCAGAGAAAGTAGGAGGAGACTGGGTGTCAAACAACTTTTATGTTGGAAAAGGTTTAAGAAACGCCCACTGACGGATTCTGCTAGCAACTGAGGCAGCCACGAATTGAAGGGCAGAAAGGTTTAACAAGGCAACATAGCCAGGAGAGGTGGCAACTTATGCACGAGCAACCCCATACCATTATAGAGAACTACCTGAAAATGATTTACAGATGGTATCTAACTCCGATGAGACTTGCTAAGATTGGTAAGTCTGAATCAGGTAAGTGTTGGAGATGTAATGAGACTGAAGGTATGTTCATTCATATGTGGTGGACCTGCAGAAGGGTAAGAGAGTATTGGGAAATAATTTATAATGAGCTGAAAAAAGTGTTTTAAAATACTTTTTTTTAAAAAAGAGTCCTTTTTGTTGGGGATTAACACAGTTGGAAATTTCTAGGTGTCAAAAAAGGCTATTTATGTATGCCACTACTGCAGCCCGTGTTTCGTTAGCCAAAAATGGAAAACGAATGAGGCCCCAACCAAAGAAGAATGGCAACTTAAACTGATGGAAAATGTGCAGCTTGCAGACCTAAGATATAGAATAAGAGAACATGAAATACATACGTTTAAGGAAGATTGGAAAATATTTATTGATTATATGGAGGGAAATTGTGTATATCGGAAAACATGGGCGGCATTAAGATAAATTCAACAGTGTAAATAAGTTTTGGTGGATGTTATAATAGAATACTGAATAAAATATGCAGGGATTTATGTTGCGCAAAATGAACCATGGAAAGAGAGGAAGGGAAGTCATTGATATTTTAAGTGAATATTATAAAATGTAAAACAGAAATTTAATAAAAATTATAACAAAAAAAGAGAGTTATGAACATGTATGTATGAAATTGACGCATAATAGTCCAGAATTCTAATCTTGTGGGAGTATAGATTAGAAGAGGAACTACATATCTGCAAGGACTATGGATAACATGATTATTGCGATGAAAAAAATTTTCTGCAGCTAATTATTGCTGTCATTAGCAGTACTTTGCCTCAGTACCATCCTCTCCATCTGCCATAATTCTCCTCTAAACCAAGCTCATAAACTGGGAGGCTCACAACATTCAAAGGTAAGTGGCAGAAAACAAATGTTTCCCAAACTATGCTCACCCATCCAATCCCCTCCACAAATGAAAAGGCTGAGGATCCATTCTGGATCTTTCACAAAAGGCGGATCTTTTGCAGGAGAAGAAAAGGCCTTTTTCTGGTACACTGTTCTGGAATACTAGCTGAAGAATGACAGCACCGTGTGTCAGCATGTGAAAAATCCCCACCTCCCTCAGAAAAGGAAGAAAGAAAAAGAAACAGCAACTAAATTGGTAAGTGCAGGAAAGTCCTAGCTCTAGATAAGGAGGAAGACAGAAGGAATGCAACAAATTATGCCAAACACAATCCGTATTGAACACTGTAAAATAAGAACAACTCCCATGACAATCAGTGTTAGTATCTAAATATCAGCAATGAATGAGGAACACCGGGACCACTCTGAGGAGCTCAGGCTTACATCTGGTTGTGTTCTTCCATATTTAGCAGAACATGAAACAACTGTAATTTTCTAAAGGAAAATTAAGCACAGGTTAACCAGTGAAATCACAAAGGGTTTTCCCCTGAAATCACATGAGGATTAGCCAGGGAGTGGTGAGTCTGTGGTTCTCCAGATGTTGGTGGGACTGCAGCTGTCATCATCTCTACCCATTGGGCGTGCTGACTGAGGTTGATTGGCACTGGGACTCCAACCACATCTGGAGGGATGCAGGTTCCACACCCATTTCTCTAGGCAAATGTGCTGATGAGTTGGGAGTTACATTTACAAGAGACAAAAACCTGTTGACCATCATTGCCAGCAGAAGTGCATACAGACTTAGGCTCAGCAATGTGCTACACTCCCATCAAAACTCTTTTGAGGTCAACTCAGCACAGGATTAACAAGGGCACTTAGGCTACATTTTTAATAATATTTTATTTATCTTTCAGGAAAACGACAGGGACACCGTCCAAATGTTGATATTACTTTGTCAAATCTATGGCAGATCTAAGGCATGTGACTTATTACTTTGTTATTCTCAGTGAGCTAAGCAAACAAAACTTAAGACTCTATTTAACTTCTGGCACATGGAAGTCTGAAATTCTAGAAACAAAGTGTCTTTATATGAAGTACAGAAAATGTGTTGCAGTAAGATAAAAGAGCACACTTATTTTTTAAAAGTAGTGCAGTCTACAGATAGGTTGCTTTAATTAACCTGACGCTAAATTAATGAATGGTTATATTCTAAAACCTGAAACGACTCTTTTTTGAGGCAAGCGATATATATACACTGTCAGTCAAAATATTTTAAAAAATACAAGAAACAAAAAGAAATGAAAATATTAAGAAATTTGCCTAGATAAATAGATTGTGGCAAATGTCTATAACATAGACAGTAAATGTCTTCAGAGACTACAACATAACCCACAAACCGTAATCCACAAACTACAAACCATGGTTTGGGGACAATTTGCATGTTCTCAAAGGGCTCCGTGATATTTTACCCAAGAGGGTCAGGTTACTATGGAGAACTGCTGTTTGTGTACTGATATAGTGGCAGATTCCATTGTTCACGGTAGATGAACATACGACTACAATTGCCATTGAGAAAGTACAAAGCTATCCATTCTCAGGCTGCTTTGAGACCACATTGAGTCCAGCCTTCTTGCAAAATGTAAACTGGTCCTTAGTTTTTAAAAAATCAAAAAAGGTCTTGAATTTGTCGATTACCAATTTATCTCTAGCATAACCAAATAGGTTCTGAATTAATAATGTATCTTACAGTGAGTGTCCAAAATTTGACGAATATTGGATTTATGTGCAAATATTAAGACTCACCCCAGATGAATTATGCTGTGCCTGGAGAGAAACTATTGTCTCACTTTTGGGACATGAAAAGCAAATGCTGACAATCAGCATCTAGGTGCCTGCCAGCATCTACCAGCATGTTTCTGAAATGTCAGACATTTGCAAAATTTGTCTGGGATTGCCTGCATTCATGTGTGAACAACAACATTCATCCATTTTTGAGCACTCACTGTAACATCTACACATATATGCACGAGAAACAGGCAATTGATATGCTGATGGGCAAACCATGTTTATACATACACACGCAGAGGAACATAAAAGCAATGGTGTGATACTCCCCCCTGAAAAGTAATGGCCTCATTCAGATGTAATGAGAGGGCGCTACAGGGAGCCTCAGCCATGTGCAGTCTCCCGTCTCCTCCTCTTCCTCCAGAACAGCTGCTAGGAGGCATTCAAACTCACTTCCATTTTGTCTTAACTGCAGCTTGCTGTGTTGCCCAAACCCACACAAACTTGGGGCTAATCTTTAACTGTGGTTTCTTGAAGCATGTAAACGTCAAGCCATCGTTTACGAAGCTGGTTTGTTTCAACTAACCATAGTTAAACCTGATTGAGGGTTCAAGTGACACATTGGGTTCATCGAAAATGGAAGGAGAAGCCCCAGATTTCTCCATGGCTGCACCGGAGTAGGGGACAAATACAACCCCTGTGATTATGAAATACGGTAGTCTGTCATGTGCCAGGAGAGGACATGCAGCCAGGCACTGTGGCATTATTGACTCTGGGTGGTTATAAACTTCGTGGCCACAATATTAGACATGTGCATGTGAGTGTGGCAGTAGAATCACACAAATGAGGTGGGCATGATTTTTAAATACTTGAGACCTCAATGGACTGATTTCTCTGTCCACGTGACTGTTGCTGCTATAGCATGGATTTTTATTTATTAAGCCTTATTAAAAAGCAGAGACATCACCTTACCAACAAAGGTCCGTATAGTTAAAGCCATGGTTTTCCCAGTAGTGATGTATGGAAGTGAGAGCTGGACCATAAAGAAGGCTGATCGAGGAAGAATTGATGCTTTCAGATTATGGTGCTGGAGGAGACTCTTGAGAGTCCCATGGACTGCAAGAAGATCAAACACATCCATTCTTAAGGAAATCAGCCCTGAGTGCTCACTGGAAGGACAGATCGTGAAGCTGAGGCTCCAATACTTTGGCCACCTCATGAGAAGAGAAGACTCCCTGGAAAAGACCCTGATGTTGGGAAAGATTGAGGGCACAAGGAGAAGGGGACGACAGAGGATGAGATGGTTGGACAGCGTTTTCGAAGCTACAAACATGAGTCTGACCAAACTGCGGGAGGCAGTGGAAGACAGAAGTGCCTGGTGTGCTTTGGTCCATGGGGTCACGAAGAATTGGACACGACTAAACGACTAAACAACAACAACATTTATTAAGGAGGGAGGAGTACACAAGTCCAAGATTTGGACCACTGAACATTAAACCATGCTTGTTGCTGCTTCCAAACACAACCGAAGAGTGAACACGATATTTGCTTGGTTTCTGCTCTTCCACAGGATATGAAGGAGAAATATCGTTCCAGGTTGCTAGCGGAACGAAGTCCAAATGTCCTTAATGGCAATAAAAGAACAGACAGATTCCAGTTCATTGCGGCTCTCACAAAGAAACCGCCCGAGTTTGCCAAATTATTTAATTGTTACAAAAATAAGGTTTCTAACTCAGTGGGTAAAGGTGAGAATATGCAAGTCATCTCCTGCATCTCAGTTTCAGGGCAGAACTGATTAAAGGAAATGAGGAATCATTCGAGTTAGACTGCACCAGCTGAACCAATTGTATGCAAATGATATGACACAGTTTTAAGGGACAACGTCCAGCAGCACAAATCACCAAATATATTTTGCAGAGCAAAACCTGACTCCCATGTAATAATGATCTTTGGAAAACATAGTTTTTAATTTAATGTAAATACCACAAGCTTTTGATTTTGACACACAAGAAAAAAGTACATATAAGATAAGCTCTGGAGAACAAATACTTATGGTGGCAACAACTTTTAACCTAAATTGTATTTTTATTCCATTTTTTCACCTTCTATTTCTCCTCAGGAGAATGATAGTGGTGGAGAAATGAACTAGCTATTCTAGTCATCAGGAGGCGTTAAGCCCTGTCTACCTAATCACAGGGGTTATTTGCTACATTTTCCTGCTACCTCTCCATTAAATTTCACAACAGAAGCTTTTACATCTGAGCATATAAAAAACAGAAATCCAGAGGTATATTTACACAGGCAGCCGATGTAATGGCGGCTAATGCCATATACCAGAGAAGAAAGCAATGCAGCTTTTCTTTGTAAGTCTCCTTTTAGCCACAGTCTGCTCTGTGCAATAATGCATCCCTTCTGAGCAGCTCATATTTCAATCCATATAAACTGAGTTTCAATCCATAAATCAAGTCTGCTCCCAGAAACCCAAAATAGTAGCCACAGTAAGGCTGTTATTAGTTAATGCTGCTTCACAAACTGTCCACGTACTGAAAAGCAAAACAACGCAGGTCCTAGGAATTTGGACAGCCCTGCAATATTTGCACACCCCTAATGGGGCTTTCCCATCCCCTCCCAGTCCAATTATTCAGGCCATAACCAGAAGTAAACAATCAGTTCCAGAAATAAGGGGATGCCATTGCTTTTGACTTTCTCAGGCCACCAGATCACATTCCTGTGCATAGGCTATGAGCTGCTTCTCCCGATGGGCTGACCTCCAAGTACTATAAGACATTAAAAGATTATTTGATACAACCTTTGATGGAGGTCAGCAATGAAATTATGGAGGGGAAGAGGGCACCGGAGTCGTGGAAGGAAGCGTTCATCACATTAATACCAAAGTCGGAAGCTGAAAAGACACAACTTAAGAACTACCGTCCCATCTCTCTTTTAAATGTGGATTACAAAATATTTGCAGACATTTTGGCAAATAGATTTAAAAAAGTTTTAAATGAAGTAATTCATAAGGACCAGGCCGGCTTTCTCCCAGGTAGACATCTGTTTGCTAATACAAGGAACATTATTGACATTTTGGAACTTTTGCAAACAGACATAAATACAAAAGCAGTTTTAATTTTTATAGACGCGGAGAAGGCCTTTGACAATATCTCCTGGAAATTTATGATGGGAAATTTAAAAGAGATGGGAGTGGGACGGGGTTTTGAGAATGGGATTGAGGCGATATATTCAGAACAGAAAGCTAAATTGATAGTTAATAATGTGGTTACAGAAGAGTTTAAAATTGAAAAAGGGACACGACAAGGTTGCCCTATTTCCCCTTTGTTATTCATTTCGGTTCTGGAAGTGCTATTGAACATGATTAGAGGGGATCGGTTGGTGGAAGGAATTCAGGTCGGTCAGAAACAATATAAATTAAAAGCTTTCGCAGATGACCTGGTTTTGACCTTGCAGAAGCCAGAGCCCAGTACGAAAAGAGTACTACAACTGATTAATGACTTTGGTCGGGTGGCTGGATTTAAACTAAATAAACAGAAAACTAAGGTTTTGGGGAAAAATTTGACTGATACAGAGTCAGAACGGTTTCAGAATGAGACGGAACTCAATGTGGTTAAAAAAGTAAAATACCTAGGGGTAAACATAACATCAAAAAATCTAAGTCTATTTAAGGACAATTATGAAAAATGCTGGACAGAAATTAAGAGAGACTTAGATAGTTGGTCAAAATTGAAACTTTCTTTGTTAGGCCGAATTGCTGCTATCAAGATGAATGTATTGCCAAGGATGTTGTTTTTATTTCAAACACTTCAGGTTTTGGACAAAACGGAGTGCTTTCAGAAGTGGCAGAGAGACATTTCTAAGTTTGTCTGGCAGGGCAAAAAGCCCAGAATTAAGTTTAAGATATTAACCGATGCAAAACAAAGAGGGGGCTTTGCCCTGCCAGACTTAAAGTTGTATTATGAAGCCGCAGCGTTCTGCTGGCTAAAAGACTGGCTACTTCTTGAAGACACTGATGTGTTAGATTTGGAAGGGTTTAACAATGCCTTTGGATGGCATGCATATTTATGGTATGACAAGGTTAAAGCAAACAAGGCCTTTAAGAACCATATTGTCAGAAAATCATTGTTTAATGTCTGGACAAAATATAAAGACTTGCTGGAAAATAAAACACCAAGGTGGCTTTCACCTTTGGAAGCCAAGGCCCGAAAAAGACCCAATATGGAGGCTAAATGGCCAAAATATTGGGAAATACTAGAAAAGGATGGAGACAATTGGAAATTGCAGAGTTTGGAGAAAATGAAAGACAAAGTGCGAGATTGGTTACATTACGCTCAGATTAAAGAAGTTTTTAAAAATGATAAGAAACTAGGGTTCCAGGTGGAGAAATCGAAATTAGAAACAGAATTGTTAGAACCAAAGATTAAGGTACTTTCAAGGATGTATAACTTGCTGTTGAAATGGAATACACAAGACGAAACGGTTAAATCGGCTATGATAAGGTGGGCACAGGACATTGGGCATAATATCATGTTTGAGGACTGGGAGAGGTTGTGGAGTAATGGATTGAAATTTACTGCATGTAACGCTCTGAAAGAAAATGTAATGAAAATGATTTATAGATGGTATATGACCCCAGTCAAACTTGCTAAAATTTACCACCTGTCTGATAATAAGTGTTGGAAATGCAAAGAGTGTGAGGGAACGTTCTTTCACCTCTGGTGGACTTGCCCTAAAGTGAAGGCGTTCTGGGAAATGATTTATAATGAACTGAAAAAGGTATTTAAATATACCTTCACTAAGAAACCAGAGGCTTTCCTTTTGGGTATTGTCGGCCAAGGGGTGGTAAAGAAGGACCAGACATTTTTTATGTATGCAACAACAGCAGCAAGGATACTTCTCGCAAAACACTGGAAAACTCAAGATCTACCCACACTGGAAGAATGGCAGATACAACTGATAGACTACATGGAACTGGCTGAAATGACCGGCAGAATCCGTGACCTGGGAGAAGAGAGGATTGAGGAGGACTGGAAGAAATTTAAGAACTATTTACAAAAGTATTGTAATTTGAGTGAATGCTAAATAAGATGCTAGATCAAAATAACTGAGCACCACTAAATTTAGAAGTTTTTAAGAAAACAAGTAAGACTGTGAAATTTAGCTCCTTCTGAGAATTATAAGATTATGAAATATAGAAGGGATATAAGAATTTAAATAAGATGATAAATTGCTGACAAAACTTTACAACGATGAAAGTGGGAGCGGGAGATGTGAGGAAGTCCAAAGAAAATGTGAAAATATGTTAAGATCAATGTTATATTGCTTATTATGTTTATTTTTATTGTAAAACCTAATAAATTGCTTTAAAAAAAAAAAAAAATATGAGCTGCTTCTCCCATGCCCATCCACAAACATCATCAATAACAAAACTGTCCAAAGCCAATTTGCAAAAAATTCAAAAGGCGCTCCGTCATTGAGGGAGAAATCCTATACACAAGAAGCCGCCTTAGAGCAAGCCAGTGCAAATTAAGCCAGCATAAAGTTACACTCAACATCCACCAAGCTCAGCTGGGAGGGAAGAGATAGGCTGGCATTTTTTGATTCTGTGTCCGGCTGAGCTGAAGGTGCAGGAGAGTTGGAACAGACCACAAGGTTAATCTAATCCCACCCCTTGCAATGCAATAATCTTTTGCCCTGATCTTTTGCCCAACGTGGGTCTTGAACCCACGACCTTGAGATGAAGAGTCTCATGCTCTACAAACTGAGCTGATGAACCCTTTCTCGCTGAAGAGGACGGGAGTACATCCATACCACAGAGGCAATGTCACTTAGCTCGGCTATATACAGTTAAAACTCGGAAAATTAGAGTATCATGGAAAAGTTCATTTATTTCAGTAATTCAACTTAAAAGGTGAAACTAATATATGAGATAGAGTCATGACATGCAAAGCGAGATACGTCAAGCCTTTATTTGTTTTAATTGTGATGATCATGGCGTACAGCTGATGAAAACCCCAAATTAACAATCTCAGAAAATTAGAATATTAAATGAAATGAGCAAAACAAGGACTGCAAATAGAGCAATACTGGACCTCTGAGAAGTAGAAGCATGCATATGTACTCAGTACTTGGTTTGGGCCCCTTTTGTATCAATTACTGCCTCAATGTGGCGTGGCATGGATGCTATCAGCCTGTGGCACTGCTGAGGTGTTATGGAAGACCAGGAAGCTTCAATAGCAGCCTTCAGCTCTTCTGCATTGCTCGGTCTCATGTCTCTCATCTTTCTCTTGGCAATGCCCCATAGACTGTCTATGGGGTTCAGCTCATGCGAGTTTGCTGACCAATCAAGCACAGTAATTTCATGGGCACTGAACCAGGTTTTGGTACTTTTGGCAGAGCGGGCAGGTGCCAAAGTCCTGCTGGAAAATGAAGTCAGCATCCCCATAAAGCTTGTCTGCCGAAGGAAGCATGAAGTGCTCCAAAATCTCCTTGTAGATGGCTGTGTTGACCCTGGACTTAACACCAGGGACCAACACCAGCTGATGACATGTGGACCAACACCAGCTGATGACATGGCTCCCCAAATCAACACAGACTGTGGAAACTTCACACTGGACTTCAAGCATTGTGTGCCTCCCCATTCTTCCTCCAGACTCTGGGTCCTTGGTTTCCAAATGAGATGCAAAAGCTGCTCTCGTCAGAAAAAAGATTTGGGGAGCCATGTCATCAGCTGGTGTTGGTCTACTGTGCTTCATTAAGTATATTAGTTTCATATATTAGTTTCACCTTTTAAGTTGAATTAGTGAAATAAATGAACTTTTCCACGATATTCTAATTTTCCGAGTTTCACCTGTACACAGTGTCTAACGTCTAACCCTTGGAAGCGGGTTGAGACATCCACATTACTGTGGAAGGAAGAACTGCCCAAAGGGTTTCAGCACATGAGAAACTTCACAAACCTAGCAAGCTGAAAGCATACTTTTCTTTTCTTTTCGCCACATGTTATGTTGCAAGAATGCCCTGGAAACTTTTTTGTGATGAGGCAACCTGCAAGCGCAATGAATAAATAAAGGGCCACAGAGCCCACTGGATAACACGATACGAGAAATGATACTTCAAACCTAGGATAGCTGCAAAACAGATTGCAGCATGCAGCAGGTGGGATTCTCTGAAAGCCAAGGTTTCACACCCGGTCTAAACAAATGCACAAACCTGTTTCACAGTGTGAAAATGTAGCTGTGACGTTCGTGTAAGCATTTGCAAACCTGATCGGAAAACCTTATATTTTATTTTATAAAAACCAAAGTGTCCCTCGGTATGCATATTTTTAGGATGGATTACACAATAAATGATAAAACGAAGAAACAGCGCCACCGACATATTATCTCCCTCCCCCCATGTTCAAAAGCAATAGAACAGGGAACCAACACATCCGTAATCCATATAGCTAAATGCATGCAGAATCTAGAGCAGCGTCTCTCAACCTAGGTCCCTCCCCCCACCATGTTCCTGGAAATCAATTCCTATCACCCTTGACTATGAGCCATGCTGGCTGGGGCTGATAAGAGTTTCAGTCCAAAACATCTGGAGGAGACTAAGTTGGGGAAGACCAAACTAGAGTGCAAGACTAGGGCTTAAATTGCTACTCTGCCATGAAGTTCACTGGGTGACCTTGAGCCAATTGTGCACGCTCTCTCTCAACCTAACCTTGGTTGTCACTCAATGCTTCCTCATTTTTCTATTATTATTATTATTATTATTATTACTGTTTTTAGGTCATGATGGGCTGATCTCCTTGGGGACAAAGAGTGGGAAGAAAAGTATTTCAAACAACCCACTTCACAGGGCTTGGATAGTGGGGGAGGAAGTACCATGTGTGCCACCTTGAAGTCAGTGTTAGAAATTAGCCAGGAGCCAGGCGCGTTTTGCTACTGGCGCGAGTCTAATTATGATCACACGGAGATCTCTGGATGCCAGGTTGGCGACTGACATCTCCATCTGGCTGGCCCCTCCAAGTTTCTTAAGCAGGTAAGCAGAAGAGCTTATTTAATAATAATAATAAATTTTATTTATATCCCACCCTCCCCAGCCAAAGCCGGGCATTTATTTCCCAACTTTTCCTCTAAGGAGGACATGGTTCACACACACACACACACACACACACACACACACACACCCTCCTCAGTTAATCCCAACGACAACTATGTTAAGAGGCTGTGACTGGCCCAAGGTCACCCAGTTAACTTCCTGACTGAATGGGGATTTGAACCCCAATCTCCCAGGTCCTAGTCCGACACTCTAACCACTGCACCACACCATCTTCCTAGAGTACCTCTCCTATGGAGTAGCTATATAAATGAAGTAGGTAAATAAATATGGAGAAAGCAAAATGTCACTTGGAGAAGGATCTGAAATATTTTCCTTGAAGGTTGAATTTGTTTTATTCTGGGTTGTTTTATTTGATGTTTTAATGTGTTGTAAACCATGTGGAGATTTTTTCTTTAAAATATGAAGTGGTACAGAAATGAAATTAATAATAATAATTATTATTATTCCAACCGCAAAAGGCACCTAGACATTCTACTGTGGCAACCATAATCTAGGTTTCAGATGCCATTTGGCATATATATATATATATATATATATATATATATATATATATATGAGTTTCAAACACAGCTATAAAGTGCCAAGATATGAAGGATTACACAACCTAGTTCTGCAACCCAAAGGGGCCTGTGAGCATCTTGAGCTCCTCAAACAGCCACCACATGGGAAATGGCTTTTGAAGCAAAAAGATGCTTTTTAAAACCTGTTTGCGATATAGCCTTATGGGGTCAGCGGAATCTGCTGTTCAAAGGGAGGTGGCATTAAAAAATTCCTGTGGGTACGTTCAAACTTCTGTATGTTTTTGACATAGCTCTAAGGATCCTGGCCTTAAACTCTGTGCCTCATAGAAGCCAAGAAATACTTTTCAAATATGCAGAGCCCTATACTGCTATAATCCTAAACTCCTCAATAGAACTGGGCAGATATCTGTATATATTATTATTATTATTATTATTATTATTATTATTATTAATTTATTGAACTTATATATTGCCCTGTAAACTTAGGGATCGCATCGCTCCATCCCTCATGCAAACACAATTCGCAACCTGCGCAACAAACGAGGCCCAGAGCCTCTATCTATCCAGCACTTCAGGAACTCAAGCCAGTGATGTTCCACGTTGCATAATGATCTGCAGCATGAGAAGTAAAAGGCCAGCAAAATGCCCCTTTTAGGTTTACACAATAAATGACTGATCTCCTCTTCCGACACCCTGTTTAAGAAATGGATTTTCAAGGATCTTCTCAACCTTATCAAAATGATTTAGCGCAGAAACACTCCATTGCACGGTACTCTGGCCTTAATCACTCAAGAAGGAACTGTTTAGCAGCGAATACGTAAAGAGGTGCTCTGAAGAAACAGTAATTCTAAATAATAATGGAATCCAATTAGGGTGCCTGGAACATTTATAGGATAACCTGGTTTTATACGTTCTCTAGCGTTGCCAAGGAAAGAAGGTGACTGTGATTTTCCAATTGTCATCTACATTTCCCCCCACACTGGTACCTGCCAAAAAAAATCTTAAGGCCTCACACTAGACCAACAGAGACCTCTCGAAGATGCAGTAAACGTGAACCAACAGGCAAAAGGATACTTTTATCCCAGAAATTTGAGAGTGGTGCAGAGATGTAAGCTCTGAATCTGTATGTGGGAGGCACAAGTTTAATTTCTTTTCTGCCATGGATCGTTTGTGCATTGCAAGGTGGTGTGTGTGTGATCTGCACAAAAACAGGGCAAATGTTACATGAAATTTGCATGTGCTGATTTATAGGTATAGATGTGAATTTTCAGAATTGCTATTATTTAAATTGAAATGCAATGCACCACACAGCAGTGGGAAATAATAATAATTATTTTTATTTTTATTTTTATTACCCCGCCCTTCTGGCTGGGTTTCCCCAGCCACTTTGGGCGGCTTCCAACAAAATATTAAAATACAATAGTCCGTCAAACATTAAAAGCTTCCCTAAACAGGGCTGCCTTCAGATGTCTTCAAAAAGGCTATGATCTGGTACCCTCTGTGCCTGATCTGTCTTGCTGACTCCTGATGGCCAACTTCAATGCCACTCTTGTTCTCCTCTGTCACCTTTAAGCTGAGCTTGCACCAGACAGCCTGTCAAGTAGACAGCTTCTTCAAACACAGGACTGGCTTCTGTAAACTCTAGCCACGGAGCTGCAATGAGGTGTTCCGAAATCCTGAGGTACCATAAGAACAAAAAAATAAGCACACTCATCCACATGCACATATTTCTTCCAAAAAACTTCCATTAAACTCCCCTTCTGAATTGGGCCTTGAGACAATGGTCTAGTTCAGTCACTAGTTCAGCTGATCGCTCAACCATGGTTTGGGGAGGTGGGCTTCAAGGCTCCACCATTGCCCTTCTTCCTCTTCCTACATGAATCCCTCCTTTCCTAGCTACCACAACATTTGAATCACGCTACGCGTGTAGCGCTGTGGGTTAAACCACAGAGCCAAGGGCTTGCTGATCAGAAGGTCGGCGGTTCGCCAGAAGCGGCTCAGTCATGCTGACCACATGACCCGGAAGCTGTATGCCGGCTCCCTCGGCCAATAAAGTGAGATGAGCGCTGCAACCCCAGAGTCGGCCATGACTGGACCTAATGGTCAGGGGTCCCTTTACCTTACCTATGGTTACCACTGCACAAGGTAGTTCCCCATGACCACCTCAAAACAAGGATCAGGAACCGGATTTCAAATTCTGATTTGAAAGTCAACTAGGACCAGGAGCCACCGTTCAGGGATGAGGGCCCTCCAGATGTTGCTGGGCTTCGATTCCCTTCATCCCTAACAGCTGGCCATGCTGTTTGAGGCTGGTGAGAGCGGGGCATCCCACAAGATCCAGAAGGCCACAGGTTCCACACCCCTGCTATAGTTAATCTGGGTCAGATGTTACAGCAAACTATAATTCCTTAGCGCTAACCAAAAAGAGGGAAGAAGGGAAAGCAAATGAGAAGCCAGGGGTGGCAGAGGAGAAGGAAGGAAGGAAGAATCAGAGAAGCCCACAAAGCACTCCAGATATCTAAATTAGGCCAATATTGAATTGTTATCACTGCTTTTGAAGAGGGCTAGAATTTAATCTGCTTTTCAACAAAAGCACCCTCTTATGCGGATACAATAAAGGAAGAGCACGCAGCTTATCTTCTACCTATAATTAACGCGCACAGTCCTTTTATCACTTTCCCCCTCTCCCTCCACCCCACTTTTATTCTCTCACCTTTGACCTATATCAAAATTTTATGATCATTCCATACACATTTTGCCACATTTCCTTGAAACAGCACGCCTGCAAGTCTCTATCAGATACTTAGGTAGCCTGATCAGTCCTTTCACCACAAATGCTTAGCAAGTGAAGGAGTGCTACCAATTTCTGCAGCAGCATTAACTATTCCGCTATTTATGAAATCTCACAGCACAACTAGATAGGTGTCTACTCAAAAGTAAACCAATAGGGCTTATTCCCGGAAAAGGCAGTCTAGGACTACAGCCTTGGTATGTGTTTATTGTAGTTGGAGTAGACAAATTACTCCTATTAAAACGTCTACTCACAGGCAAGCCCCACCAAGTTCAATGGCACTTACTCCCGGGTAAGTAAGGTATAGGACCGAGGCCTAAATGAACGTACGGAATAAAATGCCTCCAAAATCAGATCCGCTCGCAAAGACACTGTGTTGATTCCAAAACACCCTATGTGAGCAGTTGTAACTTTATTTCCCAAAGTAATTTCCAGACACTGGTGCCCAGGTGTATGGGCTCAGCTGAAGACTCCCTGAAGTTCTCTTTAGTCATGGTGGGGCAGTTGTAAGATTTTGCAACAGGATTGCTCAGTCTCCTTTACAGGCCACTGAAAATTCCTTAAGCAACACCATTCCCTCCCCCCACACGCGTCTAACTCTGAATTCATATCTTCCCTACTGCAACAATTAACCGATTATACTGGCTGTTTTCACTTTCCGACTTTAGGACATGTTCAGATGATTGACCACATGACTTTTCGTCCACATCAAAAGGTTTTCAGCTGTTGTGAAAATCCTTGTGAACTGACAGCTAGCTCTCCTTTGCCCGGTCTGGCGATGTACTGCTTTAAATAAATTGCAATACGCAGCCAAGCACCAGAGGAAATAGGAGTATCTTGGAGACTTCGAATCATATTGCTAACTGAACAGTCAAGCTCTATCTAAAACACTGATAACGATTCCTCAAAACATGTAAACATTTGAAAAGTAAGGATATATAACCACACAAGTTGAATACAGAAAGCCCGATGAAGAGGCCTAAAAACCTGCAAACTAATGTTCTCCTAATATAGAATATATAGACTCAGTATTACATTATGTATAGTGTATATATTCTCCAGATGTGTATGTATTATTTATCTTGTGAACTGCCCTCTGACCTTTGGATGAAGGGAGGTATACAAAGTTAATTAATTATAATTAAGATGGCACAGCTATAGATAAACCCACATAAATTCTCTCTCTCTTAAAAAAAAAATTCCCTTAAGAGTTTTGATCACTTTAGGAATAACCCATGTCTGCCAACAATTCACTTTTAGCATTTAAGAAGCTCTGTATCTACCAGGGAGTGAACTGGCTCTTTCTGCCTACCTGTGCCAGTTAACTACTTTGGAGACAAGACTGTACACTGCACCACAGTTAACATCCCCCTAGAGAAACCTGAATCATAATGTTTTCTCATGATGCAGTGCTATTAACAAATTCCTGCCCATTAAAGGACACACAATCTGATCTCCCTGTCTCTCACACACACTTCTGGATTTAAAATATAATCAGTAGGATGGGTTTTAAAATGCTATTTCATTCCTTATAAAAGGCAAACATGCATATATCAAACTTCAGTTACTATGTGGCACGTATAGTTGAGCACTGGGAAAATTTGTGTTGTTTATTTTATAAAAACATAACAAAACTTCCCCACCCTTCGGGGAGGGGGGTTTCCTGCCCTACCAACTTGTGCAAAAGCCCCAAGATCCCAAATGACAGCGCCTTCCATAAAAGGAAGCCCAGCCAGAGATGGCACCCACCATTTATGTGCAGGAGGCGAGAAATTAACCTCTCCGCAAACGCATTTGGCCCACTTTTCAAAAAGGAAAGTGAGACTGAACAGGCGGGCGAGTGAGTCTACTACCCCTTCCCGAAAATCAGGATGGGGAGGAAACACCTTGCAAGGAAACCAGACTCAAACCCTGCTGGACCTTGTGGCAATGATGGCTTGCGGTAGGTAGCTGGGGCTGTGAAATGGGAGGGTTGTCAAAGTCCCGTGAAGGAGGAGGAGGGGAGAGAGAGAGAGAGAGAGAGATGGTGCCCGGTCTATAATAAGAGGGCATTGCAGCACACAGCCAAGTTCAGGGGGGTAATTTAAGCTTGGAAGAAAGGTCAGGGAGTGATTGGGAGGGAGACCTTTCCATGCACCTGCTCAAGCCGGTGTCTCCAAGCTTCCGTGCGCGCGCGCGCGCCTGTCTCTCTCTCTCTCTCCCTCTCCGTGTGTATGTGTCTGGTTACGTGCGTAAAAGACTGCAAAACTGCACGACGCTGCAGAGCGATACAGGCGCGCACGCACGGGCAGGAAGCGGCTGCTCGAAGCAGAACTGCAGCCCCTGCTCCCTTCCTTTTTAAATAAAAAATAAAAAAAAAATCTTCTCTGGGGCGCGATCGGAAAGCCTTGAAGTGTCTATGGGGTGGGGGGGGGGTAGAACGATATCCCTGCACTTCTTAACATCTCACTTCCTCCCTCCTTCTTTTAGCCACCACCGGGTGTGTTGTTTGGAAAGCGTGGTGTTTAAATAAAATTTAAAAAAAAAACCCACTACCACCACCTCTAGCCCCGATCTGCCAGAACCTGAAGGATCGGCGACATGTCACGACGGCGACAACGCGATCGTCGAAAGCCAGATGGCGATGATGAAAGAGAAGGAGAAAAAGGCGCGGGGTTAAAAAAAATAAAATTAAAACACGCTCTTCTTACCTCTCACATTTCCTTCCAGAGGCAACCATCAGATTGTAGACAGATCGACCAAGGCATTGTGGGGGATTCGCGAGAGAGGATGACCAAGAAATTGGGAGGGGGAAAAACACCCAAAAAAAAAAAAAAGAAAAGGGGGGAAAGGGAAAAAAAAGATGGGGGCTTGTCACACGCCTCCGTCACAGTGGCATTCTCGTCGCCCCAATCCTCATGCAACTGCAGTGCAAAGGGGGGGAAGCAGAGGAGAGCGAGCGAGCGAGCGCGCGCGAGAAAGGGAGAGAGACAGTTGCCGACGGCTGTGCGCTGCACACTCTTATCTGTAATGTCTGGTTTCCGCTGCTGCCTGCAACTGCCCCTCCTCCACGCTGCAAAAAACCCCGACCAGGAAGCGGCTGGGCGTACTTTGTGGAGCCTGCAAGAATGCATACGGAGGAAGGAGGGCTTGCATTTTAAAAAAAAAAAAAATGTGTGCGTGTTTTAATTTGTAGGGGGAAAAAATTCCACCCTTCCGCGCGGGGTTGCCTTTTTTTTAAGTAGGAGGGAAAAAGGGAAGCCAAACTTTTTTCTCCTTTTTGCAAGCTGCTAGGAACTAGCAAATCCGGCCGGTACAGTGGGGGGTGCAAAAGCGGGCAAAGCGGCGGGAAAGCCGCCCTCGGGACCCCCTAGGAAAAAGCCTCGCCTTGGTATCTTCCGGATTTCATGGGTGAAACGGAGAGAGGCGAGAAAAACAGCCTCGGAGTTGCGCCGCCAGTGCGGCACATGCGGAGGGCTCGCTCCGGGGAGGGTCGCGCCTGGGCCGGCGTGGGATATGCGTGGCGCGCGCTGGGAACGGGGAGCCCGCAAGGTTAAGGTGAAGAGCCCGCAGACTTTGCAGCACTTCGCTGCGAGGTTACTTAAAATTCTCGGCGCGCTTAAGTCGCCAGACGCCCGCTGCTTCC
Source organism: Podarcis pityusensis (assembly GCF_964106645.2). Lineage (NCBI taxonomy): Eukaryota > Metazoa > Chordata > Lepidosauria > Squamata > Lacertidae > Podarcis > Podarcis pityusensis. The sequence goes on from NC_138032.1 coordinate 23,242,409, forward strand.
TGGCCTTTAGTTCCAGACCTTCTCGGTCATTGGTGTGTCTTTATTTGTGGCACAAATGCTGCGTCTGAGCCAAGATGCTCCTTGAGCCAAATGGCAGATGACTCTACCATTCCTGGCTGCCGCTGGCAGGGTGTGGCTGCATGACTCAGTTCTTCATATGCGCACGTCCCTGCACCTGGAAAGTTAGCAGCAAATCATTTATGCGCTAGTTTTCTAGGTACAGGGTGGTTATTGCTGCTGTTTTAATGGGAGATTCGTTTCGTGTGTGCTGGTAATCCTGGGTATGTTCATATGCTTTGTAAAAATATTACTTTGAGGGCTTTTCCGGCCAACTTGTTTATTCAGCATTTATCCTAATTTGCTTCCACAAGGCCTACACAGTGGCTAGACTATTAGCATTTATCCTAATTTGTTTACAAAGTGGTTATTCGACAATGAGCATGCATTCATCCTGATTTGCTTGTGGGGTGTTTACACATCTTCCCATTCATCCCCTACTTCCCAATGCATCTTGCATCTCGCTCTGGAGGGTAGGACTTGAAATCAATGACAAAACAACGGACCTGAATCAATGGATTTAAGTTACAAGAACGGAGATTCCAATTTAACATCAGGAAAAACTTTCTGACAGAGCTGTTCATCAGTGGAACAGACTCCCACAAGAGGTGGTAGACACTTCTTCCTTGAAGGTTTTTAAGCAGGGGTTGGATGGCCATCTGTCATGGATGCTTTAGCTGAGATCCCTGCATTGCAGGGGGTTGGACTAGATGACCCTGAGGTCTCTTCCAACTCTGATTCTATGACCAGCCTGGATAGCTCAGTTTGAGCACGGTGCTGATAATGCTGCGGTTGCAAGTTCAATCCCTGTATGGGACCGCTGCATATTCCTGCATTGTAGGGGGGTTGGACTAGATGATCCACAGGGTCCCAACTCTACAATTCTATATTTCACTGACACTTTCCAGACAGCAAAAAGGTTTTGTTTTGTTTTGAGTGGCTTTATCACATTAGGGTGACTGAGCCCTTTATAATCCACTTTGATCGTGCAAACCTAACGTATGCACTTGAATCTCTTCCGCAAAATACCGACAAGCTAGGTACAGATGATCAGCTTAAAAAGCAGCAAGGTCATTCTTTTTCTCAGTTTGGATCGAAGCTGGTTTTTTGGGGGGAAAGGCATCAACATGCAGTATTGCATAAGATATGATGGGAGAGCTGTGGCTTGTGGCTAACGAGTGTAGACCACTTTCCAAACTAGAAGTGATAGGGCACTGGATGCAGAGTTAACAGTATTGTGTATACAGTCACAGCCTTCAGGCCCCCTGGGAGTGAGGCAGTGGCTCTAGCTGAGACTCTTGCATGTTATTTGTGTAGCGTGGGTGGGATTGTGAAGGTCCCAGGGGGACAAAGCGAGCAGGGGCTGGGGGTTTCAGAAGTTGGATGTGCATCCTAGCCGGTGTAAGGTTTGCATTTCCATTTGCATTGCAGATGCAGAAAATTCAAATACCGATCTTCAGTCGGTTGGTGCATCATTTGTGAAAATGGCATCGGATGCCCTGATTTAGCACATTCTGCTCAAGCCGCACAGTACTATTTATACTTACTGATTCTGCACCAATCCCATAGGAACCTTTAGGGCACACACAGGAGAACTGAAAGAAAACTATATGAGGAGCAGCAGATTCCACGTAGTAGAAACATGCCAAAAAAAAAAAAAAAATCAAATCTATGCGATATTAAGCTCGCCCCCTTCCTGTTTCCCGATAGAGCATTGGATCTAATATTATACCCAGAGTAGACCAATTGAAATGCATGGCCATGATTAACATGTGCATTAATTTAAATGGGTCTTCTCTGTTTCGGGAGCATGCCCATTTGATAGGGAAAAGCTGCCTCTTTCGCTGCATACAATTTTGTCTGGCTTACCTAGTTAACTTCCATAGCAACGAAAACTCCTACAATTAATTCCTACTGGTGCTTCTTGGTGACAGAACACTCACCTGGAGCTGCAGGTTCAGATGCAGAAGTGATCCGCCAATCTACTACCCAGCCAAGTTCAAGATGTTGGTACTAACACAGTTTGGGTGCTATACAGTTTAGCACCGGGTTACATGAGAGTCCGCCTTATCCTTTATATACCCAGTAGGTTGCTGTGGTCTGCAAGAGAACTTCTGCAAGTCCCAAAGATCTCAGAAGCCTGCTCCACAGTAACTCGGAGCAGAGCTTTCATTCTGGCTGTTCCTATTGCTACATGTATTACGTATTAAATTCATATACCGTCCTTCACTCAAAGATCGCAGGGTGGTTTAAAATACAAAATGAAAACACAAAATACATAACATAGCTAACAACTCCCCCAACACATCTACAAGGCCATAGATCATTTAATCAACCCAAGATGTGCTTGAAGAGGAATGTTTTTACCCAGCAAGCCTCCCTGTGGAGAAAGCACGTTCACAATGGGGAGCCACCCCAGAAAAGGCCCATTCTGTTTCAGAGCATTTGTGTTGAGCAGTGTCAAACACCCTCTGTGTGCTTTCTAGACATAACTGAAGGTGTTTTTGTCCCTGCCCTGAATGTCTATTTTGTATTGTTCTTGTTTTCTTCAAAATCGATCTTTTTTTTAAAAAAGTGTTTTGGTCTTTTTGCTGTTTTTGCTGTATATTGCCTTGAGTTGATTGTGTAGGAGGTGATTAATAAATTGATAATAATAATAATAATTTATTATTTATACCCCGCCTATCTGGCTGGGTTTCCCCAGCCACTCTGGGTCGCTTCCAACTGAATATTAAAAACAATACAGCGTCAGACATTAAAAAACTTCCCTAAACAGTTGTCTTTTAAAAGTAAAATAGTTGTTTATTGCCTTGACATCTGCTGGAGGGTGTTCCACAAGGCAGGCTCCACTACCAAGAAGCCTTGTCCCCTGTAACCTCTCAGTGAGGGAACCGCCAGAAGGCCCTCAGTGATGGATCTCAGTGTCCTGGATGATGGGGCTGGATGATGGGGGTGGAGACGCTCCTTCAGGTATACTGGGCCGAGGCCGTTTAGAGCTTTACAGGTCAGCACCAGCACTTTGAATTGTGCTTGGAAACGTACTGGGTGATGGTGATGATATCTGAGGAACATAGGAAACTGCCTTAGACCAGCCAGCCATCTACCTCAGGAGTGTCTACACGAACTGGCAGTGGCTTTCAGTGATGCCAGGCAGGGGTCTTTCCCAGCCTTACCTGGAGATGCCAGAATTGAACCTGAGACCTTCTGCATGCCAAGCAGGTGCTCTGCCGCTGAGCTGCACACCTTCCCAAATAGCTGTGCTAACCTTCACTTTGTGTTACAGCAGACTATAGGAATCTGCCTTACATGGAGCCAGGCTATGGGTTCATATAGTTCAGTCTACCCAGCAGATCTCCAGGGTTTCAGAAAAGGGTCTCTCCTCTAGTCCTATTAATGCTTGGCATTAAACCTGGAACCTTTTACATGCAGAACATATGCTTTGGCACTGCATACATGAACGTGGGTTCGAGTCCCATTTTGGACAAAAAGATTCCTGCATTGCCGGGGGTTGGGCTAGATGAGCCTCCTGGTCCCTTCCAACTCTACAATTTTATGATTCTATAAAATTAACATTCCAGGCATCATACAAATAATGGGAGACTGGGGTGGTAGGATTCTGGAAGACACCACTTCAAATTGCAAGGGCTTCTCACTTGGAAGTGCATCCAGGGCAAAAAAAAGAAGCTTCTTCCATGTAGCAAGCTAGCACATCACAGAAAAAGCTTAAGTGTTGGCCTAAGATAAAGATTCAGTGTAGTGGGAGGGAGCATGCAGAAAATAAGACCGCCTATCTACAGCCTCAAGTGGTACAGTCCAGAGCTTCCCCAAGCCATTCTGCATAATGTGTACATAGAACTGACCCAAGTCTGGTTATGGAAGCCATGATTGTACAGTCATTAACTGGGATTGGTTTCTGTGCAGCTGCAAGCTGACTACAGAGAGGAAACTGAGCACGGACAGCATAAAGTAAGCTTCTGGGACCTCTACAATGACAAATTAAATACCAGTGCCCTGAATTTAGAAAAGGCCATCCTGAATGCTCGAATCTGACTAGTCCGTGTTTAAACAGAGTGCCTTTTCTGCTGAAGCCTACATGTAAAATCTATGTGGCCACTGTGAAAAGGAGTGCACTTGTCAATAATACCAGCTGGGATTTATAGTGTGCTCATAATCAACCTGGTGCTCTGAGCAGAATGGCACAGATCTTATCTTTCCATATACCTGAAGGAGCATCTCCACCCCCATCGTTCTGCCCGGACACTGAGGTCCAGCACCAAGGGCCTTCTGGCGGTTCCCTCACTGCGAGAAGCCAAGTTACAGGGAACCAGGCAGAGGGCCTTCTCGGTAGTGGCACCAGCCCTGTGGAACGCCCTCCCACCAGATATCAAAGAGAAGAACAACTACCAGACTTTTAGAAGACATCTGAAGGCAGCCCTGTTTAGGGAAGCTTTTAATGTTTAACAGACCACTGTATTTTAATACTTTGTTGGAAGCCGCCCAGGGTGGCTGGGGAGACCCAGCCAGATGGGCGGGGTAGAAATAATAAATTATTATTATTATATAAGCGTAGTGAGTTACTGCCTACCACAGTGATTTTAGAATAATCCCAGAGGGTCCAGCTCATCCTTTTCTCCTTTGCACAACCGATACAGGCACCCAACAAAGCCATAATCAGAGAAGACCCATTGAAATAAATTTACTTTGTTTATTTCAGCGGGCCTTCTCTGATTATGACTAAAGGTGGGTTTCATCCATACTGCACATGTGCGTGGATGTGTACACTTCTGGAGATAATATTATGGAGTCATCAAGTCATAGAAATGTAAGAGTTGAAAGGGATCCAAGGGTCATCTAGTCCAACCCCATGCAATGCACAAATCACAGCTAAAGCATCCATGACAGATGGCCATCTAACGGGACATACCTAGCTCTCACCTCAGCAGTGACCTTGAGTGTACAGCCCATTCTATTACCTGCCAAATATTTTGGACTACAACTCCCATCAGCCACACAGCCAATGACCATTGATTATGGCAGCTATGGTACAGCAGCATCTTGAGGACTCCAGTTTTCCCTTTTCTGATGTGGGAGAAGGCAGTCCTTGCTAGCATACTGTAAGGCCAGTAGGGGAGTGGCAAATTCAGAAGTGCAGGGTCCCTTCATTAGGTCACAGCCCTTCTGAGCTGATGCAAAAAAATCTTATAGTTATACAATATTAATAATTAGGGACGCATTTCAACAAGCACTGCAGAGCTCCACGAGTTGCCTGCCTTTCAGCTAAATCTCCTATTTTCTGTGCACATACATGGGGAAGTGATTTGCAGAACCCAGTATCTTCTTTTGTTGTGTTTTCTGTGAAGTCCCATTGTGCATGACAAACCTTGCACACTGTTCTCTTGAAACTAAAGCAGCTTGTGTTTTCAGTGTTCTTAAATGTAAGCTTTGGAGAGCAGAGTGGTCAAAAAGCTCCCCTTTCATGCTGATTGGGCAGCTCTGAGACTCTCGAGACACAGATTCTGCAGGGACTCTGTGAAGAAATAATAAAGGGTGTTTGACCCTGCTAGCCCTCTCCCCCCATGACCTTGGATCACTACCCCACTATCTTAAAACATACCCCATCTCACAGATTTTATCAGTGACAAAGCACGTTCTGCTTTTATTTTATTTTCCTTATGTTTTCAAAAGAGACCATTCCTTTAAAGCTCCAGTTTAAGGCCATGCATGTCTTTCTGACTGCACAACTATTCTCTTCTTTTGTTCTGAACATCAAAAATCACTCTGCATAATTCAACATGGACTTTTCTTTCCACCTAGTCAAGCAGCTTCTTACATTGGCTGGAAAGATCTCTTATAGTGACCTCCATCTCGAGAGAAAGAGAGAGCACAGGTGAGTGTTTGTTTTCCCATTAAACACTGTTCTCATCCTCGCACAGAAGCACTTTGTCTCTCCCGATTTAGTCCCCCTAGATCTTTACTAAATATGCCGATAGCTGCCTTGAGGTCATCTTGGGGCAGAGAGGAATTCTTCAGAGAATGTATTATAAAGAACTAGAGGGGAGGCAGTAGCCCCACTATATCCTGAAGGTGACCTTGTACTCAAAACTTCAGAATGACCCACCCCACCAGCACCAGACATTATACAGAAAGCTGGAAAGGGAAAGCTGCCATGACACCGACCTACAAATGAGTCATAAGGAGTCAAGCCACAAAGAAAATAACTGCCTACGCAGATGAATATAATATTTCAGGAGCTTCTGCAGCCGTCAAAAGCTTGCCATTCTAAACCACAGAAGCGAGACTTCCTTGCACCCTCCCCTCAACGTCACAGGCACAGTGAAGTTCTGTCTCGCTCTCAGTCAACATGGCAACATAGGCATCAACACCAAAGCATAGCACTGACGAGCTTTTGTTTAGTTCTGAAATAGCACCACCCCCAATCCAAACAGAGCAGCACGTTTTTAAATGTTAAGATCCCACCAACCAGTTGTTGGGCATCAAACAGGGACGACTTCAACATTTTGAAAGGTCTCCATGCATGTTTTGTGAATCGGGTGTGGGACCTATGCTGGCCTCTGGCACCCCTAGCCCCCAGCCAGCATCAAGGATGATTGGAGTTGTAGTCTAGCAATATCTGGAAGGACACAGGTTCCTCATGCATGCCTTAGACTGAACATTGGTCTGATCCAGCAAGACTTTTTTGCTATTATGCAATCCAGTTGTTTGCATAATAATGGTCTGGAGTGAGGAACCCCATACATAGTGCCCATTTACTCATGGGATTGCTCTTTCAGCTAAGGAGGCACACATCCTCTAGATGTGTTTGCCCCCAAATGGATTGGGGCACCTGTTTTACAAGGGGAGGGGAGCGGGTGTCGCTGTGGTCTAAACCACTGAACCTCTTGGGCATGCTGATCGGAAGGTCAGCGGTTCGAATCCGCATGACGGGGTGTGCTCCCATTGCTCTGTCCCAGCTCCTGCCAACCTTGCAGTTCAAAAGCACACTAGTGCAAGTAGATAAATAGGTGCCGCTGTGGCGGGAAGGTAAACGGTGTTTCCGTGTGCTCTGGTTTCTGTCACAGTGTTCCTTTATGCCAGTAGTGGTTTAGTCATGCTGGCCACATGACCTGGAAAGCTGTCTGTGGAAAAAACAGTGGCTCCCTTGGCCTGAAAGCGAGATGAGCACCACAACCCCGTAGTCGTCTTTGACTGGACTTAACAGTCCAGGGGGTCTTTACCTTTACCGTTTACCTGTTACAAGTGGCTTGTGCAAACTACTCACAGGACGGTCAGAACAAAACAAAGCATGCAGTCTAAGCTTTAGATCACTTTAGGTGTATCCAGCATCAGTCATACTCAGAGCAACCCGCTGAAACTAAAAAACACAACTAACTTCAGTCCGTTCATTTCAGCGGGTCTACTTTGAATATAACCTATTGAATATTAACTATATATCAGAATTGTAAGACCCAAAACAAAGTTTTATACTGCATACATTTGAAGTTTGTCAACATTTCAAATTCTGAATCTGAAAACCACAGTATTTTGTTTTGAAATTTCACTTTGATTACTACTTCTTTTAAAATGTTAAAAAGCAAACAAACCCTATGTTACTATGATATTGCAAAGCACTGGGCCTTTTCTGATACAGCTACCAATGTTACATTTGGATACAAATAGAAAATGCCACAAAATATATTCTCACCCCATGAACACTGTTTGGTGCTTGTTATTTCTGGTGAATATCCTATCTGCTTACTTACCAGGCAAACTGGGTTCAGTACTCTTGCAGGAGCTGCTCAAAACTACTGAACTTTTTTTAACGTTCAAATGCTTCTATAATTATAGTAAAGGCACGATCCAGGCTTTGCCTTCATGATTGGGATTGCATCCAAAGAGAGGTACTTTCTGTATTTGAAGCAGCTGCTTATTTTACCAGGATATATAGTATCTAGAAATACACTACCTACTCTGAATTATACCATCAGAAGTGAGAAGCACACATCTCCAACTGGTAGCAAGTTTATTGACCAGTGCTAAACTTTGCACTGTTCAACAATGCAGACTGCTTCGGAAGAATCTGGGAAACAGCAGTAATAACTAAATAAACATACCAAAGGAAAACTTCAAGCAATAACTAGCAGGGCAAATTTATTGAGAAATTGATTTTATTTATCCAATTTTGGAATGAAAAAGCGAGACAATATTTATCCATATAACTGTTTCTCCTGAATATAATAATTTATCATTGTGAAAATCTCTCTCCCCCCCCCCTTCATTTCCCCTTTTAAAAATTACATTAGACTGTATATCTAAACTGCAAAAATGCAGGGAAGGAAAAACCCAAGTTATCTGAATTTTTAGTATGCATGAAAAAAAAGAACCTGCAGTTGTTTCTGGGCTTTTAAAATAAATAAAGTATCTGCTTGCTTCCATGTACAAACTGAAGCAACGGAAGTTAATGCCTGTGGTGAAACATTTCACGTGATGAAACCCTAAAATATACATTGATTTCGAGGCTTTCCTTTGTCGTCGTAGCAGTGCCTCAAATTTTGACTTTGCCAAAATTGATTTCCCAAGTCTCTTGTTAAAATACTGCAAGTCACTGTTTTAATAAAGAGAGAGAGAGAGAGCAGGATAGTTCAGCCTTAGCTTTTCATCTGTTCCTATGTTAAAATTATGCTCCAAGCAGCTTGTAAGCAGTGAGCAGCTTGTCTCAAAATGTTACATTTTGTCCAAACAATGTTTACCTCCCTGAGACTGCAGAGTTTTTAAACAGGGCACAAATCTATTTTCAAAGTGCAATTCAAAGAGGTTGTTTTGTGTTGTTGTTGTTGTTTTCTTCCTCTTCAAGCCCACAAACTTAATTTGGAGTTGGAACTACAGGGAGTAATTTGGAAAATTGTTGCCTTATGGCCAGGGCTATAATACTTTTTATATAAAGTCTACACTACCTTTCTGCAGGTGTAAAAACTTGCTGATAAAGCATCACCAGCCAGAGCAGCAAAATGAAATTTAAAGCAGACTATGCATGGCCTATCCCATAATAATCGCAACATCCTTATTAGTATACAATGGGCAAAATTGATATCTTCAATGCAGGTGAATCAAATCATTAGAATATAAGAAAAGCCTGCTGGACCAATGCTGGATCTAGTTCAGCATTCTGAGAATGATTTTTGAGAACAGACGATCAACCCTGTACACAGCATTTCAGATGAAGCCACACCATAAATTTGTATAACTTGTATAATTTGTATATACTTGTGTAACTTGTATAAATTTGTATAATTTGTATGTTATGGGCTATTTTATTTTCAATTCCTTTCCTGGTGATACCTAGCTCAGAAATTGCGTCTCTCTCTCTCTCTCTCTCTCTCTCTCTCTCTCTCTCTCCAGCTGGCATACTGTGAATTGTGAAATAAGGTATGACCATAATATTCCAAAAGCTCTGTTGTTTTGAGGTACATCTTTAAAACTCCTTTAAGTTAGCTCGCTTTCTTTAGACGAGGGGCAGCATCCAGTAATCTGGACTGCATCTGATCTTGTTTCAACAGTGGTTGGATGTTGACAGTAATTGAGTGCAGTTCTAGGTGTGTTGTAAGAAACAATATCTGAAAACCCAATATATCTCCTCCCAACTCCTATACTGTTGTTGCTGACCATAAGAAGAGCCTTGCTGAATCTGGCCCAAGGCCCATCCTATCCAGCATCTTTTTCTCAAAGAGCCTACAGGAATGCTGCCTCTATCTCATTGCTGTCCCGCATCCAGCAGCATTGGGTACCAACTGCAGTTTTGTACTTTGACAGGTGTTTCACTTTGAGTACTTAATAGCATAGGGTTGTTACACATATCCCAGGACAAGAAGCCCAGTTTTGCTCAGTGAGGACATATAACCAGCTGTGTCTCTCTGTTGAGCATCTCATCACATTCTTGGGTCACCAGGAAGGGGGAGAAGATGCAGTATGTGAATGGACCCTTAAATTATTAGATGAGGACATTTGATTTTGTTGTTCTTAATAGTTCTTCTTGTATTAATTATACTGTATATCAATCAATAGGGACGCAGGTGGTGCTGTGAGTTAAACCACAGAGCCTAGGACTTGCCGATCAGAAGGTCGGCAGTTCGAATCCTCGAGACGGGGTGAGCTCCAGTTGCTCGGTCCCTGCTCCTGCCAACCTAGCAGTTCAAAAGCACGTCAAAGTGCAAGTAGATAAATAGGTACCGCTCCGGCGGGAAGGTAAACGGTGTTTCCGTGTGCTGCTCTGGTTCGCCAGAAGCAGCTTAGTCATGCTGGCCACATGACCCAGAAGCTGTACGCCGACTCCCTTGGCCAGTAAAGTAAGATGAGCGCCGCAACCCCAAAGTTGGTCATGACTGGACCTAATGGTCATGGGTCCCTTTACTTTTATATCAATCAATAGAGAGATATTTGTGATTGTTTTATTTGCATTTGATAATATTTCATAATTGTTGTGATCCTACTGGGGAGTTTTGTAAAAGTGGAGCTCTTTACAAATATAATGAATATATATATTTAACCCACCATATATAATGAATATATATTCAACCCACCATCAAGAAACTGTTAGGCAGCCAAACAAAAGACAATAAATTGGATGAGGCAGGTGGCTCTTCAGGCGTGAGTGAACTAGGCGTACACAAACATACACAAACACACATCTTTTGCCACTTTCCATGAGTTGGAAGGTGAACTTCTGAAGTAGAGAGTGTCAGGCTCTTGTGAAAGGTCCATACATGATTCGGAACCCTGATCATCCAAATAAGACATGGAGCTTCCCTGATTACATGAGGCGCCAAACTCCAGAAGGTTGCCCTCCAACTTGTAGAGGGCAATGGGGGGTGCTTATGATAGAATCATAGAAGTGTAGAGTTGGGAGGGGACCCCGAGGGTCATCTAGTCCAACCCACTGCAATGTAGGAATATGCAGATGGCCTGCAAAGGGGTCAAAACCGTGACCTTGGCATTATCAGCCCCATGCTCTAACCAACTGGGCCCATTCTTTCCCATTGGTTTTACATGTAAGTAGAATTCTTGAAGAGATATTGCCTCTTGTAGTATATTTTATTTTCTGTAATAATAATAATAATAATAATAATTTTATTATTTATACCCCGCCCATCTGGGTGTTAATAGCACCCAATATTTTTCATGCGTTCAGTGCTATGCTGTTACTATCTATTCTGAAAGGCCAATAAAGATAAATAAAAACATCTGAATGATATCAAGAAATCTCCCACATGATAGTAGCTCCCGCAGTAACTGTATGAAGGTCTCTTACAGACAGAATAATAAATAGCAACTCAGTACTTTAAAAAAAATAAAAATGATCTACTTCAACTTTGGGGAGGGATTTTCATCTCTAACTTCAGCCCAGAGTTTGATTCAATTTGCCATTATTTGTAGGCCTTTAGAATTAAGTTAGAATCCAAGCAAAACAAACCCCTGTGAACCTTGCAAAGGACTCGACTGCCTAATGGGAATGTTTTGACTGCTCCCAGAAGCTGCCTTAATCAACCCAATATATTTTTATGCTAATTTTATTGAGGAAGAAGTACTTAAACATTTTTTGTGTGTGTGCTGTTAGTGCAACGTGAATTCTTTGGTGAACAATGGGTGTGCTTTCTTAGACTGCAGGAGCATGCAAGCATATAAATAGCATTACAAAATTATAGCTATTTCTTGCACCACACCAGGAATTTTGCCTGAAAATAGAGTCTCTGTGCTGTGGGCAAGGTTTGACTTGTATATTTGATTGGGCTCCAGTCCCGTAAAAAGGTACACCTGACAATAGGGCAGTCTTTGTGAAGGAATCTGTCTCAGCAAGCTCACTCTATTTAGGGCCAATTTGCTGCATGGGTTTTTGAAATTTTCCCTTCAGGTGCATTTAAAAATGGCACCCTCTTCAGTAAAGGTAGAAAAAGGTAAAGGATCCCTGGATGGTTTGTCCACAGACAGCGTTCCGGGTCATATGGCCAGCATGACTAAACCATTTCCGGTGCAACGGAACACTGTGACAGAAACCAGAGCGCACGGAAACACCGTTTACCTTCCCACCATAGCGGTACCTATTTATCTACTTGCACTGGCGTGCTTTCGAACTGCTAGGTTGGCAGGAGCTGGGACAGAGCAACGGGAGCTCACCTTGCTGCAGGAATTCGAACCACCGACCTTCTGATCGCCAAGCCCAAGAGGCTCTTTGGTTTAGACTACAGCACCACCCCTGTCCCTGCTCTTCAGTATGCAGCACTCATTGCTAAGGTGATTTCCAAAGACCCTCTGGGAACTGCAACCTATGTCTTTCTTCCCTTCTTTGACCCCAGCACCCCACTTGCAGCATCACTGCCACTTATGGATGGGGATGGGTGGGTGAGGTTGGGGTGCAGCAGAGTAGCAGGGGTTAGTTCCAGTGTTGTCCTACAGCCCCTCCTGATTTAATGACGTGTCCAGTTTGTCTCTAAGCCTATTGCCTGGAAATGGTTGATGGCCTAGGCTGAGATGCAAAGGGCAGAGTGCTTCATTATGCGAGGCTCCCGGGTTTTCCCGCTTTCTGATAGCAATTGTTGGTTACCCAGGACAAGGAAGGCACTCTGAAAGTTTGTGCGCTTCAGTGGGAATCACAAGGGACATGAGTTCAATCAATGAAATCTTTATTCCGGTCATAGACCAGCATATGTAGGGTGGGGAACAATCATTTAGAATCTGTAAAACGTTTTGGAAAGCTAAAAAAATATTAAAACAGAAGGTATATCTAAAAGACTGTAAGAATCTAAAAAAAGAAAACTAAAAGAAGGGTCAAGAACATTAAATGGATATGGAAGAGCATAAAAGGCTAGTATATAAAAAACTACAACTATCAGTTTAGAGAGCACTCTGATGTGAGTGTTCATTAAATCTAGTTTGTGGCACAAATTTTGAACTCTGCTGTGCAGAATCTGGCAACACTATGTTGTAGCAGGGTTGGTATCTGACAGCAGCAGTGGGGTATAAAATTACCCTGGGTACTTATGGAGTGGGGAGATGAGGCTAATATGAATGTCTCTATAGTATAGGCACTGGAGAAGCACATGCTCTGTTGTTTCTGTTTGTCCAGAGCCACAGGGGCATTGTCTCTCCGAGTAAGCAGTCTTCTTGTAGGACATGAGTTCTGCTGCACCCACTTCCTGCTTGTGAGATTCCCATAGTTACTGATCTGAGTTGTCACTGTGAAAACAGATTGCTGGACTACATGGACCTTTGGTTTGATCCAGCAAGGCTCTTCATACATTCTTAACGTTTTCACAGAGCTGATCCAAAGGCACTTTGTGCTAATTACGACTTCTTCTTTTTGCCACAGAGGTGGAACTAAAGGGGAAGTAGCGAAAGGGCAGAGCAATTATGTCCCCTTGAACCTTATAGGTCCACGAATGTGAAAGCAGCTATTCACCGAAAGATACTGTTGTATTGTAACCAAGGAAACTGACTGCGGTTTGCATATTGCTTTTTTTTTTTTTTAAGGACCAACATTTTATTTCGCTTATTAAAAATAAAAACAAAGGAAGTGCTTTTGTATTCCATGGCACTTCTCTTAATTGCAGTGTAACTTTACACAGAGTTTAAAAGATGTAGGTGGTGTTGCTCCGTAATGGCTGTGTGCTTTAGAACAAGCCAATTAAGGAAGCTTATCTTATGACCCAGCCGCTAATCCAGCCACTGACATCTGCCCTACAGCAGAGACTTACACCAGCCAACTGACAAGAAGATCAGAAGACGTTCATGGAAACTGTGTCATCTCTCTCTCCCTCCCTTTAAGTTTGGCTTCCTCTTCATATGTCAACAACTGATAAACTCTTGCAAAACTAAAACTGCTACCAACCACTGAATTAACTCCCATTGCAGAGCAGGTGCAAAGCCTCACATTTCGTCTCAAGAGTTTGCAAGCCACATGCTCCCCCTAACAGTGAACTGAGGTGGTGAGTGCTGAGAAAAATGGGGCCATTGAGAAACTAAAGGGAAGTATCAGTACGCGGCCGGGAAACCCCAGTGCTCTTGCAAAAATACAAACAAAACAACCGCCTTAACCTTCATCCCTCCCCCTCCTGCGTACCAAAAAAACCCCTAGCTTGGGAGTACTGATTATTCTCAGGAGCCACAAGATGTTGAGTGTCAGTTGGAAACGAAAAACGAAACTGGAGAGGGGAAAGGGGGAAAATCCCTTCCTTTTGCTCCTGAGAGCTTATAGTTTCCTGGGGACTAACATGTATGGAGCAGACATGTTGCAGAGGAGGCTCAGGAGTGGCTGGTGGAGAAGCCAGCTTAGCCTAGCTGCTGCTTTGCGTTCCAGCGTCACAATGAGTAGCTATTGCTATTGCTGCTTTGGGGCTAGCGTAGGGGCTTTGCAATGCTCTTGTTGGTACGCCCACAATGCCCTGGCCTTGCCACTGCCATTCTACACCCCAGTAGGATGCAGTCATGCCACTGTTGGGAGGCCAGCGCCATGCCACCAACCCAACCCACCCTGATAAGGATCCACTGTGATATGTAGTTTCAGAGCCCACTTCACATTTATAATCCTTTCTTTGTGCTCTTGCTACCACACAATTCTGATGAACTCCATTCAGAAGTGGTTGTTTCCCACCAAATAACAACAACTTTATTATTTGTACCCCATCCAACTGACTGGGCTGCCTCAGCCACTCTGGGCAGCTTCCAACAAATATAAAAACACAACGAAATGCCAAACATTTAAAACTTCCCTATACAGGGCTGTCTTCAGGTGTCTTCTCAAAGTTTTCTCGTTATTTATTTCCTTGACATCTGATGGGAGGGCATTCCACAGGGCAGACGTATATATATTTGCATGGCAGAGTGCACTATAAATGTTTGCCCATGTTAACCTTTTAGAGCCTTTTAGAGCCCCATGCAACAAAACAGAAACTCAAAGGGCATACAGTGTTGTTACAGTCTTGATGTGGAAGATGCCTCAACATAGCCAGTATCTGCATGGGAGAGGGAGGTGTAAGAAGTTCTGAGCTTCTCAAGAGAGGGGAAGTGGGATCCATGCTTATTGGGGACTTGAGTCCAACTGAATCAATGAGACTTCCTTCTATGTAGACATGACGGATGGGTGTATCTGTCAGTTTTCAGTTCCTCTTTTTTGAAGTTTGCAGTTCAGTTCATCCCTTTTCTGCATCACTCTGCAATTTTTGTTTAAAGTCATCATGGAAATTCACCAGCATTTTAATGTACTTTTCTCCTACTGTAATATTAATATTTTTGCAGCAATTTTGTTCTCTCCCACACACATATACATATGTGTATGTTTTCACTAATAAACACATTTAAAGGCACGCTTAGGTAGACATATTTTGGATAGAAAACTGAACTACAAAATTCACAGAATTGCAGATCTGGAAGGACAGCGGTTCTTTCATTCACATACAGTTTTGGAAAATGCAAATTAGGTGGGTTCCTATTAAAATGCAAGCTGAACCAAATTTCTTCCCCATTTCTAACAGACATGACTACAATTGTGCAGTAAGTTCAATAGTATAATGGCTGCCAACATAGCCCAATGTATGTCTATGCAGAAGTCCAACTATATTCAACTTCCTGCACCAGGAGGGCACATGGTAGGAGGGATCTGGGCCCATAACAATTAAGTGTTGTTGTTGTTGTTTTAAATGTTATACAGGGATCTCCACCACCAGATGATTGACCCAAATTAATGTATCTTGTTTGGAAACTGTGTGAAACAGGCATAGAAGAGTAACAAGAAGATGGCAGTATTTTTGCTGCAAACTTCAAAAGAGAGGGGAAGAATGGATGTTATAGCAGATTTCTGAATCTCAAACTGCAGCATGAGTTGGCATGGAAGCAGGAGTCTCTAGTGTCAAAACGCTGGCAGGAATTCTGCAACCTCCTGGCACATATCTTGTCCCTTTATTCAGCGCTGGAGCCAAAAATGCTAAGTAATTACTGAAAGGTTACAAACATTAGGCTCAGTTATTAGCAGAGCCTCCTGAAAACTATATTGCTAGCATTAGATCTACCAAAAAAACTCTCCAAGATAACCTTTCATTTGCTGCCTCTGGAGAAATCTCCAGAATCACCTTTATTTTATTTTTTTGCAAGTTCAATTGCCCATGAAACTATATCAAGGATGCGTCAATGGAAACAATACCATGGGCAGAGAAGGCTCAGTCCTAAAGGACAGGAAAAAAATAACTTTAGCCTTAATAAAGTTAATGCTGAATTATATGGAGAATTATTTATACAGAGAAGCTCAAATTCCCAGCATTTATGGAAAAGGATAATAATTATTTTCAGAGAGCTTGATCTCAATAGGAAGAGGTGGTGATGGGTTGCTTCACACAAAGCTCTGGCTGTGTACAATCAGTGGTCCAAGTTAAGCACTAGCTGGGGGCCCAAGCAGCTTAGATGGTTCAGCAGGGCTGTGCATCTATTCACCAATGTGGTCACTAGACCCATTTTAGTGGTCTAGTTTTCATAGATCTATGGGCCAGGGCATTGCATTCTGGGTAAATTAAAACATCAGGCAGCTGCTGCACCAAAGACCTAGTGAGAACCGCACCTGGAATACTTAGTCCAATTCTGGGCACAGCAATGTAAGGAGGATGTTTACAAGCTGGAACTTGTGCAGAGGAGGGCAACCAAGATGATCAAGGGTCTGGAAACCAAGCTAATGAAGAATGGCTGAAGAAGCTGGGTATGGTTAGCCTGGAAAAGAGGAGAGTGAGAGGAGATATTATAGCCATCTTCTAATATCTCAAGGGCTGTCACATGGAAGAGGGAACAAGCTTGTTTTCTCATGCTCTGGAGGGTAGGACTCGAACCGATGGCTTCAAATTACAAGAAAGGAGATTCCGACTAAACATCAGGAAGAACTTTCTGACCGCAAGGGCTGTTCGGCAGTGGAACAATCTCTCTCAGGAGGTTGTGGACTCTCCTGCCTTGGAGATTTTTAAGCTGAGATTGGATGGCCATCTGTCATGGATGCTTTAGCTGAGATTCCTGCATTGTAGGGTGTTGGACTAGATGATGCTTGTGGTCCCTTCCAGCTCTACAATTCTATTATTCCGTGAGAAGGGCAGTAAATGATGTTGCTGCCACCACTGTGATAAGAGTAATAGAAGAAGAAAAATATGCAGATGCATTGGGGGACAAGGATTTGTGTGTTGGTGGCGATGGTCTTGTGCTGTGGGCCCCCTGGTACAAACATCTATTAATCAATAGTACACAGTACGATACTTGGGTGAACTGCACCTCATCAAATCATTTTGCAGATATGCTAGATCGTCCACATTCTTTCAGGACTGGTTTAACTGCTTACCACTTTCGGTATATTTGATCACCCACCTTCAGGTTTCCTTCTGGCTTGTAAGGTGTTCAAACACATTTCCTCCAAGAGCAGATCCTGCTAGATGAAAGCAGAGTCAACGGCAGGCAGCAAATTCTACAAAACCCCAACTGCTACATCAAAAGCACCAGCTCTTTGCAAAAACTCAAGCTTTTCAGCAACTGAACTAAAACAAGTGTTGTGGAATCTGAAAAATTCACATCAGAGCATGACTCTTTGCAAGGTCTTAACTCAGGGGTCAGCAAACTTTTTCAGCAGGAGGCCGGTCCACTGTCCCTCAGACCTTGTGGGGGGCCGGACTGTATATTTTTTTGGGTGGGGGGGGCGGGAATGAACGAATTCTTATGCCCCACAAATAACCCAGAGATGCATTTTAAATAAAAGGACACATTCTACTCATGTAAAAATATGCTAATTCCCGGACCGTCTATGGGCCGGATTTAGAAGGCGATTGGGCCGGATCCGGCCCCCGGGCCTTAGTTTGCCTAGGTAAAGGTAAACGGGCCCCTGACCATTAGGTCCAGTCGTGACCGACTCTGGGGTTGCGGCGCTCATCTCGCTTTATTGGCCGAGGGAGCCGGCTTACAGCTTCTGGGTCATGTGGCCAGCATGACTAAGCTGCTTCTGGCGAACCAGAGCGGTACCTATTTATCTACTTGCACTGGTGTGCTTTCGAACGCTAGGTTGGCAGGAGCAGGGACGAGCAAGGGGAGCTCACCCCGTCGCGGGGATTCGAACTGCCAACCTTCTGATTGGCAAGCCCTAGGCTCTGTGGTTTAACCCACAGCGCCACCCATGTCCCAACGGGTTAGTTTGCCTACCCATGCCTTAATTCCTCCTCTCATTAGTGGAATGCTCACTTACAATCAAGGGGTGTCAGAGAATTCCAGTGGAAATTCCAGCAGTTTACATGTTAGTCTGTGGTCTGGAATAGAAATCAGTGATGGAAATATGACCAGTATTGGCCAGAAACACACACAAGTAGCTCAATTTTCCTGCCTGGAATGCTGGGGAATCCCAGTGGCAAGGGGACTTCCTCAAGCAGCAGGAACTGCTTCGGCCTCCTCCTTCTTCTAAGAGGGCCTTGGTGGGCAGGAGAAGGGAGAAGTGGGAAGTGATGGAAGGCCCTACTCAATCCACACACCATAAGTAATCCCATAGGGGAGCTTTATTTTACAGCTTACACGGATGATATTCCTCTTCCTGAGAGGTTTTTCTGAAACTCTTTTGATGCTGAATGAACCAACAAAGCAGAACTACCCATCAAACATGGTGGCGTGGATTATCTTAATGCTTTCTCTTTGAGCATATACTTTAAGAAATTTATGGATTTATTTATGTATTTATGGGTTGAAGCAGGAATCGCTTATGCTTCTTCTCACACTACTTCTTTGAAACACCTGAACCAGGGATGTGCTCCTTTATACAGTGGTACCTCGGGTTACATACGCTTCAGGTTACATATGCTTCAGGTTACAGACTCCGCTAACCCAGAAATAGTACAGTGGTGCCCCGCAAGACGAATGCCTCACAAGACGGAAAACCCGCTAGACGAAAGGGTTTTCCGTTTTGGAGGTGCTTCGCAAAACGAATTTCCTATGTGCTTGCTTCGCAAGACGAAAATGTCTTGCGAGTTCCTGCAGGTTTTTTTTCCTTTTTCCCTTTTCCCCAAGCCGCTAAACCGCTTATCAGCTGATGGCTAAGCCGCTTAACAGCTGATGCTAAGCCGCTTATCAGCTGATCGTTAAGCCGCTTATCAGCTTATCATTAAGCCGCTTATCAGCTGATCCTTAAGCCGCTTATCAGCTGATCCTTAAGCCGCTTATCAGCTGATCCACTAAGCCTGCTAAGCCCTGTAGCACTAATCCGCTAAACTGCTAATGGGCTTGCTTCGCAAGACGAAAAAACCCGCAAGACGAAGAGACTTGCGGAACGGATTCTTTTCGTCTTGCGAGGCACCACTGTACCTCGGATTAAGAACTTTGCTTCAGGATGAGAACAGAAATCATGCTCCGGCGGCGCGGCGGCAGAAATGGGAGGCCCCATTAGCTAAAGTGGTGCTTCAGGTTAAGAACAGTTTCAGGTTAAGAACGGACCTCCAGAACGAATTAACTACGTAACCAGAGGTACCACTGTAATCCCATTCTGCTTGCTTGCTTCCTTCCTGCTCTGGCCAGAAGCAACTGAATTACCCCAGTCATTTCTTATCTATCCTCCACTGTCTTGTGGGTTATCTTCAGGAGAAGAAAAGGCTAAGAAGTAAACCCTACACAAATCTGGACTGGAGTCCCTAAGACAGTTGGATGGCGCCCAGTACACTTCCTGTCAGCAACTCCTGCAGCCAAGCTGATGGCAAACATATGGCTCTGCTTTCCTTTGGACCGCATCAGAGAGGCCGGGTGGGGTCTTGTCATCTGGGCAGCCCAGGACCTCCATACACACTTCTCAGGCCTCAGCTCTGAGAAGGTCACTTCAGTGCTGCGAACACAGCAGCTAGATTTCACCCCCGGAGGGGCACTCTGCTGTTGTTGACGGATGCCAACAATTGTATTTCTGCACCACCCCACATTCAAAGAGTGAAACACCTACTTTCAGGATGCGCAAGAGAAAGTGTGGGGATTTATAATTGAGAGAGTTGCTGAAATGCACAAGTACAAGTAGATTTCAAAATCTGGAACTAAGGCATTATGTGTCCTTTCCTTCTTTGGAGATGTTTCTTCAAAGTATTCCCCACCATACTCAGCTGTGTAGAGATAGCTGTTTTCCAGAATCGTGGCCTAAGGCAAAAATTCTGCATTCTCCTGGCACAAGCTTTGTTGTTCCTTTAATCAAAGCTGATCAGAAGTGCTGAGTATTCGTTGAAGGGTTACAGACACTCCGATGACCTACCAAAAGAGCTTTCCCTAGCTTTTGTAGCCAGCACTTTAGTTGTTGGATAGTTGCCTGAACAAAAACTCTCAAATAATGAAATCTATGAAGCCCTAACACTTTGTGTACCAAACATTACCTATGGAAAATAATGGCCTGTTCAATTTCTAAATTCTAATCTAAGCCCTTGTTTAACTTGCTGTAAAAAAAAAAGGAGGGGAGCCAATTGCAAGTTGATTAAGACCCTTTGCTAAACCCAAGAAACTGGTGAGCTGAGATCCAAATCTTGCAAGTTTTACTTTCAAGATTGTCTCTGGAAACCAAATATTATCTTCAATACCATTCAGACAGGATGTGATGTCCGTAGTGTTGGGAGAAGAGATGAGCTCCGATAAAAGAACCAGTATTTCCTGGGGATGGTGATGTTGAACATTGGTTAAACTGAGTAAGAGAGCAAGTTCCGTCAAAGTTTGTATGCTTGTGCAGAAAACCTCTCTCCTGCCTTGCATGTGAGAGCTCACAAGCAGTCTTTGATGCTAGTCTTTTTTTTTAATGAACTTTTTGTGCTGAACTGTTCTCCGAGCTGAAGCTCAGCTCCCTGTCGTTGTTTGTGTGTGTTAGAACTATTTGTGCATTCTGTCTATCACATTCATGTGCGGATCCTGTACCCCGCATTGATCTCCATGCCTGTCAGCGATCAACAGCAAGCATTGCCAGAAAAGATAAGAAATGAACAATCCTTAATTTCTTATGTGAAGATGTCGAAAGAAGAATGGCAGATGAAATTAATGGACTATGCAGAATTGGACAAAATGACAGGAAGGATTCGAAACCTGCGGGACCAGAGATTTACAGAAGATTGGAAGAAGTACATGAATTATTTGAAGAGCAACTGTAATCAACAAATTACGCTAGTAGGACTACAAGAAGTTTTGTAAGCAGAAATATACGAAGTGTTACAATGTAGAAAACGATAGAGAGTTATGAGTTTGAAATGTAATAGGGAAGATAAGAAATGCATATTAAGAGATTAGACTGGAAAATTTTCAGACAGGACTGATGGAAGTAAAAAAAATTGAATTTGATGTAAAAGCATGTTTAATTACTGTTAAAAATGATATGTTAAAAAACACACACACACACATATATATATATATATATATATATATATATATATATATATATCTTATGTGACGATGTCACAATGTTACTAAATGTCTGTCTCAATGTAAGAATACCAGGCCGAAAGTCTATCTAGCATTTGATTCTCATAGTAGTTAGCCAGATGTCTGTGTGAAGCCTGAAGGCAGGACATGAGCACAGTAGTACTTTCCGCAGTTGCGATTCCAAGCAACTGGTATTCAGGGACAGACTGCTGCTCACAGCGGAGGCAGGCAACATGCCTCTTCGATGCCGTGACTTTCAGAGTATCACTTGGTGCCTCGTTTTTTTGTTGCTGGGGAATATATGAATAGGCCATAAATCCTAGCATTTCAAACTTTAGTTGACATATTGTGATGGATTCCTTTTCATTTCTCCAAAATTCCCAGGGCCTTAGACAAATGGGAGTGCTGGCAGCAAATGCATACATACTGCCTCCTGAATAACATTGTTGGATAACATGAAGTACGCTGTCAATGCCAGACCTCCAACTGCAGTTCCAATGGGTGATATCCAGTATAAGCCGTACTCAGCAGACCTATGGAAATCAACAAACTAGGGATCATTAATTTCAACGGGTCTACTCTGACATCATTGGAACACCACCCATTGTTTATAGTGGCTAAGTTATGATCAGCCTATTTGGGTCACTTCAAAAGCAGAATTATTTTTTATTTTTTTAGGCCCACTGACATTCCTGGAATGGCCTCATCCAGAATCGAAGTAAAGTTAAAATTAATTAATTCATTCATTTTACAGGGCTTAAAAAAAGAAGAAGAAGCAAGCTTGTGCCAAATGTTCAGTTTCAACAATTTTTAAAGATATGTAGAAATTGAATTAAGTGGCAGCTACCCGGTTTTCATGGACTGCACCTTAAACAACTCATGCTGAAACTGTCTACATGTTCACTTAGCAGTAGCAATTCTAATAACAACGACTTGTGCCTCGCCTTACAGTTCTGGGCCATTTTATCTGCCTGATATGGTTCTAAGGCAGTGGTAGCCAACACAGTGCTCTCTAGACATTGTTGGACCTGATGAGAGTTAGTCCAACCGCATCTGGAGGATACCACATGGATTACCTCTGCCTTCAAGGTATGCGTTGCCGGTGTTGTAGCACCATGGAGTTGGGTTTCATATTCACACATAATATTCTCGGTTCCACAATCCCAAAGTTGGGTTCCTAGGCTCCCTTCTCTCCTTCATTTCTCCCTCACACATAACGATTTGATTTTCCCGTTCCTATTTTAAACAACTTGCTGTCACGTTGCCAGTCGAATTTGCTCGTCCCTTTCCTCATCATTTGCCTCCATGCCTGGTGTGGTGCCTTGGACTGCTGGATTTGGACCAGGGTTGGTTGGCCTTAGTCCAAATTGCTCTTCAGCCATGAAACTTGGCCGTTGCACTCAAGTTCTGCTTGCAAGCTTCCCATGGGTACATGGCTGGCCAGTGTGAGAGCAAAATGCTGGACCAGATGGGCCTTTGGCCTGATCCAGCTGGCCTTTCCTTGTGAGAAAAAAAGACTATTGATGGCTACCAGTCATGACGGCATATGCTACTTTCAGAATCAGAGACAGCATGGTTCTGAATGCCAGTCGCTGGGAACATGAGGGAGGAAGCACAATTCTGTTCATGCCCTGCCTATGGGCTCCTCATAGTCATCTAGTTGGCTCCTATGGGGCTGCAGCCTTTTCCCTGGTCAAGCAAGGCTTTAGGAGTATTATGAGCTTTGGCTTAGAGTTATTTCAGTAAGCAAAACCAGGCACCAAGCAAAGGTTGGAGGGTGCCAGAGTTTTATTCACTTTTCACTCTGAACATTTCCTAGCTATTAGCTATTTGTTCAAGTCCCATTAATCACTTAATGCACTAGTCATTTTCGACTATTGAGTCATATTCATTCTCCTTGTACATCTTCTTGTCAGAGTCTCTAGCAGCTACGAATACAGGCTGCAATTTTTGTGTGCACATCCTTGACAATTCCCATCGAACTCTGTGCGACGTCCGAGAAAATAGGCAAAGGAATGTGCCAAATGCAACAACATTATGACCTACACAGGTCATAATGAACTCCACAGGTTGTTTATGGCACTTTATATGGCAACATTGCAGCAAGCAAATTAACAGGGTCTCCAGTAAATTTTCCACAGTAGAAATCAGGGGTGGCCCTGATCTGCCACCCTGAAGCAAGTTTTTCTGCACTCTGAAGACCCTACTAATTTTGTCAGAAGCAGCAAAGGTGGTTTTTGTTTTGTTTTTTAAGTAGACACAGAGCTAGGGTAGGCAAGGAGATTTACAGTGGTGCCTCGCAAGACGAAATTAATCCGTTCCGCGAGTCTCTTCGTCTTGCGAAGCACAGCTATTAGCGGCTCAGCGGCTATTAGTGGCTTAGCGGCTATTAGTGGCTTAGCGGCTATTAACGGCTTAGCGGCTTTAAGAAAAAGGAAACAAACTCGCAAGAACTCGCAAGACGTTTCGTCTTGCGAAGCAAGCCCATAGGGAAATTCATCTTGCGGAACGACTCAAAAAACGGAAAACTCTTTCGTCTTGCGCGTTTTTCGTCTTGCGAGGCATTCGTCTTGCGAGGTACCACTGTAATTCTCTCTTCCCAGCCCATCACCTTGACAAATCTCCTCCTCAACCACCAGACTGGTCATTTGATGAGTCAGAGGCTATAATCTCTCTCCCCAGCTAATGACACAGATTGATGGAGAGGGGCTGTCTGTGTATATGTCCTGTGGGCTTGCATGTGAGATTATGTTTGTGTGGGGTGGCTATTCCCACTGTTGGCATGCCCCCCCCCCGAGGGGTTGGCCAAGTGTATGCCCCTTGGGTCAAAAAAAGGTTGGTCACCATTGATATAAAGCCTTCTCCATCGCTTTGGTGTCACGAGCAACCAGATTTATTGCTGGCACAGATTTGCGGCCTTATGCATTCCTAAGAAGTTGCTATCCCATTATATCACCTCCCTGGTCAGTGACTGGGGCTGGAAGGAACATTTTGGGAGGAGAAAGGGAAGGGGGCTTTCACAAAACTATTATGGAGGCTTCTTGGCCTCAGCACTGAAAAGGAAAGAGGGAGAGTTTCCCTGCTTTTGATTTTCAATGGCTGGTGTCCTCCTGAATTTTGTTTTATTATGTATTTTGTGCTCTCATTTTGGTTTTTTTCTGTTGTGACCCACCTTCTGATCTTTGGATGAAGGGTGGTATAGATAGTTAATAAAACAACAACAATAAGGCATTGGAGAAATTTAATCGATAATTCTTTGAAAGGGTTTAGAAAGAGAGGATGTAATATTCTATGTATTGTCCAAAAAAGTATAGCTTAGCACAGTTAAGATTCTTTTCACTGCTGTATCAAAGTTACAGCTTTCGTAGTAAATTGTACAAGTCCTACTACTTTATTTCTTTAATGTCTACCCTACTTTTCTACGAAATAATCAACCAGATTATGGAGACATTTTTAATAGGAAAATATCATGGAACAGAAAGCCAATTCTTTTTCCTTTGTCTCTCCTTATATAACAGCTAAGCACTTAACATGTTCCAGCCTTCCTTAGCCAACTAGTACATTTATTTTATGCCTAAGCCTCATCATAAACAATATACGTGGCAGCAAGGAACAGTTCTCAAACATCTGCTAAAAAAGGGGAACACAAGATAAATCTTTAACACAAACATAGCTATACCTGCCTACCAGTGTTATCAATGGAGATGAAATCCAGGACCTCAAATTTATCTTCAAACAACATTTGCAGAACCAAATAATGCATAGCAAATGAACTAGTGATCTCAACTATCGAATCTTACCTTCAGTGTGCAGAAGGTTCATTTGCATCTACCACTGCAGCCTAGCAACGAACACACAGCATCAAGTCACAAATGTTTATGGTGCCAGTTCTTATTCATACTGTTCAAAATGTCTTCATTCTATTTCTAGGATGTTTTAAACACTGATTATATCAAGAGATAAATGCACCTGTTCTTTTTCAAGCGGAGTCCTGTCTTGCCCATCATAGGCAATCGGTGGTCTATGTGGCAATCCTTTCTTTTATTTTAAAAATAGACATTTGTTCACGCACAGAGGCGGAGCTAGCTGCTCTGGCACACAGAGCGGCGCACGTGCTGTGCTCCCGGGGGTGTGGCGAGCGTCCCAGGGGCTGGTGTGGCGATCACACAGGGTCCCTGAACGTTTGAAAGACCTACACTGGCTCCCAGTACGTTTCCGAGCACAATTCAAAGTGTTGGTGCTGACCTTTAAAGCCCTAAACGGCCTTGGTCCAGTATACCTGAAGGAGCGTCTCCACCTCCATCGTTCAGCCCAGACACTGAGGTCCAGCACCGAGGGCCTTCTGGCGGTTCCCTCATTGCGAGAAGCAAAGCTACAGGGAACCAGGCAGAGGGCCTTCTCGGTAGTGGCACCCACCCTGTGGAACGCCCTCCCACCAGATGTCAAAGAGAAAAATAACTACCAAACTTTTAGAAGACATCTGAAGGCAGCCCTGTTTAGGGAAGCTTTTAATCTTTACTAGGTTATTGTATTTTAGTGTTTTGTTGGAAGCCGCCCAGAGTGGCTGGGGAAACCCAGCCAGATGGGCGGGGTATAAATAATAAATTATTATTATTATTATTAAACAGTCTATTGATCCCTGTGCCACCACTGTGCTCGCTTCCCCACTGCCACCAACCAGTTACTCTCTGGTGAAACACTGAGTCCAGTCTGTTGTTAAAAGTGAACCACAAGAAACAAGTTTATTTTACAAACATTGACAAGTTTATGGTTTCTCCGATAATATTCCTGTCAGTATCTTAACTTTAGTTTCTTTACTGGCCTATACCTTCCTAATACCTTCTGACTGATTATCTCAACTGTTTGACTGACTCCTCTTAACAAATTCTCTCACTCTCTCACACCAGACTAGCCCAACCCACAGACTTATCTTCCCTCTCTCGTCTAACTCCAAACTGTCTTCTCAACCCCTCTAACTCCTAACTCCTCCAAAAACCCCTCTGTGCTTAAACTTTATACACACTTAACTCCGCCCCTTGGATTCCCATTGGTTAATCATTTTACAATTAGTTAACCCTTTCCTTAGGAACCCAGTATGATGTCACACACCTAGGAGGGCAAACGCCACAGTGCGGTGTCACCCTCCCTCAGGGATGACACCCAGGGATGACCGCACCCACCGCACCACCCTTCCTCCGCCAGTGTTCACGCAGCAAAGAAAATCTTGACTGATCACAAAATCAGTTGATGAGAGGGTTGCCCGCTGTAGAAAGATGAAATTGTGGCATTGGGCAGGCCACTAAGTTGCAAATTCTGCTTGGGCGGATTGAAGCAGCTAGACTGACAGTGGTAGCATGTTCTGTGAATTAACAGAGCGATCTGGAAAGTGCGTCTCTCCCTTGCCCACCTGTTTTTTCTATTCCCAACCTGCTGAAACCACCGTCATTGCCATTAAAGAACTGAGGCAGTAAGACAAGCTATCCTATGATAGGCGACAAAGCCAGGGGCTTGGATCAGAATTGAGCACATGTGACTTTCCTATGCAATGCTTGCAGACCAGTGCCATGAAAACTCGTGCACACGCACACACTTCTGAGCCTCTTCCATGTTCAGTACACATGTATGCACAACACAAATAAATTAGAAAATAAAATGTAAAAAATTAGGGTTTTTTGGGGGGGAGTAGGCTGCCACCCTTGGGCTGCCTGGCTATTTTAGAGCATTTCTATACCCAACCAAGAGTGCTCCCTCCCTATAAGACCAACTTTAGAAAGGAGGTTTATATTTAGACAGCAAAGAGCTTTAGGTTTACTTTCCCAAAGCCCACAGGACAGAAAATTTAGCACAATCTTGTGAAAGAGCACAAGGGATAGCTTTAACAGCCATGTAGTCTCACACATGAGGAAGAAGAGAAATTCTATGCATAATTTTTTTTCCCCCCGGTAGCAGGGGGAAGGTAAGAGAATGCTTCTAAGTGAAGCCCCTCACAGCCTTGATCATCGGTTGGGCAGGGGTAGGGGTGGAAAAGTCCCCCTTTCATAGCGCTTGCAGAGCGACAGCAGGTTGTGAGATATTTCTTCTCTGTGAGAATTTGAGGGCAGCAAGAGCCACACAGCCTCCCGCTGCCTCACTAGAATAGAATAAACTAGAACAGTTTCTGTGCAAAAACCTATGGACTAAATAATGACTCACCTTGAGCAAAAATTGGTATTTATTTCGTTTATAAAAATATTTTGAAGTCTTTACAAGTTGAGATTATTTGTTCAGCAATCCCCAGGTGTGTGTGTGTGTGTGTGTGTGTGTGTGTGTGAATTGTATTTTGTACTTCTAGGACAGCTTCAAAATTTGTTATTCGTTTTTTACCATGACAACTCAAATCGATGACGTTTTTAGACAAACAATTAAAACTGGCATTTTTAAAATCCTAAAAAACAATGTGGTTTTTTTTAAAAAAAACAAGCTTAAAACATCCCCCCCAAACACCATTGATAATTAAAGGCCAAAGGCCTGAAGAAAATAGAATGAGCTCTTATGACAATTATCTAACTTTCTATTAATCACTAAAAATGGAGCTTCCAACTCCGCAAATAATTCCATAAAGTTGTTGGCTGAGGCTTAGTTTATTCAATGACGCCTGGTGCCTGTTGGGGCAGAGGTCAGGGAGCTCAAGAGTTGGGTAAAACCAGAGCCAATGGCAGACAGAGCCAACTAATTCTACTTTTGTCCTTCAAGGGCAAAACAGGCTAAGGAGGAGGAGGAAACTGACAGTCACTGTCACCTCCTAGACTGGTTGTAAGTAAGGAGGCAGGCAGGCAAGGGCAGTGCCCCCCTTGCCCCAATGCCTCTGGTTGAATTTATTTCCATCACTTTTTGCTCCTAGGTAAAGGTAAAGGTACCCCTGACCGTTAGGTCCAGTTGCGGACGACTCGGGTTGCGGCACTCATCTTTCGCTATAGGCCGAGGGAGCCACGTTTGTCCACAGACTGCTTCCGGGTCATGTGGCCAGCATGACTAAGCCGCTTCTGGCAAACCAGAGCAGCGCACGGAAACGCCGTTTACCTTCCCGCCGGAGCGGTACCTATTTATCTACTTGCACTTTGATGTGCTTTCGAACTGCTAGGTGGGCAGGAGCAGGGACCGGGCAACGGGAGCTCATCCCGTTGCGGGGATTTGAACCGCCGACCTTCTGATTGGCAAGCCCTAGGCTCTGTGGTTTAGACCACAGCACCATCTGCATCCCTATCCTTTTTGCTCCCATCCTTCCCCTAAAGACTCCAGGGCAGTGAGAATGGCTTCCTTGCCCCCGTTTAATCCTCACAAGAACCCTGCAAAATAGATTAGGTTAAGAGGTTGCAAATTACCCACAGTTGCCAAGTGAGATTTGAGGCTGGGTGGGGAAGATGACTCCTCTGTGACAATGCTTAGGGATAAGAGAGACATGGTGGTTTCCACATAATTAGTAATTGCATAAATTCAGCTGGCCGCCCCCTGCACCTGGTAAATAACTGCGAAGAGCCTCAGCGAGGGTCAGGAATGTGGCATCCTTTGCCCCTGTCATGACGCCAAGATGGAGCCATTCCTGGCAAAACTGCTGGGTGTCCTGGTCCCTGGGAAAGAAGCTGGTACTGTTGCAAAGTGGGCTTCCCTCCCACTGGAAAGTGCGGTATTGGGAGTCTCTGATCTGGATTGTGAGTGTGGTAGGGACAATTGGCTAAAGATCCCCCCCCCCAACCACACAGGCCTGATCTGCATTAAGGGCAAGCATGGCTATTATTTACTTTACGAAACAAAACAAAACATGCACCCAATGACTAATTGCATTAACAATGTCACATCTGTTTTGATCCTTATGCGTGTGGCTGCTTTGCCAAAGATCAGCCTAACATCCAGGCAGCTTACAGCTTCAAGTCTGCTTAGCTTCAGCTGCAGAGCTGTGTCCTGGCTGTTCAAGCCGTTTTCTGAGCCCTTCTTCCCGATGTGACCCTGTGACCAATGGCTTATTAGTTAGTGCTAATATTTATCTACATGTCGACTCCCTGGCTCGACTCACATTGCCTTCTATGTCTCTGATTTTTAAGAAAGGAATAATTTTGACAAGCAGGTGCTAGAACTGACTGTTGCCCGACAACCAAAGTGCATAGAAATGATTTTGATTACAGTCATACCTCAGGTTACAGACGCTTCAGGTTGCGTTTTTTGGGGTTATGAAACCCGGAAGTACCGGAACGTGTTATTTCCGGGTTTTAGCTGTCGCGCATGCGCAGAAACGCTAAATCATGTTTTGCGCATGCGCAGAAGTGCCGAATCACAACCCACGTGTGCGCAGACGCGCCGCTGCGGGTTGCAAACGCGCATCCCACACGGATCACCTTTGCAACCCAAGCGTCCACTGTATTTACCGTATTTTTCGCACCATAGGGCGCACCGGACCATAGGGCGCACCCAGTTTTTTTGGGGGGAAATAAAGGAAAAAAATTATTCCCCCCCCCCCAGGCGCGGGGCTGGGGCGGGGGAAGCTCGAGCTTCCCCCGACCCCAGCCCCCAAACAGGCAGCTCTCTGCAAGCCGCGGGAGCGCTCCCGCTGCTTGCGGAGAGGTGCGCGAAGCCTGGGCGTGCTGCTCTCAGCGCGCGCAGGCTTCGGCATGCTGGCAGCTCTCCGCAAGCAGCGGGACCGCTCCCGCTGCTTGCGGAGAGGTGCGCGAAGCCTGGGCGCGCTGCTCTCAGCGCGCGCAGGCTTCGGCATGGTGGCAGCTCTCCGCAAGCAGCGGGACCGCTCCCGCTGCTTGCGGAGAGGTGCGCGAAGCCTGGGCGCGCTGCTCTCAGCGCGCGCAGGCTTCGGCATGCTGGCAGCTCCCCGCAAGCAGCGGGAGCGGTCCCGCTGCTTGCGGAGAGGTGCGCGAAGCCTGGGCGCGCTGCTCTCAGCGCGCGCAGGCTTCGGCATGCTGGCAGCTCTCCGCAAGCAGCGGGACCGCTCCCGCTGCTTGCGGAGAGGTGCGCGAAGCCTGGGCGCGCTGCTCTCAGCGCGCGCAGGCTTCGGCATGCTGGCAGCTCTCCGCAAGCAGCGGGACCGCTCCCGCTGCTTGCGGAGAGGTGTGCGAAGCCTGGAGAGCGTGAGGGGTCGGTGCGCACCGACCCCTCTCGCTCTCCAGGCTTCAGCGAAAGCCTGCATTCGCACCATAGGACGCACACACATTTCCCCTTCATTTTTGGAGGGGAAAAAGTGCGTCCTATGGTGCGAAAAATACGGTAATTCCCATACTGCGCAATTTATTTAAAGTATCTCTAAGCAGAGTGCAGAAAACTGTAGCAACAACAGGCACTTAAGATATTACAAAAAACACAGTTACATCTAATACAAAGTCACTAATACACACACACACACACACACACACACACACAAATATCATTTTCCTTCTGACACACCCTCCCTCTCAGCCTCAGGTTGTCTCCTAGACATCCAAATAAACTCTCAACTCACCCACAAAAGTCTTGCTACAAGAAGAGTTCCTGGAAAAGACACACATCACTCTAGACTTGCTTTCTGTGAGCAGACCCAAGGTGACTGTTACTTCCTCAGGCTTCCCACAGCTGTGCAACATTTGGCTATACTCTCCACCCCCAGTTCCAGGTGTAGCAGGTTCCCTCCTCCTCCTTGATCACCATGTAAAAGAAATTTAGGAAACCTGTGAATAATCAACACCACTAGAAGAACTTAGCACAGAACAACAACCCAACACCCTTTCAATTGTGTTTCTGGAACAGAATTCTTCGAGCAAGGTTTTTATTGTTTCCTAATGATGGAAACATAAATGCAAGTCAGTACAAAACACGTTGGGTTTCATGCATGTGACACAGAACAGGCACAATGTTGTAACAGCACTTAGAATTCTTGTGAGTGGAGCGTTTCAAGTACAGAAGCCTAAGATCAGAGTGAAAATCTTTGACGGCCAAACAATACAAATCTCGCATATTGCATAAGTGTTCTTTTCTAATGCAGAAATAATCAACACTGCGACACACACACATCACACAAACACATGTTTTTGCTTTGGTTGGATGAACAACATAAATCCCAAGATGGTGTGGTTGGTCCCTGAGACACTGGTGTTTGGGCACTTGAAAGAATCACATAAATATGAGCCTTCATTCCTCCTTTAAAAGTATATTTCAAGCCCTCAAGAACACAGAGGTCGGTATGAATTCTTTTTAACAAAATCCCAGTTCTTTCTCTATGAGAAAGGCTCCACTGCCTATATAATTTGTCAGGTTAATCTTTTCCAAATAAATAACTAATATTGTTGAATAAGGGCAATATGTTTGCAATGCACAAAGAGGTTAAACCATAGAGTAAGCTGTCCTGCTAGGCTTAGCTCACCTTGGGAGCCTTTGTTCCCCTTCAGTCTACCTGAGAAGCTCAAGGTATGAGGATGTCAGAGCTGCTTGCTCCAAGCTCAGACCACATGGCTCTCACAAGCTACTTGAGTTCCTGTACCAATAATTTAGGAACTTTCACCACTCTGTAACTAAGCCAAGTTTTACTGCCTGTGCATCTTTCTGAAGCACATGAAGCTGACCTTTGGAGAGTTTGTAAGTAAGCCATTTTTAGCTTACAAGATGTGTGGTCTTTTTCTGTGCTAGGGGAAGTGGGAAACTTTCGAAGGAAATTTAAAGGGCATGTATTTAAAAACTCTTAACTGCCTATATTTCCATGCTTTACTTTGCTGCATATTTTGTGATTCTGAATCTCTACTGGAATTCTTTCACCAAAGAGTACTCGTCCCAAACTTGGATCTTGGCATCAAGGAATTCTCCTTTTCTTCCTGTTTCTTCTTTATGACACCAACATGTTGTTTTTTTTCCTTTGAAGTAGTTAGGCTGAGAAAGTTGTTTCCTAGTAAGCACCATACCTGAGAACAGGGTTCCCCCCCCAGCCAGGCCAAACCCAGCACTCTTTAACCATTACACCACCCTGTCACTCACTCAAATATTACGGTATATTAATGTACTACTGCATGATGACATATATCTTCCCTACATGAACATCACTCAAATACTAGGATGTTCCATTTATGTGGTTTTAGATTATTACTGTGAGCTTTCTCAACCTTGTGGATCCTCTCATTCTGAGTAATTATTTGTCTCAGTATCAGGCTATTCATTCAGCTGAAAGCAATGGGGAAAATCTGGTTTACAGATGATGATTAGCTCACATGGCTTCTGGATGATAGTTTATAACTTTGCTCCATGTCATGAAAATGCAAAGTTGGAATAGTATGAATAGTTTTACTTCATAGCCCTTCTGGTAGAGGAGTGAGCAACATTATTTCTCCTGTTTGAATATTTCAGCCCTGACGTCCCAGCAAGTGAAATTCTATGCCTTCCCTTTTATGGGCTTTCTGCAGATCCCTGGCTCCGACTCTGGAGTTTGAGAGAATTTCTCAAGCAGGTTAATGTTCAACAGCTCGAGGTTCTTTCACCAAATATTTCACAAATTGACACACAGGTTGAGGGCAGATGACAAATAACAGAATGAGGGATTATTGTGAAAAATGTCAGGTTTTCACTATTACTGAAAAGGTCAAGTTCCAACATCCTGCTCCTGATCTGAACATTTTGCAACAGGCATGAAAAAGGAATACAGTACGAATTTATTCTGCGTCGCTCAGAAAATCCCTGCAAATGCTCATGTAATGTGCTCAAGTGCCCTAGTGCCTCTGATAGTAGCTGCAGAACAAAACTACTCTCTTCAGTGTGTTGGAAGTGCAAGTGGGGATCATTCAGTTTGTAAACGAAGAGTTAATTCTCTCAGTGTTAAATTCAAGTAGCCAAGAGAAGGGGGATAAGTAGTGGTGTTGTTTAGCATCTAGGCAGAGAGGCATGATGTTTGCTGAGGTAGCACATGCTCTGGCTGGATGTGCAGTTCTGAGGGAGTTTTCCTCTGTATGTTTGGTTGAATGTCTTCCTGCTATGTACAAGCCCCAACGACAAGCATGTTCCTTTCTCCTCAAATAATATACTTGGTGCCGTTATCTCAGCAGTGTTATCAGGATTTATTTTCTCTCCAGTCTTCATCTACATTACTTAGCGATATACCATGTTAGCAAATTCACTTAAGTATCAGTCCCTAGGAAACAACAGTAAGAGAAGACAATTGCTGCCTTGTGGGCTTTCTCAGAGGCACCTGGCTGGCAACTGCAGGAAGCAGGCTGATGGACTAGATAAGCCTTTGGCCTGATCTTCATATGTTCTTTATATTTCTGAACCCCCCCCCAAACTGTTTTAAACTTTGCTCCAACATTTCATGTACAATATTTTCTTCACTCAACTATTTGCATAGCTCTTCCCCAGGCAAGGCACTATAATGCTTGCAATTTGCCCATGTTTTATTGGTGGCTCAGCTCTTAGAAGCTCCTTTGTAATATTCAAGACTATTTTTTTTAGTGGAAAAGGTGGATGATGATGATTCACAGTATCAGCCCATTATATCAGTTCTTGTAGATGAGGGCTGCAATTCTATGCACACTCTTTTGGGAACAAACTTCATGTACACGATGTGACTTACTTCTGAGTAAACATACATAGGTTTGGGCTGGACATTGGGAAATACGACTTTCTCAACTTTGGTCTCTCTCAGGTTCTTATTTTCCTAGTCTAAAGTTGACTTCACAACATTTCCATGTCAGTTTGCAGATATATTTCCCCCCCAAGTTACACAGATTTGCAAGCAATGTAATGCTTTTTAAAAAACCAATATATGCATTTTTATGAACACTTTCCCCTAACACGCACATTTGCATACATTTTGAGGTTGGAGACCTGCATTGTAAAATTTTGAGAAGAGTGAATCCCCGCTGAAATGTGAACGGAACTGAATTTCTTTACCATCTCTGGCCACCCATGTCCTGCAAAAACCAAGATATGTCTGAAACAATGGGTAAAAGGAGAAATGTGACTTTTGTCTTTGGGAGGGAGGGAGGGAGGGAGAGATAACAGATGATTATATAGCGAAAGGTTCTAAATATGTTGTTTCCCACTGATACCAAGGACAAAACAGAATCCATATCCAGTGCCAAAATGTGGGCATTTTAGAAGCTCCAGTGTCTCTAAGACAGACATAAACAATAAAAACGCACACCCAGGTAAGCCTCAGGGTGTGTGTGTGTGTGTGTGTGTGTGTGTGTGCGTGTGTGTGCATGCATGCACACCTTTATATCTATATATCTATATCTGACATGGTTGCTTAGCACAAAGAGGAATAAGCCTTTAGAGACCTACTTGACCAGTGACACAATTTATTGCAAGGGATATTTTTAAAGGTGTGGCAAGCGGAATGTTGCCACATCTCAACTCCTTTCTTCCCTCTCCAGGAAAAGGCAGCTGAATGTTATTTATTTATTTAGCAAAAGCAGGCCCTTTTGAATAAAACCTGTCTGTGACGGTGATCAACAGAAATTCAAGGCTAATTTTTTTTCAGGGGCCCTGCTCTTTCGCATCACTTTTGCTATTAAGAGGGATATTGTTCACGTTACGTACAACGACCGGTTGCATTCCTTGTTTTGCAGAGAAATACCCCAGCAACAATCCAGAGGAGCTCTGAAGGTTTCATTGAGAAGTAACGTTAACTCAGTCTTTTCCTCTGTGGGACCTGCGTCATTTTATGAAATAAGCAAGTCTTTTTGCCCTGAGCAGTTAAAAAAGATAAGCTAAAACCTGGAAGCATGTGTTTTATTCCTATGCTAATAAACCATGTCACTTTGTGTTGTTTATTGAAAGCCTTCCTTCTATCTCCCAAATTTAAAACTTCTAAATCTTCCAGTCACATGTACTTCAGGGTTTCTTCTTATATGGACAACTTTCTCTCCCTTTCCCTTCCTCTCCTTTTAAAAAAAATAAAAAATTACTCACTGCAGTAATGCTCTAGCTATGCAAGATTTTCTGAAAAGTCACTACTAAAAAGAACTATTTGCTCTCCTTCGGGAGAACAGACCAATATTTGTTTTATTTCAACATTTATTTATTAATCCTTTGATTGCACCCATGGCATAAAAAACAACAGCTCAGTAATCTCAAGAGACTATCCATTAATACCACTGGCTCAAGGAAACCCACAGGCAGATCAGTCCAACCCACATCCTTACAATGGGGGCGGATTCCTGTTGGATTAGGCAAAGGGGTCCCTCTGCCCAGTTCTCCAAGCTGAGCCAACCTCCCCCTTTTACCTGCCAAATGTTGGGAAGGGCAGGAGTGTAGGCAGTGGTTTGCCTGCCAATGGTAGCCAGCAGAAGGCTCCAAACTGGGTCATTCTGAGGTATGGAGAATCCAAGCTAAGCCAGCATGGGATCTTCTGGATCCTGTGCTAGCTGCACTCTCATAGCACAATAGCATCAGGCCCGATGCTGGAGCCAGTCATTTCCCTCCCACAATGAGCAGCAGGGCTGAGAAGGCAGAATTGGCTCTGCAAGCACAATAGATGGTATTGATGGACACCCTGGCAACCATGGGCAACACACTACTGACCCCTGCACTAACCAATTTTTTTTCCATGGTTACTTCTATATTCCAAAGTGACATTCTGTTGTTCAGGTGTCTTAAATAAGGTGTCATATTGTGTCTAATTTGTGGGTGTGCTGGGCCTGGGGGTAACCCAATAACCGTGGTCCAGGTCCGGTCCAGAATCCATAGGTTCCGCTAGGAGTCAGTCCGACAGGGTCAAGGCAGGACACGAGGCAGGAAACCCGGCAAGGACAGGTACAGGATCTCAGGCAGGGTGTAGCATACAGCAATGTTGTTCCTGCAACCTAGGGCAGGGTCCGACAGCCTTTTATCTTTGTTGGGGTAGCGGCCGGTCCTGATCCCCTGGTGACTCACCTCCCTGTTTCACCTGAAGGCGAGCACTCCTCCTGCGAGTACCCAGGTGTCTCCTTTTCTCAGACCTTAGTCCCTGCAGCCTGGGAGACGTTGGTGGGTTACTAGACCCAGGGGCCGCCTCAGCCTTCCCTGACCAAACCGGTAGCGGAGCAGCTGTAAGTGATGGCCCAGCTGAAGGCAACAAGGTAATCCCCGCATCTGGATCCAGGGCAGGCTCAGGTCCCTGACTCGGCCCAGCTGGTGTTTGTTACAGGGGAACATGTGCAGACTGGGACTCTGGATCGGGCCCCAGACTTGGTTTAGATGATGCCTGAGGCAAAGGATCCGGTGCAGACTGAGACTCCTCTCTGGTTCCGAGTCCGAGCCCGAGTCCCAGGCCATCACGGTGGGCTTCTGTGTAGACTGGATCTTAAGTCACTAGTTATGATTAATTAGAGAAGTCTCTTGTTTTGAACTACAACACATCTCTTGAGAGTACAAGGATCCAACCCATTTGTCTGGTACTTCACTGCATACATCTAGATAGATTTGTATTCTCGATATTATTTCTGTCTATCAAATGTTCATGGGTTGCTGAGGAAATGATTTGTGTAATACTCAGTCGTGACTTTTCAAGGTTGCTTAGCATATAACAAAGTAAAGCAATAAAGAACTACACATGGGTGGCTTAAAGAGCAATAATAATAATAATAATAATAATAATAATAATAATACCCCACCCATCTGGCTGGCTTTCCCAGTGACAATAATTCGATTCACAAGCACAATTTATGTTGCCGCTCAAAAAATTAGAATCGTAGAATGGATTACAGCTCCCCTAACCCCTGGCCATGATGGCTGGAACTGCTGGGATTTCATAGAATCATAGAATTGTAGTGTTGAGACCCTGAGGGTTATTTTGTCCAAAGCCCTGCAATGCAGGAATCCTGCCAACAGCTGTCCCTGGGTAGGCTTGAACCACCAATCTTCTAATTAACATGCTGACCCATTGTAGCACAGAGAGCAAAACAGAACAAATTTCAGCTTAGGGTATGCTTGGTCAACCAGGACTTAAAATGTAAGAACATAAGGAGAGCCCTGTTGAATGAGACCAAAGGCCCATCTAGTCTACCATTTTGTCCTCACAATAGCTATAGGAAGCCCAGAATGCTCATGATTCCCAGAGGCTAGGATTGGAGGTAATGTGACTGAGCAGTGTTGCTTGGGTTCCCATTGGCATGTGTGCTTCTACTGACTTGTGTGCCAAAAAGTGGCAGGGGCAGAATGGGGGAATCCCCTTTTGTACATGTCCTGCAATGGAACTCCAGTATAAGTGAAATGATGTGGTTGTTCAAGGCAGCTGTGGACCCGAAAATGTTGAAAACCACTGTTGTATGCTAAACTTAAAAGCCCCAGAAGTTATAACCTTTGAGGGTATTGCTTCAGGCCTTTGACCACTCTGGTCACCCTTTTCTTACAGTGTTACCAGCTCAGCTCCCTTTTTTAAAAAAATAAATAAATTACCAGCTACGTACAGACAAGTGAGTTTATACCACAACATACTAACGTAGTTGCTGGCCAAGGCCGATGACCACCTTCTTCCTAAAGCAACTGATCTTTCTCATGATTGTTGGAATGTGAATAATCACAACTTATAGCTTGGATCTTTCAGGAACTTGTGAATACACGACTTACGGCTACCCATGAGAGCGAACGCAGCATTCCCTTCCCCTCTCCCTCCCTCACGATTGCCATCCAAACACATTCCACGCAGCACTCAGCTTCTTGTCGCAGAGAATAAACAAGGAAATTACTGCAATTTCCTTTTCATTGCAACTTTCGGGCTTCCTTCTGCTTCTGTGAGAAGCTAGATGCTGAGAAGATACTGAGAAGGTGCTGAGAAGGTACTGGAAGGAAGCCATCCACAAGTGCCTGCAGTAGCTGTCAGAGTTGAGAGCTGCCACAGCCCTCTGGAGCTCTTGTCATACATGGACTTCTGTAGAAATGGAATCTTAAGACACTAGTGATGAATTATGAAAGTCATTTACACTGAACTATTCTCTGCAACATACCTGTTGAAAGTACAAGCCCCTTTAGTTTTGCATATGGCAGCATCAAATTGTATAAACAAGTGGGAGCAGCGACATTGATTTGAGTCCTATTATTTTCAGTGACTGAACTGCTGTAAGATTCATAAACCTGAGAACATTTCCAACCAGCAAACAAGTTCTTATTTAAGTCCCATGTAAGTCTTATTTAAGAAACAAAAGGCATAACCTGAACACGCAACACAACTATTCCAAAGAAACTGAATTGCTGTCCTGTTAATTCTCTTTAAAGACAAGCACCTTATTCTACAGAACTTCTTAGGAAATTATAACGTAATCCAAACACATCAAGTACTTGCACTTGCAACTGTGAGATCAAGTGAGTTATTCTGTTTACTAAAAACACTTCTGTAGCACCTGTTACTGAAGTCTCAAGGCAGTATATACACATTAAAAAGTGATTCCTGCAAGTTAAATCACATGACCCTTGGGGTCTCTTCCATCTCTACAACTCTGGAGTGCAACAGTATAAACATTAGATGCAGCAGAAAAGAACCAAACAGGAATTAAATATCAACAAAAGTCTCATTAAATGAAGAAGTTTCTAGGAGGCACCAAAAATTGTACCATCAAAGTTGCGGCCTGTCAAAAGTAAGGTGATTCTACATAGAAGGTGCTATTACAGAAAAGACTCACCCCCTAGTGGCCATCAGTTGGTTGTGACATCATCTGGGATGCCCAATCAGCAGGCCACTCTTCTTCACACATGCACCTCTGGGGGTAGCATGATAGGGCCTTTCATTTTTAGGCAATGCATGGTAGCTGTGGAGAAGCACCTACCTTTTCACATCAAGCCTATGTCTTGGGCAACATACCCAGAATGAGTGATTGCATAGGTAGGGAACAGGGGGGCCCGGTGCAAAAAGGAAGGCTGTGCTTTTGCACCTTTAATCATTGTGCAGAAGAGGGCAATTCAGCAGGTGTACTGTGCAAGACAAACAAGACCTGCTGGAATTCCTTCTTCTACAAAATGATTAAATATGCCCTGTTTTCATCTAACCATCTTAAATGGCTGAAGGACTGCAATACCTGAAGGACTGTCTCTCCCCATATAAACCATCCTAGGCTCTGCATTAATCATCTGAGGCCCTTCTTCATGTGCCACCTCCCTGTGAGGTCCAGAGGGTGGCAACACAAGAACAGGGCCTTTTCTGTAGGGGCTCCCCGTTTGTGGAATACTCTCCCCATGGAGGTTCACCTGCCGCCTTCATTGTATATTTTTAGGCACCAGGCAAAAACTTTCCTCTTCAACCAGGCCTTGGGCTGATTAATATTCTACAGCCTTTTAAATGTGTCTGTGGGAACGGAGGTAGGGGTATTGTTTTGCTGTTTTGTTTTACTTATTTACTTGTTTTTAATCCTGCATTTTATTATTTGAACCACCCTGAGATCTTGTGATGAAGGGGGGGTAAATAAATATATTAAATATCTGAAGGAGCGTCTCCACTCCCATCGTTCTGCCTGGACACTGAGGTCCAGCTCCAAGGGCTCACTGCAAGAAGCCAAGTTACAGAGAACCAGGCAGAGGGCCTTCTCAGCAGTGGCACCTGCCCTGTGGAACACCCTCCCACCAGATGTCAAAGAGAATAACAACTACCAGACTTTTAGAAGACATCTGAAGGCAGCCCTGTTTAGGGAAGCTTTTAATGTTTGATGCATTACTGTATTTTAATATTTTGTTGGAAGCCACCCAGAGTGGCTGGGGAAACCCAGCCAGATGGGTGGGGTATTAATAATAATAATAATAATAATAATAATAATAATAATAATAATAAGTAAATAAATAAATAAAGGCCAATCTTGGAAACCCCAACCCCTTATCTCTGTTTTACTTTCACAGTTTCTCTCCCCTTGAAATATTCTGTGGCCTGTATTCGTTCAAGGTGGCAGTGGCAGTGGCGGGGAGGGCCGGCCGTCCCTGCTTGTTCAAGGCATTTGCAACCCTCATTTTTCACTCTCGGATATTTGATTACTGTAAAACCCAAGACCTATTTTCACCGCACAAGCATGCTCTTTCATGGAGCAGTAGGAATCGTGAAAGGAGACGCATGGCTGTTTAGCAAAACGAGATTACGTGATAAATAAGAGGGGGGGAAGAGGGAGGGATAATAATAAGGAGCTCTGAGGTTCTCAAAAGCTCTTTGCAAATGCAGAGCATGTTTTGTTGTGCCATGCTAATTTCCTTAGGGAGTGATTTCCCGGTGGCTGCCTAGGCACAGGCCTACTTTGTGAATTGTCACATAGGGAAAAGGAGAAGTAGCTGCCGAGTCACAGTTGCCATAGAGATGGCAACCCTTTCCAGCATAGCAATGGCAACAGGCTCCACCAGAGCATCTTCCGCCTTCATGCTGGCTGATATGCCTGCGCCCACAAAGCCACCCATTGTGGCAAAAGGGAGCCAAGTGAGCTGAGATGAACAACAGAGATGTGAACTGCAACCCCATGTATATGCTGGCAGAAGCAAGCAGTGCTCAAGGCAGGGATGTGGATGCTCTCCCATTTCTCTTTTAGGCAGCCCTATAACAATCCCATGGGACGCAGGTGGCGCTGTGGGTTGAACCACAGAGCCTAGGACTTGCCGATCAGAAAGTTGGCGGTTCGAATCCCCGCGACGGGGTGAGCTCCCGTTCCTCGGTCCCTGCTCCTGCCAACCTAGCAGTTCGAAAGCACGTCAAAGTGCAAGTAGATAAATAGGTACCCCTCTGGTGGGAAGGTAAAGTGTTTCCGTGCGCTGCTCTGGTTCGCCCTGCTGGCCACATGACTCGGAAGCTGTACGCTGGCTCCCCCGGCCAATAAAGCGAGATGAGCACCACAACCCCAGAGTTGGCCACGACTGGACCTAATGGTCAGGGGTCTCTTTACCCTTTTATAACAATCCCACTTCTCTTCCAGCAGTCTGGAGTCGGGTTGAACAACCTCACTCCCTTTTTCTTCCCACTTCCTTCAAAAATAATTCCACTTCCTTCCTTCTTCAGCTTTGGGTCCTGGAAGAAAGCTCCACTGAGCTTCTGGAGATGGACTGAGCAAGCCATCCTCCCTTATGCCAGGTTGGAAGGGAAGGCTGGGTTGGGCAAAGGTATTCTTCTGCTAGGGGTTGGATGGACCTGCAATTTTCAGTGTCTGTGTTTCTCATTTTAACACTCTTAAATTCACTTCTTCACTTACCTGCATCTGTGATTTTTTTTTTAAAGGTCTTATTGAAAACTCACCAGCCTTTTTAGTGAAAATGTCCCCTAACGTACACATTGTACACAATTTCCCCTGAAACATTGTTGTTGCCTTTTGCTCACAGAGCTACAATTCCAAGAGTTCCTTGGGAAGAGGGATTCATTGTTAGTCACTCCAGGAATTCTGGCTCTGTGAGGGGAATAGGGGTCTCCTTACAGTTCTTAGCACCCTTAATTAACTACAGCTCCCAGGATTCTTTGGGGGGAAGCCGTACCCATTTAAAGTGGTATGATACTGCTTTAAAGATAGAGCCTTAGTCTACACCAGAGATGGGATTCTTGTAGCTTTCTAGATGTTGTTGGACTTTAACTTGTATCATTGGAAGGGACACCTGTTCCTACACACACACACACACACACACACACACACAAACACAGTTTAAGGAGTCGAAAGAGTTTTCCTTTTCCATCCTCTATTGAACTAAATCTGGTGGATTTGTTGTTGTTTTGCTCTTTGCCCCCATATTTGTGCTCTTTAAAAAGAAAAAAGAGTAGATAATAGATTGTAAATGGGGAAATGAACGAGAACCAAATCATTCACACTTGCATTATTAGCGTTTTACAAAGAATATTTCTCAAGGCCACAGAACATTAACCATACAGAAAACCATTGGTGATGAGTTCCACTCTCCATTCATTTAGTCCTCCAAGCATAACTGTGTATTTTTTTTATTTAAAAAATTATTTCAGTTAAAGCTATGCATGTCGTTTGTGCCATCTTCCCTGATTTCCTAAACAGAACCCCACACACACACACACACACACACACACACCCGCCCCTGCTGCCCGGTCTGGTTTTAATCATAGCCAGACAGGACAAAGTTTGCTGCCGAAGTTGGAAGTGCTTTGCCCACTGTACAAATGCCAAAGCTCATCTATTGTTTTTCTCGGCTTAAGAGTGGATAAGTTTCTTTCCTTACGTATGCACTCAGATCTTGCAGGGTGAGTCATAGCCCAGACCTCCTACTTGAAGTAATAATTTTTATACATCATTTGCCATTTAAATAGTTCAGGAAAAGAAAGTCGTTTTATGGTTCTAGACGCCACTCTATGGCGTTATGTCTTCAAAACGACAGCTATTTAGAGCTAATTGTTTTTTAATGCACATTAGTACACTCGGATTTTTAAATTTTTTTAATTAAAATAATAATAATTCACATCCTAGAAAAACACCCAGGACTCCGTGCCTAATCAGTCATCAGCACAATGGCCACAATCTAGAGGAGTGCAGGAGCAATTTGTGAACATGTGCTTCCCCCCCAAACCACAACCACATCACAAGCCACTTTTGAAACTCAGCGAAAGGGGAAGAGGAAGCTGAAAGCAGCTTGCAGTGGTGCATTGGGAGGAGGGGAGAATTGCATTTCAAAAAGGGAAAGAAAAAAAAAGCAAGCCTTTACCTATAGTTATACTGCCTTTCTGCCATCTTGGACCTCAAAGCTTAAAGGAAGTCCATAGCCATTCTCCATTCCAAGCATTGCCCGGCAGCCCTGGGCAGGCAGTTTGTCAAAACCTTAGCAGAGACCTTTCCCATCTGTGGCACCACCATGGTTTGAATGTCCCTACTCAAAGAGAAAGGGACGCGGGCGGCGCTGTGGTCTAAACCACTGAGCCTAGGACTTGCTGATCAGAAAGTCGGTGGTTCGAATCCCCACGACGGGGTGAGCTCCCGTTGCTCAGTCCCTGCTCCTGCCAACCTAGCAGTTCGAAAGCATGTCAAGTGCAAGTAGATAAATAGGTACCACTCCAGCGGGAAGGTAAACAGTGTTTCTGTGCACTGCTCTGGTTCGCCAGAAGCGGCTTAGTCCTGCTGGCCACATGACCTGGAAGCTGTACGCTGGCTTCCTCGGCCAGTAAAGCAAGATGTGCGCCGCAACCTCAGAATCGGTCACGACCGGACCTAATGGTCAGGGGTCCCTTTACCTTTACCTTTTGGCATTTAAGGCCCTGAACAACTTTGTCACCAGGTTACCTGCAGGGATGTTTTACCCTGTATACACTTCCCAGGTCCATCTTAGGCCTACTAAGACCAGGGCCTTTAATGGTCTTTGGAATATGCTGAGCTTGCTTAAAACCCCTGTGCTCACCTAGGCTTACCCAGATGAATCAACTATGCTGATTCATTAAGCTGATCTGATTTCAGACCCTCCAAGTGTCCCTATTTTCCAGACAGCCCCGGGTTTACAGAAGCCGTCTCAGTTTCTGATTTGATCCTGGAATGTCCCACTTTTCCTATTTTTTATTGGAGAAATGTTGGAGGATATGGACTTATGCCACCCCTGAGTCATCTGAAGGCAGCCCTGTATAGGAATCCCCCCCCCCAATGTTTAATGAATAACTGCCCAGAGTAGCTGGGGCAACCCAGTCAGATGAGCAGTGTATAAATAGTAAAATAATTATTATGTAATAGGACGTCCCTATTTTCATTGGAGAAACGTTGGAGGGTATGTTGCATTTTGTACTTGTTTCATGTGTTGATTTTATGCTGTCCATTGCCATGATACTTTTCTTAGCAGCTTGGATTTTGTTCTGCATAAAAACACAATGTTAAAAAGTATCACAACAGTGTTATATTTTAAAACAGTAGGTGCTTTTCTTTTTTGGCGCTTGTAATTTGTGCGTTGTACTTAATGATGCTGTTTGTTTATTGCTTAAATTGGTTTAATGCCTATTTTATTATTTTGGTTGACCCTGTGCCATGGGCCCCGAACCAGGTTTTTTTGGCACAACTAGTCAAGTATGGACTATTGTGATTGAGAGCTGCAGGTGATGGCAGACCCCAGAACCAGGTATCATCTCGATGGACAGGAGCCATCTTAATCTGTTCCATTGGAGGCTTTGTGCATTGTGTGAAATTTATAATGGCAGCTTGGGGTTGCCTGCCACACCTGATGCTGGGCAAGTCCATAGTTAGGAGGGCACTGGTGTAGGACCTGGGCCCTTGCGCAGGCCCAGGACCCAAACCTGAAGAGGCCTCTGGATAAGTAAGGCTGGATAAAAATATTTGAAACCTGGATTTCATCCCTTTCTGGATCAGTGAAGCAGAACTTCTTTCCTAGTGCGTTCCAAGCCCCAGGCTCATATCCAAACCCAGGTCAAGGCCAAGACTCCAGAAAGTGACTGCAAAAACCAGGACACCCCGAAAGTTGTTGAACTTTTTTAAAAAACTGTTGTGCTTTTTTAAGACAACTTCTCTTTGCTCTGACAGCACGGGTGGTTGTTGGTTTGTTCTGGAGCTAATTGTAGCAAAGATCATTTACACACAGTGTTTTGTAGTGGAACCTTTTGGAGCAAAATGCCAGCATGATTTTTTAA
Source organism: Podarcis pityusensis (assembly GCF_964106645.2). NCBI lineage: Eukaryota > Metazoa > Chordata > Lepidosauria > Squamata > Lacertidae > Podarcis > Podarcis pityusensis. Next base: position 23,287,377 of record NC_138032.1, read on the forward strand.
AATTTCATGTCAGTCCTCTGAAACATTTGTCTTCAGCTTCAGTTGTGGCAAAACATCCGCTCTGTGTGATTCAGGGACGCTGTAGCTTGTTAAAAAAATTCATTTAAACACTCAGAATGTACACCTGTCCTCTAGCTAAACAATTACTTCAGAGGTGCTAAGAGTTGTTCTGAGGAAACATACAGACAGGTAATTATCCCAGCACCTGACTGAGGAAATTCTTTTCATACTTCTGTTTTTATGCTTGCACTCATTCCTGGGGGCACTCTGCCAAGCTCGCCTTTATACGCTAGGGTGGAGATTGTGCAGAGGACAGAAAAACACTCTCCAGTGCCCTGCAACATAAACAAAGCTAAACAGAGCCAGAACTTTCTCCTCAGCCTCCCTCTGAAAGACACAATTAGATTCCTGTCCAGGTTTCTACAAAAGCATATGTATGGTACATACCTACAAAGGAAACTGAGTGAATCGCCCCTGTAAACACCACTAGGCCAATAAAAAGTAGAATAGCATTTGTGGCACTGATACGCACTGCTGCATAATTTATACCGACGTTTTGCTGTTAGTTTTGAGGAGGGGAAACAAAACACACTCCAAAAGTCCATGAATGTTAAGTATTATGCATTCTTAACATATTTGCACGGTGGCCTGTCTCTGAGAAGATGCATTCATTTACTGAAGAATGAGGAGGCTGCACATTTATTTTTGGCAACACTACTATTAATCATCTGAGCTACTCGGGAGTTATTTGTTCTCAATAGGCATGTGTAAAATCTGCTGGCAAAGTTCTCTTTGCTGCCCCCTGATCCACAGCAGTGAGTTTCCACGAAAGAACCAGCTCATATTCTGTTAGTTCTGCTTGCATGCTAATTCTTTCTGCATTATTAATTCTTTACCTCAAGACAAGGCTCCAGATGTTTTTGGGAATGCACGAACACTTGCGGCCGAACACCAAATCGTTGGCTTTGTAATCTGCAGGCTGTATAGGAGCAATTAGGAGCAATAACTGAAATTCAAATCCTGGGTTTAATCAAACGTATCAGATCCTCACACATTTTGAGCTGGTATACTCTTCAAAATGAAGTGTCAATTTTTGCATTAAAACTCCAGCAAAATTACAATCATCATCATCATCAAAATGCTTGTAGTTTGATTTCTGCAGTCTAAAAATATTAAATTTAGAAGAGTGATATAAACATTCCTTTTTTTTGTTGAAATAATATAATGTACACGGAGACATACTATTTTAATCATGAGATCACAGCTGCTTGCCAAGGAATTGTTAGCAGCATGCTCAAAGTCAACGGCAGAGGGTTCTGCGTGGTCCATAAGCCTGAAGAAAACTTTATATGCATGTGGCACACAAGCTGGAAGTGGCTGCCTCTCCACAAGCAAACAAGAGTTTCTGTGATAAATCGTTACTCGCAGCAACCAAAACAGAAAGCAATGGCTGTGTACAACATCCATGTTCTAGTGTTGTCATGGGCTTGCATGCTACCCTTTCTTTTTTCATCACCTGCCCTTCACTTCTAAGATGCCAAGATGGGTTACAGAACGTAACCACACCACTTAAAAACAGTTTGATACAACTTTCAATCATAAACAAGGTGGGTCCTAAAAATATGTACCTCAAAAAAGTGTCAAAAGTCAGGCTTAGAGAATGCCTTCTCCTTAGCCTCTGAGGGCAGCAAAACTACCAAAAGGACTCCCTCTCAGCACCCAACATGGTTTTTAGGAAAGGAAGTGGCCTTCCAGATATTTTTGGTCTGAGTCATAAAGGGCTTTTCAAGCATGGCCACAAGGCATTCAGTGGTTTTCATTTTAGTGCAACTTGCTGAACCCAGACAAACTGTGGTTATAAAGCAGGCTTGTTGCTACAAACCACAGTTAAACAGTGATTAACTTCATCACAGTTTAGGGGTCAGATGTAACCGCAAAACTGTGGTTGATTTAAAAGCAGAAACATTTGGCTCATCCTCATAACAGTAAACCATGATTTAACATTACGTGCAAACAAGGTCACACTGTACATAATGTAGCAGGACAATGGGGAGAAGAAACAAAATTCAAACCCATATTTTTCTCATGCACAGTGATCCTTGGCAGGCCTACTTGAAGGAAAATTGTGCTCGTCTAGTTAAGAGTGTTTCGGATTGCAGTTGTAGCTGGCTTTATCGTCTTCTGCAGCTGGCACCCTGGTAACCCCAAGGCAGGAGAATTGAGATACAGTGCATTATAGTTTACAACTCTTCGCTGGAAATAGGGCATTGTGGTTTGAAGCACATATTTAGACATTACTTAAGCTTACTATTATGGGTTTGGAGTAAGTCCGGTGATGTTATGACTGGAACTACACCCATACTCCCAAAGATCTTGGACAACTCTCCTCAAATAGTTCCCACAGTTCAGAGTACATACATCTTATATTTAATTTTTTGCTTTTGGTCGTTTCCATATATCAACATTAAAATGCGTTTACATTGCCTAAACTGTCCCCAGTTATTTTACTCATTTCAAAAAATGTTTTGAATGTAGGTGCTGACTCATTTGGATCTATATTTGGAAGCTTCTATAAATATTCTTTAACCATATTTTAATAAATGAGAGTGAAATGCAGAATGTCATTGCGCATTCAAAGAGCATTCTTTGAAACTTCCATTAAAGGCCAAATAACATGGCCAGTCTTTTCATGAAAGGCAAATGGAGAAGCCACCATTAATTATTTCAACACAGGACCATTTCATTTCTGCTTTCCGTCTCATACTAGTTGATGAACTTAGTTATCATGACTAGGAATGGAGCAGCAATTCTATTTCAGTTCATATTTAAAGGTGAACTTACCTGATTTGCATTTTCTGAAACAATATATGAACCAAAACAGAACCATCATTTAAAATTCACGCTTACTCGAAATTTGCAGTGCTGTTCTCCAACTGAGCAATGCACACCAAAAAGCATATACCAAAGTGTCCATGTATACACATACAGCACGTTCATGAAAACAGCATACAAAATGCATTACATTAGGGGAAATTGCTTTGCGAAAATGTGTATACTAGACAAAAAATGCATATAAAAACGAGAACAGTGGGACAAATGCTGATTTTTTTAAAAAAAAGAACTCTAAATTAACTGATGTAGAAATGTTGATTGCTCCACTTAAGATTAGAAACATGAGATACTGAAATATTTCCCTACCCCTAATCATGGCCAAAATGTATGTTACCAGGACTCATGGCATCGCCATTCAAAGTTGGCTGGCTAAAAGCCTGGTGCTGACATCACACTGAAACATCACCCGTCCAGCAGAGGGGCCTGATGGCAGGCAGGGGGAGGGCTCTTTACAAGAAGAAGGGAACACAGTGGGGAGTCATCCCTGTCATATGGCATGGGCAAATCTTGACGATGAAATGAATCATTAGTGCAGATTGGAGAGAGGGGCACATCCACTACTCTAGCAGTGAAAGGAGCAGCATCGGTAGAAAACCCAGCTCAGAACTGCCAACGTTTACCATGGCAAGATAGTAAAAGCCCCCCCTTCCTATGATTTAGGAGCAACTGGTACCTAAAAGGTACACACCTGGAGCTGCCTTCTAGAGTTTTGGTGGGAAAATGTAAAGATTTGAACGTACCATACCAACCTCTTTTTCACTTTGAATGGACTCTATGACAGATTGAAGTACAGTTCTTTTTACCTTTTCCATGGGAGTGGCAATTGCTCGTGTTGCAATTTTGTACACGGGCATTTACACTTACACACACACACACACACACATTTTATCCACATCCAGATCTTTTGGGCTGGTGTGTGCAAAATTCAGTTTCTGCCTAGGACATAGAAGGTGGTGATGATCCATCTGCTATGCTGTCATGAGTAGAGAAGAAGATGCCAGCTGTAACAAGCAGAATGTATGTGAGCTTTGAAGGGCTTTTAAAAAATATGTATATAACATCCTGGGAAATGCTTGACATGCAGGTGGAGCCAGCAGGTGATTAACCACAATGTCAACTTATTGTAGAACACACAGACACAAAGCTAGACCTCCTAGTGGATTTTGATCAACATACCTAAATGCTGGATACCCACATAGTAACTGAGATAGAGACAGAAATGAGTAATTCCCTTGAGTGGCTATTAGGCATATATGGATGCTTCCGTCTATAGGGATAACATCGCTTCTTTCCTTGAGGTGCTGGGCATCTGCATGATGGGTGAAACTTCTAGTCAGGTTGGTAGGGGATCAAGTATCCCCACACCAATTTATACACCAACAGAAAGTTAGTGAGTAGAGTATTCTGCCTTACCCCAAAAGATCAGTGTTGGTATTGTGCCTTTTTATGTTTGCTACCTGATTCCACAGGTCAAAATTAATAGGCCCAAAAAGTATTCGGTCACGGTACAGATGCAACGAAGAATCTAATGAAGAATCAGATGCAATTTATGTATTTTTAAAAAATATAATACCCCACACTTCCTCTTGAAGGAGCCCATGGCAGCAAAAACATCAATAAGAGAATGCAATCAAAACATCTAAAAACAGTAAAAAAAAAAACCTGTCTAGAAAAAAAATCCTTCCTATATGAATCCCCTGTATCTCCTGTTCATTTGTAAAGATTTAAACTACACAATTATTTTTTTGTGGTGGGTGGGAAGGATAAACATTTGGATAGTTTCAGCTAAAGGCTTAGAAATGGCGGATGGAGGGAGAAGGGATAAGCCCTTCCACTGATCGCAGCTTAAGACTGTGTATAAATCTTGGGCCTGGAACTGCCTTTCTAGTCCATGTGCATTTTCTTATTCTGTCCCCATTCCAAGGGGGAAAAGGGGGGAGGAAGAGGGAATTATAATAATAGTGCAGAAAAACAATCTCCAAATCATAAAAAAATCATATTAATTTTCTTGTTCCATTAGCTCTAATAGCAGGAACTAAATTGGTTCATTATAGGGCTTGGATTACTTTAATGAAGATTCTAGGTAACCTGGCCACCAGAGAGGGAGAGATAGAGCGGAGGTGGGTGGGAATCTCTTTGAATGCATAATTCTTAATAACCTTTAAAAACATTTCCATACTGTTATGGTTACAATGACCAAGCGTTAAATTTGATGTTTAAGCATATTGGGTTGGATCCCAAGTATCACGTGTGGAAGGAAAATAGCTGTTTGCTGCTACACAAAGTTCATGAAGTTCTGTAGCTAGGGGCTCAATTTTCGGGATGGGGAGGCTCATAATGGAATGGGATCCCCTCCCTTGCTTTGTATGTGGTGTAGTGGTTAGAGTGTTGAACTAGGATCTGGGAGACCAGGATTCAAATCCCCACCCAGCTATGAATTCCACTGTAGAACTGTCTCTTAGCCTAACTTACGGCACACGGTTGTTGCGATGAGAGGGAGATGAGAGATCGAGAGAGGAGAGGGAGAACCTTGTACTCTGCCTGGTACTCCATGGAGGCAAGGTAGAAAATAAATGTAATTCAAATATGGATTGACTGGAGCATTGCTTTGTTGTTGTTTAGTCGTTTAGTCGTGTCCGACTCTTCGTGACCCCATGGACCAGAGCACACCAGGCACTTCTGTCTTCCACTGCCTCCCGCAGTTTGGTCAAACTCTTGTTTGTAGCTTCGAGAACACTATCCAACCATCTCATCCTCTGTCGTCCCCTTCTCCTTGTGCCCTCCATCTTTGCCAACACCAGGGTCTTTTCCAGGGAGTCTTCTCTTCTCATGAGGCGGCATGAAGCCCCAGCTTCATGATCTGTCCTTCCAGTGAGCACTTAGGGCTGATTTCCTTAAGAATGGAGAGGTTTGATCTTCTTGCAGTCCATGGGACTCTCAAGAGTCTCCTCCAGCACCATAATTCAAAAGCATCAATTCTTCGGCGATCAGCCTTCTTTATGGTCCAGCTCTCAGCTACATCCAAATATTCTTTTTCTTCCTCTTCCTCCTCCCCCATCAACGATTTATTTCTTCTTCTTTGTATACTAATATTGGTACGCATTAAAACGGAACATAACACATAACAGATGACAAGACCCCCCTCTCAGCCTCACAGACATGGTCCAAAGGAAAGCAGAGCAATACATTTGGCACCACATTGGCTGCAGGAGTTGCTGGAAGGACGTATACAAGGTGCCATCCAATCATCTTAAGGACTTGGATTTGCGTACGATTTACTCCTTAGCTCTTTCTTCTCCAAAGATATCCAGCAAGGCAGCTGAGGTTTAGGGTCAGAATTTTCTTTCCCAGGTTGATGAGCCCCATTTGCCCCTCACTTCCCTCTACAGCACATGCAGAAACTGCTTTCTTAACCGTTGGACCCACTATCAGTCTCAACTGCTCAATCCACCAGATCCTGTCTTTGCATGCAGAGTCCCTAACTCACCAAGGGTTAGAGACCCATCGGCTACCCTCATCTGGTTTAATCGGCCAGTCAAAGCCATTCCTGGGGTGTGGCTGCTGTTGCAGCTTCTAGGAGCCACAGGTGAGAGCTGAGTGCAGGGTGGGGACCAAAGGTGGACAAACTACCCCAGAAGGAGCATGACGTGTCCCCCACCCAGAGGTATTGCGCCTCCCTTAACAGCCCATACACCCCATTGCTTCCCAAGAAGCACCCAGAAGCAATTTACAACATCATAAAAACTTATTTCAGACATAAAACCTATAAATGACCATACACAAAAAAATTAGAACAGCAACACACATATAAGAACAACTCTAATTCAATACCAATAACAACTGGGATAGAAATTTGCACCTACAGGGTTTGTTGAAAGAAAAACGTCTTCAACAAGTTCCAAAAGGACATTAGAGCTTAAGTGCAAGCAAGGAGCCCTTGGCCATGACAGCTCAACAATATTTCTCAAAGTTCTTGACATTTTCTGCCGCAGGCAATGTACACAATCGTACCTACACCCACAAACCCCCAGTTCTTTGCATGAAAGCTAACCAGGCTAGCAACTGAAGCTTGCTTCAACACTGGCAACAAGACAGTGTCCTTTCTTGCACCCGAGGGCACATGGCTAGTTGGGGAGGAACAGAACAAACTGCATGGCACACACAGCTCAGTCTATTCTCCATCCTTCTGCATCTGCTGCCTGAGGCTTTGGTTCTTGGCCTGTCAAATGTTGCCATTTAAGCATTCCAGGGATGGAAGGCTTCCAGAGACGCCTCTTGTAATGCCTTTTCCTTGCTGGAGCCATGAAAAATTCAGGGGCGAAGGAAGAGAGCAGCTATGATCGCAGTGGATAACACTGAGGTGAGCTTTTTATGACTCACCTTAAATTTTCAGTGTTTTACAGATTATTTCAGGTGCAGTAAGAGTAAAGGTTTTAGTCACAGCACAGAAATAATTACCTCCCTTAACAGTAATGGAAATGCTTTTTCTGTATCTAAATCCAACAGACTTACAAGATCTGAGGTACATAATAAGGTGAGAAAAACAGTCCTGGAAAAGTCAGAAATAACACAGAAGGAAATGTAACGTGTAGAATGTTCAAACACCTAGAGCCAATGCTGACACAACATCTATAATTAAAAAACAGGAAACTTGTTGTGTAATAAAGGCCCAGCAGCCATGTAATATAATGCAATATGACACAGATTAATATAACAGGATGAAGAAAGAGTCCCTTAAGTCATAGGCAGCTTTATATTTGCTTTAAATTCTTTTCAGTGCTGGGCTTGCATCATCACCAAGCAATTAATGAATTTGAACGCTGACGTGTTTCAGCCATGTTTATATGCACGATAGGGAGTTATCCACTGGTTACATTATCAAGACCTCAAGGGCCTTAGAAATAATAACAAAGCAGGAAAAGAAGGAAAGAAAGAAAGAAGACATGAAACCTCATGGAGGCAACAATAAACTATATGGTAATAGGATGGTGGATAACTTTAGCAGCAGGACTGAAAGTGGAGCAACCTGCAACAAACCAGAAAGAAGAAGACTCTAGTAATCATGATAGGAAGTAACTAGAGATGACAGTTACGTTATCTGAGCTTGGGCTCACAAATATGATATTTAGGAGCTTGTAAAAGTCCTTCTCAAAATAGAGGAATCCTATGAACTTCCAACTCATGAGAAGAGAAGACTCCCTGGAAAAGACCCTGATGTTGGGAAAGATGGAGGGCACAAGGAGAAGGGGACGACAGAGGACGAGATGGTTGGATAGTGTTCTCGAAGCTACCAGCATGAATTTGACCAAACCGCGGGAGGCAGTGGAAGACAGAAGTGCCTGGTGTGCTCTGGTCCATGGGGTCACGAAGAGTTGGACATGACTAAACGACTAAACAACAACAACATGAACTTCCAATTATTCAACTCAGATTATAATCCCAGTTAGATAAAATTTACCAGTTTAACCATCCTAGGCATCCCTAAATCCTCCTCTACTCTCTGCTCTCTTCTCCATTATCACTGTTGTCATGAGCTACCACTGCCATCATCATGACTATATCACTGCTGCTCCCATTGCCCTGCTGAGTAAGTATATATAAAAGGGAAATGATTTTGAGGAAGATCAGGGAAGGTGCTCTAAGGATGCTTTTTGATTCGTTAGTTGGGAGACAAGGAAGGATGGAAGGTTATGAGCAATTTACAAAACCAGATTAGTTTGGAAAGTAAACCAAACTATTTGTTTATTCATTTGTTTTCTTTTAGTTTGTTTATTATTTATACTTTTAGACTGCTTTTCACCCCAAAAGGATCCCAGGACAGGGAACAGAACAGATAAACAAGTTAAACCCTCATAGAAACATCAGGCCATTAAAATCATTCTATAACCAGCAGACACAAGCTAAAGCCATACCAAGCTTAAAATCTTCCTTCAACTGCCCATGTGAAAATATGCTTCCTAGTAAGGGAGTGACAGCTGTAAGGGCCCATTCCTCCCCAGGAGTACATGTTGGGTCTATATACTTGGTGTGTTCAGATGTACACCATATCTCAAGAGGAAGGGGATTCCAGAATTGGGGTCCCACCACAGACATCATCACTGCACAATGATCCACACACCAGGAGTACTTGGTGCCCACTGGTATTTTTCTGGCATAAGGCAGGGAGGCCAACAGTAACTGGGTCCAGCAACAATGATAGGCAAAGTCAACTAATTCTACATTTGTCCCCTTCCTTCCACCTGAGTTCATCACAGGCAACACTAAGGATATGCAGTGCCCCCCCTGTAAATAAGAAGGCAGGTGGGGGCTAGCAGAGGGTGGACTAAGATGGTTGGAACAGCGCACCACTAAATGGACCAGTCTTCAGCATCAGCAAGACTACAAGAAGGATTTCCCCTTCGGACCACAGGGTCCAACTTTTGAAAACAGTTCAATTTCTGTACAATTCGGTTTAGGCTATAGGGTACTCATCCATTGCTAGAAATAACCAAGTCAGTGTAAAGGCATATCTTACACTACAGACTCAAGCTGGTTCAATAGTCTTCTCCTCTTCCCAGGGAATCCTGGGAATCATAGTTCTGTGAAAGGGGCAACGGACCTCTAATCAAGTATTTTTTAGCACTCCCAAAAAACTTTAATTCCTGAGATTCTTTGTGTGTGCATGTTGGCAGCGGGGCGGTGACGGTCAAACTGGCACGAAACAAACACGAGTTTGTAGAGCAGACATGTCAAAATAATGTACTGAAATAATATTTGATACAGAAGCAAAGAAAGCATGCTGAATTTTTAAAATAATGTTATGAAAGATAGAGGAGAGGAGAAACACACACACACGCAATGGCTAGAGGAGATGTATCAGCTTGATTCCTTTCAGATTCTAGGCTGCCTGCGAATGTGACATTCTTCTCAATTCTATTTTATCGCAGGCACATTTTTTTGCAAGATAAACAAAACCGTACAGGAAGGAAGAGGGTGAGGGAGAATATTTCCTGGATCCAACTCTCATACAAGAAAGAGTCAAAATAAAATATATTGGAGTAAACAGTGCTAGAAATAGCTTTCTCCATGATTCCCCCCCCCTTTTAAAAAAAGCTTCAGCACTCTCTGGCACACAAATTGGTTGAGGAACCTGGCTCTGTTTTCTAGTGTATGGATCTGTTGCCCAGCATTCATTTTGCAGCGATTATTAAGTAGGGCGAAAGAACAATTTATGAAGAAAAGCTATTCCTTATATAACTTCACGCCCTCCTTTGATTCACTGCATTTGGTGACATGTATATCTAAGCCAGGAATCTTAGGTCTGGGGTCCTAAGGCGACCCCCAAGGGCCGCTCCCTGTTTTGGCCCTTGGCCCTGTTTTGAAAACTGAGCTACTTCTCCAGTGAAACATGGAAGAAAAGCACACTGCAATAAATTGTGTTTCCAAATATAATCCAAGTGGAATGTCTAAACACTGGCAGTGCAGTCAGGGGGACACCCACAGTTACTCCCAAGTAACTGTGCATAGGATTACAGGCTAACATTTTTATTTATAATAGAACCTAAGCTTGGGCTGGCACATTTGGTTTGCACGTACAAGGCCCAAGGCTCAATCCCTGCCCTTGCCAATGGAAGAATTTCAGCTGGAAGGGCACGGAAGGATCTCTGCCGGTGACCTTAGAAAGCCGCTGACAGGGAAGACAATACTTGCTTAGAGAAATCAATGGCCTGAGTCAATATAAGGCCACTTCTTATCTTGAGTTGGGCTAAAAATGACACCGGGGCCACAATCCAATACATCAAAGCATATTTAAGACCATTAGGTCTTAAGTATACTTAACTCTGTGTTAGACTTTGTAGAGGACGAAATGCCAAGAAATCAAATAGGGACATAGGCAGTACTAGAACAAGACATTGTATTGCCTGAGATGAGGGTCCTTCTTTTGAGCATGGCATTGTGGGTGAACTGCCCAGAGTAGTGCCTATACCCTTGCTGTGTTGATACAATACCGAGGACCTCTTCCCTGGAAATTGGGGAAGGGCTGTGGCTGAGTGACAGAGCATCTGCCTGGCACGTAGAAGATACCCAATTCAAGGTATCTCCAGGTAGGGCTGGCAGAGAACCACATCTGAAACCTCAGAGAGCTGCTGCCAGCCAGGCAGCCACAGTGGCCAGCCCTGCAGGTGGTGGTGACTGGCTGCAAAATGGTTTGTCCTTCCAAATTTGCCACCTGAGTCACGTCATTCAGTATTTGCCTGACTAAATAAATAAAAAAATAAGAAAATTGTCCAGTAGCACCTTGGAGACCAACTAAGTTTGTTCTGGGTATAAGCTTTCGTGCGCATGCACACTTCTTCTTCCTACCTGAATCTAGTATTTGCCTGAGATATCACTGTGTCCCAAAACATCAGTTTACTTACATGTAATGGCTGAATGACCAAACCTTGAATCTTCACCAGCAAATCTGACCATTTTGGTTTCTCCTGGTATCTTATTTTCCCAACCCTCAGCTCAGATCTACCTCAGTTTGCATTTTTTCATGAAAATTCATCTACATTCTCTCTGAAAGTTTTGCATGAAATTTTGCCCGTGACACATCTCTGCAAAACATTTCCTCTCAAATAACTTCTTTTTGTATGGCATTTTCACAATATATGCATTTTTATGTACACTTTGACCCCATACATACATATTTGCATGTGTTTCTGCTGGAAAACTGCCTTAAGAAAATTCAGACAAGTGCAGATTTCAAAAGATGGCTGAGCTTTGGTTTATGTATTCACTGGAGGAGGAATGGGAGTGAGGAGGGAGCAGATCACCCCTGGCACCACTATTCCGGTAGGGTGCCATCATGGCAGCCCCCCTGAACATGCACCTTGCACCCCCCCACACACCAGGTGCCATGCCCCCACAGGTGGCGCACCACACCCACAGAACGCGCGCCATGCCCCTGTGGGTGGTGTATCATGCCCCCGGGATGCATGCCACCCCCTCGCGTGCTCTCCGCCCCCGGTAGTGGAGCATACAGCTTCGCCACTGTGTGTATTGTTTCAGAAGGTAAGGAATTACAGTGGTACCTCGGGTTACATACGCTTCAGGTTACATATGCTTCAGGTTACAGACTCCGCTAACCCAGAAATAGTACCTCAGGTTAAGAAATTTGTTTCAGGATGAGAACAGAAATTGTGCTCCAGCGGCGCGGCGGCAGTGGGAGGCCCCATTAGCTAAAGTGGTGCTTCGGGTTAAGAATAGTTTCAGGTTAAGAACGGACCTCCGGAACGAATTAAGTACGTAACCAGAGGTACCGCTGTATTAGATTTGGCTCACATCCTGGTCTAGGCTTTGCTAGCAGGAGGCAGGAGAGGGGATGACTCAGACATCTCTCCCTCTGAGCTTGGGGCATCCACTGGTGCTGCTGAGGCGAGGCTTTCTCCTGACAGTCCACTCAGACCCTCCCCCAGTGTCTAGATTGGTACCTCTCCAACCAGTGGGCCCCTCCCTTAGATTGGTTTCCAGATTCTCGCCCATTTCCCCTCACCCTCTGACCAGATCTGCTAAGAAGTATCCACAGGGGTCTTCACATCCAGGGCAGGGGTAGCAAACAGGTATCCCCCCCTAAGTTGTTCGACTCCAGTTTCCATCAACCCAAGGCAACATGGCCAATGGTTAGGGATGATGGGATTGTAGTCCAACATTTGTAGAGTTCCAGCTTCCCTGTCCCTTCTTTAGATAGTCCCATAAGATAGCTCAGAAGCTGTGTAGAAGCTGTACTTTTCCTGTGAGTTGGAGAACTGCTGTGAGTAAACATACTACTGTTTTTGGTGTCAGGGTTTTGTCTTCCGCTGAAGAAGTATATAATTTAATTGTCAGATGTGCTGACATCTTGATAACATGCTTTTAAAACATTGGAGAGGAGGAAATGTAAGTGCTGTTTTATTGACACCTGGAAAGATTTAAACATGGTGGTATAAGACTTGTCAGTCTACAGCATTATTTACTTTAATGGGTAAACTCAGGAGGGAAAGGGATTAGAAGCATTATTCATATCAAAATTATCCTGTCTGCCCAATGGTAAATTACTCCTAGCCCTTCTAAAATGAATGAAAGTATAATTGACTCACATTTGTCTCCACCGAAAGACTAGCTTCTTTTCCTCCAAAACAGCCATTCTGTTTACCACTGCTTAAAAAGAAATATGTAAGAGATTGCAAGCTTTTATACTGCACGCTACAGTTAAGATTGACATTTGTTAACTGAGATTCTTATAAAACAGACAGAGACCTGGGATTTGTGTCGACCTCTTTGCATTTTGCCACTACAAAAAAATTATAGCATGCAGAAACAGATTGACATGTTGATCTCCATCTCCTTCCCTCCCTGGCTCCCTATCTACTATAGCCAATGATCAGGACTTATGGAAAGACACAGGTCTCCTATTCCTGATTTATGGTAACACCCTTTTGCTAATATTCTCATTTTTAAGAGAATTTTGAACAACAAATAATAATAATAATAATAATAATAATAATAATAATAATAATGCAGCAATCCATGAAACAATAATGGCTAAATAGGGTGCCATCAGATGCTCAGGGTTGTGATGGCTCAGGAGAGGGTATTTTCTGTGGCAGCCCCTGAGTTGTGGAATTCCCTCCCTACAGTGGTGTGTCTGGCTTCTTCATTTGCATCTTTTCGGAAAATGCTGAAGACACCTTTTTAACCAGGTCTCTGACGCCCGAGATGTCAGGGCCCACCCTATCCCCATGATTTTAATCCATTGTAACTGTTTTTTATTCCGAGTTTTAAATTGCTGTGACTCTTCCTGGGACCGGCTGGTGAAGCGGTGTATATGTGTGTGTGTGTGTGTAATAAATGTAACAATTACCGTATTTTTCGCTTTATAAGACACACCCGACCATAAGACGCACCTGGTTTTTAGAGGAGGAAAACAAGAAAAGCCAGCAAGAGCCACAGACACGCTCGCTTGGCGCGGCTCTTTAAAGATAGAGTGGCTCTTGCTGGTTTTTCCGGGAGGTGGGAGAAGGGACTGACAGGCTGCCCTCCGTCCCTTCTCCCACCTCCCTGAAAAGCCAGAGAAAGCTGTGCAGCTATCGCTGAAGCCAGCAGAGCAAGAGTGAGAGCTGTGCAGCGCCTCTTGGTCTGCTGGCTTCCCAGTGAAGCAGGATGAGGGACGGAAAGGAGCCCTTACGGAGCCCATTCCGTCCCTCATCCTGCTTCGCTGGGAAGCCAGCGACCCAGAAGCGCTGTGCAGCTCTCGCTCTTGCTGTGCTGGCTTCAGTGATAGCTGCGCAGCTTGCATTCGCTCCATAAGATGCACACACATTTCCCCTTACTTTATAGGAGGGGGAAAATGCATCTTATGGAGCGAAAAATACGGTAATAACAACAATGATATCTGAGATGAAGACGAATGGTTTGGAGAGAGGATAGATGAAGGACTGCCTTCTTTTAGACGAGCGTGTCTCTCGTCTGTGGCCATCATCAGAATGCCTGCTTCACATCTTATTGCAATTGAAAATCCACTTGGCCAGGATGTGGGAGGGGCCCAGCATTTTCAAATGCGGCATCCACTATGTAGAACTCCTTTGCTTAGGAAGCCCGACTGGTCCCCTCCCGGATGGCATTTCAGCATTTCTGCTTTGCTGCAGCTTTTGTTTCATCCTCCCTCTTTGCCTTCTGCAGCACTGCGATTCTAACATCTGGCTTCTGGATTTTTAACTTGGTTCTCTGTTCAGCCTTGATCATTTAATGCACTGCTTTAATTGATGTTTGTGGAAGACCTTGCCCCAGGAAGGACAGGTGCCCTCTTCTCTAGCTGTCTCACATTTTTTTTTATTCAGGCAGGTTTTTGCCTGCAAAGCACCTGCTGTTTGGTTCAAAGGCTGCGTTTTATTTGTGGCCTGTGCCATTGTTCTATTTTCATTGCTGTAATTTTAATGCATTAATATTCTTACAGTTTTTCTGTTTTATTGCCTTGAAGGATATAATGATTTTAAATGGTTTATTTATTCAAAGCATTTTTAAAAATGCCATTCTTCTGCTGGTTAAAAGCTCCCAGAGCAGCTTACAAATATCAGTATCAAAACAACAGCCCCTGCCTGCATGTTTGCAATCAAAAAGACACAAAAGGAAAAGGGATTGGGAGGGATAATGAATTGTTCTAAGCCACGTTGAGTAGTGCACAACCACTAACAGGATGGGGCAGAAATGTCCATATAACTAACTGATTAAAAATAGTGCTTGTGAGCCAACCCATGAGGGATTGAAATGTGGGCTAGAAACATTTAAATATGAAAAGAAATTTAGTTTCCATGGCCACTCTGAAAGGCCCTCTAGATATTGGATAGCTAATGCTGGATGTGGGTCGTGCTGTGGTCTAAACTACTGAGCCTAGGGCTTGCCGATCAGAAGGTCAGTGCTTCTAATCCCCACAATGGGGTGAGCTCCTGTTGTCCGAGCCCTGCTCCTGCCCACATAGCAGTTCGAAAGCATGTCGAAGTGCAAGTAGATAAATAGGTACTGCTCTGGCAGGAAGGTAAACGGTGTTTCCGTGCGCTGCTCTGGTTCACCAGAAGCGGCTTAGTCATGCTGGCCACATGACCTGGAAGCTGTCTGCAGACAAATGCTGGCTCCCTCGGTCCATAGAGTGAGATGAGCGCTGCTACCCCAGAGTCGTCCGCGACTGGACCTAACGGTCAGGTGTACCATTACCTTTACCTTTAATGCAGGACCTGCCATATACTGATGGACTCCAACTACCATTAGCCTCGGCCACCATGGCAAATGGTCATGGCTGATGGGACTTGTAGTCCCAACAACATCTGGAGGGCAACACATCCCTGCTCTGGATCATGAATGTAGAGAAGAGAAATCTGGGGAAGTTGCCAGATGCTAGGAGCCATTGTTCAAAGTTCATATAATGGCCCCGTTTTCATACTGGAGGAGATACTACCAGCACCACCCAGGACATCTGATCAGCTCTTTCATTAGACTTCCCAACATCTCAAAAACAGCTCTTCGGGATTCAAGCACACAAGACTGCAGCCTAAGATCACCACAGCAACCTATTATATATTCCCCTCAAAAGCAACTAGCGTTTGCATACAATTCATGAATCAAGGAACATTGTAGTAGTTAGGACAAACTGATCTATTACTTTAGAACCTCTTGCAATATCAATTCAACGAGAAACACAAACAGGTCGCTTTAAAGCCAGTGCACAAGGGAAATGTACCAGGATACTGCACCCAAAGGGAATGCAAATAAGGAGGAATAACTAGCTGAGTGAAAGCCAAATTAGAGGCTAGGCAGGCGATCTGGAGGATCACAATTTATTTATTTTTTATTTTCCTAAAAGCTGCAGCAGAATGGCCCATTTGGGAGAGGGGCCATGGGACTTAAGCTTTCCTATGGATGGGGAAGAAATTCAATTCAGTTCACATTCAAAGGCAAGCTTATGTAAGTCACACTTTCTGGAACAATATAGCAACTGAAACACAAGCCGCCTTTCAAAATTCGCACCTCTCTGAATTTTGCAATGCAGTACTCCAGCTAAGTAATAAGTACAAAAGCACATATACTAGGGTAAAGTGTGCTTGATATAAATCTACAGACAGAGACAATAGTATACCATGATCAGGATAGAATAATAGTTCTTGCCCATGACCACAGGATTGATTATTTAACTCTTTATAGAACCACTCCCTCGCTTCAAGTGATTGCCAAGGCAGACTCAAATAGAATATCTACGTGTCCCACAGCTAGGAAAAGTCTTTGGCCCTTGATCGGTAGCACAATGCAGATCCCCATTTATCATAGTCACCTGTCTGCCTGCAGCACTCCACTCTAATCTTAAAGATCAGAGATAAGGCTTCTGTTGTCAAGGTCTCCCAGCTACTGAAAGCTCTGTCACTCAGTATGAACTGAAAACCAGGCTGAAGCTTCATTTTTCCAGAAGCAGAACCTGCAGTCTCTATGTTTTAGAAGCATAAAGCAGAAAACAAAGAGTAGTGACATGCTTATAAGCTCTGGTCAGAATAAAAACCAATATTTGCAGTATTTAATACTTCTGTATTCAGCTGAATTGTGGGCCTGTTATCTACTATTGGGCCTCAATGACAACCATCAAACAAGGTTTCAGCCCCACAAATACCTGGTGGGTAACCCTTCCCCCCCCCCGAAACAGCCCACTCATGAGACTTTTTTGCCCCAATGGTCTATTCAAAAGTGATTTTGGTTTTGCTCCCTACCAGGCATTTCTGGAGCTTCCACCTTGTTCAATCTGTGAGATTTCCTCACAACTGCAGGAAATTCTAAGAATAAGTAAATATATACAAAAGTAGACTTTAAGAAAATGGTGCATTGGCAGAATCCTGCCAATTTGGTCCTGAAATTCCAATTTCCAACTGGAATTAAGCTGGAGGGGAACCATTTGGGATCCCAAAGCTATTACAGAACAAAACTCTTCTGTTCTGTTGATTCTTGTTATAAATCTCGAGTGCTGCAGCCGCTTTAAGAGATTTACAAGGACATCTGAACAGCTACAGGACTGCAGACGGTTTCAAGTTGAGATGAGGCTTGGCAAAGTGCACAGTCTGAAGACTGATCAGCTATTCAGAAAATGCATATATTCCTCCTTCAGCCTTGAAACAAACGCTCCATCTGGCTGCAGACACAGAGGTGAAATGAAGGCAAAGCAATACAAAGCTCTATCCAATTCCACCAAGTATGTCAGAAAAGAGCTCGAATATTTGTGCACCTGTTGGATGTTCTTTGCTTGGACTAATATCCAAGTCCCAGACTGCTTTGTTAACTAGGCAGCTGAGTGGCATTACTACCTGCAGTAACGACAAAGATTTGGGGGTTGGAGGTATGGGAGTGTTAAATTAATTTTAATCCACACACCTGGGGAAACTCTGGCCTTATACACTGGCAGCTGGGAGCTCAGCACAGTGAAGACATGGCGGTGGAATCAGTCTGATGGTCCTGGTGTTCTACCTGCATCATCCTGAGCTCCCTGATGCTTTACCCTCCTCCTCAGTAACCAGCAGTGGTGTACAGCACTGAAAATCCAGAACAGCAAGACAGCCCTACCCACATGGCCCCATCAGCTGCTATTGTCTGTACTTGACCATGCTTTGTCTCTTACTCTGGATTCAACTTTGTAGGCCATCTTTCTTCTAGGTCTACTCATGGATTGAGCTTGTTGGTCCATTATTAGTGCTTTGTTATATATGGACTATATCAGTGATGGCCAAACTTGGCTCTCCAGCTGTTTTTGGACTATAGCTCCCATCATCCCTAGCTAACAGGACCAGTGGTCAGGGATGACGGGAATTGTAGTCCAAAAAACAGCTGGAAGGCCAAGTTTGGCCATGCCTGGACTAGATGATCCTCTGGGTCCCTTCCAACTCTACAATACTATGAAAAGCTTGATAATGTTTTCTTATAGAAAGTGGCTTTGTTTCATGTTATAGTGATACATTGGATTGGACAAAGTGAATATTGTTTATATATAGCAGACAAATGGCAATACTTTCTAATTTTTATTTTTCTATCTTTCTCTTTTAACCTCTTTTCTACTCTTTTTTCTACTCCTTTCCTCACCACCTTTTCCCCTTTGTTTTTATTGTATTTAGATCAAAGTCTTAGTTCGGATTAAAAGGGGGGGGGGTTTCATATTAAGCATTGTAGTTTTCTCTATAAACCCTAATAAAACTTATTTAAAAGAAAAGAAAAGGCTGAACATATATATATTATTGCCTCTAATGAGTCTGCCTAGGTCAGAGCTTTCCAAACTGTGTGTCGGGCGACACTTTAGTGTGTTGGCTGCAGTGTGTAGGTGTGTCGTACGATGTGTGTCCGTATCTCTCATAAGGGGTTAGCTTAACCTCCAGTTTGCTAGTAAAACTGTGTCGCAGAATGATGCATGTCTAAAAAGTGTGTCACCAATATGAAAAGTTTGGAAAGCTCTGGCCTAGATCATAGCTTCTAAGAGTCCCTGCTAATAGAGTATAAGAGTACTGTCTGAACTTCCAAATACTTTCTAAACTTGAAATTTGTAATGATGATGTTCAGAAGAGACAGTATTAAAGAACAAGACTCACCTCTCCAGGGAGGCAAGGATATTAGTCAAGGGTAAATTTGCTCTTTCCGGTCTGTGCTTTGATTTATCCAGGAATTAGGGTGCTGAACCTTGCTTTTTGCCATTCCTATGTATCATAACAGCAATTCTAGCTTTTTAAATACCCCTAGTTACTTCAGAGCCACATTAACAGTTACTTTTTATTAACTATCCACAGCTGTAGATGTTTCAATGCTGTTTTGGTGGCTGGGTTAACTAATGGGATAATCAATAAAGGATTTGAACAGAAACATCAATGGAAGTAAGGGTGAGAAGTCAAAATGTTAAGAGAATATTGTCTTGAAATTGAATTGAATTGAATTTGTTAAACTGTGTGGGAAATTAATAAAAATGTATGAAGTGGGGGGTGAACAGGTGAATTTGCATTGTGAGGCAGACGTAGCCTTTTCTTCCTTGATGCCATCCAGATGTTTTGGGCGCCAACTCCCTTATCCCAAGGACAGCACAGCCAATGGTCAGCGATGATGGGAGTTGTGATCCAACAACATCTGTGGAGCACTAGTTTGAGGAAGGCTGAGATCATTGAGGTTTGGTGACATTGCTCATAGGGGATACAGATTACGCTTGCTTGAGCAATGGAGAAACATGGAATAATTTCCTGCTGTAGTGCCAGAGCATTTCATGAATGGAGGGAAACACTGAGGCTCCCTAGAAATCCAGCTCTTTGTCTTCTGCGTTTTCTGAGAATGAGACCTTAATAGACTCATCTTGGATTTGCTTAATGTCTCTAGTGAAATAAAAGTGCTAATTCCATAATGGTTAGGAGTGGTGTTTTGTTGCTACGTTTAACGTGGAAAAGAAACGACTCATTCTGCCTTCTTATCAATCCCTCCTTAACAAGGCAGTCTAATTACTGTGAAAAGAAGCAGGGACAGTTTGGGTAGGTTAGAATTGCTTAATTGAGCAATCATCTGCACCAAAATGGTCTGAATAAACAAACGGCATTAGATCACGGTAACCTGAGTCTTTTTCATTAAAATTAATGAGAGGGAAAATGATTTATGAGTGAGGATACCAGACGGCTTGGACTAAGAAGGGTCAAATTAAGCAAAACAGCAACAACTGCACAGGTCTTTGCTTTCAAAAATGTTTTCTAATTCCCATTTTAATTCCCTACCCCCAATCCACATCAAACATAGAGCACCCTTGGAAGAAAACCACAAGCTTTTCTTGAGTCTGAGATCTTTCTTTCTTTCTTTCTTTCTTTCTTTCTTTCTTTCTTTCTTATATTTCTAGGTCATCTTTCAAGACAAAGCTCTCCCATGGCGGCTTACATAAAACCAAACACATAAAACTACAGCACCTTGTTTCAATAAAATGTGGTAATTTAAAACTGCAGTTAAAAAAGAATCTCACAATTCAAACCAACCCGCATATAAAACTAATTAAACCCCTGGAAAAACAATATAAAACCAGCCGCAATATAACCATTAAATAATCAGAAATTCAGCCCACCGTCTCAGCTAAAGGCAACTCGAAACAAATAGGTTTTCAAGGCTCTTTTAAATGCCAGAACTGCTGAAGCCAACAATATATACCCCTTAGGAAGGAATTTTACAAATCTTCATAACTGTGAAGGTGAAAAGCTTGCTTTTTCAATTAATAAATGCTGAAATTCCCAGGCATCCAAAACCTGCACCAGCCTTGATTATGATGGACTAATACAAGATATTGAGGTTTAGGGCACCACAGATCATAACTAGGTCTTGAAGGATTGAAATTCCACACAAGTAGGCATCAGACTTTCCCCAACACCATTTCTTCTAGAGTTGGGGTTCCTCAAGATTCCTCATCTCTTAGGGCCAAATTACAGGTTCCATTAAAACAGGGATATCCAACATGGTGCCTTCCAACTGTGGTGGACTATTTATTTATTCGATTTATATCCCATCCATCCTCCCAAAGGAACCCAGGACAACAAGCAACAAGTGCAGTAATGAATCAATCAATAAATAAAAAATATTGAAAACATTTCCAATACAAAGATCTCAACTTAAAAGTCTTAGGAGGAAGTTCTTCAGCAGGCATGGAAAAGACAACCAAGATGGCACATTTCTAATATTCAAGGGGAGAGAATTCCAAAGGGGAGGTGCCATGACAAGAAAGGCCCGATTCCTACATTGTGTGGCTCATGCCTCCTCATAAGTTCGTATCTGCAGAAGGCCCTCACCTGCAAAGCACAATGATGGATTAGGTACATACACGGGGAGACAATCTTTCAGGTATCCTGGTCCCAAGCTGCACAATGCGTTATGCACCCAAAGCAACATTTTGGAGTTAGTCCACTCCCTAATTGGCTGCCAGTGTGATTATTTCAACAGGGGAGGTAATGCGTTGGCAATATCCTGCTCCAGTGAGCAGTTGAGTCACCACATTTTGCACCTGCTGCAGCTTCTGGACCAATCTCAAGCATGGCCAATGAACAGGGATGATGTAGTCAACATCATTGACTAGTGCTGCATTAAATGCTAATTTGTGTGTGTGTTTATACAATGGGGCTGGGATGGGGATCTGGAATGCAGAACAAATGGAGAGCCTGGTTTTTAAAAAACTATTTCTGCTATGCTACATTTCTGATTACCCCCCCCCCCGGCCGCTGCCCAATTTCTATTTACCCCATGAGTTAAGCTTCCATTAGTGCCTATAGAAGCTTTCCTTTCACCAATAATAATAGCTTTAGGTGCTTGTATGATTATGGAGTGGGGAAAAGGGTTAAAACCTCTCTGATCCCACCTCCATTTGCATGCTTCACACATTTCCTTAGTTTAGCACAACAGCAAATCTGATTACAGTCGTACTTTGCTTCTCAAATGCCTTGTGACTCAAAAGTTTTGGCAGCCAAACGGCGCAAACCCGGAAGTGGGTGTTCCAGTTTGAGAATGTTTTTTGGAGCCCGAATGTCTGATGTGGCTTCTGCGGCTTCCTATTGAGTGCAGGAAACTCCTGCAGCCAATCAGAAGTTGTGCCTTGGTTTTCGAATGTTCTCGGAAGTCAAACAGACTTCTGGAACGGATTCCATTTGAGGACCAAGGTACGACTGTACTGTTGCTGGAGGGGGTAGCATCAACTTGAGCTCATGCTGTTGCAGAACTTGATGGTGGGTTGGCTAGGAGCACTGCGGTGACACCCTAGGTGCATAAATCCTTGCATTCAATCTTGTACATGCTTCCTGGCAGACCCCAGGATTGGGCTGTTAATCTATTGAGAATATTGTATTTTCACAGAAATGGCAGGCCATGGTATTTATGTTTGCAATAATGAAAGCCTTTTTTGTCAGAATTTAATGACCATGTCTTTCAGGGAAAAAGAGTGCTAACTCTTCAAAGCCCTTAGGGAGTTTGCAAAATATATATTAAATGGAGAAAAATGCAGTTCAATAAATGGACTGGCCCTTTTCAGAAACTAATTACTTGACTATTGGTCAGATCTTTAGGTCATTCTCTGTATTAGGTTTGTTCACACAGCATGAGATGATACAGAAGTCAGGTTGAGAAACTTACATCTCTGACAAGTCCCTTTCAGATTCTGATCTATCCACTACTCTGACCAAAACTCACCCTCCCTCTTACTTTTAAATGTAATTTTTCAATAGCAGTGGTATGTGGAAAATCAGCATGTAAAACTGTTCTGTGTTGGGTTGATCCCTTGATCCATCTTGTCCCTTATAGGATAGTCTAATAGCATCTCTCTAATGCAGGGGTGGGGAAGCTGTGGCCCTCCAAATGTTTCTGGAGTCAGAGCTCTAGAGGCACAATGGGTCAGTGCATCTGGCTGTTAACCAGAAGGTTGGTGGTTCAAGCCCACCCAGGGAAATCTCTTCTTTGGATATTTTGAAGCAGAGGTTAGATGGCCATCTGTCATGGATGTTTTAGCTGAGATTCCTGCATTTCAGGGAGTTGGACTAGCTGACCCCTGGGGTCCCTTCTAACACTACAATTCTATGATTGTATGAAATCAGTTTCAGTCATCATGGCCTGGGTGAGGGGAGCTGTAATTCAGCAGTTGTCCAGAATCTGGAGGGCTACTTCCCCCACGGATATTATTGGAAGCACTTCAAGTCAAAGCTGGGCACCAGGAAGTAGAATCTGTACCTTACCCTTCATTCAGTTTCTTGCACCAAAATTCTTCCTTCCTCCATTCTTATAAGCTTCATTCATAAGGACTGTCCGATTCACCTCGATCATTGAGATTCCCTGAGGGAGGTAATGCCTGGTGGTTCCCCATATCACAGAGGTTCAGTTGACAGTATGTATGAGCCATACATTTTAGAAAGGCCTCTATAATACAATTTTTTCTCTTTAACCAACCAGTATATATTGCTCTTTTACTGATGCTTGGTGTTTTTAATTATGTTTTACAGCTATTTATTGATTTATTTTATTGTATCTATGTTGTAAGCTGACTTGATATATGCTATGAAAGTGCAGGTCATAAATATTCAAGTATATCATCATCATCTCCATCACCATCATCATCACAGCATCATGAAGGTCTTGAGTTTTTGAGACGCAGTGAACAAACTATCCAACATTCCCATGATATTCTAAACATTATGTGAATATTACACTTTATGGCATAGATACAGTCTGTAAAATATGGTGTGCTGGAAATGGTGTCATAATAAGCATAACTGAAAAAATGTGATCTAAAGGTTGTTTAACAATCTGTAAAAGTTGAAATCTGTGGTTTTCCAGCTATTTTTACTTTTTAAATATCCCCAGTTGTTTACTTTCTCATCTAATGATCACTCGCAAAAAATCCATATTTGATTTAGCACCCCGCCATGGACAAACTGTCGGATGTCTTCCTTGGCTTAAAAGCACAAATTGTGAAGTCTTTTTGGGCAACTTTGAATGTAGTTCTTCACGTACATGTCCCACTTGGGTCAAAGGGGTCTGCTTCTGAGACATAATTCTGAATGGCTAATAGGATAAGAAAAGCATTCTGAAAATACACTTCATTACAAGCAGGAGAATTCCAATTATCATTATTATGTGTCTGTTGGAATGTTTCTTTTTTTGTAAGGACTTCTCTTCTCCCTCCCTGCCAAAAGGTAGATGTGTTGCAAACCAGTTAGTTAACTGAATAATTATTTTACTTGCCAAGAAGACTGACAACTACTTCTCTTCCCATTTTTAGACACTAAAAATGCCCCCAGCTATTTACTTATTTATTCCAGAAATAATAATAAAAATAACTCAATACACACAAATGAATAAGGGGGGGGGGGGAGAATGATCATATATTTTATCCTGATTATCATCTTCCAAAGCAACTACAGTGGTACCTCGGGTTACATATGCTTCAGGTTACAGACTCCGCTAACTCAGAAATAGTGCTTCAGGTTAAGAACTTTGCTTCAGGATGAGAACAGAAATCATGCTCTGGCGGCGCGGCAGCAGCAGGAGGCCCCATTAGCTAAAGTGGTGCTTCAGGTTAAGAACAGTTTCAGGTTAAGAAGGGACCTCTGGAACGAATTAAGTACTTAACCCGAGGTACCACTGTACTCTATTTCGAACTTAAAAATGGAAAGCGTAATGCTGGTGGTCAACGAAAGAGTTTTAAAGACTCTCTCAAGGCAAATCTTTAAAAATGTAATATAAGCACTGACAACTGGGAAACACTGGCTTGCTAAGTAGAAGGCACGCTTGGCAAACGCTCACCATGATCAACTCCTGCCTGGAAACCAATGTCCCCACTGTGGAAGGACGTGTGGATCCAGAATTGGCCTCTACAGTCACTTACGGACTCACTGTTAAGACCATGTTCATGAAAGACAATCTTACTCGGTTATGAGTGATCGCCGAAGAAGATTTTATATATAAGGATGGTGATGTTCCCAGTAAAGTGTATGGTTCTTCCTTAACTTGCATCTTATTTCAGTATATTATTTTTAAAACCTTCATTTTTCAATAACTATTATGTTGTTACCATCTCACCTTTAACTTGACAGTGTTGGTTAATTTTACTACTACTACTACTACTATTATTATTAATTTAATTTATATACCATGCTTTATCGAAAGATCCCAGGGCTGTGTACAGCAAAGTAGGACTGATAAGTGCTGAGGCTTGGGAAGGTGTGGTAATGGGTGAAGAGGACATTTCCACCTCAGTACTGAGGTTCCCTATCCCTGGGTTGCAACAACAAGACCCTGCAAAAGATGAGATGTAATTCATGCTTTCTAACTTCAGGGCACATCTCAAAGTGGAGAATAAAATGCAAGTGATTCATGCTCCCTCTTTAGTAAAGTGGTGCTTTTAACATAATTCACAAATTGATTCCATGAAAAAGGAATTCTGTTGTTGCAAATAGTCGTGTCGAACCCTTGCCATTTGGCTTGTGGAAAGGTATGCATTCTATTTATCGCTTAAAGGATGGGCAGAGGAAGGACAGCATGACTCTGACTCTAAGCCTCTCCTTTTCTCTGAGCTGAATATGAGCTGTTCGTTACTTGCGTAATACAGAGCTACGTGGAAACGAGCCCTTTGTCTTAGTTCCAGCAATTTCCTAAAATTGGTCAGGGTGTAATTTCAGTGGGTGTTGTAATAGTGAACAACACGAACAACTGTGGAAATAACTCAGGCAAAACATTTGTTTGAATTAAAAAACCATTTTCTCGGGACTATTATCGGAATGAAAAATGGCTGTTTCTTGCATTACATGCTGCATTAACCATATTTGTTAAGCATTTTGGGGGGGGGTGTGCAAAAATGTTAGCAGGCATTCATGCAGCCCATTCTTATGCGTGCTTCTATTGAGCTAGAGGTAACAGTGCCATCCTGTCCTGGAATGAGGATTGCTGGTTGGCTTAAGATCAATCATAGTCTGAACCCACTCATCTGCAGGGTATCATCTGCCCTATGCATTTAAAGCAGTATGATACCAGTTTAAGAATTCTGGGAGCTGTAGTATGTTATGGGTGCTGAAAGCTGTTAATGGGGCCCCACAGAGCTACAATTCCCAGAGTTTCCTGTGAAGAGGAATAGGTTTTTAAACCACTCCTTCTGTCATACCCCAACTTTGCCTTGGTGGGCACTTGCTTTCTGCATTATGGTTTTTGTAAATACAAAGTTAACGAATATAAGCACAACACTCAAACATAGTACACATATAGCCCCTCTTTCTTCAACCATGGAATTCAAGGCAGCTTGTCCAGCAGACTGAAATGTGATCCAGGTATTGCCCAGATATCCTATTTAGGTTCAGCATAGCTGCCGCATCATATGCCTCCAGCCCTTGCCATAAAACCATCTAAATCCATGATGCAGGCTGCAGTTCTGTACCTACTTACATGGGGGGCAGCCCCACTGAGCTCAGTGGAGCTTATTGTTGAGCAGATATGTATAGGATTGTGCTGCAAATATCCTGTTGAAACGACTCTCCATTATGTGGATCATACCTGCAATTTACTTTTTAAAAGTCCCTCACACAGTTGTGAATTGTGTGACTGCTGGCTTGTCTCGTTCGAGACTTAATTTTGTCATTTAGTCATGTGCTTTGATAATTATCCATGGGATAAAATCCATGCCCACCTGAATGCACAAACTGTAAATCAGAAATTGATCTGTGCTTTGATCACAGGAGTAATGCTAGAGAGGACACAAGCAGAGGAACAGGAATGTGGAGGGAGCAGACCACCCCCGGCACCACTATTCTGACACGGTGCCATTGTGATGCCCCCCCGGACACGTGCCACACACACCCCGGACGCCACTCCCCTACAGGCAGTGCATCAGGCCCCTGGGATGTGCACCATGCTCCCGGGGGCACCATCTATGCTCCCGCCTGCTCTCTGCCCCTGGTAGCGGAGCATGCAGCTTGGTCACTGCACAAGCCCCACCCACTAAATTCTCCTACTTGAATCATGCCCTGCTCCGACCTAAAAACTGCAACTCAGATGGCTAACACACACACACACACACAAGCACACAAACCCCATTGCTTCCCACATAATGTGAGCAACTGGGATTGATGCAATGCATTCTTCCAAGACAGTAGGCAATGCTTTGGCTGTGTATCATTCCTGCCGTGTTCAAGCTGCTGAACGCAGTTGCTTACACAGCCAATCAACTTACACACAGGAGAGGACTATCAGCAGGGTCAAGAGACCTCCAAGGTCCACAGGAGTACACATCATATTTAATATGTGTGGGGTGTGTGGGGGTATGTGGATGACTCTTAAAAAAGGGGAAACTCAGTTATCCAATAAGCTGAGTGTAATGAACTGAGATTTTTTTAAAAAGTGGGGCAATGGAATGGAGAGGCTGGGGTTCTAAACAATAGTCCACCACGCTGCAACATTTTGTTGTAAGTCTCACTGGTAACGACTACAGCAGCCTGTATCAGCAGTGGGGAATTCTTGACCTTCCAGATGTTGATGGACTACATCTCCCATGGTTGGAGCTGGTGAGAGTTGGAATCCAACAGCTCTAGGTCTCCTTGGGAGTTTGTGAACTCCTTCCTTGGAGGTTGGATGGCCACCTGTCATGGATGCTTTAGCTGAGATTCCTGCATTGCAGGGAGTTGGACTAAAAGACACTTGGGGTCCCTTATAAGTCTACAGTTCTATGATTCTATGAGCATCTGGAGCACCACAGGTCCCACTTCGCTGTCATTGCATGTCTTTCCATTAAAAAAAAACCCCACCATTGTTCTGCCTCATGCGTTTGGCTGAGGCTGTAGGGCGATCTGCATGATCACAAGATGGGGGCCTGCTGCTTTCTCCCCGATTGGGCTAATGTTTTACAGCAGCCTGGGTTCTGGTTGCACGCCTGTGGCGAAAGCACTCATATGAGAATTCTGTCATGGGCACACATCACAGTTCAGTGCGCATCACTCTAGACAAACAGGTTCCCTGAGTCCTACAGCTAAAGCAGCGTGATCCTTCAAATAGCTGTGTAAGTGCCAAGTTTTATTGCATTGAAAGGAGGATGCTGCTGGAGGATCAAAGCTGTTTTGAGATGATGTCACCCCCCTTGGTCATTTCTGCCAGTGGCGTAGCGTGGGGGGTGCCAGGGGGGCCGGCCGCACCGGGCGCAACATGGGTGGGGGGCGCGCTCGCACTAGCAGCTCTCTGCCCCTACTAAAACCCACGGGTTAGGGAGCCCGCGCTCGCTCGGCTTGGCGAGGAGGTCGCGGAAGGGGGAGAGCGAAGCCTTCTGCCGCGGGCAAAAAAAGGAGAGGAAGCCGGGTGGGCGGGCGGGCGGGCGGGCTGGCTGGCGGGGGTCTGGCTGCGCCTGCTGCTGCCGGTGCAGGGCAAGGCAAGCAGAGCGAGGAGGAGAGAGAGGGGAAGGGGGGGGGAAGCAGCTAGGAAACGCTGCGGTGTAGAGGAGGAATCAATTAAGGAGAGAAAGCGAAAAGCCTTGGAGAAAGGGAAAAAAGGAAAGAAAAGAGGCAGCTCCAGGAGAGCGTGGGGGAAAGAGAAGCCTCACTGCTGCTGCTGCTTGGGAGAGTAAATTACTGTACTTGCCTTGCCCCGGGTTAGGGGGCGCAAATTATTTGCCTTGCCCCGGGTTAGGGGGCGCAAATTACTTGCCTTGCCCCGGGTGCTGATAACCCACGCTACGCCGCTGATTTCTGCACAGCCCTTTGAGAAGGCAGGTTGTTTGCCAGAGACGTTTACATTTAATTGCTCTGGACGATACCTGGAAATACGTTTAATGGGCATCTGTTTATGACATCTTTGTTAATGGTAGTGACTTTATAAACTCCCGACTTGCCTTTGTTCTCAGTGGGAAACTTCATTCATATATATATATATATATTCACCTGTTCAGAATAACAGGCAGGCCCTATTCTCACAGGCAATATTAATTCTTATCTTTGAAGCCATGCTGATCTTGACCAAACGTGTCCTTAATATTTATAATTCCTTATTCTGGGGAAGAGTCGCTTCATTATGAAAGTGGCACGCTCATATCTTTTCTCGCAACAATCACCAGAGAGAGTTGAACTCCTAATTTGTTCCCACAGTTTTCCCTTTTGCTCCTTCCCTCCGATGTCAATTACACATCTCACTTATAATTTTTCTTGAATAAGAAGTGATGGATCCATTAGCAGAGACAGGGTTCTTCACTTGCAATTTGCAGATTTACAGCCGCCTGTGTTTTTGCAGCTGGACGCCAAAAAAGCTCTGGCTTCCTTGGTTTTGCAGTTCATTAGGACTGAAGATTAAGGCTGCCTTTGTGGCAGTGCCAGCCTAAGACCTTTTGTTGCTTGAAGGGGGTTCCAAATGGCACCCCCCCAATCCCCTGCTAGGGCTAACAGTTTTGCAAGTTGGGCTGCATCACTCAGATGCCAGCTCCTGTCTTCATCTATTAAAACAGGGTGGGGGTAAAAACCTCAGCCGTAGGACACATTCCCTTCCCGGCAACCTCTTGAGGGCCAAATGCTGGTGGTGGCCGGGGCCAGAGGCAAAAGTAGATGGAGCAACCAATGGAAAGTTTACCTGTGTACAGTAAAAGGTAAAGGGACCCCTGACCATTAGGTCCAGTCGTGGCTGACTCTGGGGTTGCGGCGCTCATCTTGCTTTATTGGCCGAGGGAGCCGGCGTACAGCTTCCGGGTCATGTGGCCAGCATGACTAAGCTGCTTCTGGTGAACCAGAGCAGTGCACGGAAACGCCGTTTACCTTCCTGCCAGAGCGGTACCTATTTATCTACTTGTACTTTGACGTGCTTTTGAACTGCTAGGTTGGCAGGAGCAGGGACCGAGCAACGGGAGCTCACCCCGTCGCAGGGATTCAAACCCACCCTCCACCCTCCATTAAGTACAGCAAAAGCACCTGGGAAGGGAGAAGAGGAGTTCAGGGTTGGTTTGCTTTTTAAAAAATAGTTGTATAAGTTGTGTGTCTTTGTTTCTCAATTTGTCCCCTTTACATTGTTTTTCATGTATTGTGGTATTTTAAGCATTGTGACTTGGCTGTTACTTTTATTGATTATAGTTTAGTAGTTAGAATTTCTGTTTAATTATTATCTGCTGATATTTTCAGATGTTACTTTATTTTATTCTAATAAATTGTTGAACGTTACCTTATTTGATCTCAGTTGTTTATTTCACACAGGTATGTTTCCATTATGACTTTTGCATTGGATCGGCAAGTGAGCTTTGCTGTATATTTTGTTGCTTTAAACCGCCTTGTGTATAGTACTACAAATTAATAGTGAAAATGAAATGAAACTCTGGCAAGATCAGAGTTCAAGGATGCACTTAGCCAAGCAGAAATAAATAAATAAAAGCAAACAAACAGTACAACCAGTCACAGCCAGCAGAGTAGCGCAGGCTCTGTGTTGCTGGCCTGGATTCCCAAGGCCACATATTGCTGCCAGTTTTGGAGAGGGGGTGAGAAAAGGCAATAGGAAGCTTGGCACAGTAGGAGCATTGGATTGACTTCTTAGCTGCTCCCGCCCCATGCCAAACCCCCTCCTGCCTTGCCCTCATTCTCTTCCTCGCGGTAATTGACATTGTGTGGCACTGGGAAATTGGATGAGCAAGGTAGTTCTGCCCATGCCAACCCATCAGCTGCTGCTGGATACATGGGGTGCCAACTTGAACAAAATATTGGGGGGCAGGGCAATTAAGCCCTGCCCTACATAATTGATCACATGACACAGTGCACACACATCATTTGAATGACAATGCCCATCAACTGGGGGGCAGGCCCCCTCAAATATTTTATGGGGGGGCAAAGAGACCTCAACCCCTAGGAGTTGGCTCCTATGTGGCCTGGGTAGGGGGCACCTGACATGTAGAGTGTCCTGAGGGCTTAATAATAATAATAATAATAATAATAATAATAATAATTTATACCCCGCCCATCTGGCTGGGTTTCCCCAGCCACTTTGGAAAACACGATGACATCAAACATTAAAAACTTCCCTTCATATGTCTTCTAAAAGTTAGGTAGATAGTTGTTTATTTCCTTGACATCTGGCAGGAGGGCGTTCCACAGGGCAGGTGCCACTACCAAGAAGACCCTCTGCCTGGTTCCCTGTAACCTCACTTCTCACAGTGAGGGAACTGCCAGAAGGTCCTTGGAGCTGGATCTCAGTATCTGGGCTGAACGCTGAGGGTGGAAACACTCCTTCAGGTATACAGGGCCAAGGCCATTTGTATAATGTGAGAATTAGGTAGGTTTGACACTTAATGCAAACTGAATTGAATTTCTACCCAATCTTGGTTTTGTTCGTTTGTTTCATGGAAGGTGCACTAAGAGCAGGAAGTTTCTCACCCTCCTTACAAGCCTTTCATGACAAGACCCCAGGGTGTATTACAACAGATTACAATTTTTTTTTTTTTTTTAAATGAAGCACCTACAGTTGTAAAAACAAACAAAGCAAGCCAGAGCAGATTGGCACACATTCAGCAAAAGAGGTGAGAAGATCAATTTTCTTAACTGTCAAAGGTTATGGTAAAGAGGTGCATCTTCAGTACCCAGCGAAAGCTATACTGTGAAGATGTTTGGGGGAGGGGTCCCAGGGGCTGCCACAGAGAAAGC
The DNA here is from genome assembly GCF_964106645.2 of Podarcis pityusensis. Classification (NCBI taxonomy): domain Eukaryota; kingdom Metazoa; phylum Chordata; class Lepidosauria; order Squamata; family Lacertidae; genus Podarcis; species Podarcis pityusensis. The sequence goes on from NC_138032.1 coordinate 23,318,912, forward strand.
CCTGTAACCTCACTGTTGCACTGGCAAACCCACACAAGCACACATTGTAAGGGGTTTCGGGAAATGTAGGGTTTTCAAATGCAGAAGGAACTGCATTATCTGTTGCAAAACAGGGCTCCAATCACACTGCAAAACCTGAAACCACACAGTGCAGGGTCAAGCTGTTAAGGGAGTGAAGACAGTTGGGTTCTCTTCATTACATCGTCCCTTAACCCAGCTCAACTGTTGAGGCTGCACTCTGAATGGCACATTTGCTCATAAATGCCTGTTACTTGTCCGTAAAAACAGTAATATGCTATGCTATTAGATTATTGGCTTTTTATCACCAGTGGAGCTTCTATTCCCCTAACCCCACTCTTATAATCTTTTTGCTGGTTCGGGAAAATGTAAGAATACAGTGGTACCTCGTATTAAGAACTTAATTCATTCTGGAGGTCCGTTCTTAACCTGAAAGTGTTCTTAACCTGAGATACCACTTTAGCTAATGGGGCCTCCCACTGCTGCCGTGCGATTTCTGTTCTCATCCTGAAGCAAAGTTCTTAACCCGAGGCACTATTTCTGGGTTAGCAGAGTCTGTAAGCAGAAGAGTCTATAACCTGAAGCGTCTGTAACCCGAGGTACCACTGTAATGGCCAATGATAGGTACAGTGGTGATGTAAGGCTCATTTCACATACATGGCATGGCTCCTTTTTAACCCCTGTTATAACAATCTTGGTAAGCCATCAGTGATGTTCTCTCTGGAAATAAGTGTTTGCATATCTAAATACCACAGCATCTGTTAGCAGCAATGATTTGACATTTACTGTAAAATACATTTGCCCTTTATGCAGGAGATCAACCCTAATGGGCAAAGCCTAGTGTTGTTAGCTGAGAAATCTGAATTGGCACTTGGCATCTATTTTGACCAACTGCTAGTCAAGATGGGGGAACTCTCCTCAGTTGGTAGAGATGGGAGAGTTCGAGGGTGGGCAAACCTTTTTCTCCCAAGTGTCACATTCCTTCTGGAGCAACCTGAAGGATGACGATGGGTGGGGCTGAAGTCAGTGGTGGGCGGAGCCAAAGCAAGATGTGACATTTCTCTCTCTCTTCCTGTCACCCTCCTCTCTCTCTTCCTCCTTGCCTAGCAAGCTGCTCAGATAGGGACAGCTTGCTCCAAGCAGAAATCTCAACTGATTGCTTGCAAAAGGCTGTCAAAATTTGGCTGTAGGCCACATACAGTGAGAGTGGGTAGGGTTTGGGGCGACTGGTTGGGGTTGGGGGAGAAAATCACCCAGGCCACATTTTAATGCAAACCTACCTAATTTTCTCTTTCCGAACCAATACGCAAATTTGTCCTTCCAAATTTGCGCTGCAGTGCTCCAGTTCTTGAAGCTTTAAAGTATGTACAGAAAAAGCCTATACTGGGGAGAATGGTGCGTCCAAATTTATGCGCTGATGAAAATAGCACATATGGGGATCTTTTTTATTTTTTGCAGAAAAGTGTAAATTAAACAACATACAAAACATGAGTTTATTTGGAGAAGTTTGTGCTGAAATGCTGAGGCGTTTTCATAGTCACTCTGCAAAAATTGCAACCTGATATGGAAATGTAGAGAGCAGAATTTAAGACTAAAAAAAGGAGAAGGTAAGAGGAACTGAAATTTGCACATTTGTCCAGACCTAAGGATGGCAGAAACCGTATGAATGAATGAATGAATGAATATCACACTAGCACCCAGAAGATCCAATGGCCCTCACAATGAAGTGCCCAGTGGAGTGTTTTAGGTGCACCATATCATTTCCCTTCATTCTCTGCTCTCAGCTGTCAGAGAGAAGAATTGGACTGGACATAAGCTGAGGATGTTAAGCTAAGCTTATTCAAATGTTTTGTTCAGGGGAGAAGACGGAGAGTTATTGACAGGCTTCTTTGCACAAAAGCAGTTTATTAAATTATTGTGGTCTCATGTTTCCCACTTCTCCTGAATAATAGATTTGTGTTGTTGCTGGCTTTTTTATTGTGTTTTTTTTTAATGTCTATGCTTCTGCCATTCTGCTAGTGAGAACTCTGAAAGTACAATGACTGCCAGGGGATTTCCAGACTCGTATGCCAAATGAAAAATATCATTTTTAATTTCAGATTTTTCTTCTTCTTGCATTTCTCAGAGATGCCACTTAATTGACATTTTATTACTCCCTAGCGAAAGAAAATGGCAAGGCCATTATACCTGTTTTCACCTTGTAATTGTAATTCTACCCCTCCCACGCACCTCAATGGACAGAATAAAAATTTAATTTAATGATGCTATCAGAGCTGGGGGGCAGGATTGATGGTGCCGCTGTATCTCCGCACAACGTTTCTTTGCTCTTCTGGGAGCGGCAAGAGCATTGTCATTTTCTCGATGTCACCCTTGGGGACGAGACTAGAGCATCAGGACATTCTGGCAATTGTGTTGTAACGTTAACAGGTTGCCTCATGAGCTATTCGCAACAACTAACCGATTTCGGTGGCCCATCAAAATCCACACAGCAAACTTACATTCAAGGAATCAAGGAGCAGTTTCAGATTGGATGCCGGCGTTGTCCCTCACTTTTCCTGTAATAGCCCCTGCTGTTTCTGGCACCTCCCCATTATTCTCTCTCACCTGTGGCAAATTCCAAGAAATGACATGTTCTATTCAAGTAGAATAAGTTGAAGCTTTTAGGGCTGGGATCTGATATCATTGTTGCATGACAATGGCTGGGAGCCAAACTTGTTCTAGACCAGGGGTCAGCAAACTTTTTCGGAAGGGGGCCAGTCCACTGTCCCTCAGACCTTGGGGGGGCAGACTACCTTTGGAAAAGAAAAAAAAGAATGAATTCCTATGCCCCGCAAATAACCCAGAGATGCATTTTAAATAAAAGGATACATTCTACTCATGTAAAAACACACTGATTCCTGGACCGTCTGCGGGCCAGATTTAGAAGGCGATTGGGCTGGATCCGGCCCCCGGGCCTTAGTTTGCCTACCCATGTTCTAGACCCACCCATGCCATATGGAGATTATGATTATTGTAGTCATTGTCATCCTGAGGATGCATGGGAAAATAATCTTGTTTCTCTCAATACTAGGGCAGTTGACGTAGATCTTCCCATCCCTGAATAAGCCCTGAACTTGTGAAATTTCATCCATCTACACCCCAAAGCATTTTTTTCATGGTGTCCCCCACACAAGGGGATTGTGAATAGGTTTGCAGAGTAGCAGTGCTGATTTCTCCAACAATATTTCTCATGTGTCCATATTAATTGGGTCCAACGATGCATTAAAGATGCTTGAAATAAGGAATAAATGGTGCAGGATAATGGATCTGAGGTAGACACAGCATAAGGTACCCACATTTAGGCCAAGACCTGTCTCTTTCATGAAATCCAAACTTTTGCACGTGAAACTCCAGAGTGGAATGCTCAGCACTGACACACAATGCGGCACTAAAATTTATATACCGCTTAATCATAATGAAACCTCTAAGCATTTTGCAAGGAAGCCTTTCCTGAACATATCAGTGTTAATATCCTTCCATTATTTTTTTTGCTACGGATTTTTCACAACAAAGCCCTTAAGGCTTTAGGGGAGGCCACATGCTGGGCCTCTGTAATGTCAAGAAAATCAATCATGAAAACGACACCAGCCGAGAAAGTGGCCGTCTGTTAACCTTTCTTAGCTTTAATGCAAAAGGGTGGACCTTCTCTGCTGTCATATTACTTTGATTAATGTCCTTGTATAACGAAATGGGAGAAAATTGAAAAGCCAGAACAATTAGCAGGGCAAAATTGAATTAGAGTACTAGAACCAAGGGGTGGGGTGGGGAATCTAATCACTGCCGTTTAGTTGGTTGAAGTGGAGGCAATTATGGAAACACATTAAAATATATGTGATATTGCTATTTTCTTACCTCCATCCTTAAATATTGGGCTACTTTGGGCAGTCCTCCCCCGCCTTCTCCATGCTGAATCATTAATGCCAAGGTTGTTGGTTGTTTTTTTTTTTTTTAAAGTAGGCATTTTATGAAGTAGTGTCACAATTTCTCATCCTGCAACACATCCTGCAACTCCCAGACTAGGTGGCATTTTTTCATCCATCTCTTTCTCATAATATTGCAGAGTGGGTGACCACACACAGGCAAACCAAAGGGAAGATTCTGTATGTCAGGGACAGGCTGAAGAAATGCAGAGGAAGAACTCAAGGGGATTCAAAAACTCTAGAAAATGAGGAGTGGGGGGAAATTGGCCACTCACGCATGGATGAAAGGAGCAAACATATGTAATCAATCATAAAATATCACTTGTAAGCCATTTTGGGAGACTTTTGGTGGCTTTGGGGTTTGTTTGTTTGTTTGCTGAAGGGAAAAAATTGCTTTAAATGATTATTTAATTAAATAAGGATATTGTTGTTGCTGCTGCTGTTATTGTTATTGTTGTTATTTCTGAAATGTATGCCTCTTTCTTCATTGGCCAATCAATATTTCCAGTTTGTATCAGTGGCGTAGCGTGGGGGGTGCCAGGGGGGCCGGCCGCACCGGGCGCAACATGGGCGGGGGGCGCGCTCGCACTAGCAGCTCTCTGCCCCTACTAAAATCCACGGGTTAGGGAGCCCGCGCTCGCTCGGCTTGGCGAGGAGGTCGCGGAAGGGGGAGAGCGAAGCCTTCTGCCGCGGGCAAAAAAAGGAGAGGAAGCCGGGTGGGCGGGCGGGCGGGCTGGCTGGCGGGGGTCTGGCTGCGCCTGCTGCTGCCGGTGCAGGGCAAGGCAAGCAGAGCGAGGAGGAGAGAGAGGGGAAGGGGGGGGAAGCAGCTAGGAAACGCTGCGGTGTGGAGGAGGAATCAATTAAGGAGAGAAAGCGAAAAGCCTTGGAGAAAGGGAAAAAAGGAAAGAAAAGAGGCAGCTCCAGGAGAGCACGGGGGAAAGAGAAGCCTCGCTGCTGCTGCTGCTTGGGAGAGTAAATTACTGTACTTGCCTTGCCCCGGGTTAGGGGGCGCAAATTATTTGCCTTGCCCCGGGTGCTGATAACCCACGCTACGCCGCTGGTTTGTATTCTCGTTCCTTGTTTTCTTTTTTAAAATGATGTTGTAGTTGCCTGCTGCTGCTGCTGCTTTTAAAACCAGGTAGAACAGGGCAGAAAATGAGTCCCGCGTTTTTATGCCTCTTGAGATGTCAACAGAGTGCTTTGACTGGGGATACGTGTTGGTGAAAGTGAAAGCATGTTGCTGGATTATTATTTTTAGAGTGCTGGTTTAGTGGGGACTGGATATCTCTTGCTTCTCTTCGCTTTAAAAATGTCTAGGGATACTTTGAAATCAAAGCCAGGCATGTTGTATCTCTGAAGCGATTGATCAGTATGCATTATGAATACTCGAGTTGTCTTTAAGAGCTTTTATGGTTTCTTCTGCTGCACATCTTTGGTTTTCTTAAAAAACAAAAAACCACACACACACCCACCCAAAGTTGCAGTTGTGAATATGAGATCTGCTACTTGCAAAGCTCTAGAAACCCAGCATCCTCTCACAGTTGCATCTTGACCCTTTTCAGCCTTACAAAAGATATTACTTCTGTGTCAACTGAATATATGTATGAGATGAGGAGGGGAATCGTACCGGCTGGCTTAAGGTACCCATCCACTTTCAGTGTAACATGTGCATAAAGACTGCATCTATACAAACACTACATGCATATAGGTTTGTTTGTTTTGGCAGTGTTTTGAGAAGGGTCACAGAGCAAGAGGGTTTGTCTTGCATGCAGAAAGTCCCAGGCTCAATTCCTGGCATCTCCTGGCAAGCCTGGAAATGCCCCTTGCCTGGGAACCTGGAAATCTTTTGCTAGTCAGGGTAGACAGTACTGAGATACATGGACCAATGGTCTGACTCGGTATAAGTCAGCTTCCTATGTTCCTATGTGTTGTAGCATCAGGGCCACCTGTCAGGAGGAGCCAGGCCCTGTGACCAATAGGACTTTGCAGGACTGGGGCCTTCCTAAGTTTGTTCTGAAGAGGCAAGGCGTGGCCTCACAGGTGAGGCCAATTGGTAACTCACAGCACCTGGTGGCAAGAGCTGGGAAGGGATATAAGGTCGTCATTTCCCTTCGGCTCTTTGCCACAGCAACATACTTCCTGCCTTCGGCTTCTCGCTTCCTGATCCTTGAACCTCGGCTTCTTGACTCCCTGCTGCTGCTTCTTTTTATTTTCAAATTTTTTAATACATTTTATAACACAAATAATAAACACAAACAGAAAAGACAAACAATACGAACAAATTCTTGTCATATCCTTATTTTTCAAAACATTGTTAAATGGGCTTCCCCAAGTCCCACCTATCTGATTTTCATTTTACTTCATCTTTTAGCAGTTTACATATATCGTAATTTCTAACCATCTTTTTTTTTGTCACACTTAAAATAACTTCACATTTTATCACTTACAAATAATACTATTTTAAAATACACTATCTTCTAACCCTACAGCCTATATCCACTTCCAAAGCTATTCTAAGGTTTAAATATTAACATTTTTTTTCAAATATTCCTTAAACTTCTTCCAGTCTTCTTCCACCTTCTGTTCTGTCTGGTCTCGGAGTCTCCCGGTCAGTTCGGCCAGTTCCATATAGTCCAACATCTTCATCTGCCATTCTTTGATAGTTGGTAAATCTTGTTTCTTCCAATTCTTCACTAACAATATTCTCGCAGCTGTTGTGGCATACAGAAAAAAAGTAAAAACCTTTTTGGGGATTTCACCCCCCACTATACCAAGTTAAAAGGCTTCTGGTTTTTTAATAAATGTGTTTTTCAATACTTTTTTCAATTTGTTATAAATCCCTTCCCAGAAGTCTTTTACTTTGGGGCACATCCATTGACTCCCGGCTTCTTGATCCTCGGACCCCTGACTTCGTGACTCCTTGCTTCTTGATCCTCAGACCCCTGACTTCGTGACTCCTTGCTTCTTGATCCTCGGACCCCTGACTTCGTGACTCCTTGCTTCTTGATCCTCGGACCCCTGACTTCGTGACTCCTTGCTTCTTGATCCTCGGACCCTTGCCTTCGTGACTCCTTGCATTCTGACCCTTGGACTCTTGGCTTCCTGACTCCTGGACCCCCATTCCTGCTCCCACCCTGCCATCTTGCCCCTGGTCCTGACGTCCCCTGCCAGGACTTAGATTGGCCCATGAACCAGACCGTGACACCACCTCCAGGTTGGTGGCAAGCAATGGCAAGGTAGCCCCTGTTGGGACCCCTTCCACTGAAGCTGCCACGGTGCATCTAGCAGCAGTGGCTGGTTCTAGGAAGCCAACCCCCCTTTCAGCTTTTTCCACCGTGCTCCAGAGTGCTGCTATATCAGATGCCATGGGAGCTGTGGGAGCATGAAAATGGCAGATGGATGGATCTTAACCCAGATACTGCCACCAGATGAGCCCCTCTCCTAGAATACAGGTGTAGCAACAGTGGCATCCAGGAAGTGATCAACATCAGAGGCTCCTGCTGGAGCACTTGAAAATCTGCCCAAGGGACTTTGGATGATGACACCAACAAACATGACCCTATACATGCATTCAGCCTAAAGAAAAGTACCTTCGCAATCCTGATGACATGGTTTCCTTATGCTTGTATTTGAAGTGTATGGATTGAAATGTGATTCCTGAAGACCCTTTAAGAAATTATCCCCCCCCCCTTTCCAAAAAAGAATTTATTTCATGTGTGTGTGAAGATTCCTTTAGGAAGCTAAGCATCCTACTTCTCCAATGTCATACAAAACTCCTTGGAACATCACATATTTGTTTTTCAGCAAAGAAAAATGGATTGAGGATGATTACCATGGCACTTTAATTTTCCTCTTTTGTTTTGGTTGATACCAAGGTCAATTCAGATGGCTTTTTTTCTTTTTCTGCTCCAACAAGATATGTTAATAACTGTGTTCAAAGGTTAACTAGATTGGAAATGGTGAAAAAAACGGGATGGAGTTGTATGAATCTCTAACTCTAATCTGAAAATAACCTCAGAACTCAAATAAGTTCATGAAGTAATTTCAGAGTGGATATGCAGAGGAATGTCTGTAATACAACAAGGTACTTAAGAAGGACAAGGGAAAGCAACAGGGTTTTTGTCTTTGGTCTTGTCTGTAGGGGGACTTCGCCTGGATTGGTTGTAATTGCAGAGCTAAGAAAAGGACACTAGGGAGGATGTTTTACGTTATGTATTCAGTGGTTTGTGTTTGCCTGAGGTTGAGTCTGGACTAAGGATTCTGAACGCCTGTGTTCTGATTCAATACATGATATCCAACCACATAACATTTCAGGTTTTGGGCCTCTGCCATTGGTCCTTAAACTCTGAGTCATGATTCGCAGCTTGGAAGTTTAGACAGCCAATCACGTTGGGAGTGGGAGTGGCCCAGGCCTTCAGAAATGTATATAAGCAGTTGATTTGCCCCTGTTGTCCAGTTCTGTTAGTTCAGTAAAGGTTCTTGCTGTTATCACTGTGTCTTGCCTCGTGGGAACCCACTTACACTTCATTTTATGAGTGCTGTTCTGATGCCCAGGGATTGCTGCAGATGTAAACCGTCACCAGACTTCCCCTCTAATGTAAAGCAGGGATAGGGAACCTTTGGCCCTTCAGATGTTGTTGGAGTATGACTCCCATCACCCTAGATTATTTCCCATGCTGGCTGGACAGAGTATGCACACACATTCAACCCAGGAGATCACAGCTGCAGAGATAAGAAATGAAGAGTCGTTCCATTGTCTCGAGAGGTGACTTCTTGGTTTGCATGGAGAAACCATTTTCAACAGAGCCCAGCAACAGAAGCAAACAACTGTATTGAGGCAGCACTGGGTGTTGAAATTTTGTGCCACTAACAATGCTGTGGCCACGGCAACTGCCTCTGTGTGCCCCCCCCCCCCGCTACGCCACTGCATTGACTCTCCTCAACAAGAAGGGCTGTAAAGGCTTCCCATTCAGACCTGGAAAACTATTGTGTGTTATGGGTCTTCACTTGGTCTCTCTGGTTCTGATAGCTACCTACAGCACAGATGTGACAGAGGTTCATTCAATCCCTTAGCCACACAGAAGGGCATATAGTATAAATAGAAAGCATTCAAACCAACACAATTTTTTTGTCTTAAAGTAATTTTAACTTTTAGTAAGGTGCCCCAAGACCTTGCTGAAGGGCTTGTATAAATATCACAAACATGCACACCCCGTTCTAGTGATTTCTGTGGCAACTTTTAGCAGGCTAACTTTGAGCTTGAATCAAGAACCATGGTTCGAGTTAAAAGTTCAGCATGTGGCCTTATACAACCCACGATTTCCCTCAGCTCTCCCAACCTGCCCCACAACAATATGAGGACTACTACACTTGACTTGTTTGAAGACTTTAAAGTACTCTAGAAATGCCAAATACTCTTTTTGGTGATTTGCCTTTTCCTGTAACATTCCAGCTTGGCTTCCATCATTTGGAAATATTTGCTTTTAGTGAGACACCTGTTTTTCTGGATCTTTTCAGCAGTAAACCCTTTCTTAGTTGCCTCTGGCAGACTGTCACCTCAGCAGTGTAGGTAAGTTGATTTGTATGAGGCTTGAGGGTGGATGGACGGCCCTGCATTCCGAATTAGATATTGGTTGAGCTGTTAGAAATGTGGTGATAGAAAAATAGGAGAAGGCCTTGGCAGAATGAAGCCTGAATGACGCAGTGGAGAGAAACACACATATTTGTTTACCACAGGACTTCATGCCAAACTCATGCTGCTGATCTACTACTGTGCTTTTCGAAAAATTGTTTTGTATTGGCTGAATCATATTTTTAAGTATTGTTTATTTTTGTATTTTTCCGAGCCTTAATGTTTCAAATGGCTGTAGCCAACCAAGTTCTACTCAGACCCGTTGAAATTAATGAACTTATAGGGCTAGCATTAGGGCTACAACCTAATGTGCTTCAATATTCCTGATCCCAGGCAGGCAGCTATACATTTATTTATTTTTAATGCCTGCTACAAACTTCTCTTTTGTTTCAGTAAGCCTAGCCATACATATCATTTTTTAGGCATGTTTGCTTTTTAAACTCTTGATTTTTATCTGCATTTTGATAATTTTATTATGTCTACTTGTTCTTAAAGTCTGTTGATTTTCCTACATTTTCCTATTATCTTCTGTAAACAGCTTACTTTTTCTGGTTATATAAATCTTGTTCAATAGTCTCTTTAAAATACTGTATTTTAACATTTGTGGTTTTGTTTGCTAGCTTGAGAGATCCTTGCCCAGAAAAGTGGCCTGTAAAAAATGAAAATAAATAAATTAGACTTCCGGGGGCGGCGCGAACGGCAATGGCGGTCCTCTTCTGAACGGGAGAGGAGGCTCCGCAGACAACGGGTCGTCCGCTACGGCGAAGCGGAGACCCACTTCGGAAAACCCCAGGCAGCAAGAGCCTGGGGTCTTGAGGCTCGGTGGGCGCCTTGAGCGACCCTCCAAACGCGAAAGGAACCCCGTAAGGGGCTCCGGAGCGTGGAGGGGGGTTGCGGCGCTGAGAGCTGTTTCACAGCCTGCGGAGCGAAGCCGCGCTGCTGCTGCCGGTGAGCGCTGATCCCTTTTCCTGTTAAAATTCGGATTCGGACGAAAAGCAACTTATTCGTGAGTAAAGACTGAATCACTTGAAATTAGAGACCTTAAATGAAAAATCTTAATTGGCTTGAACTTGACTGAAAGCGGAGAGACGTGGAAACAGGAAGTCCGTCTTCCGCTGCCATTGAACTTGAAAAAAGCAACTAGGTGGAGGAGTGGAGGCTGAAAGAAAGAGATTTTAAACTTTACAGATCTAAGCATCTACTGAACTTGCAACCTAAAGTAAAGACTTTAAGTTAAAGATTTGGAATTATTACTTGCACTTGACTTTCCTCCTTTTATTGGATTACAAATTAGAAGGTGAAACCCAGGGTCCGGAGCTGCCTGAGCATTGAGAGATTGAGCTGTCAGTACTGCAGATTTGGATACTGTATATTGGAACTTGCAACAATCTGAGGGTATTGAGACCTTTTAAATTTGAAACATTTTTTTTTTTGAGACAAATAAGCACCGTCTGTAATAAAGTGACCATTTATAAACTCTGCTAAACATTTGTATTTGAAGGTTCTTGGATATTAAATTAGACTCTGAAAGACATTTTAAGCTCCCTCTAGAGGATTGGATTAAAACAGTGACTTTACATGTACATTTACTTTCGATTCCCTTGTTGTTTGCTTGCTCTGGGCCTTTCTATTCCCATGGGAATAATTCAGTGTGACCTTGACTGATAGATAACGTTGGAATGAGTGGCACAAGAAAAAGAGGGAGAGTTAGACAAACAACTTTAACAACTCTAACCTCAGCCTCGCAGACACGCAGATCATCTGTACCTACTTTGCCCTCAGAAGTAGAAGTTGAAGAAGTTGCCTTGTCACAGGCAAAAGAGGGAGAGGGTGAAGCAGAGCAGTTACAATTGGAAGATATGGCCTCAGGAGTATCTGTTTCTGTTCTAGACAAAATCTTTGAAAAATTGGAAGCTTTGGACAAGAAAGTAGATGTGCAATCAGCAAAGATTGACAAAAATACAGAATGTCTAAATAAATTAACTATACAAGTGGTACAGAATACACAAGCAATTGGACAGTTAACGGAGGCCTCAGCAGAAAATCGGAAATTGGCTGAGGATACCAGACAAAAATTGGAAAATTTAGAGCAAGAGGTAAGACCACTCACTAAACAAGTTGGGGAACATCAGATTTATCTTTCTATGATAGAACTGCGAAATCGTGAGAATAATTTGAGGATTAGATCACTACAAGAGGCAGAAGAAGGAAATCTAACTGAGTTTTTGACCAAAGAATTTTCCAAGTTCTGGAATTTGGAAGAAAAGGACTTTAAAATTGTGTCAGCTTTCAGACTTGGAAGATTTACAAAGAAGGAGAGGCCCAGAGACTGTTTGATAACATTGAGATCAAAGGAGGAAAGGGATAAGATTTTGGGCCTACACTACGGAAAGTCACTGGAGGTTTTGGATAGAAGAATTGAAATTTATAAAGATATTCCAAGACAACTGCTGGATCTTAGAGCCGCCTACTCTGAACTTGCTAAACTACTAAGGAGCAACGCAATTCCATTCAGGTGGGAATTCCCCCAAGGAATATCTTTTACCTTTAGAGGGAGAAAGGTTAAAATTAGAACATTGGAAGAGAGAGACAAATTTTTGGCTACACACGGAGAGGACCTTCAAAAAGGAATTGAATTACCCTCTGGGCCTGGGGCAACGCCAGCATCAACACCAGCACCTGGGGAACCTGAAGACTCAGAGAAGATACCACCCCTGGAGAAATAACCAGATTAATTCAGGATGTCTCTGCAATTGCTGAGTTGGAATATTAATGGTTGTAACATTCCGGAAAAAAGGAAGAAAATATTTCACATATTAAAAAAAGAACAATTGGACATTATTTGTTTACAAGAAACACATGTGACGAGGCTCCACAGAAAAGTGTTAATAAATAAAAGATTGGGCCAGGAATTTGTATCGTCGGATAAAGTCAAGAAGAGAGGCGTGGTGATATATGCAAAAGAGAGCCTGTCACCCAAATTCTTATTCAAAGATGAACATGGAAGAATTTTGGCTATTGAGATACAATATCAAGGAGAGAAACTGTTGATATTAGGAATTTATGCACCTAATGAAGGGAAATCGGAATTTTACAAGAAGCTGCAGGAGACAATGCTGGACTATCTGGACTACAACAACATCATAATGATGGGAGATATGAATGGGGTCGTATCAACTAACATGGACAAGTCACAAAGTCAAAATGTCACAAAAGACGGCAGACTACCTAAAACCTTTTTTGAAATGACAGACAATATGGATCTGATTGACATCTGGAGGACAAAGAACCCACTAGGAAGAGAGGGAACATTCTTTTCTGAAGCCCAACTGACCTGGACAAGAATCGACCAAATATGGATTTCTAGAGGCCTGGCACCTAAGGTCAGAAAAGTGGAAATCTGCCCAAAGACCTGTTCCGACCATAATGCAGTAAAGATGGACATGACACTACTACCAACTGGATCCTTTAGATGGAAGATGAATGACAATTTGTTCAGAGATCAGGAAATTACTAAGAAGGCCCAAAAAGTTTTGAAGGATTACTTTGAGATAAATATGAATACTACGGTGGAAAAAAGAATCGTCTGGGACGCAAGCAAAGCTGTAATGAGGGGATTCTTGATACAACAGAATGCAGTAAAGAAAAGAATACAAAATGAGAAAAAAGATAAGATCTTGGATAAAATAAAAGAATTAGAGAAGAAATTAAGAGTGAACCCGAAGTCACAGCCAACTCTGAGAGAAATTAAACTTTATCAAACACAATATTCTAAACTGATAAATCAGGAAATCGAATGGAAGGTTAAACTAATGAAGCAAAAAACGTTTGAGTCGGCGAATAAATGTGGAAAACTGCTAGCTTGGCAGTTGAAGAGAAGACAAAGATTAAATATGGTTACAAACTTAGAGGTTGAAGGAAAAAACATTCAGAATCCAGTGGACATTAGAAAGTGTTTCCAGAGATACTTCAAAAAACTATACACCCAAGGGCCGCAAGACGAAGTCGAGATTAAACAATTTTTGGCAAAAAATGGACTATCCAAATTGTCACAAGAAAATCGGACAATCCTGAATTCTAAAATAACACGACAGGAGATTGAACAAGCCATTCAGAACATGCAACTCGGCAAATCTCCAGGGCCAGATGGGCTGACTTCCAAGTACTATAAGACATTAAAAGACCATTTGATACAACCTTTGATGGAGGTCAGCAATGAAATTATGGAAGGGAAGAGGGCACCGGAGTCGTGGAAGGAAGCGTTTATCACATTAATACCAAAGTCGGAAGCTGAAAAGACACAACTTAAGAACTACCGTCCCATCTCCCTTCTAAATGTGGATTACAAAATATTTGCAGACATTTTGGCAAGTAGATTTAAAAAAGTTTTAAATGAAGTAATTCATAAGGACCAGGCTGGCTTTCTCCCAGGTAGACATCTGTTTGCTAATACAAGGAACATTATTGACATTTTGGAACTTTTGCAAACAGATATAAATACAAAAGCAGTTTTAATTTTTATAGATGCGGAGAAGGCCTTTGACAATATCTCCTGGAAATTTATGATGGGAAATTTAAAAGAGATGGGAGTGGGACGGGGTTTTGAGAATGGGATATTCAGAACAGAAAGCTAAATTGATAGTTAATAATGTGGTTACTGAAGAGTTCAAAATTGAAAAAGGGACACGACAAGGTTGCCCTATCTCCCCTTTGTTATTCATTTCGGTTCTGGAAGTGCTATTGAACATGATTAGAGGGGATCGGTTGGTGGAAGGAATTCAGGTCGGACAGAAACAATACAAATTAAAAGCTTTTGCAGATGACCTGGTTTTGACCCTGCAGAAGCCAGAGCCTAGTACGAAAAGAGTACTACAACTGATTAATGACTTTGGTCGGGTGGCTGGATTTAAATTAAATAAACAGAAAACTAAGGTCTTGGGGAAAAATTTGACTGATACAGAGTCAGAACGGTTTCAGAATGAGACGGAACTTAATGTGGTTAAAAAAGTAAAATACCTAGGGGTAAACATAACAGCAAAAAATCTAAGTCTATTTAAGGACAACTATGAAAAATGCTGGACAGAAATTAAGAGAGACTTAGATAGTTGGTCAAAATTGAAACTTTCTTTGTTAGGCCGAATTGCTGCTATTAAGATGAATGTATTGCCAAGGATGTTGTTTTTATTTCAAACACTTCAGGTTTTGGACAAAACGGAGTGCTTTCAGAAGTGGCAGAGAGATATTTCTAAGTTTGTCTGGCAGGGCAAAAAGCCCAGAATTAAGTTTAAGATATTAACTGACGCAAAACAAAGAGGGGGCTTTGCCCTGCCAGACTTAAAGTTGTATTATGAAGCCGCAGCGTTCTGCTGGCTAAAAGACTGGCTACTTCTTGAGGACACTGATGTGTTGGATCTGGAAGGGTTTAACAATGCTTTTGGATGGCATGCATATTTATGGTATGACAAGGTTAAAGCAAATAAGGCCTTTAAGAACCATATTGTCAGAAAATCACTGTTTAATGTCTGGACAAAATATAAAGACTTGCTGGAAAATAAAACACCAAGGTGGCTTTCACCTTTGGAAGCTAAGGCCCGAAAAAGACCCAATATGGAGGCTAAATGGCCAAAATATTGGGAAATATTAGAAAAGGATGGAGATAATTGGAAATTGCAGAGTTTGGAGAAAATGAAAGACAAAGTGCGAGACTGGTTACATTACGCTCAGATTAAAGAAGTTTTTAAAAATGACAAGAAACTAGGGTTCCAGGTGGAGAAATCGAAACTAGAAACAGAATTGTTAGAACCAAAGATTAAGGTACTTTCAAGGATGTATAACTTGCTGTTGAAATGGAATACACAAGATGAAACGGTTAAATCCGCTATGATAAGGTGGGCACAGGACATTGGGTATAATATCATGTTTGAGGACTGGGAAAGGTTGTGGAGTAATGGATTGAAATTTACTGCATGTAATGCTCTGAAAGAAAATGTAATGAAAATGATTTATAGATGGTATATGACCCCAGTCAAACTTGCAAAAATTTACCACCTGTCTGATAATAAGTGTTGGAAATGTAAAGAGTGTGAGGGAACATTCTTCCACCTCTGGTGGACTTGCCCTAAAGTGAAGGCGTTCTGGGAAATGATTTATAATGAATTGAAAAAGGTATTTAAATATACCTTCACTAAGAAACCAGAGGCTTTCCTTTTGGGTATTGTCGGCCAAGGGGTGGTAAAGAAGGACCAGACATTTTTTATGTATGCAACAACAGCAGCAAGGATACTTCTCGCAAAATACTGGAAAACTCAAGATCTACCCACACTGGAAGAATGGCAGATGCAACTGATAGACTACATGGAACTGGCCGAAATGACCGGCAGAATTCGTGACCTGGGAGAAGAGAGGATTGAGGAGGACTGGAAGAAATTCAAGAATTATTTACAAAAACATTGTAATTTGAGTGAATGCTAAATAAGATGTTAGACCAAAATAACTGAGCACCACTAAACTTAGAAGTTTTTTTTTTTTTTTTTCAAGAAAATAAGTAAGATTGTGAAAATTTAACTCCTTTTGAGTACTATAAGATTATGAAACACAGAAGGGATATAAGAATCTAAATAAGATGATAAATTGCTGACAAAATGTTATAAAGATGAAAGTGGGAGCGGGAGATGTGAGGAAGTCCAAAGAAAATGTGAAACTATGTTAAGACAAATGGTATATTGTTTATTATGTTTATTTCTATTGTAAAACCCAATAAATTGTTTAAAAAAAAAAAAGAAAATAAATAAATTAGAATATAAGAACCACCTGGATGGATCAGACTGAAGTGGTTCAACAGAGGTGATCCCTCTTCTTTGGTGATCACTCGTAGCAAAGTAAGATTGTCTTTCACGAACACGGTCTTAACAGTGAGTCAAGAAGAAGAAGAAGAAGACGGAGGAGGAGGAGGAGTTTGGACTTGATATCCTGCCTTTCACTCCCCTTAAGGAGTCTCAAAGCAGCTAACAATCTCCTTTCCCTTCCTCGTCCACAACAAACACTCTGTGAGGTGAGTGAGGCTGAGAGACTTCAGAGAAGTGTGACTAGCCCAAGGTCGCCCACCAGCTGCATGTGGGGGAGTGGAGACGCGAACCTGGTTCCCCAGATTACGAGTCCACCGCTCTTAACCACTACACCACAGTCATCCATGACTGTGGAGGCCAATTCTGGATCCACATGTCCTTCCAGACTGAGTTGGATTGCTGCAAATAGCCCCACCTGGCTATGAATTTGTCTAATGTTCTTTAAAAACCAGAAACCCAGTGGCGTAGCATGGGTTGTCAGCACCCGGGGCAAGGCAAGTAATTTGCGCCTCCTAACCCGTGGATTTTAGCACTCGAGTGAGTGAGCCAGGTAGGGGCAGAGAGCTGTGAGTGTGAGCGCGCCCCCCCCGATGTTGCGCCTGGTGCGGCCGGCCCCCCCTGCACCCCCCACGCTACGCCACTGCTGAAACCAGCTTGTGGCCATTGTCACATCTTGCAGTTGCAAATGCTGCCAGTCTGCACTGTGCAAAGAACGGTTTCCTTTCTTCTACCTGCTTTGAACATTGCATAATTTGACCGGGCAACCCTGAGTTCTTGAATTGTGAGAGGGACAAAGGTTTCCTCCGCCAGGGACGGAGCAAGGGGGTGCGGTGGGTGAAGGCCACCCTGGGTGTCACCACTGAGGGAGGTGACAAGATGTGGGGCGGCACTCACCATGGGGCCTGCAGTGCGCCCGAGCCATGCGTCTCTCCTGGGAGAGATGCAGTGGCTTGGGTGCACGCAGGCTCCGCACTGCCCAAACGGTCCGCCTGTTGCCTCCCCCCCAGCTGTAGGGCAGCTGAGTGGGAGGAGGCAGGCAGACTCCGGAGGCCCCGTGGTGTGCCCTGCCCCTATGGGTGGCTCACCCCGCCCCATGACGCACTGCCCCAGGTGCCCGAGCAGCTTCCTCTGCTGCTGCACGGACCTTCGTGAAAAGCCAGAGCTCATTGCTCAATGCATCTTGGCCGGGATAGAACAAAAGATGGGGTTACATGTTTAAATCAATTCTCTGTGCGCACTCTCTCTTTATATTCTCTCTCTCTAACACACACACACACACAGAGAGAGAGAGAGAGAGAGAGAGAGAGAGAGAGAGAGAGAATACCTATGGAGGTGATTATGGGAAAAAGAAGAAAAGAACAGAAAGCATCTTCTCCAAAACTCTATAGCAAGGGTGGTGAACCATCAGCCCATGGGGCTAATTAGGCCTCCCAGACCTCCCCATTGTTCCTGTTTTGGCCAAACCACATCCACCAGCCTTATAGCTGATCTCTGCATGGCACCATGACTTTGCCCACAGGGCTTGGCTGCAGTCTATAGCAGTGGCGTAGCGTGGGGGGTGCCAGGGGGGCCGGCCGCACCGGGCGCAACATGGGTGGGGGGCGCGCTCGCACTAGCAGCTCTCTGCCCCTACTAAAACCCACGGGTTAGGGAGCCCGCGCTCGCTCGGCTTGGCGAGGAGGTCGCGGAAGGGGGAGAGCGAAGCCTTCTGCCGCGGGCAAAAAAAGGAGAGGAAGCCGGGTGGGCGGGCGGGCGGGCGGGCTGGCTGGCGGGGGTCTGGCTGCGCCTGCTGCTGCCGGTGCAGGGCAAGGCAAGCAGAGCGAGGAGGAGAGAGAGGGGAAGGGGGGGGGAAGCAGCTAGGAAACGCTGCGGTGTAGAGGAGGAATCAATTAAGGAGAGAAAGCGAAAAGCCTTGGAGAAAGGGAAAAAAGGAAAGAAAAGAGGCAGCTCCAGGAGAGCGTGGGGGAAAGAGAAGCCTCACTGCTGCTGCTGCTTGGGAGAGTAAATTACTGTACTTGCCTTGCCCCGGGTTAGGGGGCGCAAATTATTTGCCTTGCCCCGGGTTAGGGGGCGCAAATTACTTGCCTTGCCCCGGGTGCTGATAACCCACGCTACGCCGCTGGTCTATAGTGGGGAACCCACTAGGTAACATGAAATATGAATGGCATCTCTTCTCTGCAGCTATCAGCAGGAGGGTTTATGTGGAGCGTCAGAACTCTTCTACATGCAGAGCGCACAAATACTGTGGAATAACTACTAAACAGGAGATCTAGGTCTGTCTAGCCACTCTTGGCTGTACAGTATTTGAAACCCTGGACAGCCAATCTTTGCTGCAAAAATGTTGGCATGGTAATAACAACTTTCCTGCCAAGACGTCTCTGACCTTTTTTTGCTTCTGAACATACCTGTTCTTTCATCACAGAGGCATTCCCAGAGGTTGCTGATCTGCTGTGTTCTTTCTAATAAAGGAAAACCTTCCCCAGGGAACAGGTTTCGATTGCATCATGCTGTTTTATCCAGAGCTCTGGAGATGAGCTTTCAGACGCTCCATTGTGTGCATTTACAGCATGATCATGTAACACAACAGGTTACGTATCCTGTACGTAATAGATTTTGCCCACTTTTAAAAACCAAAAATCATTAGCAAATTGGGCATGTTCACCTTTCAACACAAACGGAATCCCCCATCCTTATTTTTGGCTGTTCTCTGGCTTTTGGATTTGTTGAAGCGAGTTGGATAAGAATGCCTGCAAAGTCCCCTCAAACACAATGATTGTATGAAACAAAAATGATATTCCAGAATGTTGACTGCTCCATTCAGTACAAGGCCTGGTCTACTCAGACTCGCAAGAACTCTCCTAATATTCAGGCCAAAGCTCAGTGGGAGAGCATCTCCTCTGCATGCATAAGGTCCTTGGTTTGATTCCCAGCATCTCTAGGTAGAGCTAGGAAATATTCCTGATCTGATACTCTGGAAAGCTGCTGCCAATGTAGACAATACTGAACTAGATGATTCATTATGAGGGAACTTCCTATCTTCCTGTGTTCCCTGCCCTGCTACCTTGTGACTCAGAGGTTCTAGGGACTAGATATGGAATCTTTAGCACATGCTTCTGTATTGAGCTATGGCCCCTCCCTGAACCTGAGACGTACAATGCTAACACCGAGGGCAAGAACGGCACATTTATCTAAGATTACATATTTGACTGTGAAACCTCCGTTTAAAAGAATTGTGTTCTTGGTAAAGTTTCCTGAGAAGTTCCCTTGGAATGCATTCAGATTCCCAAATGTGGAAAACAAACAAACCATAAATGGGTATGGAAAGATTTTATTAGGCTCCTTTTAAAAAATATTTTGATGCAGTTCTTGGTGTTCTTTTTACGGAAGGTCAGCACCTTTAACTCGCCTTGTTCTTTGGCTCGGAAACTACCATGTTCATAGATATCCTCATCACACAACAACCATGTGAGTACATTCTAAATTAAGGGGAATGCAAATATTATTAAGCAACATGATACTATTGTGGAAAGGATTTAGCTGCAGTGTCCTGCATTGTTGGTCCTAAGAATACATTGAAGCTCATGCGCACATGTGCACACATACACCTCCCCCATGGCCTGTACTGGGTAAATCTGTCCCTTTCCTTCACCCATTTTATTGCAGCTGTTCAGTACAAATTAATTCCCAATAAACTGTTATTGCACATCACTCAGCCAATTATTCTGCAGGCAAAGGAACAGAACATCTTTGCCCCAAAATGGAAAGAAGAAGAAGTCCCAGCAAAAGAAGAATGGATACAAAAACTTATGGAATATACAGAAATGGCAAAACTTACCAGAAAAATAAGAAATCAAGATAACAAACTTTTAATAAAAGAATGGAATGGTTTATTGAATATTTACAAATAAACAGTAAACAGATAAGAACATTGGCAGGATGATTGTAATAACCTGCAGTTTTATAAGGCTCTAAATTTAAAGTAGATGAATGAATGAGCAAATTAAGTTAATTTGGATATGCAGAAAATATTAAAAATAAATTTAAGGAACCGCAGAAAGAGGGGGAAGGAAGTCAAGTTTTGAAATGTTAAAATGATTATGAAATTATTGAAGTGTATAAAATTGAAAATCATAAATAAAATAATTAATAATAAAAGGAACAAAACACAGCAATCCAGCAGTATCAAGAAGATAGATTATTTGGGAGTGCCCAGGCCAGTGGCATCCAATAAAGCAAGGTGGGAGCAGAACAGTAAGAGGGACTTTGAAAATGAATCCTTCTACTGCATCTGAAGAGTGATTTGGGAGTGCACATGCTGTGGGTTAAACAACAGAGCCTAGGACTTGCCGATCAGAAGGTTGGCAGTTCGAATCCCTGCGACAGGGTGAGCTCCCATTGCTCGGTCCCTGCTTCTGCCAACCTAGCAGTTCGAAAGCACCCAAAAAAATGCAAGTAGATAAATAGGCGGGAAGGTAAATGGTGTTTCCATGCTCTGCTCTGGTTTGCCAGAAGCAGCTTGGTCATGCTGGCCACATGACCAACTGTATGCTGGCTCCCTCGGCCAATAAAGCTAGGTGAGCGCCGCAACTCCAGAGTCAGCCACGACTGGACCTAATGGTCAGGGGTCCCTTTACCCCTGCATAAAGCTTTCTGCGTGCTTTCAGTTATTGCATAAAAAGGGGACTGGAAGAATGGGACTGGAAGAATGTGCATACCCAAATCAGCCTTCAGTTGCCATTCCTTTTGTATTTAGCACAAAGACAAATGCAGCCTTTCAGATATCATTGGACTCCAGCTCCCCTCAGCCTCAGCCATCCTGGCCGGTGGTCAGAGAGAAGGGGAGCTGAGGTCTGTCAACATCTGAAGGGGCACAGGTTCAATAGCCCTGGCATAGAACGTCCTCCTGTCAAAATCAGAGAACGCAGCCTGTGATAGCAATAGCTTTGGGGCAAGGTTGGAAAATGGTCGTTCTTAAAAGAAGTGAGGGGGAAGTGATCACTTGGTGGTGGTGTTTTTTAAGCAAGCTGATAAGATTCCATTTTTGAAGCATTTAATGGTGGGGTATCAGATGGCCAATCCACATGTTACTTGAGTTTGCCAGTGAATGCACACCCAACAGGGAGTCACAACTAATTGATCCCAAAGGGCCTAGGTAGTACTACGCATGGCATTAATTGTGTTGTTTGCTGCTGTTTCAAGCGATTGGAGAAGATGTAATCCTAGATACGGAGGTCAAGCCCACCCAAACACAGTCCCAATGCATCTTGTTCCTTCTGTATCAAGGAAAGGGGATTCTGTTGACACAGCGGGCTATTAGAATGGATGTGTTTGGCAAACTGTGTTGGCTGAACAGCTAACTCATACACTGAGACTGGCTAAAGGGCAAATTAAGACAGAACAATTTGGATCAGAATGGGAATGAATGTGGTGTAGTGGTTATGGTGTTGGACTAGGACCTAGGAAGCTATGGTTCAAATCCCCACTCAGCCATGAAACTCAATGGGAGAACCTGGGTCTCTCACTGCCTCTCAGCTGCTCAGCCTAAACTACCTCACAGGGTTGTTGTGGAGATTGAAGAAGGGGAAAACCTTGTGTGCTTCTTGGGGGGTGCAAATATTAATAATATCAATATTAATATTATTCTTGATGGTAATAATACCTCCAAGCAGTTTACAAAAAAAACCATTAAAAAATCACTATGAACATCCATTGTCTGCTCCTCCTTACTCCCAACTCGCTGCTTGTAGGCCTAGTATGTGCAGAACCACCCCTTAACACAAGATTGAGTTGCTTTTAAAACTTTGCAATCTGTTCTCCTAAGCAAACGTCACTCCGATTCCACTGCAATTCAGAAGAATTATATAAGGGCTCAAATAAGGGAGTATAAATGAAACATCAATGGAAATTCCTAAAGTGATGAATCTGATAAGCTGGTGGCAGGGCCATTTTCCTTTATTTCATTTTTCATAAAGCTAGTAAATGTCACTGCTGAAATATGATAATGCCCCATGAAATATGATCACTGGGACATTGGGAAAGCTGTGATGCAGCGAGAGAGCTTTCTGCACCCTGGCATCTCTCACTCTCTCTTGCATCATCTGTCTGGATGAGTAGCCTTTAACCCCCCGAAGGGACGCCTCCTGGGAACCCAACCTGTTGTAAGGCTTCATACACACATGAGTGTGTGCTAATTAATGACACTTGATGCACTGAGCACAGGGAGGGAGGGACTCGGAAGAAAAATGAAAGACACTGCTCTCCCTATATGTAGCTGAAATCCTAACTTCTTCAGACAAAATGCTTTGAACACTAAAATAAATAATACAACGAGTCTCTTGTCGACCATGTTGCCTTTCCTGCATTGATGTATAATACTTATAGGCTCGGGATGGCTCTCAAATATGTAATTAGCCCCATCCTTTTCCATCGCCTTATCGGGAAGCAGAGACCTTTTATATCAGGGGTAGGCAACCTGTCGCCCTCCATACATTGTTGGACTCCAACTCCCATTAGCCAAAGCCAGATCGGCCAGTGGTCATGGACAATGGGATATGTAGTCCAGCGACCTCTGTAGGTACACAGAAGAAAAGAATATATGGAAGCTGCCTTCAGTAAGCCTGAGCGTTAGTCCATCTGATTCGCACCAGGAGTGGGGAACTTCCACCCAATGGACAACGTATGTAAGATGTGAATGGTGTAAATGTGTGTTAACTAGGGAGGGAGACTTTTCCAGTAGGCCTGGAAACGCCATCTTGGTAGTCAAGATAACCCTGATTACTTGATAGTAGTTGCAATAATGAGCTCACCTATATTTATGCACTTGCTTTGATATCTGCTAATTGGCTTGCTTTGATGCTATGCTTATCTGTGGGCCCTGGGATGTTTGGCTCTTGGCCCAGAGAGGAGAGATATCTGTAAGCCTTGGATAACTGCCACCTATGCCCTCATGGGTCAGATGGATTGATGGGAGGTTCGGGCCAAACTGACGTATGCTGTCTTTTGTATAGGTAATGCTTAGCATATTAGAACTTTGCAGACAAGTCAAGATGACCTCTCACTGCTGCAGTGTTTGCCTCACATCTGTAATGGTAATGGGGCTTCATAGGCTGTGTTGCAAGTTTACACCTTTATTTAATAAAGCACTAGAACTGGCCATTGTACGGTTTTTGACACCATCTTTGGTATCCCTTGCATTTACATATGCCACGCTATGGGGCGGTGGTTCAGAACACCTCCCTAATTTGCACACCTCAAACCAATGCAAAAACCAAAACACAGGTATTGTTGAAAATTTACACCTCTCTGAATTTTGGGATTAAGTTTTACAACCAAAAACGTGTGCATAAAAATGCATATTTTAGTGAAATGAACATAAAAATGCACTATGTTTGGGGAAATGGCGTGCCAAAATGTGTGCGCTAGTCAAAACTGCATACAAAAATGTGTTTATTAGGAGAAATTCACAGTAAAATGCTAATGAATTTTCATAATGATTTCTGTAGAAATGTGGAGAACTTCATGAAAGTTTGAAATCTTTTAAGATGCCTTTATGATTTCATACAACAATCATATAAGATCAGTGCTTTTTTCTTTAAAAAAATGTTTAGGGGTACTCTCATTTTCCTACTCATATTGAAATACTGCCCCCCAATGAGGCCAAACTTAGATTCACAAAATGTTTAGGGGTATGCGTACCCCCAGAAAAAAAGCACTGTATAAGATGCACATATGATTTCATTCAGACTTCCCGAGTGTTTCACCATAGTACTGGATCACTGTCAAACCCACCATTAGCCAATTGTGACTTTAAAGGTGCAATTTTAATAGAGTGAAAGCATCTACTGCCACAGTGTCAGTGACATAATCAATTAGGGAAGATCTATTTCCATCCCTGAACCACCTTATCTAAGCAGAAGGATCAATGAAACTAGCATCTTTGACACTAGCAAAAAAAGAAAGAAGAAAGGAAAGTATAAGATAGATATTATGATTGAATGTATGAATAGATCTGTATTTGGTATATTAATCATCATCAGACAGTCCACTGAAGCAAATATCACGCTGAGCAAACATAATGATCCTTTTTACTTAGTAAATTGTAATGCTGTGTAGCATGTGTAAATAGGAACACTAAAATGCATCTTCTATTATAAATATATGCAACGTACATGAAATGACTGTTTCCCTTAATCCCAATAACATTACCAAGCGTCACCCCACAATCCACTCGGCCAGAAACATAGCTGAGAGTATGTTAACATCTGGCAGCGTAGCAATCATATGGCGCCAGAATGAGATTGGGGCAGAGCTGGGTGGGGGGCAGATCTGCTGCCCCATTTCTCAGAGAGGGACACGGTATTGGAACTCATGGGAAAGGGTGCGTTGCTGGTTGGCTGTGGAGGGCGGACCTGAACTGCTTCTCTCTCAGAGCCAGTGTCACTGCCCCTTGATGGCTGTTTTCATTGGTTTTTGTGGGTGCCCAAACACCCACAGCCTCCTGGAGTTGGCTCCTATGGTAAGGTTACCAGACGTCCCCGTTTCCTGGGGACAGTCCCCAGATTTACAAATCAGTCCCCTGGCAAAATCCTATCATTCCGACTTATTTCAATGAAGTGTCCCCAGATACAGTATGGTGTAGTGGTTAAGAGCAGTGGACTCGTAATCTGGTGAACCAGGTTTGCTTCCCCGCTCCTCCACATGCAGCTGCTGGGTGACCTTGGGCCAGTCACACTTCTCTGAAGTCTCTCAGCCTCACTCACCTCACAGAGTGTTTGTTGTGGGGGAGGAAGGGAAAGGAGAATGTTAGCCGCTTTGAGACTTCTTAGGGTAGTGATAAAGTGGGATGTCAAATCCAAACTCTTCTTCTCTTCTTCTTCATTGAAAAAAATCTGGTAACCTTATCCTATGGGTTGAGTGAACACCTGAGCAGCATGAACAGGCCAAGAGCTAGGAAGCTAGTTTGTGGAACTGTAGCCTCTGACTTAGGCCACATTCACACCATACACTAAAGCACTATGATATCACTTTAAACAGTCTCAAAGAATTCTGGGTGCTGAGAGTTGCTGGAGATGCCTATTCCCCACAGAGCTGCAATTCCCAGAGGTCTCTGGAAAGAGGGACTGATTGTTAAACCATTCTGGGAATTCTTGCTGTGGGTGGGGAATGTCAGGAGTTCAGCCTACACTCGAGTAGGACTCTGGCAGAGACACATGCCCGACTGGCATGTTCCCTCCCTCCTGGTTGATCGTTCGGGAGCTTCATAAGCTTTCTTCAGCCCGAACATCACAGCGACTGATGCCAACTGACACCGGCACACTTAGGGATCCACAGACTTTGCGCAACTTGCACGTGACAGACCTCAGCCACTCAGCATTTTGGCTAATCTACTTTATTTACATATAAACACACGGAGCACTGCAACATGGCTCCCTCTCTCTCTAGTAACAGACAACAAAGAGAAAAAGAACAAAGGACAATAGCCCCACTTCACGGAACACAGTAACACAAACATCCTGTCTCTGTCACTTCCCACTCTGTGGAGTCAAAACATATACCATCATGTGAAAGACAAAAATCTCATGATTGCAATCATAGATCAGGGGACTCCTAGTAACACTCTTATTAAACTAAATCTCCCAGACTTCTTTGGGGGAATCCCAATAAAAGTGGTATCATAGCGTTTTAAATGTGTGGTGTGGATGCGACTTTGGTGTCTGGTCAATGCTAGATGTTGGGGTCATTACAGTTCTGTGAAAAACAGTCAAATGAAATAATGCTGTAAAATAGGGTCTGTAAATCCCACACTCTGGAAATGTTGACTCCAGAGCAGAACATAACTGTATAAATGCAACAACCCAAAATATAATTAGTTTTGCGGACTGAATGTTTAAAATACCCTGTCTGATAATAAGTGTTGGAAATGTAAAGAGTGTGAGGGAACATTCTTCCACCTCTGGTGGACTTGCCCTAAAGTGAAGGCGTTCTGGGAAATGATTTATAATGAATTGAAAAAGGTATTTAAATATACCTTCACTAAGAAACCAGAGGCTTTCCTTTTGGGTATTGTCGGCCAAGGGGTGGTAAAGAAGGACCAGACATTTTTTATGTATGCAACAACAGCAGCAAGGATACTTCTCGCAAAATACTGGAAAACTCAAGATCTACCCACACTGGAAGAATGGCAGATGCAACTGATAGACTATATGGAGCTGGCCGAAATGACCGGCAGAATTCGTGACCTGGGAGAAGAGAGGATTGAGGAGGACTGGAAGAAATTTAAGAATTATTTACAAAAACATTGTAATTTGAGTGAATGCTAAATAAGATGCTAGACCAAAATAACTGAGCACCACTAAACTTAGAAGTTTTTTAAGAAAATAAGTAAGACTGTGAAAATTTAACTCCTTTTGAGAACTATAAGATTATGAAACATAGAAGGGATATAAGAATCTAAATAAGATGATAAATTGCTGACAAAATGTTATAAAGATGAAAGTGGGAGCGGGAGATGTGAGGAAGTCCAAAGAAAATGTGAAACTATGTTAAGACAAATGTTATATTGTTTATTATGTTTATTTCTATTGTAAAACCCAATAAATTGTTTTAAAAAAAAAAAATGAATGTTTAAAATACCATCTGGATATGCATTCTACTTAAAATCAGCAATGCACTATTGAACTGTTTTCCCTGGCTTTAATAAAAAAAAAACCACCCACCACTACGAACACACTTTTAGGAGAATCATATTTCATTTTCAATCAACATATCCCCAAAGAATTTACTTTTCATAGTTCCCTAAAGTTCACACATAAGCTTTTTAATTTTGGTCACTAGAGGAATGTACTCTAACAGGATAAGGCTTGTTTTCCATGGCTCCTATTTACTCTGGAGAAATCAAGAAGCATTGTGCTCTTTCAGCAGAAGGATTTCCTCTAGTAAATTTGCCAGTAGAAAACAATAATGCACTTTGATTGCTTCATTTGGATACCAGCATGGTAAACTCCTTAAGTAGCATGAGCAGAAAAACACTGGAATTAAGCAGCTCACGACCTATTGATATGAAACTTCTCATGGGCATTTGTGTGGAAATATGCTAAACAGGTTGCCTAATTTGCATAAAGAGAGGCATAAAGAGCTACTAAGTATGCATCACATCCCCATCATTAAATTTTGCTACATGCAAAATCCAGACTATCAGAGTGATATACATACATATTAGATTTCAATATTTACATATACATTTCTCGGGTCAGAATATGTAAGGATATAGACAGTTTCAGACAACTTAAATTTCTGCAACAGAATCCTAAAAACAAAGAAAACCAAAACCAAGGTAGGGTGGATAACCATTTCTGGCATATGTCAGGGTGGCAAGTATACAGATGAATAGTTCATGATTTCATTAGGGTTCTTCATTGTACACTAAGGATTTTGTACTGGGTATCTTCTTTTTTTTAAATTACAGCACACCAGTGCAGAATTCCATGCATGCTCCCATGTACACAGAGCTCTTGCAGATACAACTTGTGCACATCACAGCTCCTGCATGTACAAAAGCACCAGAATGGACTGGATTTAGTTCTGTACTACATTCACTGACAATTAAAATTAGCACTTTACACCACTACTTTGCTTACTCGTGGCTCAATATCCAAACATTCAGAAGCAAATTTCTTCAAATGAAAATTCATACACCTTGCCTCAGCTTATATTTTTTAAAAATCAATATTTGTTGTTTTAAAAAAAGTATTCCTATGACACCATATCATAAAATATCAGGGTGGTGGTGTACAATGTGAAAGCATAAAACACCATTTTAAAAAATGGAAATATATGGTAGATAAGCTTTACAATGTCTGGCTAATCACAAGAGGAACCAACCACTATCAGTTACATGGCAAATACGGTTGTCATAACATCAGTGTTAGGAAACTGCACTGCATCATTGCTTCAGAGCAGTGGACTTGCTTTCATCTTCCCCAGGATACCCGCACAAGACTAGACCCAGCTCCTTTCTGAGAGCCAGTGTGGTGTAGTGGTTAAGAGTGGTAGACTTGTAATCTGGGAAACTGGGTTTGCGTCTCCACTCCTCCACATGCAGCTGCTGGGTGACCTTGGGCTAGTCACACTTCTCTGAAGTCTCTCAGCCTCACTCACCTCACAGAGCGTTTGTTGTGGGAAGGGAAAGGAGATTGTTAGCTGCTTTGAGACTCCTTAGGGTAGTGATAAAGCGGGATATCAAATCCAAACTCCTCCTCCTCCTCCTCCTCCTCCTCTTCTTCTTCTTCTTCTTCTTCTTCTTCTTCTTCTTCTTCTTCTTCTTCTTCTTCTTCTTCTTCTTCTTCTTCTTTCATTATCTCCAAGATGCAAAACAAAACAAGCAAGTCTAAAAAGTGTGTGTGTGTGTGTGTGTGTGTGTGTGTGTGTGTAATGTGGACTTCTGTGACACAGGGGACAAGAAGCAGCATTCGTCATGCTATAGGGCTTCAGCTGATCAAAATATTTGCTTTACAACATAATCAAAGTCCTCTAAGAACCACGTTCTTCATGTGGCCAAGGCAGCAGTGCACAAGTGATGAGGCCTGCTCTATAGCCCTATTCACACATTACCCATGTGGAGAACTGTTGTCCTTCTTTTCACTTTCTTGCTGCAATGGACCAGATCCCACCAGCAACTGAATGGATGGGAAAAGGGATGACATCATTTGAAAGAAATCTGCCAGCAGAATGAAACAGATGGTCAATCAAAGCACTTTTAGAAAGTAGCTTTAAGGGTATATATATATATATATATATATATATATATATATATATATTAGTATCATGTTTATTAAAGTGATATTCTTCTCCTACAGTAGGTGAACAGATTAATTTTACAGTGGCATTAATTGTGCAGCAATGATTTTAAAAGCACACAGAGCTTTAGTCCTTTTATCATCTGAATTTGTGCATGATAGGAAGTGATAATTTGGATCATTCATTACCATTAAGTGATTTATTTGTCTCTGCTTACTTTTCTGTGTTTCATTTCTGCAAACTCCTTCCTAGCAGCTCACTAATCTTTAGCGTAAAGATGCTTCTTCTTCTTTCTTTTTTTTTGGGAAAATCCTATTAAGTCCCTTTGAAAATATTTATCTTAATCCCTATTAATCATACATCGGGTAGAAAGAAGCAATTTTTTAAATTGGCTGTAATCCCATTACATTTTAATACAGAAAAAAAAAATCAATCCATAGAAACAAAAGTGTTATCTGCTGAAAGTTGCTTTTATCGATTGGTTTCACATTATAGCAGTGGTAAGAGACATTCAGCCCTATTGCATTTTAACTGATTAGGAGAAAACAAGGCAGCCTCTCTAAACAATACAACTGTATGTAGCAGTGACATTGCCAATTTTTCTTTCACAGCAAGTAGGAGAGAGCAAGGTATTCCAAACCTTTGGATTATCACATCACTACTACTGGCTGTCCATTGGGCTGAGTTCAAGTGCTGGTTTTGATGTATAAAGCCCCATACAGCTTAGGACCAAGATGGCTGAAATATCAACTGACTGCTTATATAGCCAGTTAATCGCTGCACCCTGCAGGTGAAGGACTTCTGCAGATACCATCTTATCAACAGCTTCTGCACAATGCAGGAAATTGGCTTTTTGAGTGTTAAGTTCAACAGAGGAGGACCTCTTGATAGTTCC
This sequence comes from Podarcis pityusensis, assembly GCF_964106645.2. Classification (NCBI taxonomy): domain Eukaryota; kingdom Metazoa; phylum Chordata; class Lepidosauria; order Squamata; family Lacertidae; genus Podarcis; species Podarcis pityusensis. The sequence continues at coordinate 23,349,056 of NC_138032.1, forward strand.
ACCGCCCTCAGAGAGATTTGCGGGTGGTGGTGACTTGGGAGAGGACATTCCTCATGGTATTTTCTAAGTTGTGGAACTTCCTTCAGAGAGAGGTGGGTCTGATACCTTCATTGTCCAGCTTTCATTATAGGCTGAAGAACTTGAGATGTCTATTTTGAGAACTGACTCTGGGTGTGATTGTACAGTGGTACCTCGGGTTAAGAACTTAATTCGTTCCGGAGGTCCGTTCTTAACCTGAAACTGTTCTTAACCTGAGGTACCACTTTAGCTAATGGGGCCTCCCATTGCCGCCGTGCCACAGGCGCACAATTTCTGTTCTCATCCTGAAGCAAAGTTCTTAACCCGAGGTACTATTTCTGGTTTGCGGAGTCTGTAAGCTGAAGCGTCTGTAACCCGAGGTACACTGTAATTTGTTTAAAACTGTTTTTTAATGCTGTGTTTTATGTTACTGTATCCTGCTGCAGGACCTTTTCATGAAACGTGGGCAATAAATCTCATGATATATAAATGAATGGCTGGCTGGCTGGCTGGCTGGCTGACCTTAGGGATAGAGACACTTGACTGAAAATGAATAACCAGGAGCAGGACTTCTTCTTTTTTTCAGCCGGAATTTGTCGGAACTTACTTCTGGCACCTCTCAGGTGGGTGCCATTATAAGAGAACAAGGGAGGTGTTCATGGTCAGTTCTGGCACCTATTTTTCCAGAAAAGCAGCGTTGACTTGGAGTTTTGTTTGATTAGCTTATCTGAGCACCAAGACATGCCAGTCTACACCTGCCCATGCTCTTCCAAAAACAGAAACCTATACTGTATGCCTTGAGATGGATGGATCTGACTGGGACAAGGCTGCAGGGATTAAAAAATAAATAAATAAGAGGACAAGTTCCCAGCCAATATGTAAAGTTAAGCTAAGCAACCATCTCCCCAGATTACACCAAAATCCTAGTTGAAAGCAGCATCCCTCCCCCCTAGAATTTGGGAACAGGGAGGTTAGGAAAGCTCTAGTTTCTTTGCCCAGAATTGTGCTGTCAGCTGCTCTCTTGTCTCTAGCATCTGAATTTTTTGGAAACTTTCCCATCAGTCTTTTCAGTTGTGTTTTTGCTATCTTTCCTCTCTTGCATATGTTAAAGAGTGAATGATGGTTTCTCTCCCTTGTATTGCAATGGAATATGGGCACAGCTCTGCTAAATGCACAGTCATCTTTTCTACTCAGTTTAGAGACCTCTGCTGGTTGAAACAAGTAGAAATGTATGAACGCAAAATAATAATTCTCCACCACAATGCATGATGGAGTTCTAGAATAGCAGATTCTCCATTTTGCAGTGGTTAAATTAGGGTTGCCATGTGTCCTCTATTTCCAGGACATGTCCTCTTTTTCAGGGGTAAAATTTGAGACAAATTGCATTTATTTGCTTTGAATAGCCGTCATAGCGTCTTCTTTTTTTGCTCTTCAAAATATGGCAACCTAGTGAAAGAAAACCTATAGCCATGCTATATAATATAAATTTGGATTTGGGAAAGGTAAATTTGGCCACGTATACTTGCCTTTTAAAAAATATTTTTTTAAAAAAAACAACCAACCAAAACAAAACCTCTTATTAAAGGTTTCTGATGAAAATTAAGTCATGGGTAGGAGAACAGGTCTTCTTGTGGATTTTAATTTCTCTCATTTTAAGTTTTAATTCTGTCTTCTGTCATGTTAACTATACCTCCCAGTTTTACCTCCCTTTTGCAAATTTGATTAGGACTCCCTCCAAGACTTCATTTAAGTCACTGACTGAAATATTAAAAGATCCCCCACAAGGCTCCTGCAAGAACAACAGAAGGTGGAATCAGGGTCATGATTTATTATTCAAAATTTGAATTAAATCAGAAATTCAAGACTGAATATTTTATATTTTACGAAAATGGGGTAACAATCAATAATTGCTCTTTTAAATAAAATAAAATCCCAGTGGGCCTGGATGCATCTTGCAATCTGCTCTGAGGCTAATCCATTAACATCTGTATGACTCCTCCTAGACCTCGCTTTAGAATCTGCAGCCACTTTAGGAAACCAGCCCCCATCAAGCTGAGCTTACTTGAGCAGCATGGTATTCCTGAGCTATGGTATATTCCTATCATTATTTGAAAAAAGCTGTTTCTGGGCAGCCTTCCATCATATTCCAGACAATGGAGGGATTTGGAGGGAAATTTTAAAGTGTAGGTGAATTCATATGGGCAGGTAGGTTCATATGTCTGGAATTTAGTCTGAATCCACAACAATTAACAATTGCATAAATAGCACGATGTCTACTTTGCCTCTAACTTAATCCAGATCCAACCCCTGTTCTTTGAACTATCGCTATGCTTCATTCTTAGCAGGAGAACATTGTATGCAAAAGTATCGTTGACCCTCTGTCAATGAATCCACAGGGAAGTCAAGTCCCCTACCCCCATCCCTAATTATTAAGTCCAACAAACGAGGTTTACTTAAATTGAAAACATAGCTGCCCCTAGAGCAAGCCTTGAAAGAAAAGGAAAGCCTGCACTATAGACATTTATCTCTGCTCAAATTACAGCAAGTCGGCAGCCCTTCCTAGCTGCCTGACCTTTTTCGTTCTCTGAATTACAGTCTAAGGCTTCTAAATAGCTTCCTTACAGCAAAATTTGCCTGTGAGACAATAATGAGAGACCTAGAAGTAGCCATTTTTAAAAGAAAGGGGGGGGGAGAAAGAAAGAAAATGAGGGAGTTTAAAAGACGCCTGCTTCTTGGGAGAAAAGCAATGACAAACCTAGAGAGCATCTTAAAAAGCAGAGACATCACCTTGCCAACAAAGGTCCGTATAGTAAAAGCTATAGTTTTCCCAGTAGTGATGTATGGAAGTGAGAGCTGGACCATAAAGAAGGCTGAGCGCCGAAGAATTGATGCTTTTGAATTATGGTGCTGGAGGAGACTCTTGAGAGTCCCATGGACTGCAAGAAGATCAAACCTATCCATTCTTCAGGAAATCAGCCCTGAGTGCTCACTGGAAGGACAGATCCTGAAGCTGAGGCTCCACTACTTTGGCCACCTCATGAGAAGAGAAGACTCCCTGGAAAAGACCCTGATGTTGGGAAAGATGGAGGGCACAAGGAGAAGGGGACGACAGAGGATGAGATGGTTGGACAGTGTTCTCAAAGCTACGAACATAAGTCTGACCAAACTGCGGGAGGCAGTGGAAGACAGAAGTGCCTGGCGTGCTCTGGTCCATGGGGTCACGAAGATTCGGACACGACTAAACGACTAAACAACAACAACAATCAGGAGAGTGATCTAAATAATTCTTCCCCAAATACTAATAAATCAATTGTAGCAGAACCTACCAAGCCTCCATTGGGAAAGGTAAAATCATGCCAAGGGCTAGGGCTAGGCATATCTTTTAAGCACACACCAGTTTCTAGATATTTTGAAATTCTGTCTTTTCGAATACTTTGCTTTGTTAAAAATCTGAATAGATGTGGTATAGAACTGTGCAACTGGAACTGTTGCTAGTGCCACTCTACTCCCTCTGCCGTGTAAAATAATAATAATACACATTGGAACTCGGTGTCAATAGGCAGGCAGTTCTACTGCCTTCTCCTCAGCGACTGCCGAAAACATTTTTGCTTAGGCAAGCCTATCCAGTCACATAGATGCCATGTGCTTTAATCTTTTCTTCGTTTACTGCCGATTCTAATTGTTTCCTAAAATGTTTTAATTGCTTCTTTTTAGCTGTTTCTAATTTTAATAGTTCTTGTAAAACACTTGAAGGTGGTGCCACAAGCAAGTGGTCAAGGTCAATTCTGTGTCCAGGGCAGCTGTTTATCAGCTCCATCTGGTACACAGGCTGAGACCCTACCTGTCCGCAGACTGTCTCGCCAGAGTGATGCATGCTCTACTTATCGCTTGGACTACTGCAATGCGCTCTATATGGGGCTACCTTTGAAGGTGACCCAGAAACTACAACTAATCCAGAATGTGGCAGCTAGATTGGTGACTGGGAGCGGCCGCTGAGACCATATAACACCAGTGAGACCATATAACTCCCAGTACGTTTCTGAGCACAATTCAAAGTGTTGGTGCTGACCTTTAAAGCCCTAAACGGCCTTGGTCCAGTATACCTGAAGGAACATCTCCACCTCCATCGTTCTGCCCAGACACTGAGGCCCAGCGCTGGGGGCCTTCTGGTGGTTCCCTCACTGCGAGAAGTGAGGTTACAGGGAACCAGGCAGAGGGCCTTCTCGGTAGTGGCGCCTGCCCTGTGGAACGCCCTCCCAGCAGATGTCAAGACAATAAACAACTATTTTACTTTTAAAAGACACCTGAAGACGGCCCTGTTTAGGGAAGCTTTTAATGTTTAATAGGTTATTGTATTTTAGTGTTTTGTGGGAAGCCGCCCAGAGTGGCTGGGGAAACCCAGCCAGGTGGGCGGGGTATAAATAATAAATTATTATTATTATTATTATAGTATATAAATTTTGTTAAAAACTAATTAATTAATAAGATACTACTTTCTCTTCCTTCTAATGATGTTTTGATTCACGTTAGGGCTGGGACGAAATAGCCACCCCGCTTTTACATGGTTTTCATTGCTCAGCAGAACTTCTGCAGTTCCGATTCCACTTTTCCGAATCTACCCAACCCACCCACCCGTCTGAAAATTACGGCAGTGAAAACAGGGAGCTACTTTCAGGAGAACAGAAAGTGACAAAGAGAAGGAAGCTGTCTCTAAGGTGCATGTGGCCCGAGTCCTGTTAATCTTTTTATAGAGCACTTTTAAATATTAAAATATGAAACATACTCTTTTACTCCAATCTCATTAATTTTCATTATGGTGCTATTCAGTTGTGCGGCTTGTAGCAACACAGGGTCAAGGTTGATTTTGCGAACATGGTGGAACACATAAGCACTGAACCCTGTTTTTTCCAGACCATTTGATTTTGAATGTGCTTAAATGAATTTGCAATTATAGGAAGCCCACCCTGCCCCTCCATCCCCCAGTAATAGCTTTCTGTGTTCCATCTACTGTTCCAGAGTCCTTGCTGCATTTGCCTTAGTAAACGCAAGCATCCCATTATGGGACTAGACTTGGATGCCTGTACATATTTTTGACACTTGTGATCGCCAACAAACGCATCTGCCAAGCAACTGGCTCACAACAGTAACTATGTTCTTTCCTAATTGGCTGCCACTTGTTTGCATATCTATGGCCCAATGCTGCTACCACTGCCCACCATTAATGACAATCAGTGCAGGAGAAGCAATTATAATCTTGCAGATTCTAGCTTTTCACTTAGGTCTTGTGAGGCTTCCTTAGATACCGTAGCTCCGCTGTTTTGCATTCTGTCATGGTTCAAATTCTCAACAGCTTAACAGCTCCCAATTATCAGCAGCATTTACAGAATAGAAATGTGAGGGGGATACTTGATCTTTTGAGGATGGAATTTCCTTAAGTAGAAAATATCTTCACCAACCATTTATTCAGCATCTGCATTGTGGCCCTATGAACTACTTGGGTAGGACAGTGTAGATGATAAATAGGAACATGGGCAATCGCCTTATGTCAGGTCAGATCATTTGTCCTCCTAACCCTATATTGCCCACTGACTGGAAGTGGCTTGCTGAGGTTTCAGAAAGGGTCTTTCATATCATCAGCTTGGGGAGATCCTTAGGGATGGGGAACCTGTGGTCCTCCAGATGTGAACCAACAACATCTGGTGGGCTACAACTTCCTGCTTATACTGTCAACACCAAGGGCTTTCTGATTGCAAAGCAGATACCATACCCTTGAACTATGGTCCTTCCCAAATAGGAAACTCAAGAACTAACCCGCTCTCACATGAACCTGCCTCAGATCTTCATCTGAGCCTCTTCTCTGAATGTGGGTGGGTGACCACAGAAAGTGCCTTTGCCATTGCATACCACCTTTGGAAGATTTTTCCTGGAGTTGGAAACTCTCACAGATTGCTTGAAACACCACGCCAAGACCTTTTGAGTTGTCAGTGCCTTTAACAATTAGAGAAAAACACAAGCATTTTACTAGCTGGAATTCGTCAAGAACCACATCTCTCCATATGCACCGACCTGCAATCATCATCTGAGGCCCTTCTCAATGAGAGGTCCAGAAGGTTGCAACCTGAGAATGAGCCTTTTTTGTGGTGGCTCTGTGTTTGTGGAATGTGCTCCATAGGGAGGCTTGCCTGGTGCCAGGCGAAAGCGTTTCTCTATAAAACAGGACTTTGGTTGATTAACCCATCTATGGTGTTTTAAATGTGTTTGTGGGAAGGGAGTTATTAGTTTCTTTTAGTTTTGATGTAATGTATTTTATGTTCTCATTTTTTATTTTTATGTCGTAAACCTCCCTGTGATGAAGGGCAGTATACTTACTTACTTACTTACTTACTAGACAAACAGACAGACAGACAGACAGATTTAAGCCATATTTGCCAGCATATTGCCCTTCAGCCATTTTGGACTGCAACTCCCATCTGCACTAGTCAGTACTGGCAATGTTGGCTGGGGCTAATGGGAGCTCTACTATGGAACATCTACTATGGATTACTATTTAAAAGATAGTAATCAACAGCGTATATCACCATAGTTACAATCAGCAGGCCAAATAGTAGACAAGCAAGTTCAATAATGGGCCATCTGTAAAAACAAAAACAAACAAAACCCCAAGACCTATTTTACAGCTTTCACCTTTGATGAGAATGTGTTTTTAAGTGGTTAATTTGCATTGCTTTTAATATTCTCCTTTTTATTTTGTAAATGAATGCAGTCACTTGACACTACATAGTAATGACCAAAATGGAAATTTGAGCACCTGTCGTCCTCAGTCATGACTTAAAGCCAAGGGTTTCAGAGAGACAGATCCATTCCTGCGCAGGGGGTGTGAAATCCCCAAAGTGAAATGAACAAGAGCTGGTTTTATGGTGTCCAGGATCTATAACTCCCTCTTTTAGCTACTTTTCACTGTCACGGCTCACCTCTGGATCAGCCCCTGTGGGGTCTATCCCTGGCTGCTCACAACAACATGCAGTTGTTGCTGTTTTTGTTTTAAATCGAGATCAGATAATTTGGAAATTCAGGACCTGGGCAGAAATTCAGAAACATTCTCTAGCGCATTTACAAATGAGCCATGACAGCTTTTGGAAAGTCGGTCCTGGCTCAGGGCCAGATTCTTAGGAGTTGTTAAAAGAGGAAACTGCAGGTCATGGGCACCATGAAACCAGTTCTCTCTTGTTCCAGCAGGCTTGTATCAAGGAATCTGGCAGCCTGGGTGCCATCTTTGGGGGGCTGAGGCACCCACAATTTTTTTTACTGTGGGTGGCCAGTCAGGTGAGCCAATGTGTTGGCCTGAGCTTCGCTGCTCTACTTTTCTACCCTCATAGTGTCAAGAAGAGAGTACAACTGGTCAGTCCAGAAAAATCAGGTGTCCAAGGGAGCCAACAAGGGCCTTGCTGTCCTTATATATAGCCTGCCCTCAGTTTGGTTTCCCAGTTTGAGTGTCTCAACATTAAAGAAGGCCAACAGGCTCCTGCATCTTAAGGCCTTGGGAATGGCTGAGCAGACTTGTGTTTGCTTTGAAAATGAATCAGGGCTGTCTAGGGTTCCATCTGAATGCTCAAAATCCTTCTGGTTTTCCTCCTCCTCAAGCATTCAGAAGGACAGCCAAGAGACCAATTCCCTCTTCTACTTGGTACCCCGTCCCCAAGGGAAAGGGTCGTACCTCGATGGCTCAGAGTGGGTATCCCCATAAAGTATTTCCCCAATGCTTTGCAAAGTGAAAACAATGCCAGTGTACTGACCCTGGTGATGCTCAGACTTAATGCTAAGCCAGGACATATGGTTTGTTTAACCATACCGTTCATGATTTGTGTGTTGGCAGATATACCTTGAGCTCTCCTTCTTCACTTCTCCCTTAGTCAAGTTGGGAAACAATCTATGGGGGCAGCTGGCATATTGTTATGTTGTGGTTTGTTTATCTCCAAACAAACCACACTCTGAAGCCAAGGTTTGCTCTTGGCTGTGGTTTATTTGGAAGAAGAAAACTATGAGTGCGCTGGTTCAATAGTATTGATAAGTCACCATGTTCCTCTGCTTGACTAAGGAAAGAGCAACGTGGGAGCTACTCTGAGCTGCATTACCAACACAGAGCATCCCTCATCCAATATCTTTTTTTAAATCAAAGATAAGAAAAACTAATCTAAATAAAAACACAAACCCAAAGGAGGGGGTGGGAGTGGTGAAATGTTGGGTGTTCCCACCTTGGCCCAAGCAGGAGAGGTCAAGGCAAATGATCCCTGCTCAAACACTGCCACCTTCCTTTCCTGAGCTACCTTCTGGAATCTGACCAACCATGTCTTTGGTCACATCACCACATCGCCTTTGATGCCTCTGATCTTTGCTAGTCCCTTAACCTTCAGGTCCTCCACTGTAGACCACACCTATGACCCTGTCCCATTAAACTTTAATTAGTTTAATGCTAATCAAATGTCCAGTGCGCTTCCGATGCGACAATGTCCCATTACAGCAGAGCATTTCGCACAGCGGCTCAAGAAGGGCTGGAGAGTCAGCATCTTTTCAATAAAGGGATCTTGGAGCAAGCGGTTTGGAACTCAAATAAAAGGTTTATTTACACAAAACAAAAAACCCTGGTGAAGAACCACACATTTCAGCAAACACGCCCCAAAAGAAAGGGGAAGGGGGAGAAACACACGAGTGAGCTGACTATTTATACAAACTCACATTCCTGGAAGCTTAACGACCTCCAGCTGCTCAGTGATTAGAGCGTCTTGATTAGAGCTTCTTAACCCTTTAATACCAACACCCCCTCTCGCTCGTAACACTGAGCTGTACCAACCTTAATTCAAATTTAAACCTGAACAGAAACATTTATGAGATTGCGGACTCAAAGCTTTTGTAAAACCGTCTGCGAGATTTTCTTGGCTTGGACAATACTTTAGTTCAATTAAACCTTGTTTTACACTTTGGCATACATTTTGATAACGGATATCCAAGTGTTTTGTGTGTGCCTTGAACTGACCTGATTTAGCTAGTTTAATACAAGGTTGATTGTCTTCCCACACTCTGATAGGTAGGGAACATTCTCCAAACAATTCTTGTACCAGTTGCTTATAAAATTCCAGTTCTCTACATACATCTGATAATGCATTGAACTCAGATTCAGTTGAACTTAAAGCTATAAGTGATTGCTTTCTTGATCTCCAACCAATTAGTGCATTTCCAAATTTTATCGCCATTCCTGACACTGATTTTCTATCTGGTCCAGCATCTGCCCAACTGCTGTCGGCCCAACATTCAAGTTGTGTGCTGCCCTCTGCTGATAGTTTTAAGCGAAACCTTTTGGTAGTTTGGAGATACCTTAAAACTCTTTTTACTCCTTGCCAAGCATGCATTGATGGTTTTTCAGCTTGTCTACACAGCATGTTGACAGCATATGTTATATCGGGCCAAGTCCACTGTGCAATGTGGAGTAGACTGCCTATTGCTGACTGGTAAACCCCGGGATTACAGAACTCTGCCTGTTGCTCAGTTTGAGCATCCTTTGTGTAACTTAACTCCATTGAGGTTTTAACACCAGCACAGTTGTCCATTTTAAACCTTTCCAGCAACTGCTGGATCTTAGCTTCTTGGCTGAGCCAATAGTTCCCATCTTCATCTTGCTGAATTTTAACTCCTAGATAAACAGATACATTGCCTAGTGATTTTATCTGAAACCTTTCTCCAAGCTTTGTGGCAAATTGTTGTGCAAGTTTATCGTCCTTTCCACTGTATAATAAATCGTCAACAAATATCAAGACTGCTTCTTGTTCACATCCCGAGCCTTTTAGATAAAGACACGCATCTGCTGCGCTCTTTCTGAACCCCATGCTCTCTAGAGCATCGTTTAAGCAGGAATTCCAATTACGGGCGGACTGTTTCAACCCATAAATGGATTTGTGTAGGCGCCAGACCTGGTTTGGCTTGTCTCCTTCAAAACCTGGTGGTGGCGTCATATAGACTTCCTCCTGTAAGTCTGCATTTAAATAAGCCACATTGACATCAAAATGAAACAGCTTATTTCCCTTCTTAGCTGAAGAGGCTAAAAGCATTCTTAATGACTCCGATCTTGAAGTAGGGGCATAGATTTGAGAATAGTGAACTCCTTTGCGCTGCGAAAACCCTTTTGCAACTAGTCGGGCTTTATATTGCAACTCCTCAGTAGTTGTGGGCTTTAAACGATATACCCATCGACAACCTACAGCTTGTTGCCCTTTCGGAAGCTCTGTACTTGTAAACACACCGAGAGACTTCATTGAAGCCATCTCTTTTTCCATTGCTTCCTGCCACTTTACGGCTTCTGAGCTTGGAAGCTGTTGTACCTCTATATAGCTATCTGGCTCACACTGTGCCATATTTACGTATACACTTGTCACCTTAAACCGCTCTGGCGGCTTGCCCTTTGTGGCACGTTTTGACCTGCGCAATTGCTCCTCTTGTGCCCCCTCTGACTGTTGGCTGTCAGAATCTGTCTCAGACTTTATGTCTGGACGTGCCTCTAGGGATAAAGACCTCCGTTTAGATACCTCCCTTGGGCTTGGTGTTGCAGGCGACCTGCTTCGCTTTTGCTGTCTGCTAGGCCTACTGACTGGCGATGTTGGAACACTCCTAGATTCTGGCTTTTCTACCTTAGGAGAAGAACCTTGTGCCTGGTCGGAATCTGCATCTGAACCATGTGCACCGTCCCCTTCTGGCTCACCACCCTCTGGACTTCCATTCTCAGCATAAATGCCTAAATCATCTCTCAAAATGTCAGGGTTAGCATGTAAGTGAATCCATCCGGATTGCTCACAAAATTCAGCGCTCCTACTGAGGACCACTCTTGTAGTATCCCCATCTGGGTTCACGAACCTCCAAGATTTGGCATGTGGTTCGTACCCACAAAAGATGAGTTTCCTAGTCCTTGGACCTCCCTTTTTCCTTAACGCTTTTGGGATAAGTACATAGGCTTGAGATCCAAACACCCGAAAGTAATTAACTTTGGGCTTCTTCCCATATAAAGCAAAATATGGCGTAGTATCAATTACCGAATTATATACTCGGTTCAGAACATGAGTAGCCGTCTGCCAGGCTTCCGCCCAGTAACTTTGAGGGAGTTTAGCATCAAACAACATAGAGTTTGCCAACTCTTGCAGAACCCTGTTTTTACGTTCGGCCACACCTCCTTCTTGGGGGGAATAAGGTGTAGACAGACAATGCTTAATTCCTTTTTTCTTAAAGAACTTCCGGGTTGGCACCATCGCCGAATGGCGGACTCCCTCCGAGCTCCGGAGGGAGCCTGCTCGGCAGGGGCTGGGTCCTACCGCACCGGCGATGCGGGGACCCTTAAAAACCACGGCCACGAGGGTCGTGGACATGGAGACTCGGCTGGCACCGCTAGCGCCCTCCCGACTCGTGAAGGAGCCTTTTTAAAGGCTAAGGATCGGGTGCCGGGGAGAAGTGTGGTGCTTTGAGTCCTCTGCTATCCCTGCCGAGCGCAGCCGCATGCCATCCGGCGGAGAGCGCTGACTTCTTCTATTGAAAATTCGGACTTTTAGACAACAACCCGTGAGTAATTTGGAAACTGGGTTTAAAAGGAGGAAAAAAAGAATTTCTTTTTGAATTGGATACGAGCGGGGGGGGATCCAAAAAGGAAGTCAGTCCCCCCCCCTATTGTAAACCTTTCAAGACAAGGATGGGGCAACCAAGGTCCAAAAAGATTTGTATTGCTGATAAAAACTAAGAATTCCACGATGGGGAATTATAAGAACTGTGCTGGAGGATGAACTGAGGGAGAAGAAACGTAACCCCCCCCCCTGGGAACCGGGGTGATTGAAGAGAGAGCCTGGTGAAAAGAGTCGGAGATTTTGACAGCTGTCAAAGTAGCTGTCAAAGTCGGAAAGCAGAGAGGATTTTATTATGAGAACTTTGCTGGCTAAATTTGTTACAATTTGCTACAACTTGTTAAAACTTGGATACAAAATGGCGAAAACATGGATAACAATCCATGGACTAGAGAAGACAAAGTTATAACAATCCCCCTAGAGGAGTTTCGGGACATTACAAAGATGGTCGTAAGTGAAAAAAACACCATTGGAATTTTACAGGACTGGTTATCTTCTGGGAAAGCTGCGAAACGGAAATAATATTTTGTCTACAGGGTGTTCAGCTAAAGGAGACAATAGAATTTTCTATTGAAGAAAGGAAGGGACTGAACGCAAGTTTTTGTTCCTGAATAATAATAATCCCTGCAGACTTACTAAGCTTCTGAATTAGAACGTTTCAGCAGCGGAACAAGAGGAAACTGGACTACAATTTGGAAAGAACAATGGGGGGAGCTTTATTAGAGATCTGAAGTTAAGTGTTCTAAAAATGATTATGAAAGGGAAAAAAAAAAAGAAAAAACCAGCAAGGAGTTGGGGGAAATAGGTGATTTATGGATTGTAAGAATCCCAGGCGGATAACAGGGTTTGGTGGTCAGGGGGAAATTAAACCGGGGACAGGGGGGGAGAACTAAAATCCAAAGGCTTGTTAACTTCTTTTTTTTGAACTGGCTTTGTCTCATCTATTATACTCTTTATTTCTTATTTCTGATACTTTTATTATGTGGGGTGTTTTTATTATTAAAAAAAGGGAAATTGTGGAATGAAAATGGGGTGGGCCCTGGGGAAGAAATTTTTTGTGTTTTATTAAGGGTATTGATGTGGAGTGTAGAAATTTTAAATTTGAATAATGGTTTAAACAAATTAAGTTTTTAATTAGAACTGAGAGCTTGTGGAGCCAACAATATGAAAAAGGAATATGGTAGGGGTGGGGGAAGGGGGGAGTCCCAGAAAGTGGATATATGAAAATAAGGCTATGAACGTATTTTAATTCTTGCTTTCTGTATTGTCTTTTTTTTTTAAAATCTTAATAAATATTATTTAAAAAAAAAAAAAGAAATTCTGCAACACAGACCCGGTAAATTCTGACCCTCTGTCTGTCTGAAAAGCAAGTACTCTAGTACCGAATTCAAGTTCTACTGCATGAACCCAATTTTTAACTGTTTCTGCAGTATCTGCTTTTGTTTTGAGAGGAAAAAACCATGTAACCTTTGTTTTGTCATCTGAGAGACACAGTGCATACCTCGAACCTCCCATGCTAGCAACAGGCATTGGGCCACATAGGTCCATATGCACAAGTTGGAATACTTTGTCAGATTTCCTATTTGAACTGGGATAGCTGCATCTATGAACCTTCGCCCTTTTGCATGCAGTACAATCCAAATACTTAGTACATTTGTTCAATTTGCACCCTTCTGATAATTCAGGTTGCCTTTTAACATACTGAAAATTAATATGTCCCAAACGCCGGTGCCATAAATGAACACAAGAATTATGGGTAGGCGAGTTCACACAACCAGCATGAACCTGTTCAACTTCATCTGGACTTGTCTCAAAATAATATAACCCATCTCTGCATTCCACCTGCAAAAGAGATACGTTATTCTTTGAAATAGTGCAAACCCCATTTTCAAACACAGTTTTAAACCCATTTCTATCAAGTTCTGACACAGACAAAATACACCCCTTCATTCCCTTTAGCACATAGGCATCAATTTCTGTTTGCAAACACTTCAAAAACACTGTGCCTACGGTCTCTAAGGAACGTTTAGTTGAATCTGCCATTGTCACAACTTTAAGGGTTTGCAAATGTCTGCAATTCTGCAAACGGACACTAGATGGCGCCACCAGGTGGTGAGATGCACCACTGTCGATCAACCAGCGTAGATTGCTGCCTTGGCCACGCCCTTGCATCAACGCCATTGCTGAAGCCATGTGCTGTGTGCTGTGGGAGTAGCCACGACCTCCTCCTCTTCTTCGACGTCCCCTGGAACTCCTTGTCTGGTAACTAGGGGTAACGGCCTTGGTGCTGTCTTGACCAGGTTCACGTGTACAATTCCTGATTAAATGGGAAGAGGAACCACAGCGAAAACAGTGTCTAGCTGCAAAAGCATTTACTGTGTTCTCAAACTCAGCATCCCCACTCTTAGGCACAGCATAACTCCCCTTTGAAGACAAACCTCTTTCTCTTTGCCTTTTATCCTGTTCATCTGCAAGTCGAGAAGAAATGTATTCAAGGGTTAATTCAGTTGAAGGCATAGCTTCCAAAGTTAAAGCTAGAGTCTCATAGCTTTTATCAAGAGAAGACAACAATACGTATGACTGCTGCTCCATAGAGAAAGGAATGCCCAGCTGTCTTAGTTGATTAAAGGCAGACACCATTTTGGCAATATGTTCTTTCACACACGCTCCCGGTTGGAGACGTAAATCAAACAAACATCTTGTAGCATGGATCTTGGCCCCCGCAGTGTTTCTGGAATTTAGCCGCTGCAGAACCGTCCAGACCTCATGCGTGTTCTTTAACTCAGAAACATAAGGCATTTGCTCTGGTCCCACTGCCAAAACTAGTAGACCTTGGGCTTTCCTGTCGCGTTTCTGTGAAGCTGCCGCTGCTGCTTTGTCTTCTGCAGACGCGTCTGCAGCTGCCTGTAAAGGCGGTGCTTCAGTACAACTCCACAACTCTTTTGCTTGCAACCAAACCCTACTCTAGCCTTCCAATCTTGCCAATTTTTCCCATTGAGTCGCGTAAATGGGACAGTAAAACTTTCCTGGGACTCTGCCATCCTCCCTGGGGCTTAGGAACGATACTCACAGACCTGTAGACCGTCTCCCAGCTGCTGAGGTGGCTCCTCGAGGAATAAGACGTCTTCCAGCGAGTACAAACTGCGCAGTGCCTCTTTAAAACTTTTCCTAGGCACGTTGCAGGACTCAAGCTGCTTTGAAGGCTTTTGTTGTCGGCAACCGCTTCTGTCTTCGCTCCAGTCCTTTCATAAATCACTCTGAACTGCACTCCTTATCTCCTTCTTGACGTACAAACACCCATAACCTGTCCCATTAAACTTTAATTAGTTTAATGCTAATCAAATGTCCAGTGCGCTTCCGATGCGACAATGTCCCATTACAGCAGAGCATTTCGCACAGCGGCTCAAGAAGGGCTGGAGAGTCAGCATCTTTTCAATAAAGGGATCTTGGAGCAAGCGGTTTGGAACTCAAATAAAAGGTTTATTTACACAAAACAAAAAACCCTGGTGAAGAACCACACATTTCAGCAAACACGCCCCAAAAGAAAGGGGAAGGGGGAGAAACACACGAGTGAGCTGACTATTTATACAAACTCACATTCCTGGAAGCTTAACGACCTCCAGCTGCTCAGTGATTAGAGCGTCTTGATTAGAGCTTCTTAACCCTTTAATACCAACAGACCCTCCTGCTCTTGATGGCAGTTTAACAAAGGCTGCAGGGAGACCCCTCAACACTTCATGGTTTTGTCTGTCTGCATGATTTTGTCTTTCTCATTTTCCCAAGGTGAAATTCAGTTCTCCATATTTCTACAGCAATTTTTGAATGGCTACCATTATTATAAATTAACCAAACAACTATTTACAGCAGCAGCAACAACAACAACCTGTGTGTATACATTTTTATATCTTTCATTGCCTAAAAGTAGTTTAGTGTCATCAAAGTTTGGAATGGGCTGCTGGATCCTTTCGACCAGGGGAAGTTAGTCATCATTGCCAATAGATGCATGTTCAAGTTTAATGTTACTAGTTAATCCAGTTAAGGCCCATATTACAACTGTGATGATTTAAAGTTTGGATTCTCCATACTTTAAAGCCTTTGGCATGAGGTAACATGGGATTAATTATCAAAAACACTGAGCTACAAAACCTTGCACTGAAAACAAAGACTTCCCAAGGCTCTCAACACTTCTGAGTACAATAAGTGAATAAACAACAAAAGCATGAAGAGCTTGTATGTGGGGATCTCTGAATTACATTTTTAAAGCAATAGTGTTCATTAAACAACACATTCTTCTTTCCATTACAAAGATTCTAATTATAGGGTGGAATTACGGTAAATGTGGCACTAAGGAGATGGTTCTATTTTTCTCCTCCTTCTGTGCACTGTTCTGGGTTGTTGTTTTTTTGATCCTCTGAAGCAGAGTTGAGGAAGGCCAAAAGAGTTGAGGCCTGTGAAGAGAAGAAGGGACAAGTCCCATCGCTGTCTTTGTGTGCACATTATGCAAAATTGCACACGAAGATCTCTATATTAGAAGAAATTTGCACTAAAATGCTGCTGGATTTTCATGAGGACTTTCAAAAAAAGTTAAACCTGATGTGGTAATGTGGAGAACTGAAGTTCACATTGGAAAAATGAGAAACCGAGAGAACCCAAAACTCAAAGATCCTACTGAAAACATGAAATTGCCACAAACTGAGTCAGGCAATCCACCCAGTGCTGTAGCTGACAACAGCTCACCACCGCCCCAGGCCAGCCCAGCTGACTCACATCCTTTTGAAAGATGATGCCAGGGAGCCAAGGCTGAGCTATAGAAATGGACACAAGTCAGCTAGGGAGTCAGAACTGAGGACAGCTCACAAACATCTTAGAGCCAGGAAGACTGTGATGCTCAGGTAAAGCCCTCAGCCAATCTGGAGGTCTTTTAGAGCTCTTCCTCTCACTGCTGTTTACTGGGAGGGGAGGGGCAATGAGATCAGCGCTTTGATGGTGAACGGGTGGAGCCAACCTGATGTGCTCACACAGCCACAACCTCGCTGCTTCCGCCTTCCATCCCATCTTGGTGGCAGTGACACCACGGCAAGGAGGCTATTGCTGCAGCTCTGCCACACCAAGCAAGCCCCTCCGATGGCTAGCCTGGACCAATCTAGTCCAAAGCCTAAGGATACTTCTGTCAGGATGTTGTCACTGGCTCCCAGCTGGTTGCCCAGGAAAGTATAAAGACAAGGAAAAGTTTCTTACTGTCCTTTTTTATTTCAATATTTACAGAGAGAGGCTATAGTACCCAGCCTCTTAGATAATGGCATTGTCCCGAGTGAATCTCCACCCCCTGTCTCTCCCACTTCCTCATTTGTCACTTCTATGGGTGCTGCTACGTGCCCTCTGTCTTTGAGCTCTTTGCTCTCATACTTTTAAGGCTTGCTGGGTTCTGGGAGATTGGGGGGGGGGGGGTCTGGAATGCTTTCTAATGACACCGTGTCAGCCAGCTGCTGCTCCGGTTCTGCCTCCTCCTCCTCCTCCTCCTCCTCCTCCTCTCCCATTATTTCCCAACTTTCCCCCTCATCTGCCTCTGAGCCATGACCTCCCACAAACCCCTGTTGTAAATCTATACTGTCTTCCTCTTCCTCCTCCCTGGAAGGGTCAGAATGGGAAGGCTGTCTCCACCACTCCTCCTCCTCCTCTGCCCAGTTCCTGACAACTTCATTCCCAGGCTGTAGTTCTGATAATTCATCAAAAGGGGCTGCTGCACACAGAATGGAAATGCCTGCTTTCTCCTCTACATATTCTGAGATAGGGAGCAAACCATGGTCCTTCCAACTCTATGATTCTATGTGTTTTCTGTGTGTAAAGTACATACACTCCACCATTCAAATATGGTGTTTAGCTGCAACACTGTGCCATAAGTGGATTGCTGGACTTACTGTGTATATTGCTTAATAAAAACACCAATGCTCTCCAGAACTTCACCTAAACATGTGAGAGTGAAGGGTCTGATGAAGGGCAGAGGCACACATACATACCCCACCAGCACTCCTACACATGCGGCCTTTTCTCAGACACACAAGCCTGAAGGGGGCTACTAAGTGTGTTGGATTGAATGTGCTTAGTGGGAATCTGGCAAGGTCCTGGACTGCATAGAAGCTTCAGCTGAATGAGCACAGAAGCCCCCTCCAGAGCTTCACATTCAACATGCAAAGATCTATGAATGGTCTGCATGCAAGGTAAAGGCAAAGGACCCCTGGACGGTTAAGTCCAGTCAAAGGCAACTATGGGGTTGCAGCACTCATCTTGCTTCAGGCCAAGGGAGCCGGCGTTTGTCCACAGACAGCTTTCCAGGACATGTGGCCAGCATGACTAAACTGCTTCTGACACAACGGAACATCATGACGGAAGACAGAGCACATGGAAATGCCTTTTACCGCCATAGTGGTACCTATTTGTCTACTTGCACTGGTGTGCTTTTGAACTGCTAGGTTGGCAGGAGCTGGGACAAAGCAAAGGGAGCTCACCCCGTTGCACAGATTTGAACCGCTGACCTTCCAATCAGCAAGCCCAAGAGGCTCAGTGGTTTAGACCTCAATGCCACCCACTCTTTCTGCATGCATGAGGGACTGGGGAAGGGCTTTCATGGGTCCTCCTTGCCCCTCTATATATTTTTTGACCCTTGCATGTTCAGATAAACTCCTGAAGAGGACTACTGTGAACACTGGACACAACCTAAGGAATGTTCTTTTACACAAGCCCCATTGTAATGTATAGGAACCACACATCAAGTGAGCACCAATCTGTTCCCATTCCTGCACTGCTCCCATTCATATTCCTTGTTTGCATGGAAGAACATCTTACTGAATGTTCCCTTCCATCACAAGTCAAAGAAATAGCATTGCAAAAGGTCTCCCGCTGTCTCCCTCTAAAATTGAATGACAGAGACGGGTGGGAATGGCTTTATATATGTATAAAGAATTCAGAGGAATTGAGATATGATCTTGGGAAGAACTCTCTCTCTAATTGCATTAGGTTCTCTCATTTAATTTGCTAAGAAATTCAAAGGATTACATATTGGTCACTTCAAATGCTGGGATTTGCTATTCTTGCCAGAGGAAGATAACATGAAGGTGTTCGGAGAAGACTCCCAAACTGTTAGACTGAAGCTTAAATTCCATAAATATAAATCATGCCGGTCCACATAGAAGGGTTGGGGAGGGAGGGTGACACAGCAGCCAAAGCATGTGAGCGTTGTGAATTAATGGACTAAATTGGCAAGATAATATAAGAGCTTTAGTTAATTTGGTTCACATCAGAGTGAGCTATCCTGCTGGAAGAGACCTTGAGAATGCGACATGAAATATGACAAACGAAAGGAGCTTTTGCCAAGGACGCAACTGGCAACCCACATGCCCAGCTTTCTCTTCATGAAATAATCCTAGAAATATAAGGGTTTCACTTGGACCAGGTTTAAAGGTTAAACCTTTTCTTTTCTCCCTTTTCTTTCAAAAAAAGAGTAAATTTAAATGATGTGCTATTATACACAGTGCCATGATTGCACGAAGGGAAGTGCCTACAGCTAACAGGCAGAGTGGGGGTGGAAAGAGATGCAAAAGCACCTTTCCTTTTGTAGAAATTGTAACCACTTCACCCTACAGCAGAGATGATGTTCCTCTTCACGCAAGTGTTTAACTCCATGTACTGGAGCCCAAAGACAAGCCCACGGCTGCATGGAACCCTGGGTAATGTCTGAACTGGCCCCAAGCTGCCATTTTTAAAATTAGCAGGAACCATTATTATATCCGAAATAAGAGCAAAGCAACAAATGGCCATGTTGTCCTGATTTTTTTTCCTTGGGGATGAAAGAGGAATGTAGTTGCGTGCTTCTCCTTTTCCAAATATCCCTGGAAAAGAGATACAAACTCATGATGGCATGTTTGAGGACAGCATACCCAAGGTTCAGTTGTGTCGATAGGGTACCTGGCAGGCTGTCCATCTAGCTCAGTATTGTTGACAACTAACAGTGGCTCTCAAGGTTTCAGATGAGTCTTTTCCCAGCCTCACCTGGAAATACTGGAGACTGAACCTGGGACCTTTTGCATGCAAAGCATGAGCTCTGCTACTAAGATATGGCCTCTCTCCACTGGAAAAATGCCTTCCAGCTCTTTAGTGAACGAATATTTAGCATCGCATGAAGCTGTGAATTGCATTTGTGTGGAGTGGTTTGAGAAAGAACTATTGTAGCTCAACTTGTGGGCAAGAATCTGATTCTGCAGTGTTTCCATGCCCTTTATACTTTAATTTTCAAAAAGGACAAAATGGGAGTTTGGTATCTATATATGTGTTTCCCGTCATTTGCATAGATTCGGCTGGATTATCAGGCAAATTCATGCAAATCAGCATTAGTCAAACACCCATTAAAGTTGACCTCATTCGAAAATGTTGGGCAGTGCGCCCTACATTGCTAAACAAACATGCTTATTTCCACCAGGCCTCCTTGACAGGAGAAAGCTGTTTTGTTTCTAGAGCTAGAATAAAAAACTGCCTGAAGCAGCTTGCTGTATGGGGCAGAGTTGCCATGCTAACTTCTTGGAAGGGGGAAGGAGTGGTCATTGCTGCTTACTGGAAGAAAGAGGAGAGAAGAAGGAGGAGGAGGTGGAGGAGGAGGAGGAGGAGTTTGGACTTGATATCCTGCCTTTCACTCCTCTTAAGGAGTCTCAAAGCAGCTAACAATCTCCTTTCCCTTCCTCCCCCACAACAAACACTCTGTGAGGTGAGTGGGGCTGAGAGACTTCAGAGAAGCGTGACTAGCCCAAGGTCACCCAGCAGCTGCATGTGGAGGAGCGGGGAAGCGAACCTGGTTCACCAGATTACGAGTCCACCGTTCTTAACCACTACACCATGGGAAGGTGCAATGGCAGGCAGCACTGAATTAGCTCCATGGATGCATTTGCGCCACACTTGCTTCCCTGCTGCTTTGTCCCTCCCTCTCTAAGTATCCAATAGTGTGTCCCCCTCCCATGAACCTAGTATAGTGGTTCCACTCAATCTGGACAGCCACTTCTGTAAACAATTCCTCTAAAAAGCCACTGGGGGGCATTTGGGACAAGTTCAAGATCCACAACACATTTGCACAAGTTCATGGAGCAATGCTAGTACTTCTTCTTTGGCGATCACTTGTAGCCGAGTAAGATTGTCTTCCATAAACACGGTTTTAACAATGAGTCCGTAAGTGACTGTGGAAGCCAATTCTTGATCCACATGTCCTTCCACAGTGGGTTTCCGGGTGGGAGTTGTTCACAGTGAGGGTTTGCCAAGCGTGCCTTCCTCTTAGCACCTTTCTCTCTTTCATCCTGAGTTTGAGCATCTTCAAAGCCCACGACACCTTTGGTAAAGGCTGTTCTCCAAATGGAGCACTCACAGACCAGTGTTCCCTAATTGTCAGTATTTATACTACATTTGCCTTGAGAGCGTCTTTAAACCACTTTTGTAGACCACCAGCATTATGCTTTCCTTTTTAAAGTTTGGAATAGAATAGTTGCTTTGGAAGACAATAATTGGGCATCTGGACAACACGACCAGTCCAACGAAGTTGATGTTGAACAATCATTGCTTTGACACTGGTGATCTTTGCTTCTGCCAGTACAGTGGCATTAGTTAGCTTGTCTTCCCAAGGGATATGTAAAACCTTTCAGAGATACCATTGATGGAATCTTTCGAGGTGTTGGAGATCTCCAAAGCTAGTACAGTGGTACCTCGAGTTAAGTACTTAATTCGTTCCGGAGGTCTGTACTTAACCTGAAACTGTTCTTAACCTGAAGCACCACTTTAGCTAATGGGGCCTCCTGCTGCCGCTGCGCTGCCGGAGCCCGATTTCTGTTCTCATCCTGAAGCAAAGTTCTTAACCTGAAGCACTATTTCTGGGTTAGCGGAGTCTGTAACCTGAAGTGTATGTAACCCGAGGTACCACTGTAATAAACCCCTGAGGGGCCAAAATCAGCCCATTTCACTGCCTGTTAAGTTGGTCATTGAATCAATTTCTGCAGCCCATTTCATGCTAGCCTTAGTCAATCTAGTTATGTATGTTCTTGCGTGAATAATATCACAGTGGGTACTGGACCTCAGTTAACCTTTCTGTTCAGTTCAGTGTTATTTTTGAAATGCACCAACAATGAACTCATTTGAATGAATGGAAATGTATTAATTTATTTGAATTAATTCATTTGAATTAATGGAAATTAATGGAAATTGCATACAACAGGCTATTACTCATACAAGCCCATTGTCTGATTTGCTTTCAAGGCAGCTATGGCAATGGAGGCTGCCATCTTTGCTGCAGGGAAACAGTAAAGCTGGTTATTTCCAAGGCTCAGTTGCTAGAGATTTTGCTCCACTGCAGGCTATGGGACTTACTCCTAAGTAAACATGCATAAGTATGTGCTGTAAGTCCAGGCAGCACAGCAGGAGATAGAAAAGAGCAATGTACACATGCAGACACGAAGAGACATCAGCATGAATTTGACCTGGCAAAAATGCAGTGCTTCCCCGCCACAAGCAAAAAGAAACCCTGGTGTGTGCTCACAGGTTCAGACGGCCGTCCTAGTATATAAAGGATACTCAAGTGCTGTGAGTCAGCAGAGGCCTAGCTGATCACCATCTGGCTTGGTGACAAACTTCTGGAAGGATTTCTGCAGAGGACATGTTCATATTCAGGCAGCTCGAATGCTACCTTTTCCTTGGCCATGTCCCAGATGCCACATCCTCTATTGTAATCACAATCTTCCTTCTTCAGGAAGCACCTTAATACACGGAGCAGGGGGTAAGCATTGCAGGTACACAAAAACAGATGCTGCCGTCTTCTATGGCTGTTTTCATAGAAAATTGCTTGGGCAGCAGCCTTGTCCTCTCTGTAGGAAAGAGCTTCTGGGGGAGGCTGAGGTCACTTGGCATGAAAGCAGAACAAGAGACATGATTTGAACTTGTGCTGAGTTTCTCTCCTGGTGCAACAAAGGGGATGAGGAAAAAAAGCGAATGTTGGGCACTTCTCTCTCAAAAGGGCATGATCAAAACACTCTCCTTGGAAGGTAAAGGGGAATACTGATGATTACAGGCATTTGAGAAAAGTTGAGGAGGAATTTAAATGTATGTACAGTGGTACCTCGGGTTAAGTACTTAATTAGTTCCAGAGGTCCGTACTTAACCTGAAACTGTTCTTAACCTGAAGCACCACTTTAGCTAATGGGGCCTCCTGCTGCCGCTGTGCCGCTGGAGCACGATTTCTGTTCTCATCCTGAAGCAAAGTTCTTAACCTGAAGCACTATTTCTAGGTTAGCCTATAACCTGAAGCGTATGTAACCTGAAGCGTATGTAACCTGAGGTACCACTGTATCTGGGAGGGGGGCTTTTTGCCTTGTGACCACTAGCAGAATTGGGGAGGAATGGGCAGATATATAAATTTCAGGACCTCTCAGTTCCTCATTTTTCCATTCTTAGGTTCTGTTCGCTACTATTCTCCATAATTTTGTGATTTTTTTTTAAGAAAATGAAAATTTGTCAGCATTTTAATGTACATTTCTCCTAACATACACCTTTTTGCAAGCAATTCCCCCTCCCACAAAGCACTTTTGTATGTTACTTTCGCAAATACGTCCCTCAAGACACATGCTTTCTTCTTATGCAGACATCCCCAAACTCGGCCCTCCAGCTGCTCTGGGACTACAACTCCCATCACCCCTAGCTAACAGGACCAGTGGTCAGGGATGATGGGAATTGTAGTCCCAAAACAGCTGGAGGGCCAAGTTTGGGGGTGCCTGTTCTTATGTGTATTTTTGTACACATTACAGTGGTACCTCGGGTTACATACGTTTCAGGTTACATATGCTTCAGGTTACAGACTCCGCTAACCCAGAAATAGTCCCTCGGATTAAGAACTTTGCTTCAGGATGAGAACAGAAATTGTGCTTTGGCGGTGCGGCGGCAGCAGGAGGCCCCATTAGCTAAAGTGGTGCTTCAGGTTAAGAACAGTTTCAGTTTAAGAACGGACCTCCGGAACGAATTAAGTACTTAACCCGAGGTACCACAGTACTTGGTTGGAGAACTGCATCGAGAACTTCGGAAAGAATGGTAAAGAAAGTACAAGCAACAACCAGTTTGTGTGCGGATTACGTTCTGGATCCCCGCACATGTTGGCGCGGCCCGTGTAAGGCCACCCCCCACATATCTGACGTGCCTAAAGGCTGCCTGTATAACACATGAAATTATTGTGTTAGTCTTCCATCCAGTGATCCATAAAGGCAAATTGATAAGAGAGCCAGTGTGGTGTAGTGGTTAAGAGAGGTAGACTCGTAATCTGGTGAACCGGGTTCGCGTCTCTGCTCCTCCACATGCAGCTGCTGGGTGACCTTGGGCTAGTCACACTTCTTTGAAGTCTCTCGGCCCCACTCACCTCACAGAGTGTTTGTTGTGAGGGAGGAAGGGAAAGGAGAACGTTAGCAGCTTTGAGACTCCTTCAGGTAGTGATAAAGTGGGATATCAAATCCAAACTCCTCCTCCTCCTCCTCCTCCTCCTCCTCCTCCTCCTCTTCTTCTTCTTCCTTAGTCTCAGTGCTGCCCCTTGTAAAAGCTGGAAGGGAGGCAGATGGGGACAATTCTAGAGTGAGCTCTATCTGTGTCATTGGCTCTACCTACTGTTGGCCTCCCTGCCTGTCACCTGGCCTGTCACAATGGGCAATGGCAACCAGAGCCTCCACCTGTGAATGGTGCTCTATTGTGGTCCATTCCTTGGAGCTGAGGGAGGGACCGACAGCCTCTTGACTGCAGGAAACACTGCACGACTGGATCCGACTTTGACACTTGCCGCATAGAAAGAGCGAGAGTTTGCAAAACCAAATGGAAACTCTGAAACTCTTCTTCTTTTCCCTTATTGGGAAATGTGTGTTGGCAGGGGGTGTATTTACCAGATGCTTGCTTTAAAAAATAAGCAATGCCTCGCTTGCCGCCTTGGGCCTTAACATTATATAAAGAAGAAGAATTAGAATGCAATGAAACAAATGTTTAAGTGGACAAAAAAAGCTGTGCTTGGCAAACAACCCCCCCCCCCAAACCTTGTAGACAGTTCCCAAGGAAATATATGTGTAAACAAGTGTTATTTCTGAATTCTTTAAAATTACCTGGAATAGAGACAGCAATAATGATAATAATACTAATAAGCAGCTGAACAAACAGCAGGGTGCCAAATCTACAGCCTCCAACTTGATGTTCAAAGCCTGCCCCTAGCAGAACAAGCTACAGAATGCCCTAAGCTTCCGTGGTGGGCCTTGAAGCACTCTCAGAGGTCCAGAGAGCTCCAAGCCACTTCCACCTTTGTGGTCTTAGTGAAAAATAAGGACAAACAAAAACAAAATAAGGTACAGAAGAAAGGAGGGAGGAAAGGAGAGAGAGAGGGAGAGAGAGAGATTTTATTTGGCATGGAAGGACACAATCACCACAGTCTAATCTTGTGCCAGCACAATAAATGTAGTTTTATTAATATTTATGAACGTTTTAAACTCTTTAATATGATAGAATCTGTAGGAATTAGCAGCATGTTTCTTTTAAATCAAATCACACCTCTTACCTGTCCCTTTAGGCATCCCTTTTTAGTCTATGCTCATGATTATTTGTGTTCATAATGCTATATTGAGGCTGCTTTATTGCCCATCAGTGCATATCACATAACTTTCTGCTGGAATACTGCAACTCTTATACCACAGTTGTTCCACTTCAATTGCGCTATAGCCCCTCCAGACAGCTGAAATATACTCAGAGTCGCAAAGTGGTTTCATGCTCTTTATTCAGCTCATAGTGGTGAGGAGGAATGAATGAAAGTCCCCTCAAAGTATCTGCTTTATATACATTATTTACACAATGGGCTGCACATGATTGGCTAATTCTGGAATTCTACTGTAAGCCAATCAGGTTGTGGATTCACTTATATCTGGAGCATGATTGGGTGGTTCCTGCCAACCAATCATACTGCTGCATTGTTCTAGGACCAATCAGACTGCTGCATTCTGAATCCTATTGTTCTAGGACCAATCAGACTGCTGCAATTTGGATCCTATTGTTCTAGGACCAATCAGACTGCTGCAGTTTGGATCCTATTCAACTCAGTACATAACACAACTATAATGCAGGAGCATTGTAGAACAAACCGAAGTGGACTAAATCACCAGTAATGCACTATTATTGTGGCTACTTTCACATGATGCATTTATTCTGGGAACTGATTAACATACTATGTCCATCAGCCAAAGGCCTGATTATACTGAAACATTTCCACCTAGCCCCTAAGGAAGACGCCAAGCGAGCCTTCCTGGGGAGAGCGTTCCACAAACGGAACCACTGCAGAAAAGGCCCAGTTTTGTGTTGCTATCAGGGAGGAGGCACCTGAAGAAGGGCCTCAGATGGTCATCACAGGGTCTGGATCTGTTCACATGGGAGAGGCAGTCCTTGAGGTATTGTTGTCCTGAGCCATTTAAGGCTTTATGGGTCAAAACCTGCCCAGAAACTATTTGGCAGCTGGTGCAGTCAGGCCAGTATTGGTGTAATATGCTCAAACCACCTTGTCCCAGTGGGCAACCTGGCCACCAAATTCTGCAGCAGCTGAACTTTCAGCTATCCAGATATAATGCATTGCAGTAATCTAACCTAGAGGTTACCAGAACATAGATGACAGAAAATATGCTGTTTCTTATACGGGTGCAGCTGGGCCACCAACCAAAGCTGGTTGCTCTTGACATTTTTCAGGAAAAGAGAGTTACTTCTGCAATGATAAACAAGCTGGTTTCAGTGCTTTTCGATTATGTCTACCGCCATAAAAAGGCCAAAAAACGAAAGAGCGATTCAGTGGAATATAATCAGTCCCTTTAAAAATACGTTGGTAGCTCTGCACAGCCATTCTCAGTTAATGCATGCGTCTGAGTTTCCAAGGATTACATTCTCAGCTCAGTGGAGCAGCCTTTAAAAAGTCGTTCCAGTTGCCATTGTAACAAATCAGAAGTGTTTTCAAAATTGTGATGAGCAAACGGAGAATGTGCCACCAGGGTAAACAAGGGGACTTTTTGATTAATAGGAAAGTGGTCCTGCAGCTACACATCGCAATGCATAAAGCTGATTTAGATGAGGCTGCTGCCACTCTGCCATGTATTATTAGTCAGCCACTGACGCTGGATATTCCCCACTCCTTCCTTTTCTCTGTTTCTGCCATTTACACAGCTGGCTAACTAAAGCGATACTCAGCTCCTGGAAGCACGATTTAGCCCTAAAGCTGAAACGCAAGAAAGAGGTTCTACATTCTCATTGGCAGGAAGGACTACCACAGGCAGAAGTGGGTAACCTGTGGCACTTTGCCTGATTTCATGCGGGTGTCAAGGAAGAAGAAACGGGGAAAGAGGGTGGCACAGAGAGAGAGAGAGAGAGAGAGAGAGAGAGAGAGAGAGAGAGGAGAGGAGAGGAGATGTACCACCCACTGTTGGTTCTGGCCCTGCCTACTTTTAGCTCTGGAACCGCCTACTACTGACTTTGGCCCCGCCCACTAATGGCTTCTGCCCCAGGCAGATGAAGATAATGATAACAATAATGATTGTTTTATTATTTTAATATTCATTTCAGCCCCTACCTGCCAAAGGAGCCCAAGACGACAAACATAGCTGTATAAAACAACTCTTTAAAAAGCTTTCTAAAAACATTTATTTCTTTTTTGAAATAATTTTTATTTGATTTTACAAGTATAAAAATTTAACAATACAACCATTCTTATCCACATTTCTAGATTCCTCCAAATCTCTGGACTTCCCACCTCCTCTCCATGGGTCCCCACCCCCTTTTTTGAACCTTTTCTACTACATATTTTCCAATAGTCTATATTTTATATAAACCCATTGTCTCCATAGTACTTGCTACATTAAAAGTGTTATTGCAATCCTGCTAATGCCTTCATCTGCTTACAGTGGTCTCCAAGATACGTTATAAAATTTTCCCATTCTTTATTAAAGTTTTGGTCTTCTCGGTTCCTGAGCTTTCCTGTCAGTTTTGCCAACAAAACTGCCATTCTTGTCAGGAGCTTGTACTACTCTCGAGTAGGACCCTGGCAGAGACACATGCCCGACTGGCATGTTCCCTTCCTCCTGGTCGATCATTCGGGAGCTTCAAAAGCTTTCTTCTGCCCGAACATCACAGCGACCGATGCCAACAGACATCGGCACACTTAGGGATCCACAGAGTTTGCGTAACAGACATATAAACACACATGGAGCACTGCAACATGGCTCCCTCTCTCTCTAGCATCAGACAGCAAAGAGAAAGAACAAAGGACAATAGTCCCACTTCACAGAACACAGTAACACAAACATCCTGTCTCCGTCACTTCCCACTTTGTGGAGTCAAAACATACACCGTCATGTGAAAGACAACAATCCCATGACTGCAATCACGGAGCAGGAATTCTAACAATTCTTCTCTGGTAGGGACTTTATCTTCTTTCCATCTTGTTCTAAAAACTTTTCAACCAGTAATCCTGGGATTACCAGGAACAGTGTCTTTCAGCCATCTTATTCCTGGGTAGATAGGAATGTTCTTAACTTCCTCCTGAAAGTCAGAAATGAGGGGAACAGATGCACCTCACTAAGGATGGCGTTCCACAAACAGGGAGGCACCAACGAAGAGGCTCTGTCATGGATCAACGCCAACAGGGCAATTCCCAACAAGGCCTCACCTGCCAATCATCTTGTCTGACATGGTTGATATTGGGAAAATCACTAATTTTTGCTACTTGGGCACCAAGCCATTTAGAGCTTTATATACCGTATTTTTCGCTCTATAAGACGCACCAGATGACAAGATGCACCTAGTTTTTGGAGGAGTAAAACAAGAAAAAAAATATTCTGAATCCCAGAAGCCAGAACAGCAAGAGGGATCGCTGAGCAGTGAAACCAGCGATCCCTCTTGCTGTTCTGGCTTCTGGGATAGCTGCGCAGCCTGCATTCACTCCATAAGACGCACACATATTTCCCCTTACTTTTTAGGAGGGAAAAAGTGAGTCTTATAGAGCAAAAAATACGGTACACGCATATAGTACTAACACCTTGAATTTGGCTTGGTAATAATAATAATAATAATAATAATAATAATAATAATAATAATAAAATTTTATTTATACCCCGCCCTTGCCGGCCAGAGCCAGGCTCAGGGCAGCTAACACCAGTAAAATTACAAAAAATAAAATTAAAATTAAAATACAGGTTAAAATATAATTTAAAATGCAGCCTCATTTTAATAGTAGCCCATGGATCAAAACCATACAGGGAAGAAAACGTAAGGGTCAGACTGAGTCCAAACCAAAGGCCAGGCGGAACAGCTCTGTCTTGCAGGCCCTGTGGAAAGATGTCAAGTCCCACAGGGCCCTAGTCTCTTGTGACAGAGTGTTCCACCAAGTCAGCCCTGGCCCTAGTTGAGACCAGTCTAACCACCTTGTGACTTGGGACCTCCAAGGTCATTTGTGGACCTTAAGGTCCTCCACGGGGCATACCAGGAGAGGCGGTCCCATGGGTATGTGGGTCCTAGGCCACACAATGGCAGCCAGTGCAGAGATTTCAGGACCTGTGTCTCATGGTCCCATTGGGCTGCCCCACTTACCAACCTAGCAGCTGCATTCTGCATCAGCTGCAGCCTCTGGACCGTCCTCTGGACCAAATACAGGGAATTGCAGCAGTCCAGACAGGAAGTTACTAGAGCATGGATAACAGAGGGGCAGGCTATGCCAGGCGAGGAATGGCTATGGCTGGTGATTCAGCTTAAGCTAGGCACAAACACTCCTAGCCACAGAAGCCGCTTGAGACTCTCATGACAAGTTCGAATCCAGGAATACTCCCATACCACAAGTGTGTTCCTTCAGGGAGAGTGCAACCCTTCCCAAAACACCTAATTACCACACATGGGCACCACCCATTCACAGCACTTATGTCAACATCAGTTTTTTGGCCTCCATCCAGCCTCTCGCTGCCTCCAGATGTTAGGATATTTCCGTTCCACCTTAAAAGGGAGCAGGCTTTGTGAGTCACAGAGTCTGCGTATGTCCTGTTCACAGGACGTTTATGTTTTGTCTATTGCTTTTGTTTCTCTCTCTGTGTCTGAGACACTGAAGCAGGCAGTCATGTTTTTTCTTTGTTCTGACCAACGCTGAATAAACTTGTAAATATGCTCTCCTGAGTGCATCTTTCGCTATGCGAACTCTGCTGATAGAGCGTGCATCAGCTCTGGAATGTGGCAAGCTATTTTTGGAGCTCGTGTCGCTAATTGCTGATACTGTATCTACGGGAGATCGATGGATCGTCCGGAGGCGACGTGGAGTCATGATGGACTTTGTCTCCCTGGCAGTATCCCAACACCAGACACCTGTCCAATACCTTCACAGCCTCACCTGATTCTGATGGAATGGAGAGATAGAGCTGCATGCCATAAGCATGTGGATGACATCGTGCTTGAGTATCCAGATGACAGCTTGCAATGGTTTCATATACATGTTAAACAGCATAGGAGATAGATTAAACACTTGCAGGATCCCATAACTCAAAAGCTATGGAGCCGAGCAAGAATCTCCGAGTGCTACTTTCTGGTAGTGATTCTGCAGGCAGGAGTGGAAACCCTGCAATACAGTACGTCCAGCTCCCAGTTTCTTCAGAAAACACCATGGTCAATGGTGTCAAAAGCTGCTGAGAAGTCAAGGAGAGCCTATAGGGTCACATGCCCCCAGTCTCTTCCCTGATAGAAATCATCAGTCAGGGTGACCAAAGCTGTTTTGGTGCCAAAACTGGGCGTGAAACAAGACTGGATCTTCCTCCTGGCATGCCTGCAGCTGGCCGGCCACCACCCTGCCAATCACCTTTTCCAGGAAGGAAATATGAGAGAATATGAGAAAGTCCATCACCTTCTGAAGGAGTCTATTCCACTCTCAAACAGCTCTTACTGTCAGACAGTTCTTCCCGATACTTAGTCAAAATCTCCTTTCTTGTAACTTTAAGCCATTAGTCCTACCTTCTGGAGCAGGATAAAACAAGCTTGTGCCATCTTCTATGTGACAGCCTTTTAGATACTTGAAGATGACTATCATACTGTGTCTACTCTCAGTCTCCTCTTTTCCAGGCTAAACATACCCCAATCCCTCAACTGTTCCTCATAAGGCTTGGTTTCTAGACCCTTGGTCATCTTGCTCTGTGCATATGTTCCAGCTTGTCCATATCCTTCTTAAATTGTGGTGCCCAGAACTGGACTCCAGGTAGAATAGAGTGGGACTATTACTTCCCTTGATCTGGACACTATACTTCTGTTGATGCAACCTAGAATAGCATTAGCACTTTTTTGTTGCTGCATCTCACTGTTGACTCATGTTAAGCTTCTGGTCTACAAAGACTCCTAGATGCTTTTCACATGCACTACTGGCAGCTGGTTCTTCCTACCTAAGTATAGAACCTTATATTTGTCCCTTCTGAAATTCAATGAGTTAGTTTTGGCCAAGTTCTCCAATAGGTTAATGCTAATTCTGTCTTCTGTGGCATTAGCGACCCCTCCCAGTTTGGTGAAAATTTGATGAACATCTCCTCAATTCCTTCATCCAAGTCGTTTATAAAGATGTTGAACAACAATATGTTCAGGAAAGAACCCTGTGGCACTCAACGTGTCACCTTTTCCCAGGATGATGCAGAACCATTTTTGAGCATTCTGTCTTTGGTCAGTCAATCTCCTACAAAACTGTTAATCCTAACAGTTACCTCATCCAGCCACATCTTATAAGCTTATCCACAAGAATATCATAGGGGGACTTTGACAAAAGCCTTACTGAAATCAAGATACATCCACAGCATTCTCTTGATCCACTGAGGTTGTAACTCTATCAAAAAAGAAATGAGATTCGTCTGGTGTGTCTTGTTTTTGAGAAATGCATGCCGGGTCTTAATAATCACAGCATCCTTTTCTAAGTGCTCACAGACTGACAGGGTAAGATGATCTCATAAGTAAACTGGTCTCAAGTTGTTATGACGCAACCTCAAACCAAATCTGCACCAAATACTTTTGTTCAGACAGTAACATTTGTTTCCAAGTCGCTCGCAAGAAACCTTTGTTAGAATTGGCCATCTGCGGTCACTTAATGATGAACTATATTAGCGTTGTGGCAAATGTGGTGGAGATGAATCAACTGCAGCATTTAAATAAATATCTGATACAAGAAGTCACAGAAGGCATTTGTAGGCTGTCAGCAGAGCAATTATTAACAAGGAAACGGGCTGGTAAACAAACATTTTCAAATGCACATTAATAGGGCTGCCTGCTGGGCACTGGCTGTTAAATATAGGACTTTATATTCGCCACATGGGTTTTGGCAGGCGTAGTTTGGGGATCTTAAGGATTCAGCATAAGGTATGAAAAGTAGCACTGAACAAAAATGCCATCTCTCCAACATTTTCAGCTTGTTGACAAGATACAAATTGGATAGGAACAATGCAGCCATTTTGGGGTGGCTTGAGTATGAATAGGTGGGAAAAGCTTACTGTTAGTGGCAATAACCCCCCTGTCCTCATTGCTACCTTGTGGCTACTGTCACCCCCAAACTTCCTGAGTGAGGACTCAAAATATTTTCCTCTAATTGCTTTCTGGCAATGCCACATGATTGTTTGGTGTCATAAAGCCAAATGTGAGTGAGGGCAATGCTCCCTTCACCACTATGGAATTGTCAGTGCTGAGTCAACACCAGCCAAGAAATGCACCAGGGGAGGCTATCTGCTAATCTTCTCTGTATCATTCCAATTTAAGTACACTGGTACCTCGGTTTATGAACTTAATCCGTTCTGGAAGTCCGTTCTTAAACCGAAACCGTTCTTAAACTGAGGCACACTTTCCCTAATGAGGCCTCCTGCCACTGGTGCCCTGCCACCATTCGGATTCCGTTCTTAGACTGAGGTAAAGTTCTCAAACTAGCTTTTCCTCCCTGATCTTCACCTGTAATCTTTTGATTTAATGTAGAGATATATAACATGAAGTAGATCTTCTACTGCAAGCGCTATGTAGACCACATTTGATATTGGGTTTTTATTATTATTATTCACTCACATTTGTGACTTTTTTTCCCCCTAAAGAATCTTGAAAGTGGCTTACAATAATATATATATATATATGCAAATCATGAACGTCTGGTGCGAATTGATACTTTTTAAACCTTTCATGCTTAGTGATTTATTAAAGCTATTTTTGTAGCATTCTCCATAGAAATATATCCCACACTAAGAAAGTGCAATAAAATATAATTACTTGGTGTAGACTGCTTCTGCAAACCCAGATAGGCTGCACTTAGTTCTTAGGCAGTATGGCAGGAACTTGTATGATAACAACTGACTGGCCTATAATGTGTTACTCAGCAATGTACTGTCCTAAAAACAAGGCACCTTGTAAATTTCCTTCACATATTTTCTCATAAAACCATGCCACGCCATAAATCTTAGACTTTAATAAAAGAATTTAATGCACAGCCTGAGCAACTTTTCTGGAAAGTGTAATATATGTAAGCCACTACTAAGAAGTTACAAAATGGAGGCTATTCCAAGCCCACTCCACCTTGTAAAGATGTTGGGACCAAATGGAGAAATGTTGACAGATTTACCCCCGTTTCAAGGTTTTCTGCACTGATGAGAGAAGATATTGGTACATTTTTATGTAGTGTGGAATGGCTGCCAAGGAGGAAACCAAAGTTAAACAATAAATATACCAAACAAAATTAAGAACAATAATAAATCATGGTGTTATTGGAGCATATCTAGGGCCTTTTCAGGGAATGTTAGAATTTAATCTGGAATATGGGATGCAGCAGAGAATGACTCCTAATGTTTTGGCCTGAATCTTGTTCCTTATTTCTGGAGCAGAAAACAATGGTAGTGTTAAAATCACTTCAGCTTTTTGAAGGCAAGTGGGGTGTAGTGAGCTATGTCTGCCATACATGCTTAATCCAGGATACAGTTTCTGCATAGCAAACTGCTAGATCTGATTCATAGGATTGCGCTGTCCAGATGACCTGTTTATTGAGCATTCATCATGAATTGTGTGCAGGGAGATAAGACAACAAAGTGTGTTCTTCTTCATGGAGAGCACGTGTTGCGGTGGGGGCCGCCAGGACACTCCAAAGTTGGGGGCGGGCTAATTGACCGTTGGCCACTGATGCGATTCAGCTTCCCTTGTTGTTGGGAAGAAGTTAATGTTGCCATTTGTTGATTGACAGCCAGAAATGCTAAAACTCTTTGCACGAGGCTAGGGCTTCCTCTTTTCGCCCGTGCATCGGATTGCCCGCCCCCCCCCCCCATATTTAGGGTTGTTCGCTTTGACCTTGCTATGCCTGTCATGGGGTCGTCTGCTCTTGGGGCAGGGGCCCGGTAGGAATTTTGTCCATCTGGCTGATTGGCTGGGGCCATTTGGTTTTTGCCTACTGCGTAGCAAATCGTCACAACTTGTCAGGTTGCGGTTAGGCATTGGTTCATGGTTTGGTTGGTTGAGGGGCATGGATTGGCTGTGCCTGCCCCTCTAATGCTGCTGCTGCAAGGGATTCCGTTAAAGGAATACAGGGGCTCACTATTGCTTTTGTCCACCCTGTCAAGGGGCTCGGGCCATGCAAGAGCTCCTGGTTGCATTTGGGGAGGGCAGGTTCCCTGCTCCATCACTACCCCCAAGTGTATTCCCCTTTTTTGACTTTCACAGGCGTGCGGAATGTCAGTCTGTACCCCATGGGGGGGGGGAGATAGTCGCAACCAATGCCTAAGCAACCACTCACATTTTTGTATTTTAATAAAGTTGTGGCCAAAATTATGCCAAAAACCTTAAACAAAATTTCTGTGTGATGTGTGAGTTATTGGGGTGGCCCTGGGGACCTCGACACGTAAGAGGGACTGGCTGTTAAACTGCTCTGACATTGTGAAGGAAATAGGGGTTCCCTAACAACTCTTAGCACTTTTACCAAACTGCAACTCCCAGAATTCTTTGGAGGATGCCATGACAGTTTAAAGTGGCATCATAGTATCGCGTGAATGTGGCCTAACTCATTTATTACAGACCCTCCAAGTGTCCCTATTTTCCAGGGACAGTTCTGGATTTACAGAAGCCATCCTGCTTTTACAGAAGCCATCCTGGGGACCTCGACATGCAATGACTATTTATTGAGCATTCACTCTGTTTTGTTTGTGGGGAGGTCAGATGATCAAAGCTAGTGTTATCCCACGTTTTCCAGTACATTTCCTCACCATTATTCCCTTATTGCAAAAAGTCCGATCTTCTGCAGAAGTGGGTTGTTGTGCAAGGCCTCCTAATAACTGCAGATTGCGAATTTGCCAGTATGCAATTGAATCCCGCTCGAAAATAGCGAGAGTCTGGCAGCACTGCAAGTTAATGAGCCTTTTTTCAGGAAGAAAAAGGGGTCAAAACATCATATGTGTTTAAAGGCTGTCTTAATGATTGCATCTCTGATTTTTTCCAGTTAGAAAATGGCAACCTGGGAGGAGGCTGAGCATGACTGCACCTGATAGGGAGGGTTAATTTTCTCTCTCCAAAATACCTCCCCATTCCCCAGAGGAAGAAAGCTGCTACTGATGCCATTTAACTATCATCTGTTTTAGTCCTAAGAGCCAGTGGTTGCGAAACACATAAGAGTCCTAGATACAGGGCTCCTGGCTGCAGAATTTGGTTTCCTAAGCAAAACGACTTCCAAGTCTAAAGAAAGAAAAGCACATTTCTAGCCCTTATGAATCAAAATATTTGCCTGAAACTCTCTGGACAATGATTAGCGCAAGATGGGGTACATGTGGTCCTCAAGAGGTTGCTGGGCAACCATTTCCATCTTCTCTGACTATTGCCCATGTTGGCAAGGGATGATGGGAGTTGGAGTCCAATATCCTCTGAAGGGCCACAGATATCCCCATCCCTGGCTTAGTGGGGTTTCAGAAAGTAGCAGTAGAAGCTGAGTTTTAGAGAACGCAAAAGAATAAATATTGCAGAGTGCATCATTCAAAGTAAGGGGAAACTGGCAAATTTGTTTAATTTGCATAATATAGGAAGATGGCAGAATTCTGCTTTTCCTGATGCAGAATTCATTTTTTGTTTTCATCCCCCAAACCTGACCAGTATCCTGACCACCAGCAGGAAGCAAGTGGATGTGAAGGATGTCAGTATAATGGAGGTCAGTATAATGTAAAAAGAGACATTCCGTTTTGGTGGCTGCCGGTTATTTAAGAATTACCCACATTTGATTTTTGAGGGAATTTCACTTGACATGCTCAACCTATTTTAAGAGAAAGGGACGTTTTCAAGTCCATTTACAGAACTGGACCATTGGCAATACTTTATACACTGATCAACCTTAAAGTGGAAAGACTATTTTTTGTTTGTTTTTTAGCTTGCTTGCAAAGTCACAGTGTCACAGCTTATATGGAAATAAGACATGACTATAAGAGGCAGTGGGTACTGATGAAGTTCATCAGATTTTTCAGGTAGGTAGGCATCTTTTGACTGGACCATGTTTGGCTCCGCTGTCTGAAAAAATTGTGTGTCATGTATGCATACATTTCTGAATGTAGCATCTCCCTCACAGATTCTGCATGCATTGAGCAGGAAAGCTCCCCAAGCAGAAATTTCTTTCCACCCTTACAGGGCTGGATTAACACTGGAACGTATCACAGTTCCGAATCTGCTATACATAGAGATAAGCATCAGAAGGCCCTGGGCTCAAATCTGGCTTCTAGCCTAGACCCTGATCCTCAGGATTGCTCCCTATTATTCAATGCTGTCTTGCCACTGAACAAACAGAAATAAGGCTCCTTTAAGACATCCTGTGAGAGCTGGACCATAAAGAAGGCTGATCGCCGAAGAATTGATGCTTTTGAATTATGGTGCTGGAGGAGACTCTTGAGAGTCCCATGGGCTGCAAGAAGATCAAACGCATCCATTCTTAAGGAAATTAGCCCTGAGTGCTCACTGGAAGGACAGATTGTGAAGCTGAGGCTCCAATACTTTGGCCACCTCATGAGAAGAGAAGACTCCCTGGAAAAGACCCTGATGTTGGGAAAGATGGAGGGCACAAGGAGAAGGGGAGGACAGAGGACGAGATGGTTGGACAGTGTTCTCGAAGCTACAAACATGAGTCTGACCAAACTGCGGGAGGCAGTGGAAGACAGGGGTGTCTGGCATGCTCTGGTCCATGGGGTCACGAAGAGTCGGACACGACTAAACTACTAAACAACAACAACAAGAAGACATCCTGTAAATGCAACTCAGCTGTTCAGTCCCACATGCAAGTCACAACAACACAGTCCAAGACCAAGCCTCTCTTGCTGCTCACCCTGGGAAAGAAGAAGTTAAAGCAGCCTCACATTTCAGCACTGGCTGCTGCCGAAGCCTCCGCCTTCCTCCCAAGTTCGGCTTTGAGTAATTGCATCCCGAATAAATAAGCTGCAGTGCTGCATTTTAGCCACACGAGAGCATAAAGATCACAGTTCTGAGATGGGAAAGTTTATAGCAGCAACCCTTTCTTACCTTGAATAGCACGCAATAGCCTGTTGCCAAGGACGCTAATTACATTTTTAAAAAAAGAAAAATCCATTCAAACTACAAACTGCCTCCTGCAGAGTACAGGGAGAACATTTCACGGATGTTACGTGTGTGCTTTCATGTTCCAAACAGAATTATCTATTCCCTCCTAATTATTTGCATAGTTATGTCCACATTGCAGATATTCCCTGTTAGAGACACTCCCTTCCATATGAAAACATTAAGCAGGCTCCAACCTGATGCTGGGGTGGGGGGTATACTTTTTGTATCCAAGCATCCCTCCAAATTCTGTTTCTAAACACAGTTGCATTTCTCGGTTAGTGTAAGATGGAGCCAGGTATAAATGAGGTTTTCTATTTCCTTAATATGAAGGCATTTTATTTGTATGTTAAATGTTCAGTTAACACCCCCACATTTCTACACCAAAGCTTAGAAGTATATGATTGCTGTATAGCTGTTTGAAATAATAAATGATTTTTTTTTAAAAAAAAAGCCCTGAAAAATCTTCAAGAAAATATAGACTGAAGGATGGGGAGAAACAACTACCATATTTTTCGCTCTATAAGATGCACCAGACCATAAGACCAAAGACAGTTTTTGGAGGAGGAAAACAAGAAAAAAATATATTCTGAATTCCAGAAGCCAGAACAGCAAGAGAGATCTGGCTTCTGGGATAGCCTCTTGCTGTTCTGGCTTCTGGGTTAGCTGCACAAAGCCTCTTCAGGGCAGCGGGATGAAGGCTCCCCCTGCCCTCAAGAGGCTTTGAGTGGCTAAGCCAGAAGCCAGGACAGCAAGAGGGATGCTGCTCAGTATGCATGTTGGCTCCATATAATTTAAATAATAAGTTGTGTAGAAATGCTGTCTTTTAATATTTTTTTAAAGTTTCAATGGTTTATACTGATGGTGCAATATAGAAAGGAAACATGTGAGAATACAGCTTGATCAATGGTTCTGCAAAGAGTATGAACAAATATTTCCTGTCTGGAAGCAGATCTCCTTTTCACTTCTGTTGAAGGAAAGGTTCTACATTGTCACTAAAAATAGCCAATAATGACTATTCAAGGAGAAGTTGTGGCTGTCATCCCAACGGTGACAGGGTGTGCTGACGAAGTAATGCTAAATGTGGCCCTCTGAGCTTGTGAACTGCTGTGCTTTCTTAGGACCTAAAAACTAGGTTTGCTCATATTTAAAAATATGTAAGGTGTGCTAGGAAGCCATGCTTTTCTAGTCTCTTTTGGGATGTTTCTTTTTTTATCACACCCACAACATACATTTAAAGTCATGGTTTTCCCCAAAGAAGCCTGGAAACTGCCGTTTGTTAAGGGTTTTCCCCAAAGAAACCTGGAAACTGCCGTTTGTTAAGGGTCTCCTCACACCTATCAGCTCCCTAAACATGGTTTTCCCCAAAGAAGCCTGGAAACTGCCGTTTGTTAAGGGTCTCCTCACACCTATCAGCTCCCTAAACAAACTGCATTTCTTAAATAAAGAAAAAAAAGAAACTAAGGCACTTAAAGAAACTGGAATATGTGTCCAATGATTGCTCCATATATTTCCAACCCATAGTCAAAGGCTGCAAACACTCTGTTTATCTCTTTCAGAGTTACAGGTCCCAGAGACCCTTAACAAACTACAGTATCCAGAATCCTTTGAGAGGTAAGAATGTGTTTCAACTATGCTTTAAAGGTATACAGTGTGTACACAGGCAAAGGCTAGATGGTGCGACTTGGGCATTTGGTTGAGCTCCCCCTTTCTCCATGAGTATACATGGAAAATGTGGTGTTCTGCTCTGGTGCAATAAATTCCCTGCTTGGACACTTCCACACTAGGGTTCTTGAGCATTGCTTGAAGTCTCAATTCCCTGCAATTTGAGGCTACATAGCTAGTGTGGAAGCAACCCACCTTCCTTAAGGTCCTGGCAAATCCCCGTTGTTGTTGTTGTTGTTGTTGTTGTTGTTGTTGTTGTTGTTCTTCTTCTTCTTCTTCTTCTTCTTCTTCTTCTTCTTCTTCTTCTTCTTCTTCTTCTTCTTCTTCTTCTTCTTTGACTTCCTTATAGCATGAAGCTTTGCAGAATGCATTGGAAATTATATGCTTGATTCTTCCCCACATACACAGAAAAATGCAGAAGTACTTGAGAGATTATTAATCACCCCTTTCTAAACAAAATGTAGCAGCTACCCGTTTTGATGAATGAGCATGCAACCAGCAAATGACTATTCAATGTCTGAAAGCCCCGAAAACAATAAATTAGCAGGTGAAGCCTGGAGGTGTTTCAAAGATCAATTTACTTATTCTTTCTGTTGGTGGCATGGTTTCCATTGGGATTACACCCTGGATGTCTCTATGTGCCGAATACAAACTAATCCAGTGACAAATGCCACCGGGAATCCTTATTGACATTTGGGTGTTTTTGCTTCCCATTAGAAGGCTCAGAGTGGCACAGATAAGCATTGATTTGCTTTGCTAATCACAGAAAAGCCAGGCAACTGAATTAAAATGTCTGCATATTTTTTATTTATTTTAGAAAACTTATATCCCACCCTTCCGAAGCATGCGCACCACTCAGGATGCCTTGCAACAATTAAAAACAAAACAATCCATGAAAGAACATTAGAACAGCCTGCTGGATTAGGCCAGTGGCCCAACGAGTCCAGCATCCGGTTCTCACAGTGCCTAACCAGATGCCTGTGGGAAACCTGCATGCGGGATCCA
This sequence comes from Podarcis pityusensis, assembly GCF_964106645.2. Lineage (NCBI taxonomy): Eukaryota > Metazoa > Chordata > Lepidosauria > Squamata > Lacertidae > Podarcis > Podarcis pityusensis. Next base: position 23,389,027 of record NC_138032.1, read on the forward strand.
TACTGCTCACATGTTAACACTTGAAGGCCCCTGCTGCTAAAGCCCCCACCTTATGGCTCTTTAAACTGGGCTGTGACCCGACCAGCCTTCAGATAGAGGACTGTCATCTTCACAATAGGACATGTGGCCTAAGTTCTAGAACCTAGAAACTCTTCCTCCTCATCTTGTTTGACAGTACATTTTATTCATAAGTAAAGGTACCCCTGACCGTTAGGTCCAGTTGCAGATGACTCTGGGGTTGCACACTCATCTTGCTCTATAGGCTGAGGGAGCTGGCATTTGTCCGCAGACAGCTTCCGGGTCATGTGGCCAGCATGACTAAGCCGCTTCTGGTGAACCAGAGCAGCGCACGGAAACGCCGTTTACCTTCCCGCCGGAGCGGTACCTATTTATCTACTTGCACTGGCGTGCTTTCGAACTGCTAGCTTGGCAGGAGCAGGGACCGAGCAGCGGGAGCTCACCCCATCATGGGGATTCGAACCGCCGACCTTCTGATCGGCAAGTCCTAGGCTCTGTGGTTTAGACCACAGCACCACCCATTATTCACAAGTAGTGCCACTTTATTATACAAATAGCCTTTATAAGTAATAGGGCCCATATTTTCTGGGACATGATTCTGGCTTTCCACGGTCTTGGCTTCACTCTTTTCTGCCACACTCTGTGGAGTAGACACGGGGCCTTACTTAAGAAGAGGCTGCTGGATCAATCCAATGGCCCATCTAGTCCAGCAGGTTTGATCTGTGTCATGGTTCCCCAGATTGGACCTGTAATAAAAGATCTGAAAGGGAAGTTCTGCATATTTTTCTTCATTCATTCATTCAATTTATCAGCTGCCCAATAAGGAGAGAAAAAAGGCCAGCATCTGATGTTTTATTTATTTATTTCATATATTTATATTCTGCATTAAAATGATACCAGGAATACCATTCAACACAAAACAACTGTTTAAAAACAATTCGGTATGCAATATAAACCCAACGGAAAGAACAGGTCACCATTACAGCATCCAGCAGCCATTCAATCAGTATCAGGGCCCAGGGAAAGCTTGAGTAAATAGAAATGTCTTTAACAGCCGGTAGAAAATCACCCGAGTAGGTGGTAGGTGCCATATCTTGGACTCATGTACAAAAACAAAAAAAATGGTTTAAAATACAAACTCAGACGAATTAAAATCACCATTACAATGGGGACAAATTTATCTATTCTAAGCACTCTTCGTTCATTCTTAAATTTAAGAAGCAGGAAACAACACAACGATGAAATCAAAACAAATCACTTCAAAAGCAGTCATCAAGAAATTAAAACACTGCAGCGGTGATGAATTAGAACAGAAAGTAAATATATGTATAACAATCTCACAGTTAAACAATTGTACTAAAACTATAACTCAGTGTAATGCTAAACAGATCCCGCTTGGCTCTTTGGTATACACCAGAGTTGCGAGCGATGAAACAAGCTGGGTGGTGGCTTGAACGCAAACAGAGAAAAACTCCAGACGCAGGAAGAAGAGAAGAAGAGTTTGGATTTGATATCCCGCTTTACCACTACCCGAAGGAGTCTCAAAGCAGCTAACATACTCCTTTCCCTTCCTCCCCCACAACAAACACTCTGTGAGGTGAGTGGGGCTGAGAGACTTCAGAGAAGTGTGACTAGCCCAAGGTCACCCAGCAGCTGCATGTGGAGGAGCGGGGAAGCGAACCCGGTTCACCAGATTACAAGACTACCGCTCTTAACCACTACACCACACTGGCTCTTGAGCCTGGGCAATAACAGTGAAGGCGGAAGGAAGAACGTACGGTGGTACCTCGGGTTAAGAACTTAAGTCGTTCTGGAGGTCCGTTCTTAACCTGAAACTGTTCTTAACCCTAGGTACCACTTTAGCTAATGGGGCCTCCTGCTGCCGCCGTGCCGCCACTTCACGATTTATGTTCTCATCCTGAAGCAAAGTTCTTAACCCAAGGTACTATTTCTGGGTTAGTGGAGTCTGTAACCTGAGGAACCACTGTATACTTTACTGCCTCTATTGCATCCTCACTGTGCCATCCATTTGAGCTTTTCCAGGCAGTATGGGGCCTTTTACCCTGACATACAGCCAAGGTGGTCGACTGAGAGGAATGGCAGCATGCTTCGTGGCAGTGCCATCACTGCTGCTTACCAGGAGGGAGAAGGGGTGGGGTGAGCTGGCGGTGGGGCTGGCATCATATGGGCGTACTGGCAGAGCCAATCAAAGCACCTTCTTCCTGTCCAATGCCCCAACCTGTGACAGCCCCAGGTGGCTCTGGGATGCCTGACTCGACTCTGGGGAATCCGGGGTTGTCTCCACTTGACTTGGTCAAAGTCTAGTCCTGCCCAAATTGGCCTGATTTGGTTTGGATGATGTCCAACCCATATTTTCCTGGATCCTTTCCAACACGGTAGCGACCCATAGAGATTGTGTTTTTCCCCATGCATCTGTCAATACCTTGATAGCCTTGAGCAAACTAAACTTGGAAATTGTCTGTGTAGGGCAGTTTCTGTTGTTAAAACAACTGCTGCCTTCAAAGAGCTGATTTTCATGTTGCCATCAATATCGTTATATGATGTGCTTTCAAAACAATGTGCCTTTATATGTAAGGGGCAATTGCCTCTGCTACATGTAAATAATTAAGCACTGGTTTGCATATGGTCATGTTGGGGATACCTGCAGCTGGGAAGCTACTACATATGTAGATTTATCACCACAACAGCTACTCACTTTGGTTTTTAGTAAAGCAAACAGGCTAACTTGTCAGCGCCTAAATGATATTGAGCGTCAGAACAACTTGGCCACAATAAGGACATTTCCCCCATGGTATGACTATTTTCCACCTTACCATTTCGATGCTCTGGCACCCTATCTGCATAACCTAGCAATTCTAAAGTGTAGACGTGCTTTTACTCTCGCAAGATTGAATGTATTGCCCTCGGCTGTACTTGAGGGACAATTCCAAAAGATTCCACATGAGAAATGCTTATGTCCCTGTGGAGATGGCAGTACCGAATCGATGACACATTCCCTTCTGGCTTGCACTCTTTATAAAGACTTGAGGAATGAGATTATCACCCCTCTTTTCTTGTGCATTCCAGGTCGCCCACCCACTGCCACAGTGTCCCTTCTCTTGGCAGATCAAGATGAGCAGGTGACAGCAAAGGTTGCAAGGTTTTTAGCTGGGGCAATCATAATAAGTTCCACTATTTGACTATTGAGTCAAAACCCTAAAATGTATTTTATATAATTGACTTTTTATTTCTATTCTTTGTATATTGTGTTGTTACTTTATTGCTGTGGCCGATGGCCGACGTGAATAAAGATTCATTCATTCATTCTATGTAGATAAATATGATTGCATTGCAACTGAGAGCCCGACCTGGTTTGTATTTGGTATTACCAGGCTGGTTATCGCTCTCTCTCTCTTTTTCTCTCTTTCCCCTATAGTGATCCATTGGACCGAAAGTGGGAATGATTCATTACCATTTATTATTGCATTATTGGGCAGGTTAATGGCATGGATTACTTCTGCCATGGGACTGTAATGATTTTCCCTCACTGTGCTGTGGCATTAAAAGAAGAAGCAAACATGGTTAGTTTCCACTTTGTAGTTGAAAAACGCACATTTCAACAGGCAAAAATGAAGCTTAATGTGTTCTCAGATGACACATTTATCTTGATGTGCAGGATCACCACTGTTTCCCTGTCACCATTTCCTCTTGCGCCCTGGAAAATTTCAGCCACTCCTTGCCTTGCTGCCCTCCCTTGACTCATGCAGTGGTTGCTCATGCCGCAACGCCTCTGCTCCTGCTTCCTGATCTGTCTCTAGCTTTTGAGACCATTGACCACACCCTTCTCCTGGACCTGCTGTGGGGGGATAGGCACTGTTTTACCATGGTTCTGTTCCTACCTGCAGAGCTATAAACCCGGGAATAGTATTGCTCCCAATACTATTCTCTGGTCTTATAGCTCTGCAGGTGTGTTGGTCCCATGGTCCCTGTGCTATGGTGTGTCACAGGGATCGATCCTGTTTCCAACATCTATATGAAGCCGTTGGGCATAGTCATTGAGAATTTGGGGGCAGTGTCATCAGTACACTGATGACAAACAGCTCCACTTTTCCATAATATCTGGAGAGGTCTGAATAGGTCCTGGATGGAGTTGCAGAATAGATAAGAGATAATAAACAGAGCCGAACCGTAGAAAGAAGGGGACACTGTGAGTGGGCAGTTCCTGTGTCTGGGATATTGGCCATTTGCTTGTCCTGGATGGGGTTGCTCTCCCTCTTAAGCTCCCAGGTCCATCTTTGTCACGTAGCCTCAGGGGCAGGAGTGCCAACTGGAGCCATTTTTGGGCAGGGATAGTCTGGCTGTGGAGATTCATGCAATGTTAGCCTCAGGATTTATTGCAATGAGGGGCTACCCTTGCACCTGGTTCAGAAGCTCCAGCTGGGGAATTAGATGGGGATTTAGATGGGGACAGACTATCATCAGGACCTGACTCTGGCGCTCAAAAGCTGCACTGGCTGCCTGCATGTTACTGGTCCAGGTTCAATGTTATTGCATTAATTTACAAGGCCCTTAACAACTTGGCTACCTGATTCCTTATATCCCTGCCCTATCACTTAAATAAATCTCTGGGGAAATTTCTCTATGGCTGACATGCATGGGTCATAACTACTAGACTGATGTGCTTTCAGTGATATGGACCCAGGCCTGTGGAACTGTTTCCTGACTGAGATGAGACAAGCACCCTCCCTGCTGAACTTGAAGTGCGAGACACACTTTCTTATTCCAGCAGGCAATTTAAGGTTGTGTTTGAGTTTCCATTTGTTTTTATGATGATTTTTTTTATTGTTTTATTCTCTGCGTGGTTTGTTTTTATGTACACCACTTAGAAAGAGGCCTGGGCAGCTCCATCAGGCCTCTTCTCCCTCAATTGTCACCTGGGGACAGCCATTCTTCCAGGGGGAAAGATGGGAAATGGAACACACTCCATCGGCTCTGCTGTGACAGGCCAATTCCATCAGGCCTCCTTTCCCCCCAGCTGCCACTTGGGAGAAGCCGTTCTATCAGACTGCCTCAGTGAGAGAGATAGGGAGTAAGGGCTCATTCCATCACCTTTGCCCAAAGTCCAGTTCCTTCAGGCACTTTCTACCCTGGAAAAGCGCCAGCTGGCCATTATAGGAACAAATGTTTAAGAAGTTGGTGCTTGAGTTCCATTTTACCCCCACTTTCCCTCCTGTCCCTACAGCGTTGCAATTCCTAGAGTAGTTTCACAATCAATCCCTCTTCCCAGGGAACTGGGAAATTGTAACTCTGTGAGGGAAATAGGGGTCTCCCAACCCTCTCAGCACCCTTAGCAAACTACAGCTCCCAGGATCTCTTGGCAGACTGGTTAAAATGATAGCGAAGTGCTTTAAATATATGGTGTGAATTTAGCCATGGTTAGGATTGTTGACCATGGTTAGGATGGTTAGGAAGGGCAAAGAGAGAAAACGGTTGCCAGGTGTAGTTGCACAAACTTAAAGCTTAAGTAAGCAATGACAAACCTAGACAGCATCTTAAAATGCAGAGACATCACCTTGCCAACAAAGGTCCATATAGTTAAAGCTATGGTTTTCCCAGTAGTGATGTATGGAAGTGAGAGCTGGACCATAAAGAAAGCTGACTGCCGAAGAATTGATGCTTTTGAATTATGGTGCTGGGGGAGACTTTTTAGAGTCCCATAGACTGCAAGAAGATCAAACCTATCCATTCTTAATGAAATCAGCCCTGAGTGCTCACTGGAAGGACAGATCGTGAAGCTGAGGCTCCAATACTTTGGCCACCTCATGAGAAGAGAAGACTCCCTGGAAAAGACCCTGATGTTGGGAAAGATTGAGGGCACAAGGAGAAGGGGACGACAGAGGACGAGATGGTTGGACAGTGTTCTTGAAGCTACCAGCATGAGTTTGACCAAACTGCGGGAGGCAGTGGAAGACAGGAGTGCCTGGCGTGCTCTGGTCCATGGGGTCACGAAGAGTCGGACACGACTAAATGACTAAACAACAACAAAACTTAAGTAACACCATGTAAAGAGTAACTTTAGCATAACTCCATAAAGAAGACCTTATTCCATGCAAGTTCCTATGTCGGACACTACATTGGACAAAATATAGCCAAGTTATTAGTATCATTTACAGGTTGATGCAGTAGCAAAGAGTCTCTGAATCCTCAGGATTTTTGGCTGGCTGAAAAACAAGTGTTTTGTTACATTATATCATGTTGTGTTTCAAGTTTTCTGTCAGGAATAGGATGTTAAAATTGTGCAAGATAAACAGAACTCTGAAGTAAAAGGTAATTCCAAGTTAATGATGGTGATCTTTAGAAAGAATCTCTCTAGTGTGATATACTTTCTGTGTGAGCAAACTGGTTTTCCTTCACCTCGTCATGAGACCTGAATGTTATATAAGCTGGTTTCTCAGAAGAACGGCTGCAAGCTGGCGGATTTATTTATTTTCCCCACACTAGGGAGTCCTTGGCACTGAAGATAAACAAGCACATCACCAAGACAGATTTGCTCAATTGAGATACGTTTCCATGTGGCTATTGAACAGTTTAATTTCATGCAAGTCAGGAAATGGGGAGAGACAAGGCCCAGGTACCAGGACTTGGAAGAAATATCATCTCTGTTTCTTTGCCAAAGTGTGGTGTCAGGAATCACACTGCTTGCTCATCAAATTTATAGTTCAAAGTCAAATGGTTGTGGACGGAAAACCCACGAAAGGTTCTAAGTTGAATATCCATTAACAAAACAAAAAATCTGAATTAATTTGCCACAATCTGGGGAGCCAGTAGAGGAAAGAGACAAGATGGTGGTTAGAGAGGCTACTTTGTTTTGAGCGCTGAGGTTTGTCTTTAGTCTTACTAGTTTGAAATTGTTCTTGTTGTTGTTTTAAAACATTAAGCATTGCAGTTTACTCAGCTAGTACTAGCTGTTACATATAGACAATGAGCATATTTGCCTTATCTTCTATTTTGTGGATTCAAAGGGTTTTCCCTTTTTTCAGTGTTAATTGCCAACTGCAAGTTACTGGCTGGGAGCCAGCAGTGTCGCATACTTAGGTCTTTTTGGAGTCTGAGTTTTGAAAATGACATAATTTGAGGGTTGGAGACCACCAAGATCAGGGAGGGCTGATTTAAATGCTCGCCTCTATTTCAAAACTGGCTTAATTGTGAATCATATCCTTTTGCCCTTTTTGGAAATGTAAGAATGTCATGTGGTTACTCAGTAGAGAAATAAGGGGACTTCCTACATCTTCAGGGCCATTTTCACTTTTACTTCATATATTCCAGGGTTCAGAACAGTGATGGCAAAACCTTTTCAGCCCGTGGATGGCATTCCCTTCTGAACAACCTTCTAAGGACCATATACCATGGTGGGTGGGGCCAGAGGCAAAAGTGGGTGGGGCAACTGATGCAAATCTTACCTTTGTAGAGTAGACTAGTTTATGTACACACACACACACACACACACACACACACTACTCTACAGTGGTACCTTGGGTTAAGTACTTAATTCGTTCCGGAGGTCCGTTCTTAACCTGAAACTGTTCTTAACCTGAAGCACCACTTTAGCTAATGGGGCCTCCTGCTGCTGCCACGCCGCCAGAGCACAATTTCTGTTCTCATCCTGAAGCAAAGTTCTTAACCTGAAGCACTATTTCTGGGTTAGCGGGGTCTGTAACCTGAAGCGTATGTAACCCGAGGTACCACTGTATCCAGCCAAGCAAGGGACATTACCAGAGTTCAACAACACATTCCAGCCAAGCAAAGATATTTGAGGTGTGAAGCAGGACCAATGACGTGTGTAGCCTTGGGAGAGTTATACTGCCAGGGAGAGGTCTGAGGACCACATTTGGACCCCACTGCCAGAAGGCCCCCACCCTGGTTTAGACTATGCACTGAACATAGATTCTGCAGGTCTGAGCTTTGAAATCCCCTGACTGGCATAAATGCTGTTAAGTCTTGCCTTTACTTCAACTCTCCTCTCTTCTTTGCTCAACAAATTCATTTTATATCTGAATTCATCATCCCAGCACCCCAGTAACCGAGTTCAGACAGTTTCATAACCTGCTGATTTACAAGTGAAACCTGTGATGGATCTATAAGTCATTTCACTCTACTTTTTACTGCATCATCCAAATAAAAAATAAAAAATAACAACAATAAAACTGAACCAGGTTCCTAACTCTGGCACAAGCCAATGCAGTTGTCCATAAAGGAAGGAAGAGTGCTGACATTTGTCTGCCTCATTTCTGCCCATTCCCATCATGTAAATTGTCTTTGTTTGCTTTCAAAGATAGCTGCAAGCGTTCTGAAAAACAGAAGCCTCAAATATTCACGGCAACGTATTTGTACAAGGATTCACGCTGTTAAGTTTCTAATCTTTGCAGATGAAAGAGCCCAGAACAACAACTTTTATTTCCCCCCAGAATTAACGTAGAGGAGCATGACTTGAATTAAGTACAGAAAGGATTTCATAAATTTAACAACAGCGTATATGAGCAGTCTGGCAAAAGTGAAATTCTTTTGACTAAAAAAAGACCCTTCACTGAAGCAGGAAGAGAATTAAAGACTCAAGAAATAATGGCCTCCCCCCCCCCCAACTGGAACTCGCTGGAACTCAGTTTTGGCACATCATGGGTGGGTGCCATTGCCATTCTAAGAGAACAAGGGAGGTGTTCATAGTGAGTTCCAGCATCTCTTTTCCTAGAAAAAATAGCACTGGTGAATTACTTAATTAGTAATGTGAGAGGTGCTAGAGTACAAACCTCCCTCCTGTGATCTAGAAGTGCCTATATTTTAACCCTACTGCAGTCTGATTTAGGAAAGAAAAAAATATTCTGTATATTTTCTGCCAAGCTGCTGATATGAAGGGAGGCACTCTCAGGACTCTGGTGCATTGTGTATGAACTCTGGCAAAAATTAAGCATGGGTGTTGCTCCTAGTTGCCCTCTTAAAGATGGCGGCTTAGCTACAGGTGGACTTCCCAAGCTTGCTTGCGTGCCGAAAGCACAACCGTTTATTTTTCTCTGTTCTGGACTTGTGTCTTTCATTTATTCATTGCTCTGACTCTTTAGGAACTTTCAGGCTTTACTTTTAGCTCATTATTTGATTTCAGTAGGTTGTTAATTCTCAGGGGCTGCCTGGTGACTACCACAACATTATTGCTTGCCGAGATCTCCTAGGCCACCTTACCATCTGTTGCCTTCTGCTTCCTTCTTTAGAAAATAGTAAGTGGTCTTATTGTGATATGTACATCAAACAGAAAATGTTGTGGTGGCAACACCACCCATTTACTTTCAGGCAAACATTACTGAGGGTGGCTTAATCATCCAAGTTCCTTTTTTCTTTTACTTGGAAACCACCACACTTTCTTCAAATCCACTCCAACACCCTTTCCCGCCCCCCCCAAGTTGAGGACATTGTGCAGAAACACAAAAAGCTGCCTTATACTGAGTTGGGCCATTGGTTCCTCTACTACAGTTTTCCCCAGCAGCTCTTCAGGATTTCAGACGTCTCTCCCAGTCCTGCCTGGAACCTTTGACAGGCAAATCAAAGGCTTTATCACTGAGCCACAGTCTTCCCCTATGATGGGATGTGGGAAACACACTGATGATCACGTGGCAAATATCTTGGCCAATTCCATACTGGCTTATTGATGTCTGGAATAGCAAAGATAATTGGCCGACAAAAAGAATAAGTTGGGTGAAGATTAAAAATTGAAACATCCTGCTGCTGGAATATTGTGAAGAGATAACTGTGCAAACCACCAAGTAAAATAAAACAATAGGCACAGATGCTTTAATACAACAATAAATATAATGATGTATCCCAATGGATGCCTGATCCAGAAACTAGTGTGACAACCAACTAGGCAACGTAATCACTACACGCATGGAGTAAGTGAAGTTAACTCTATTCAGAAAAACAGGATCTGCTTAGGAGTGCCATGCCTAATGAGCACAGCAACTCACTCTTCTTCGGTAGGTCTTTTCCCTATGTGGCCTTTGCGGATACTGAAGGCCTTCCCACAGCTGCCTAAATCTCCTCTTTAGGTCTTTCCCAAGCAATCTGAGACTACGCCGGCATGTCTGCCTTTACTCCTCCTGCTTTATTCCTCTCCTGGTCCTGGTTTGTCCCAGCAGCAGCTGGAGGCGCCTGTGTTTCTTCACCAGGTTGACTCATCTCTGCCTCTTTGCCTCCCTCCTCTTCTGCTTTCACTTCTGATTCTGGACTTCTCTCTGTCATGGACTCCCCCTGCTCACTAAACCCTGATACCTCTTCAGCTTCCAACACCTCCTCCCCCCTGTCTTCTCCCTCTGACCACTCATCATCGTCCCACCACCTGGCTCTAAGCCTTCTTCCCTTGAGGGTTCCTTAGCTGGTTCCTCCCAGCATCCCTCTGCATCCAACCAACAAAAGTAAAATTTGAATTTGTCACTCACTTTTGCCACTGGCCCACCCACCACTGGCCTGTGGCCCCCAGAGGATTGTCCTGATGGGAATGTGGCCCGCAGGATGAAAAAGCTTCCTTACTCCTACAGTATAACCTAAACTTCACAGGCCAAGGGTAGCTGATGGACTGGATGTATGGACGAGTTTTGTCTTCTGGTTTTTAATTTCTCTCTCCCATGGTGCTTTAATTCAATTTTACTTGAAACTGGTTATTGCTACATAGGATATTGAAGGTCTGGATGATACAGAAGATGAAGCCTCAGCTTTCAAGACTCAGATGGGGCTTGGTAGAAGGCTTTGTGTTGGGGGCAAAGAACGCCATGTTCATGTATTAGGGAGTATTATTATTATTAATAATAATTTATTATTTATACCCCACCCATCTGGCTGGGTTTCCCCAGCCACTCTGGGCGGCTTCCAACAAAACACTAAAATACAATAACCTATTAAACATTAAAAGCTTCCCTAAACAGGGCTGCCTTCAGATGTCTTCTAAAAGTCTGGTAGTTGTTTTTCTCTTTGACATCTGGTGGGAGGGCGTTCCACAGGGCAGGCACCACTACTAAGAAGGCCCTCTGCCTGGTTCCCTGTAACTTGGCTTCTCACAGCGAGAGAACTGCCAGAAGGCCCTTGGCGCTGGACCTCAGTGTCTGGGCAGAAGTAGAAGCAAGCTAGTTCTCAACTGTGTTTATTTAAGAAATCTCTATACTTAAATCCCCCAAGGCAGCATACAAAATCAATAAATAAAATAGCCCATTCAATACATGCAGGCCACACTCTCAAGCATTCAAGTACAGGATGGGGAAGGGCACGTCTGCAAAGATGCCACACAACCACCCCACCCCATATGTGTTCATTGAACATGTGGGTAGCAGCTGCAAGATATATAAAAACAGCTCATATAAAATACCAGTGATATATACAAACAAAGGGAGCTGACTCACAATAACAATCATGAATACCATTTACACATGGGAAGATGGAATTGGCCTGGCATCTAAAAGATAGCAATGATGACAAAAGGCAAACATTTACACAGAGCTCCGTAGTTGCAGTGGCCACCACTGAAAATTCGGCTCGACAGAACCCACTTGCCTAACCTCCAAAAGGTCTGTTGTGCACAGATCTCAGTCGATGGTCAGGTTGCATTGGAGACCACAGTCTTATAAGATGCTAGGCTGTTTCATTATCCAGGTCTTGCCCTATATAAAGCTTTAAACATTGAAACCAGTCAACAGCCTGGTGGCTTCATCCTGCATCAATTGAAGTTTCTAGGCACTTTCCAGATCCACCTGTATCCAGATAGCCGCACTCCTAGTGGAGATAGAATCATAGAACCATAGAATCATAGAGTTGGAATAGACCACAAGGGCCATCGAGTCCAACCCCCTGCCAAGCAGGAAACACCATCAGAGCACTCCTGACATATGGTTGTCAAGCCTCTGCTTAAAGACCTGCAAAGAAGGAGACTCCACCACACTCCTTGGCAGGAGCCAAGATGTCAGGAGCCAAGATGTCAGGAGCCAGGCTAGCTTGGCTGTGTGATGTCATAGAATCATAGAATTGTAGAGTTGGAAGGGTCCCTGAGGATATCAAGTCCAACTGCCTGTGATGTAGGAATATGCAGCTGCCCCATATGGGGATCAAACCTGCAACCTTGGTGTCATCATCACCATGCTCTAACCAACTGAGCTATCCAGGCAGGGGCAAGGTCAGTGGTGTGGGGCTTCATTCCTCTTCTCAGTTTAATCTGAGTGCAGCTTTGCACAGGCACTTGGACTCAAGCGCTTTAAGGGGGATAGACCGTTGCATAGCATCCGAATCCCAAGCAATCATCAAATGTTGTGCACCAGTGAGCCAAAGCTCTCCAGCCTTCCACGCAGTTTCCATCAGTCCAAGAAGTGCATTTAGCATCATTTGTACCAAGGCGTGACCCTTTTAAAGAGATACCTTGCGTTACTCACCAGCATCTCCCTAAAGTGATCCCCCATTAAGAAGTAAAAGATGGGGTTAATTACACTGTTCAAAAAGGCAATGGGCCTTGTAACAGTATAAATCATACTGATAAGGTCCTTGTCGCATGAGGGACGCTTCCAGGACTGCATCCGGGAGGCGATCCTAACATTGCGCATGATGTGATAGGGAATAAAGAGCAGAGAAAAGATGGCCACAGCCATGACGATCAAGGTGAGAGGTTTCTCTAGAGTCAGGGCAGCAGTGAGCTCTGCGCTGCGACTTTTGATGAAGGCATGTGTTTTCCTGTAAAAATAGCACATGGCGCACAATGGGATTATGAAGCCAGTCACTGTCAGTATCATACTATAGATTAGGCTGTCTTTTGCAACTCCGGAGCTTGCATAATCCATGCATAGGCTACCATTGCTATTATTTTTCTGGTCGTTGAGGAAAGTGAACATGGGCGTCAGTTCCAATGTGACCACAACCCATATGGCGATTGATAAAACAATAGCCGTGCTTTTCTTCTGCAGAAAGTGATTTCTGAAGGGATACTTCATGAGCAGGTATCTGTCCATGCTGATAACGGTCAGGAAGAGGATGCTTGTATATAAGTTGACGTGCAGCAGAAACCTGTTGGCTTGACACCAGTCTTTCCCATAGGACCAATTCCCTTGAGAGTAACTTGACACCAGCAACGGGAGTGTGCAAAGGAATGAAAAATCCGACAGCGACAAGTTGAACAGGTAGATGTTGCCGCTTCTCCAGGTTTTGAGGCAGAAGATGTACCCAAAAACAACAATGCTGTTGCCAATGATGCCAAATATGAACTCCAACGTGTACATGGTGGAAAGGTAATATCTTTCCAGGGATTTCTCTCTATCCCAGCATTCTCTGATGTCACCTCCATCCTGGAAATGTAAAACAAATGTCATTTTGGTTTTTGGTTTTTTAAAAAGGCATTTACTTATTGCTTAGCTTACACAGCCAATGTGATTATTGCCTTGTCATATTCCTGCACTTTCAGTCATGCCAAATGTTAGATAAACACTTCAAGTTATTCAGTCCCTCTTCTTGCATAAAACAAATTTCATTGCAAAACTCTTCTCAAGAAAAATGAGGCGCTGCCGTCTTGACAAGGTGGGGACAATGAACTTGAATATGATTATCTTTGTATTTGGTGTGTGTTTCAACAGGAGAGAGAGAGACTTTTTTTAAAAAGGGGTGGGTGGGAGATCACTTTCTTAGTGATCTTGAGTTTTCTATGCTTCTTTCTTAAGAGTCTCTGGGATCTGAAATACTGCCATAGCAAGCTGGGAGGCTGAGGAAGTTCCTCTCTAGCTTCACTTATTATCTGAGACACACTAGATTTAGAGTGGTGTGGGTGGCCCCTTCGCACGGGGCGTCATGCTGAGGGGCCACAAAATAGGCATGTCCAAAGTCCGTTTTGGGGGTCCAATCCGGCCCACTGGTCAATTTAATCCAGCCCATGTGACAGTATATGTCCTGGGGTAAAATCCTTAAAAAAGCTCAAGAACTTTGGTTGGCCCTCACACATGTTCACTTCATCAAATCTGGCACTCTTTGAAAAAAGTTTGGGCATCCCTGGCCTAATCTAACTGAGTCTGAAAAAACCCCTCCTCTGTTCTGTCTTAAGGCCAAATTTTATGTGCCATCTGTCATTTAGTTTGACATTGCATATATGATTTTGTTAAATAAATGGCTGGTACAGGAAGGCAGTGAGCCAAATGTAGGGGGAGGGGGCTTTAACACTTTGACCTCTACATGCCTAGTATTTCCAATGAGAAGAACACTCTCGTGGTGACCATTGGAGTTTTCTTCCCATTACAAGGAGCGGGGGCAGGGGATGGAGAGATGGAAATTCGGGGGTGGGGGAGTTCCAATTCAGTTTACATTTAAAGGCAAATCAAAAACAACTTTCAAAAACAACATGAAACCCAAAATACAGTAATCCTTCAAAAATTCACAAGTACCCAAATTTTGTCATGCAGTGCTTCACCTGAGTGATGTTTACAAAAACCCATTTATTAGGGGAACTTGTTCATAAAATTCATGTATTTGTGAATATAAAATTCAAAATGCAATGTGTATGGGGAAATTGCTTGCAAAAAATAGTCAAAACTGCATACAAAACTAAAAAGGAAAAAAAAAACCACACAAAAATCTGGATGAATTTTCACAGGATTTTTTTTTTTTTAGAAAGTGCAAATTGCTGCAGAACAAGAAATTGCTGCAAACAATTAAAAAAAAAAACCCCAAAAGAAATTAACTCAAAGACTGAAATATAATTTAAAACTCAATGTGTTGTATCCAACATTAATCAGACTCAGAGTAGAACCACTGAAATAAACAGACACATTCATTGATTCAGTGAGTTTACTATGACTAATGCTGGCTATTAAATTCGCACACTGATTTCAGTGGGAACTTGTGCAGCTAGCTTACTCTGAATCCAACTCAATATCTGCACATTGAGAAGTTTGTTTTTTCGGAGCCTAAAATATCTGAAGTAAGTGAATTTGAACAAACAGGGGGCCAATCAAAAAGAATAAAATAAGAATTTGCAGAAACAAGTTCTACTGATCCTCACTTAAAATGTGTTTTAAAACAAGATGCCTTCTGAAAATTGGTTTCTTAGACAGGTATCTCGCAACTTACTTGCATTTAACTTGTACACATTTGGCTTTATGCTCTTGGAATTATTGTTATTATTATTATTATTATTATTATTTAAAAGAGGGTGGAAAGGGAGGGGGGAATTGGCAATCCCACCCTTCATTGCACCTGATGTGTTTTGACTGTATACAATTTTGGCTTTAGGCTCTATCCCTGGAATGTAATCCCAGCGTAAGTTGAAAGTTGCCTGTACATCAAAAGAATGACTAGAAAGAAATGTGTAATTTAAAGAACTGCATATGTATTACAGACACACACACACACACACACACACACACACACACCTGCCCCAGTCAAGAGATTGATAAAAGGCTTTTCTCTTGTGCCTGCGCCTGTACCTGTGAATAAACTGCACCTAGCTGTAGACAGGCATCTATGACTGGTCTGTGTTGGAGGAGATCCTTGCAATGTCAGTCAAGAGGTTATTCGTGCATCACCAAATTGCTAGATCTGATGTCTCCCAGGTGATATTTGAGCAACACCAATACAAATCCACCCCATGCAGAAAACAAGTCCAGTGCACAGATTATATTCCTTCTATTGATGTACAACTGTAAAATGAATTGGGTGCGTAGTCTTGCAGTCAGTTTATCTCCTAGGTTATTTTTTTTCTGTACACAACACAGATGGAAATGCTACCACAAGCACAAGGTTTAACTAGGATACTTTTTTTTTTTGTAATGGATGTTTGCAAGCAATGTTAATATCCATTACAAAACAATACAGCAAATATTCAGCAATTTCCTTATTAAGAACAATATAAGCAATAAGATCACTTTGATCACTTAGGTTTTATAAAGTAGCCTGCAAAAACCAACATAGCACTTGTAATATCCAGGATAAAATTCAAAGACAGGGATTATCCCCTTTACTAATTTTGTTAACTTGTTTACATATATTCAATCATAATTACAAGGTATACAAAACAATCTGCAAAAATTCTATTTAATAAACTGAAGGATATTCAGCCTTTTCCCCCTTTGCTTACTACTTACCATTCTGTAGAATGGGTATTGTCTCTTACTAGGCTCTTAGTTGAACATGATCTCTCTGCTGAAAGGTTCGAGTGAAGTAGAATGTAGTTCAACATAGCCATGCCTCATTTACATAATATTCAGCACATGGTTAATGATTCAAGGATTCCGGAAACTTGTTTGACTGAGAAGGATGTGCAGGCAGTTCCACTGGAATAGAAGGTATTGCAAAATCCATTCTGAGTCGACTGGTGAAATAATGGAAATATAATCCCTTCTAATGCCCTGCTGAAATCTTCCTGGTGCTCACTTTCCAAAAAACTTTTCTTTAGACAGCGTGTGCTGACGGGTCCTATTCTTTAAAAAGGAAACCAAAACCAATATTTGAATTCAACAGATGTATGCTGCTGCTTTCGAAATGCCTATGAGGGGTGGGAAATGACTTTGTGACTGAGTCATAAGATGAAGTGCAACTTACTCAAAGGCTACTTGCTAACCACGCCTTGCTACGTCTCAAGTACCTGGATTTAAGCCTATTTAAAGCCCAGTTAACAGAGTAAAATCTAGCAAATCTCAATGCTTTAGCTTGCCTTGATTGTGTGTCAAGCTCAGTCTTGACTTGCCTGCCTGCTTAATCACACTTGTTGTCGAATCTCTCCAGCAGATTTGATTAGCCTAATTTATTGCACTTCCTCATAGCTTCTCTGTGCCAGTGCTCCTTCTAACCTCTCTGACTTCACCAAACAGTACAGTGGTACCTCGGGTTAAGTACTTAATTCGTTCCGGAGGTCCATTCTTAACCTGAAACTGTCCTTAACCTGAAGCACCACTTTAGCTAATGGGGCCTCCTGCTGCTGCCACGCCACCGGAGCACAATTTCTGTTCTCATCCTGAAGCAAAGTTCTTAACCTGAAGCACTATTTCTGGGTTAGCGGAGTCTGTAACCTGAAGCGTATGTAACCTGAAGCATATGTATCCTGAAGTGTATGTAACCCAAGGTACCACTGTATAGTCAAAACAGGACACAGCTGTGCTATATAGCATTGGGGTGGCATGGGCTAATGTATGCGTGAGTGATCAGCCTTTGATGTTAGCTCCTGCATGCACAGAGGTTTTTTTTTTTTTTTTTTTCCGAGCATCCGACATAGACCCCCCCTCTCCGGCAGCCTGAGCAGAAGCACTTCCACATTCTAACTCATCAATTCTACCATCTTTTGCTGAATGCTTCTAGGGCCCCTTTCCTATGCATGTGCTTTATTTACATGCAGAAGCATCCAGATTTAGTCCATGCTGAGTCTCACTGGAGTCCTAAAAGCACTGGAGTTTCACTACCAGCCAGTGTTGGCAATACAGGTTCTGCCTCTTACATAGGGTCCTTCATCAACTTTCCATCACCTTCACCTGCATGTTCACGCCTCTTTAACCCTGCATAGAGGACCACACTCCACTGGTGGAGTGGGAGTCATCACAATACGTCAACTCCCTGTGCCCAGAAGTGGCTGGCGCAGTAGGGTGGTGCTGTCACAGCCCTTCCGTGATGCTGCCTCTTACTAGGATGAAGCATGGCAAGGCAACCTGAGGTTGCGGGGGCGCTTTTGTATGGGTTTACCAGCAGAGCAACCCCTCTGTTCCTGCTAGCATGCCTGCACAGCCCCAATCTCCTTGCCGCCCTGAACCGCCTGCCGTTCCTGCCCATGTCAACAGTCAGGGTGAGCGACCCCATACCGTATGGGGATGCCATAACTTCCCTTCTCAGTGTTGGCCCAGATTTAAGTGGGGAGGTGACTGCAGACAAAAGGGACCTCTGTGGATGCTTGTGTCAGAGATAGGGGAACTTGGAACGTCTCTGATGTTAATGGAGTGCAGCTCTGATCAGGAAGAATGAGAGTTGTAATTCAACAATACCAAGAGGGCGACAAGCTCCCCATCCCTGCCCGGTATTATTCAGGGAAGATTAAAGTAGATTAAAGGATTAAAGTAGACTCCCAATTGTACCTTTGCAAGCAGGACTTGCTGACAATCAGATGACAGCAAGCCCTTTGGGGATCAACCACACAAGGGTGCCCCCATTGGTCTTACTGGCGATGAAAGGTCTTGCTGTCAGTGATGATCAGCTTTGCTAGTCTAGGGAAGGAAAATGTTCATTTACAGGCGTGGTTTGAATCCAAACAGTACCTGCAGTCAGGCAAAGCATGGCTCACAGCGAGCCCCTGTGAAGGAGCACATCAATGCCAGTTGGCACACCTTCCAAAGGGCTTGCTGCTCATTGCCAACGCTGAGCCCCTTTGAAGTTATAACTTGCCATCATGATGACATCAGATGATAGTGGGGAGGCCCAGCCACTGAACACAATGGTTCATGCAGGAGGTCTGGCTCTTTTAAAGCAGAGAACCTAATTGAATAGTTCTCAAGTGTTTTTGAGCCTTCTCGGTAGTGGCACCCACCCTGAGAAATCCCCTCCCATCAGATGTCAAAGAGATGAGTAACTATATAACCTTTGGAAGACTTCTGAATGCAGCCCTGTATAGGGAAGTTTTTTAAGGTTCAATGTTTTATCATGTTTTTATATACGTTAGATTCTGCCCAGAGTGGCAACCTAGTCAAATGGGCTAGTTACAAATAATAAATTATTGTTATTCTTTATTGAAAGAACAAAGGACTTCACGTACATTGTCTTGTTGCAGTTTGCAGAAGAACCCTGTAAGGTAGAGAAGCATTATCAATACAGTGGTACCTCAGGTTACATACGCTTCAGGTTACAGACTCCACTAACCCAGAAATAGTGCTTCAGGTTAAGAACTTTGCTTCAGGATGAGAACAGAAATCGTGCTCTGGCGGCGCAGCGGCATCAGGAGGCCCCATTAGCTAATGTGGTGCTTCATGTTAAGAACAGTTTCAGGTTAAGAACGGCCCTCCGGAACGAATTAAGTACTTAACTTGAGGTACCACTGTATCATATTGCAAATGGGGGGGGGGCGTGTTCTAACACAGAAAGTATGCCACCTAATAAGTTACATGAGTTTAAAGTCACATAATAACATCAATGGAAAGTTGAGTTTTGAAGCAGGGACGTCCTGATCCATGCCTGCATGTCACAACAATAACATTACATCACCTCTCAATTAACTAAATTAATGCACTGAACATGAATCCATGAGTTCCCATCACTTTACACTGTGAATGTCACCAACAGAGATGCTATCCCTCAATTTTATATGCTGGCAGAATATTTTTCATGTTGGCATATCATGCATATCACTTTACGGACGTGAGTTTGCTTTCGAGTCCCAGACATTTTCAGATCATTACCTTTTGTGTTTAGCTTGTGTTCTGATGAAATATTATATAGGAGCCGGCCAAAGCTAAGCACTCTTTAAGTCCTATTGATTTCCATGTTTGCTTAATTCTTCCAGTGAAATTATTGGGACTTGGAAGTGCTTAGCTGTGTCCCCCCCCCCCGAAAAGCTCATTAGGGCTCGATTTCACATAAGCACACAAAAACATCTTTGTTCGCACAGTGGCAGGAAATTTCCTGCCACATATCAACTAGCACTCTGCAGGCGCTCCATAACTTTTTTATTGGAATAAAGAGACAAGGAAATGGTAAAAAGATAATTCTGATTTCCCCGTGGAGCATACTATGGTCCTGGTATTTGTACTTAGAGCACACTGTAGCACTTCCTTTGTACAGAAGGCATAGCTGATGCATTCACAGAGCAATAATGGCTTTTATTGTCCATTATCAGAAAGCAAAAATGCATAAAGCATTCCCAACACTGTGCCTAGTAGCCCAGAACCTAAACAGATGCTTTGAGACTGCTGACAACAGGACTGAGTACATGGAGCTGCGTCAACACAAAATTGCATCACGTAATTGACACATTCAGTGGCTTCGTTCTCACATCACTAAACTATGGCTTATTAAACCATGGTTTATTTAACCATGGCTTAGCATTATGTGTGAAGCCAGCCCAGCAGCTTTAACTATGATTATTAAACATCCTTAAAGGTTGCTCATTGGCCAAAGTTTCTAGTTGGTTTATAAACTGTTGTTATGGAATTTAGATCCTACAACTCCTTAAGGAGCCCAGGATGGCAAACACATCAATAATATTTTTTATTTATTTATTTTTTACAAAACAGTTTAAACATCCTAAAAACAGTTGCAGTTAGAAACCAGTGGTTTCAAGGTTGCCTGGAACAATGTCTTTCAGTTATCAAATGCCTACAGAGTTGCAAGTGAAGACTGGCAAAAGAAATAACAACAATCAAACATTTTTCAAGGCTTGGCTGCCTTCACTGATGCTTTTAACCATTCTGTGATGTAATAAACCAAGGTTTAAGTCAGGCATAGGCAAACTCTGCCCTCCATATGTTTTGGGACTACAACTCCCATCATCCCTAGCTAACAGGACCAGTGGTCAGGGATGATGGGAGTTGTAGTCCCAAAACATCTGGAGGGCCGAGTTTGCCCATGCCTGGTTTAAGTGGTCATCAGCCTGATGTCTCAGCTTTAACTATGGTTTATTAACTAAGGATAAGTTTAATTGTGGTTTAGGGGTGTGAGAGAATCAGAGCAGTGTAAATACTTCTTTTTCAAAAAATGCTATTCCTTTTATAACACAAATAAACAACACAAACAGAAAAAACAAACAATACAAACAAATTCTTGTCTTATCCTTATTTTTTTCTAAACATTCTTAGGTGAGCTTCCCCAAGTCCCCCCTATCTGATTTTCATTTTACCTCATCTTTAGCAGTTTACATATATCATAATTTTAAACCATTTTTTAAATCACACTTACTTTTACCATAAAAGTTTTATTCCTTACATATAATACTATTTTAAAATACACTATCTTCTACTTCTAACCCTACAGCCTATATCAACTTCCAAAGCTATTCTAAGATTTAAATATTAACATATTTTTTTGAAATATTCTTTAAACTTCTTCCAATCTTCTTCCACCATCTCTTCTCTCTGGTCCCGGAGTCTCCCAGTCAGTTTGGCAAGTTCCATATAGTCCATCATCTTCATCTGCCATTCTTTGATAGTTGGTGTCAGGGGTTCAGGGACAGAGGCACAGGGTAGGCAGGAGATGGAGAGCGATGGGGATGAATCCCAGGACAGCGAGGAAGAGGATGACAATGACTCAAGAGATTCCATGAGTCTTTCCAGCGAATCAGAGGATTCCCAGAAGGGGGCGTCGGTGGTCAAGGCCAGGGGAGCCCCAGGGGGGACGTGTCAGGAGCAGGGGGCCAGCGGGGGATCCCAAAGTGGCAGCTGGGCGTCAGGACCAGCCTCCCCGCCAGAGTGCAGCGAAGGGGGTGGAGGTTCCAGTGTATCAGGGGAAGCAGCTCCGGCAGCAGAGAAGGGAGGGAGGTCGGAGCAAGCCACCCTCCCGGAAGGGGAGGGGAGTAGTGAAGGGAGTAGTGTAACTGTCAAAAGGAAGGTTAGAGGTTGGGCGCGCGCCAAGTTCAAATGTGGAGGCGCGCGGAAGTACAGGGAGCCCAGAGGAGGAGCCAGGTCCCAAAGCCCGCAGGAGGGGGGAAGAGCAATCTGGGGATTCCGCGTCAGGGGAATCCAGGAGGGGCGAAACCCCAGCGGGCAGGAAGACCCTGCGGAAAAGGAAAGAGAGGAAGAGGTGGAGCAGCGCAAGCCTCTTAAACTGGTGCAGGGGAGGGACTGACTCAGAGGGGACTTCAACGGTCTAAGCGTAACAGACGTGGGGCTGCGCGCCTCGGATGTGAAGCAAACGATGAACTGCAATAAACGCTTTTGTATATAAGAAGAACTTGGCGTTGGTCTTTTGTGAGCTGAGACCTGAGGCAGCCCTTACAGTTGGTAAATCTTGTTTCTTCCAATTCTTCGACAGTAATATTCTCGCAGCTGTTGTGGCATACAGGAAAAAAGTAACATCTTTTTGGGGGATTTCACACACACACACACACACCCTATACCAAGTAAAAGGCTTCTGGAAGAGCAGTGTAAATACTGAAGGGCCAAATTACAAATGGACTGGAAGGTGTTGTGCAGGGAAGCCAGAGCAGACCCTACCATTCCCTTATGGGGGAAGGCCAGAGTTGCATGTGCCACATATTCTGCCATGCACCCCTTAAACTAGGCTGCCACCCTCTCACCACTGTTGCATAAGAGTTAACTTCCAATCCACTTGTATTCTCTATGTGGAATGAAGGGAGAGGCCAGCACCAGGAATCAAAGGACTGTATCTGCTTGTCCATACCTTCCAATACTTTGAATCCAAATTCCCAGATGCCATCTTCCAGAACACAAAGACTTTTGAGTTGCTGTGATCTCGTGCAATTTCATGCCTCAGTCCCCCTGCCCCTCAAGTGCTTTTGTTTGGGGGGTGTGTGTGTGTGGAATTAGCACCATGAAATCACGTGAGAGATCACAGCAAGCCAAATGGCCGCTGTTCTTTCGTGGTAAAAAAATTGGGATGTCCCAGTTTTTTCCAGGGTACTTGTGGGGTATTCTTGAGCATATCTGAAGGGGGATTTCTGGATCACAGCCTTTATAAGTTAAGAAATTATATGGCAGAACTGAAAAAGAAGGAAAGAAACACTAAAATAAAAAAATAATAGAAAAAAGAAATGAAATATGTACAAATTTACTTTGAGGGAAATGCAGTTGAATGCTTTTAGTTTGAAGAGGACAGCAGATGAAATATATGTTCAGAGTTCATGTATTAATTTCGGTCCTCTTTCTTTCAAAGATATCCTTTGGGTAAATACACATTTAAATTCAGAACCACATTCAGTTAATGGTTTGTTTTTCCTTTGAAGAATACTTTTAATGACTGAAATGGCATTGTGTGAAACAAATAATCCTGTGACAATAGCTATCCCCCATTATAGCATAATTAAGGTCATTAACAGGCCAAGCTATGTGGCCTTGAGTGAGGTTTTTCTTCTAACTTAATAGACCCGATTAATTCAGGAGATAATTTATCTAGCGGGGTAATTTTTCTTCTATTATGCTCTTTTTGAAGACTATTCATAAAGACCATGTGTTTAAAACTGATTATTGATTTTGAATTGCTAAGGAGATTGAGCTAGTAACACATACTAATATTAAGGAGGAACATGGAAAATCTAGTTCTTTGATTCTGTTTATCTTAGTCAAGTTAATGTTATAAATTATTATGTCATCAAAGTTGTTTTCATCACTTTCACCATGCCATAGCAAATGATCTTAACGAGGATGAGATTTGGGAAATTCACCAGGGCATTCTGATTTTCCAATAAATGTTAGCCATGTTTGGAAACTCTTTAACTTGTTTTTATCCTGTATTTATTTTAATAGTCCTGAGATCCTATGAAGAAGGGTGTGATGGCCTGGGAATTGGATTCAGGGGCTGAACCTGAGGAATCCCAGCCTGCACAGGAGTCCCCACCTCCAGGACCAGCTGAGCTGGGGCTGGGGCTTGAGCCTGAAGGGCCCTCACCTGTGCCAGATCCTCAGGAGCAGACACCAGCTGAATCTGCTCTGGCTCCAGAAGTGATCGAGGACCCATTGCCTGCAGGTGCTCCACTCTCAGCCCCATCAGGGGAAGGTGAGGTTGCCTCTGGGTCCAGTAACCCTCCAGGCTCTCCTGAGCTGCAGAGGCTCAGGGCAGAGAGGCGGAGGGAACTAAGTTCTCGCAGGAGGAGTGCTCGCCTCCAGGCCAGGAGAGGCAAGTCACCTATGGACTGGGGCCGCCCTATGCCTCGGGGCAGATAAAAGCCAGCCAGCCCAGTCCCAGGTTGTGGGAGCAACATTGTTGGTAACCTGTTCCTATAGGGACCCTGTCCTGCTCTTCTGCCAGAGTTCCTGACCACACCCGACCCCTTGCCTTGGACCCCGCTTCAGCCTTGATGGACAGCCTCCATACCACACCCTCGACCTCAGACTGGATTCGGACCATGCCACACGGTAACCCCCCGGGACCAGCACAAAGGGTGGTATATAAATCTAAAAAGAAATGAAATGAAATAAATGAATGAATGAATATTTTGAATACTGATAAATCAGCCATGGTAAATGTTCTTCTAAGGATGGAATTTGCTCATTTAATAAGGGGATCTGGGCCATTTAGGTGACCATGTTTACAATCCTGTTTGTGTCCAGGAACCCTGATATGGCACCCATACCCCTGCCTACATGTGTTCTCACATGTCCAGCTCAAATTCGTGAAGAGAGCCAAAGCCCACAGTCCCATCTATCGTAGAAGCTCCAAAATGAACACAAACCAGAGTTAAAATGGGAGATCAGCATCTAACACTATAGGCAATTTGGTGGGAAAAAATTGCTTAAATATATATCTGCTGTTACAACACTTTTGTGAATAATGCAAACAAATAGTCTCTGAACATATCTGCTGAAAAAACAAATAAAAAAAACAAGCAGGAGGCAAACAGCTGTTGGAAATGCTATTGGTCTAGCTGTTCTGCAGGCTGTTTAAATGAATTATGGGTTGCAGCTGTCATATTTAGTCTAGAAGGCACTCTTAGGTTTCTCCTAACTGGGTAATAAGGAGAGCAAGAAATGCAAGAGAGAGCCAGGGTGTGCAGAATTAAGTTAATGGCTTCAAACTGTTAAGGCTTCTTGCTGTGGAATATGCCCATGTTCTGAACACAAAGATAAAGATATATGCGCCGAATTGAAAAACTAAATAAAAATAAATCTGCTTATCTTGGGAACAGCGCTTTTAAAGCTCTCTAATAAATTTGATCTCACTCTTCCAGGAAAATACAGGTGCACCACTTACCCTTGTGTACAGTACAGCTTTGCTGCTGCACAGAGCACAAGCCTAATTTAGGTGTTATTGTAACTATTTAGGAGAGGTGCAGAGGACACAGGGACTGGTCCTGCCTCTCCATTCCTGCCAGTTATTGCTGTTGTTGTTTCTTGTACCCCACCCATCTGACTGGGTTGCTCCAGCCACTCTGGGTGGCTTACAACAGAATATAAAGAACATACAATACATCAAACTTAAAAAGCTTCCCGATACAGGGCTGCCTTCAGTTGTCTACGGAATGTCGTATAATTGGCTATCTCTTTGACATGTGACAGAAGGGCTTTCCAGAGGAAGGGTGCTACTACCGAGAAGGCCCTCAGCCTGGTTCCCTGTAACTTCACTTCTCACAATCAGGGAACCGCCAGAAGACTCTCGGAGCTGGACTTTGGTGTCTGGGCTGAATAGCTGGGGTAGAAATGTCCCTTCAAATATACAGTGATGAAGCTGTGCAGGACTTTAAAGGACTTGAAATTGTGCTTGGAAACATACTGGGAGCCAATGTAGATCCTTTAGGACTGGTGTTATATGGTCCCAGTGGCTGCTCCCAGTCTAGCTGTTGTATTCTGGATTAATTGTAGTTTCTGCATCACCTTCAATGGTAGTGCCACGTAGAGCGTATTGCAGCAGTCCAAGAGGGAGATAACCAAAGCATGTACCACTTTGGCGAGACAATGCGCAGGCAGGTAGGTTCTCAAGCAGCATACTAGATGGAGCTGGTAGACAGCCACTCTAGACACAGTGTTGACCTGCACCTCCATGGACAATCGGTGATCCATAATAACACCAAGGTTGTGCACCTGGTCCTTTAGGGGCCAGGAAGTCCCCCACACTTCCCCTCGTCCCCCAGAAACTTTTGTCTTCTCGTGCTTCACTCCACCCTCAACCTTCCCACATTGTCAAGGAAGATGAACGTGAAGCAACTTCTAAGCATGCTAAGTCCTCTTCAGATCTTCCCACTCGGTAGAGAAAAGTTAAAAACAACGTGGGTGGAGCCAGCACACACAGTGACATTGTGGGCAGAGCTGGTGCGCATTCCTTCGCACATCTGTCACGAGTTTTTAAACTCAGAATGATGCAGGATTATGACTGGAATGATAGTATCAACCTGTACAACTCTATTTGGTTGGAAAGAAAGCCACAATGAGTTTCAAGGGGATTACTCTCAGGTAAGTGGGGATAAGGTTTGCAATCTGGAAATACAGCAACCAGGAAATAGTTTACGTCCAACTGAAACCCAGGCTTGGTTTTCAGAATGTTGGGTGTGGCTGGGCAGTATGGAGATTTTTTGAAATACAGTGGTACCTCGGGTTACAAACACCTTGGGTTACAAACACTTTGGGTTACAAACTCCGCTAACTTGGAAGTAGTACCTTGGGTTAAGAACGTTACCTCAGGATGAGAATGGAAATCACGTGCCGGTGGCGCAGTGGCAGCGGGAAGCCCCATTAGCTAAAGTGGTACCTCAGGTTAAGAACGGTTTCAGGTTAAGAACGGACCTCTGGAACAAATTAAGTTCGTAACCCGAGGTACCACTGTAGTATGTGGCCAATTTGTTTTAAAGAAACAATTGAAATGTAGAAATGAGTAGGAGAAAATCAGCACACAAAACAATTTGGGTTGGGGTTTTTTAAGGCATCCTGGAACCTGATCAAGAAAGTTATTTCTTCAACACTTAGGATTATTTTTATTAGCGTTTTGTTTTTGTAATAGTCAACCTGTGGGAAAATGTGAGTGGGACACTCTCCACACAGCAGTTGCTCTTCAGAGCCATTTTGCCTGAAAGTAGAAGGCAGGACATAGCCATCCTGGCTAGTGGCCGGCTGGTAGCCATTGCTACCCTATCAAGGCTATCAATGGCTATGAGCCTTTAGAAGAAAATCAGATAGAAGTTTGCAGTGACAGCCTTTTGCAAATGATATGGTCCTCTTGGCACATAGAACCTTGACATGGTTTTCCCCTTTCCCTCAGAAACTGGAGCATACTACAATCTAACAATTACCACACGATCTAACAAAGGGTGTTAATGCCCTACTTCCAGTTCCATAGAAATTAATTAAAGCAATTAAAGCAGCATTACCAGCCTCCTATAATTATACTCTGCTTCCAGTAAGCCTCTCAGTACCCTACTTGGGTTTCTCCTGAAGCACAGTGAACTGCTGCATTGTTGTGGAAATGCCAGGTTTGTGCAACGGAGATTCCACTGAAAACTGGGAAATGTTGTTGTTGATGACAATGATTTCTGTCTTACCTTTAATTGCACAGTGATCTCAGGACTCGTTAAATAGTAAAGCAAGCATCCAAATAAATCACTAAGACTGCAACCCGAACTCGATTTACCTGGGAGGAAGCTGCATTTAATTCAATGGGAGTTGAATTAAGTAGACGTGGTTAGAATTTTCAGCCTATAATACCCAGTATCTGACTATAGAGAAGCTGATCTAACCAGCATCAAACAGAGGTGGCATATTGCACTTCCAGACTGAATATATTGCACTACAACTCAGCACAGATGCTCCCAGGGTATGATTTGAAGGCACAAGAGACCACCAACTTGCTGAAGCCGAGTCTGGTCAGTGCTTGGATATGTGCAAAACTATGAAAATCCAATGAAAAATAAATAAAAATAGTTGGTTAGGTATTGTTTCTCACTACCTGAACAAGTCATCACAAGCCTTTGCAACCTCCTCTCTCCTTTTCAACTTGCCAAAGAAGGAGATCAGAAATGTTCACTTTCCATTTTAAACACACCATAGTTACCCACTATATCCAAACAGGCTCACATTTTTCCAGGTTCAAGTGTAATGGGGGGCTGCAATTTGTTTAAGTGGAAGCTTCCAGTCTGAACCAGGCTATTGTAGCAATATTAATTGAGCAATTAATTGAGCAATATTAATTAATATTACTTTGGCTTCTCAGTTGTCAGAAAAACAGAAGTCAACCTGAACTTCTTTTCTCTGTTTATCACATCACAATGTCTCTGCAATGCATAATGTTCTGGCCTCAGAATACTTTGCTGAAGAGGGAGGGAAGCAGAGAGTTCTTAGAATCAAGTAGTTAATAGTGTCTTTGATTTCATTTATTTGCCTCTCACCTTTTTATATAAAAGTTTTCTTATATAATCTTAATTGCTTGACAGTTTGACCCCAGTTATGTTTTTCTACATCTATCCATAGCTGAGTTGCCTTAGCATTGTCAATCAGCACATCCCCAGGCATAATACTATGGATTACAAAACCTTAAAGGAAGGTTTTTGTGTCTCCTGAGTAACAACTGCAGGGTGGGGGATGTTGTTGCCGAAAGCTCGTGTTAGATATTTGCAATTAAATATCACAGACAGAAATGAAAACCAACACACTGATCCTAGGCAATGCTACAGTTTTACAAAGAAGTAGAAACACTATGCTGAATTGTTCCTCTTTTGGTATATAAAGCGTGCAACGCTTTCATGTTTTTTCTGTTTATCTTGCTGACCTGGGGGCTGATAGACACACATATATATATATATATATATTTGGGGGGGGGGGCACTTGAGGAGATTTCACCCCTCCCATACCCAAGAATCTCCTGATCATCTCCTGATGGTCTCTGCTGACTCTCCAGAGAGCAGGAGGCGTGTCCTGCCTATCTACTTATTCTGCCCAGCAACATATCAGTGTGTGTGAGAGAGAGAGTCAGTCAGTGTATCGGAGAGAGTGAGAGTGTTGGAGATCCTAGAGATAAGATTGCTGTTAGAGCAGCTGCAGACTCTCAGTGTAGCATTGATTTATGCTTAGAATATTCAGCTCTGTATATAGTTTTGTATCATAGTTGTAGATATAGAATAAAAGGAAGATATTCTACAGAGCTGCTCTCCGAGTGGTTCATACTCTGCAAGACTCTGCAAAACTCTGCTGCGCAACGACTGTATTATTGAGACAGTGAATCCGGTGCTCTCAGCTCTGAGCTGTGAGTCCATAGCACTGTGACCGTTTCCTGTGAGAAGGAGGTCTCTGGCGGTGCTACCCAGCTCGCCTAGCCCAGTCGGGTTTGAGGTGCAAGAGTCCAGTTGGTGCACTGGCTCTAGGGCGATGCTGACAGCACTACCCACAAAATAATATTTAGCTAGAGTCCTACTGAGTGTATCTGAACCACCCACCCAAAAAACAACAAAGCTGTGCCCACATGAAGATTATAGAAAAAGAAGAAAGGCACTTTTAACAACAAAACACAATAGGATATATTCACAGGGCACACATAGAAATCATACACTAATGCATGCACACATCTGACTTAAAGAAATAAGAATTTTGAACTTAAAGGGAAGAACTTGGCTTGAGAATATAGCTGCAAGCTACCTCTGTTAGTGCCTTCTAAAAGCACCCCTGATACCATATGTGTGTAAATGATAGAAGAACTGGTACCCAGGCATTGAGGCCAGGAGTCCATGCCTGAAGTGATTACAGCTCTTTATTAAGCAGAGACTCAGGCATAAATCCCTCACCAAGCCTTAGGTTTGAAGTCCAGTAGCAAGTTAAAGGTGTTCCTGGGGTGCTGAGAATCCTCAGATAGTCTTAAAAGAATTCTGAAACTTGGTCTTAAATAAACTTGTATGGAATCCAAAAGTTTGTCCAGGGTAACTGGAAAAGCGATCAAGGAGAAGAGATCAAAAGGAAAGAACAAAAGAGGATTGGGTAAAATGGGGGGAGGTGAATACAAGGGATTGGATCAAATCTAGAAACCTTCAAGTGAGTGGTAGATTTAAGCAGGCCATCAATCACGAGTGACTTATCTGAAGGTTAACCTGTGGGGGTGGTCCTCCCGAATGGATTTAGCATTTGAGAATAATGCTGATGGCTTGAGGTTGTCTGACTCATCCTGGAAGTTTTCGATGTAGTTTGTAATTCCGTGAGATCACAAGTTGGAGAACCCTGTCTCTGGAGTCTAAAGCAGAGGCTTTGGGATTTCAAAGACTACACATGGTGCCTATTTGTTTACTATAATAATACTGTATTGGTCTGAATATAGGCCAGAAACCAAATAGCTTTAAAATTGGAGGGAGGGAGATAAAAAAGAAAAAATACCCAAATATAAGCCACTCCCTTCCTCGCTGCTCCTAGCTGCATACTGGGGGGGGGGGTCACTGCATTGCCGGCGGCCTTTTCCCTTACTTGCTCTCTCCCTGTGCTGGGCCCAGGGGTAACCCAAGCAACGCGGTCCAGGTCCAGGTCCCGTATCCAAGGGTTCCGCGCGGAGTCAGTCCGACAGAGCCAAGGCAGTAAACCAGTCAAGGACAGGTACAGGATCTCTGGCATACAGCAATGTTGCTCCCGCAACCTGGGGCAGGGTCTGACAGCCCTTTATCTTTGTCGGGGTAACGGCCGGTCCTGATCCCCCACCGACTCACTTCCCTGTTTCGCCCAAAGGCGAGCACTCCTCCTGCGAGTACTCAGGTCTCTCCTTCTCTTCGACCTTAGTCTCTGCAGCTTGGGAGACGTCGATTGGTTACTTGACCCAGAGGCCGCCTCAGCCTCCCCTGACCAAACCGGTAGTGGAGCAGCTGTAAGTGATGGCCCAGCTGAAGGCAACGAGGTAATCCCCGCATCTGGAGCCAGGGCAGGCTCAGGCCCCTGACTCGGCCCAGCTGGTGCTTGTTGCAAGGGAACCTGTGCAGACTGGGGTTCTTCAGAATTAGGCCCCAGACTTGGTTCAGATGCCGCCTGAGACTCCTCTCTGGTTCCGAGTCCGAGCCCAAGTCCTAGGCCATCATACCACTTCTCAACATAACCCAGTCTTCAAGGCGGTGTTACTAATCAGCGGCAGGCTTTCTCAGCAGAGGGTTTGAATATCCTTGTTGATATGTATATTGGCCCCAACAGGCCAACCGTAGAAGTAAAACGATTAAAAACTTCTAACAGAAGTAAAATAATTTAAAAGTCTAATAAAACAGCTATAAAAACGGCAGTAAAAGGCTATAAAAGGCTATAAAAGGTTTGTAATCCGGAGGGTTCACGAAGGAGAAGTTGTTACAGCCGCCATCTTCCTTCCCTTCCGCTACCCCCTTCCCAACCTTGGAGGAGAGGACAGGGGACTACACAAAGGGTGGGCACCACTTGCTGAGCTCCTGGTGCTGTTTGCCCACACTCCTGGCTGCATACTGTAAGATCGCGAATATAAGCTGCACTTTAACTTTTCACAGTTGGAATTGGGGGGAAAGTGTGGCTTATATTCGGGCCAATACGGTAATAATAATAATTTATTATTTATACCCCGCCCATCTGTCTGGGTTTCCCCAGCCACTCTAATCAATTATCTTATTACAGCCTAGCTTCATGAGGAGCAATGAATTTTTCTGTATCCTCATGACCAAACTTCAGCCAAAACCAGCTTTGGATCACTCCTGAACACAAAACGGAGCTAACAGTGAAAGCCATGCAACAATATACAGTATGTTATCATTTTTCTGCTTTTCACATGTGCTCCACAAGATATACGTATGTTTGTATGGTCCCTACCTGTGCATTATCTATGTACTAAAAGGAACGCATGCAATGCTGTTTACATCACAGATTTAAATTTTTGTTATGTGCACAGAATTGGGTGCAGTAGCTTTCTTCCAGAAACTTCACACTAAGCTGATTGTATTGTACAAAAGAGCTTTGAACTGTTAACACGGAACATATGGCAACTACACCTGTCGCATGTCAGAGTTCCAAAGACCACCACTTCTGGAATATAGACGCCTACCTGCTTCTCTGCACAACATATACCATGGTCAGCACAGGTGATTTTTAGGCCTGTTGTTAGGGTCAGGACCACCGTCATTTAATTGGCAATATAAGGACAGCCAACTTTTGCATAATTGGAAATCTAGGATAGGGATGGATGACTCTGTCAGTTTCTCATTATTCTACTTCTAAATTCAAATCTTCATATTTCCACATCAGTTTTGAGGGTTTTAAAGTCCTCGTGACAATTTAGCAGCATTCTAGTTCGAAATTATTCTGATGCACACATTTTTGTATGCAGTTTTACCCAATGTAAACATTTTTGGAAGGCAAAAAAATCCATTATATAATGAATTTGATATATGCATTTTAATGCACACTTGACCCTAGTATGTGCATTTTTGAACACATCCCTTGGCTGTAGAACTCCCTTGCAAAATCTGGAGAAGTGTGAACCGACTGTGTTTCGGTTTGTGTATTGTTTGGGGAAGTGTAAATTAAGGAGGCTTGACCTTCAAATGCAAACTGGACCAAATCTCTAGCCCTCCTGAACTCAATGGGATGACTGCAACCGCAACGTAAACATGAAACACAAAAGTTAGCAGCTCTATTAATACAGACTTATCTGTGTTGAGACATTTTCCTATGATGCAAATTATTGTCTCCATGCCACTACCTAGGGACGCCAGTGAGTCTGCCTAAACATTACAGGGAAATGGCAGATAACCCAAAAAGGGATGGCTACTTATAGTCACAAGCTCAATTCCACATCCAATGATACTCTGAAAGTAGGCCTGATGGAAGCTTATTCGGGCATACAATTCAGCTTTCTTATAAATAAATAAAAATACATACACTTCATTTATCATAAATTTTCTTCTTATCATACATTATATGAAGAATTCATTAAATGTTAGGAAATGGCTAGTATCTTCATTTCTGTGTTCCTCTTCTGTTTCATTCTTAGACTGCTCCTTTGATCTGTCCCTAACAAGGAATTTTATAGACTGAAAAACACTGGTTAGTTTACTAAGAACTGAAGTGACTTTCCACAATAACTTTGGAATTAAATTTTGTTTTTGGCAATCTCTTCTGTGGTGGAAATCCATTCTTAAAAAAATACATGGCTATGTCAGAGTTTTAAAATGTCACGCCTGGTGGCATTAATGTTTCACAGTTGTTCCTGTAAATGATTCCTGTTAAAATTTACTCTGGTTTAGCATTAACTTTATAATAGGCTGTCCCAGAGTATTCCACAAATTATAGCACTGTGAAACAAATATTCAGATGCGGCTTGACACTGAAAAGCCCGGCTGGTGGGAAGGTGAGTGGCAGCTCTGCACTTACGATGGCCTCTTGGCTCTAATTGCCTGATGATGAAGGAGTTCAGCCCTGCCGGAGTTTCAGAGTAGATCCCTCAGTGATGCCTTCAACACTTGAAGAGGATGAAAGCAGATCAGAAACCGGCCTGCGAGAAGGATGGACATGAGAACAGTTCCCAGCCGTGCAATTCTGGAGCAGCGGAAGAAACCTCCGACAAAATAAGTTTGTGCCACAATAAATTTCTTAGTTTTTCAGGCGCCAAAAGACTCTTCATGGTTTATATTAGAATTGCTGGCATCCCATGAAAGATAATTGACCCTGGATTGGAATGATCGCATCTTTTCATCCTGGCGCATCAGTTATGGCAGCGGCTGACACATTTCTTTGAAAAGGGAAGCTTTAGAATATAGCGTGACTCCACAAACCAACCAAGAGGCTTGCAGCCACGCATGCGCACCCATGCAACCACCGACCTGCCCATTTTCCAATTAGCAAAAAGAACCAACGCTACTTAGGCATTGAGATGAAGGTGTGAAACTTGCCCAACTCCACACTGTTTGCTTATACAGTGG
This sequence comes from Podarcis pityusensis, assembly GCF_964106645.2. Lineage (NCBI taxonomy): Eukaryota > Metazoa > Chordata > Lepidosauria > Squamata > Lacertidae > Podarcis > Podarcis pityusensis. Next base: position 23,422,562 of record NC_138032.1, read on the forward strand.
TACAAACACCTTGAGTTACAAACACTCTGGGTTACAGACTCAGAAGTAATCCAGAAGTAGTACCTCGGGTTAAGAACTTTACCTCAGGATGAGAACAGAAATCTCATGCTAGCAGTGCAGCGGCAGCAGGAGGCTCCATTAGCTAAAGTGGTACCTCAGGTTAAGAACAGTTTCAGGTTAAGAATGGACCTCCAGAACAAATTAAGACCGTAACCAGAGGTACCACTGTAGTAAGGAGCTACGGAGTGTCGGCCTCCTTCATTGCTCCAGTGAGTGAAGCGTACAGTTTTCCTGCTCACTGCCTGGCCTGATCCATCTCCTTGTCTCCAGGGGAATTGCAGCAACATCTTTGTGTACAGTATTACAGACAACGTCCCCTTTCTGGTTAAGAAAGAAAGTGCTCTAGGCAATTCTGGTTAGCTGATTGCTGCCTCCAGGAGCTCGTGACAAGGAGCTCATGACCAGGGCTGGATTTAGGTTTGATGAGGCCCTAAGCTACCGAAGGTAATGGGGCCCTTTATATGTCCAGCTGTCCTTTGTCAATAACAAATTGTCACTGTTTTTGTTGTTGAATATATGTGATATGGTAATTTATAGACCTAATAGGTATCTAAAGCCATTTGCACATAACAAAATATGTATTTTATCAAAGTAATTGTTGAACTGAAATATAGTTAAGAAGAAGTATATTAATAGTGAAATACTTTTAAAAGTATAGCTTATAAGTAAATCCGGCACTGCTCGTGACCAGGGCTTGTAAACAAGGGTATTTTGAGAGGGGAGGCCTGAAGTGCTGTATATAAAAAAGGTTTCTTTGGCTATGTGCAAAGCAAGAGGAAGAACAAGCAGATAGTAGGTCCGTTGTGTGGAGAAGGTGAAGAAATGCTATTGGGTGACAGAGAGAAGGTGGAATACCCATCTATACATATAAATTGCCACATGCAAATGTTATATGCATCTGTGCTAAGGGACGCCATAACAAACAACTGTGCCTGGATGCAGGTGACAAAAAAACAACAACCTTCAGAGCACAAATAACCACACATTTTTATCACTCTGCATTTTGTTGAGAAACTTTGCCCATTATTCCCTCATTTGTGGCAAGGTGTGCTTCTTTTAAAGAGGGATCTTACTTGACTCATCCCGAAGGGATTGCCCATTAGGGAGTAGATGACTGTTTAAAAAGGCAACGTGCCTTGTAAAAGTACAAAACAAACCTTATGAACTTTGCCCATCAAAGCCAATCTCCTGTAATAATGTCATTCAAGAAATGATCTTGACATTGGCCATGGAATGATAAGCAGTGAAGAGCAATGAAAAGGCAACTACAATTAAGGTGAGAGGTTTTCTGAATTAATATGGCAGAAGTAAGTTATTCCCTGAGGAGGAGCAAGAGCGAAACTTGGCCTGGAGGGCACCTCTTAATTTTTTGGCATTTGATAAGTTTCACAGCTTGTCTTTTTGCATATCAGACCAAAATGAGCACTCACACTTTGTGGGTGCCCTTTGCGGGATCGCGCAGGGTGCTACAGTTCCCAGGGAGGTTACTGGCAAACAGGGGCTGGCTTGCCTCTCAGTGTTAATTTTGGGAGGTTCATGCCCAGCCTCAGTAATCAAATTTCTTGCTGGGAGGTGGGGCCAGCCCCATTTATAAATAGGGGGTGGAGCCAACAATAGCCAGGCAGTCGGTTCAGGAGATTCACCCACCCTACCCTCCCTTTGTTTAATGTTTCTTGTTTGCAGGTTAACTTCTTCTTCCTGTTTAGTGGGTGCTGCTATGGTCTTTGACTGGTTGCTGTTGAAGGACCGGGAAGAAATTTTCCTGCATTGGCAGGTTTTGTCTTCCCCGTAGCAATTCGTCACAACTTTGGCGGTTATGGCCTTGGGTGGAATCCTTTAGTCTTTTCTTCCCTATAATGGGTCTGTGTTTGTGTGAAGCGGTGACTCACCCCCCTCTGGCGACGATTCCAGGGTCCCCCTCTTAAAGGGGTTATATATATGGGTGTCACTGGTCATACACCGAAAGGTCGTCAGTGAACTACCTGATGTGAGGAGATACAGGCTTGGCTGCCTGCTATACATATGTCTCGCAAAGCACCCCGATATCCCATTTACCCCAATGAGCCCCAGTTCCCCCCGGCTGGGGGGCTGGGAGGGATACACGCCCAAGGCCTAAGCCAGGTCTTCCTACATTCGGAAGTTTAATAAAGTTGTGGCCTAATTTTAATTCCATATAACGTTGTCAGAGTCTTTATTCCTTCCTTATGATCCCTGGGGGCTGGGGCTGTCGCTGCCTGGTCACGCAATGTAAATTTAAGCAAGTAAAGCATGTGATTTGGTAAAATGATAAAACATTGTTAAGTCACATTGCCGCATTCAAGAGTGAAAATATTAATAAATATCACTAAATATATATTGATTCTGATGGTGCAAGATTAGATTGTGGTTGGTGTTGCCTTCGCAGAGCAGATGACTATATCACCAAACCACTCCTCTCTTTTTTTGGTGCCCTATTTTGTTTTTATATGTCATCTTTTTGTTATTATATATTATATAATTGTATTATTATATAGAGTTCAAATCACTGGGATGACCTTCGACCAGTCACTCACTCTCAGCCTAGCTTTCAGATTTGGCTGGTTTTCAAAGGCATTGGGTGATTTGGCACGGAGAGTTGCTATTCAGAGATTTAAAAAATACAGGACAAATATAAGGCCTTAGGTAGGCGTACCTGAAGGTGATGTTTGGAAGGAGTCTATAATGCAATGCAGAATGGGACAAAAAAAAAATACTAACAGATACACTGTTGGGTTCTGACCTGAAGAGGGATCTTGGGATTCTGATGGATAGCTCAGTGTAAAAGTTGACCCAGTGTGTGGCAGGTGAAATAAAATACAAATTCCACACTGACGCTCATGAGAAAAGAGACTGGATATCAGATCTACAACTGACCTTGCATAATATAATTCAAGAATATAATTTCCCATGTGGAACTAAGATTATTCCCCACCCCAAGCTATTTTTTTTAATGTTAGGGTTTAAAATTATTGATTATTCATGCGCTGTGAAGGAGCCACTGTTCATAAACAACCTGCAACAGCTCGTAGCTAGGAGGAATAGCAAACACATCAACTGGACTGGAGTCGATATAGAAGCAGGCAGGCAAATATAGATTAAGGCATTTTATTATTTAGCAAGAAAAATGGACAAATGCCAGAACTTAAATGCTTACAAGTGGAAGGAGACATTTTACACCATGCTAGAGCCTCCTATCCTATGAACTTTGCAAAACCTATGCAAAATCTGTCAAAATATGCTGCGTGCCTCCTGTTGTTGTTTAGTCGTTTAGTCGTGTCCGACTCTTCGTGACCCCATGGACCAGAGCACACCAGGCACTCCTGTCTTCCCCTGCCTCCCACAGTTTAATCAAGCTCATGTTGGTAGCTTCAAGAACACTGTAGCTCCTATAAAACCCTTAATCCTAAAAATCCTAACAAATCTATATTGCAATTATTTTATTAGAACAACTTTGCAGATAATTAAAACTGAAATCTCTCAGCACATATTATGGAAAGGATATAATTCCCCCCAGAAAGTTCGTCTTTCTCCCCAACCCATCCTTGGCTTAATAATGGTCCAATGTCAGATGTATGTCTATTACTTCAGTGCAGGGATGGATGAATCTGCCAATTTCAGTTCTCCCAGTTTCTCATTTTTCCAACCTTAATAATAATAATAATAATAATAATATTTATTACGGCCATAGGCCCATACATAAAAAAACAAGACATAAATAACAGCTTAACCTTTCCAACCTTAAATTCCAACCTTAAATTTAGTTCTACATATTTCTTTTTTATGAAAGCTTTAAAAAATATTTTTTTTTAAATAAAGCTTGGAAAACAAAGAAAAAACGACATACAAAGCATTTCTTTTTTAACAAAAAAGGAAGAAGAGAAAATAAGGGGGAAAGAAGAAGAAAGAAAATACTTCTGATTTTCTGTCTATCAGCTATATATAGACTTATGCAAAACACTTGCTCAAGAATAGCATCCAACACGTCTGCTTTCTATAAACCAACCTTTCTTCAGTCTTTAAATTCAGTTATCATGTTCCCTTCCTATTCGTGCAAAAAGATGTTTCCAATCATTAATAAATGCCAACAAATATTTTTCTCTAAGTTCTCCATATTTCTGCAGCAATTTGATAATTTTTTTTTTTTAATTCTCATGAAAACTCTTCAACATTTTAGTGTGAATTTCTCCTAATAAACCCATGTTTGTATGCAGTTGTTACTTATGTATACACTTTTGGAAGCAATTTCTCCCAATATAATTTACTGATTTGATTTTCATGAATATATTCATTTTTGTGTGCATTTTCCTGCAGTTTATGCATTTTTGTGCACATCATTCAGTTGGGAAACTGCATCGCAAGATTCAGATAAGTGCGAATTTTCAAGGATGGCTGTTTTTCCATGTTTATTTTGTTTCAGAAAATGAATTTGGTAGAGCCTGCTTTAAATATGAGCTGAATCGAATTACTCCCAATCCCTACTTCAGTCTGCAATAATTTTCAAGAAGGTTCAGCTCTTCTTTAAAAATATGACAGCCATAATTTTGCTACACACACACACACACACTTTAATGATAGCATTCTCATGACTTTTTAGCCATAGGGTAGGGTTCTAATGATTCCTCCCTTTTGATCCATAAACACAAATTTGATGCATAGCTATAGGAAAATTGGATAGAAGAGCAAGATTGGTTCCAGTCCCACTAAAACTAGCATGTTTTGGCTGTTATGCGTGATCTTTAGGAAAACGGAATCTTTAGGAAATCTTTAGGCCAACTGTCAAGCAAAATCATAATGTAATGTGAAGAATTTCTTTTCTTTTAATTTCAGGAATGCAGTTACAGTTAAAAAAGTAAGAGAAATAAAGCAAAATAACCTGCTGCATGATTGTACATAAATAGTAAATGATTAACACCTAACTAAAAAATTAAAGAATGACAAAGCTCCTAATAAAATATTTGGTTCGACGCTGCCTTGTGTTTTATTGCATCAGTAAATAAGCATGGAATACCATTTTTCAGTAAATCGGTTGTTAGGTTGTCTTCCCTTTCTTACCTTGATGATTATGTTTGTCAGTTTTACAGTTTGGAGCACTCCCCATAAGAAGGGGGGGGGGAGTTTCCTCTTTCATTTGAAGTGTTTCCATAGAGATAGAATCTTTAGACAAATCAGGTATGTTTGTGCACAAGGACAAGGACAGAGCGTTGCTGGGATGTGCAAAGAAGACCTGGTGCACGTAGCAGAACTCAGCAGATCACAGTTGACGCCAGTCCGTCATTTTATTTGCCTTTCTGCCAGCGTTTGGTTACAGTATTCTGTTTCCTGACAGCAGATCTCTATCCCACCACCCAACAATACAGCTGCCACAAGGGATGGCAACAATTTCTCTGTTTACAGAAGCAATCTGCAAGTTTAATTATACAGAGCATCTGCCATGCACCTTGCATAAGCTACATAAGGCCCTGGCCCAGTTCCAATGGCTACATGGGACTAGTGGGACCAAACAGCAATACGCCTCCCCAAAAACATCTGAAACATTTATGAAGTCCAGTGGCAATGAGGACCGCAGCAAACATCCAGATGTGCATCTGCATCAGCTGTGCCCAAACCTTCCTTGCTGGGTCAGTAATGGATGGCTATCACATTTGGCACTTCAGTGAATAGTCAACTTGCAGCATTAACCCACTTCTAGTCTGAAATTAAGTAGATTTCGACTTACACAATAAAGATTTGTCGGAGCTGTGGCCCCAATCTAGTGGAACGCTCTGTCACAAGAGACTGGGCCCTGCGGGACTTGACATCTTTCCGCAGGGCTTGCAAGACAGAGCTGTTCCACCAGGCCTTTGGCCAAGGCACAGCCTGACCCCCTCCTTTGGTAATCCTCACAGAACTCTAGCCCGGTGGTTGCCATTAATTTGATTTGAACTGATTTTATAATGAATTGATTTTAGAATGCTGTATTATTTTACTGCTGTTAGCCGCTCTGAGCCTTGCTTTGGCTGGGGAGGGCGGGATATAAAATTTTATTATTATTATTATTATTACACCAGGGGTAGTCAACCTTTTTATACCTACCGGCCACTAATGCATCTTTCCTGATGGTAAAATTTCCTTACCGCTCACCAGTGCTCTATGGAAGGAGGATTCAGCTTGTGCCGTAGAACCCCCTACCACCCACCTAGAATCCTGAAACGCCTACTAGTGGGCGGTAGGGGCCAGGTTGACAACCCCTGGTCTACACAGTTCTTTCCCCCCTTGCGATGGTTTCCTGATCTGAATCTCACGCACATAAAAATTTTAATGAAGCATCTGCCAGAGGCAAAATTAATGACAAAAGGACGGTGGTTTTCTAGGCACCAGCAAACAACGTCTGTCCCTGGTAAACTGGGAAAGTTAGGGGTCATGGTATGATACTACAGCAAAGATTAAAGCACAACTAATCAGCAGAGCAATCCAAAACCTGACACGTTGCACTGGGCTATGGGAGGGGCTAAGAACATCAGGATACGCCCCTGGGGGCCCACGCAGCCCCTAGGATGAGACAAACCTCTCTGGGCGTCTTCCTGGTGTTGTGCAGCTCCGGGAAGTCCATAAATCAACAGTTCCAGGATGCTCCAACGACACATAGCAGATGCCTATGCGCACGCACACTCAGCAGAAATGAAGTGGAGAGCGGTGTGCTCATTCTAAGCTTTTATTCAACAATATTTACAGGACAAGTGATCATGGCATCCTCTTGCTCTGGCTCCGAGAGAGAACAGAAAGTAAAAAGATAGAAAAACATAGCAGAGCGGGAAAGATAAGGCACAGCTCTGCCCGCTAAGCAAGACACTACAGAGCAATGGCAAAATTGTAGAGTTGGAAGGGACCCCCTGCCATGCATATGGGGATCGATCCTGCATTATCAGCCTTGCACTTTCAGCAACTGAGCTCCACCAGTGCAAATCTTCCCCTTCTGCTGGTTGAATGAGAGAAGGCCTCAAAAACAGGGCATTCCGGAGGCAGAGAAGGGTCAAGCAGGGATCTGTTCGTTCCTGAGGTGGTACGACTGCTGCCGTGTAACAGAATCAGACTCAGTTTGAGCCCGATTTCCAGGCTGGCCCAACAATTACCTTCTCCCCCAACTGTCATGACCCTGCTGCTCTGTAAAGCCCCAGTCAGCAGCTGGGGTGTAGATTTCACCCCCTGCCCTGCAAAATAATAATATTAATAGTAGTAGTAGTAGTAGTAGTAGTAGTAGTTGCTTAACTTTATGAAAACTTTCCCCAAGCCACTCTTACCATAAAATAAAATAAAATAAAATAAAATAAAATAAAATAAAATAAAATAAAATAAAATAAAATAAAATAAAATAAAATAAAATAAAATAAAATAAAATAAAATAAAATAAAATAAAATAAAATAAAATAAAATAAAATAAAATAATGTTCCTCCTTGTACACTAAGATTGCCCCCCTCTCATCTGGCACAACCATTGCTCATATTAATTCTGTCCCTTCAGAGAACAGCAAACAGACTAAATTATCACATAGAATTTATGCTTGCTTTGTACCAAGTCAGACTGCCTTGCCTAGTGTTATCTACCCCAACTATAAGCAGGCTTACTAAACACATTTGATTGTAACTCTCATTCTGAATTTGTAACTTACATTCAGGATCTCATAACACAAGAATTCGTGGACTTCCAATAAAGCTGAATGGGGGGGGGGGGTTCAGGGCAGTTAAAAGAACGTCCTTCTTTACACACAATGCATATTGGATTCTTATCTCGTTATACATGATATATACCTGAGGTTAAATACATGATATATACCTGAGGTTAAAGACGCTCCAGGTTACAGACGCTTCAGGTTACAGACTCCGCTAACCCAGAAATAGTACCTCGGGTTAAGAACTTTGCTTCAGGATGAGAACAGAAATCGCGCAGCGGCAGCAGGAGGCCCCATTAGCTAAAGTGGTGCTTCAGGTTAAGAACAGTTTCAGGTTAAGAATGGACCTCCAGAACGAATTAAGTTCTTAACACGCGGTACCACTGTATAGCTATTTTTGGCCATCTCACCCCTTGCTTTTTCCCGTAAGACCAATTGCAGTCGTTAACAGTCGTCAACAGGTTTACCACACCTATCAGCCAATCACCCAGTCCCACCACCCTTCTGAGTAATACCCCTCCCCACCCTCTCACTATATATAAGGGTCTGGTGACTTCTGTTTCAGTGTATCTGAAGAAGTGTGCATGCACACGAAAGCTCATACCGATAACAAACTTAGTTGGTCTCTAAGGTGCTACGGGAAGGAATTTTTTAATTTTGTTTCGACACAATGCATAGTTAAACTAGGGAACTGCCTCCCACAGGAGGCTGTGAAGGCCACCAATTTGGACGGCTTAAAAAGAGGATTAGACGAATCATTGGAGGACAAGGTTGTCAGTGGCTGCTACCCATGATGGTTAAGTTCTACCTACACCATCACAGAAATTATGCCTCTGAATACCAGTTACAGTGGCACCTCAGGTTACATATGTTTCAGGTTACATACACTTCAGGTTACACACTCCGCTAACCCAGAAATAGTGCTTCAGGCTAAGAACTTTGCTTCAGGATAAGAACAGAAATCGGGCTCCGGTGGCGCAGGAGGCCCCATTAGCTAAAGTGGTGCTTCAGGTTAAGAACAGTTTCAGGTTAAGAACGGACCTCCGGAACGAATTAAGTACTTAACCTGAGGTACCACTGTAGTGGGAATCACAGGTGGGCAGAGAGCTGTTTCACTCATGTCCATCTGGCTGGCCACTGTGAGAGGAAGATGCTAGTCCACATAGGTAAAGGTAAAGGGACCCCTGACCGTTAGGTCCAGTCGTGACCGACTCTGGGGTTGTGGCGCTCATCTCGCTTTACTGGCCGAGGGAGCCGGCGTACAGCTTCCGGGTCATGTGGCCAGCATGACTAAGCCGCTTCTGGTGAACCAGAGCAGCGCATGGAAACACCGTTTACCTTCCCGCCAGAGCGGTCCCTATTTATCTACTTGCACTTTGACGGGCTTTCGAACTGCTAGGTGGGCAGGAGCAGGGACCGAGCAATGGGAGCTCACCCCGTCACGGGGATTCGAACCACCGACCTTCTGATCGGCAAGTCCTAGGCTCTGTGGTTTAACCCACAGTGCCACCCGCGTCCCGCTAGTCCACATAGCCATTGAGCTAATCCTGCAGGCTCTTGTGCTCTTTGTTCAGCTTGCAGTGACTTTACAAAATGCAGATTTCCCAGTTGTGGTGCCCCTGCTTAGGAGCACCATTTGTCTCTTCCATACCCCTCTTCCCCATTGCCAGATTCACAAACTCCTCCGAGAAAACATTTTTCAAGGAGACACAAAGAAACTTCTCCGTTGGATTTATAGCACCACCATATGATGGGACAATAAAATTTTTATGGCCGTCAGCATATAAATCTCATCAAGCAATGATAATTTAAACAAAAGGTATGGCACATGACAAAAGGTGCCAATTTATTGAAGCAATATGTTGCAGCTTGCACTTTTGTAATTGCTTCCTCCCTAAAAAACATGGCAAGAAGAATTGCCTTGAGGGTCCTTCTAGTCCAGCATTCTGTTTCCACCTGCAACCTCCAGTTGCGTCAGGGAAGGACATGAGCAGCAAAAGATGTCACAGCTATTCTCAGTTCTTTGTCCACAAAGCATATTTTAATCAGATGTGTATTGCTCTGAATATGGAAGTTCCATTTTTAGTTGGGTTGGAAGTGGAATGGCAGAGATCATTCCATTTGTGACTTAAGGGTTAATTTAGTTATTTGTAAAGTCTGCTAACCAAGAAGGGGATATATTGCTTAGCAACTAAGCCAAGTGACATGTGTTCCGATTAGCTATGTAGTTCTGAGGGAGTTTTTCCTCTGTATGTTTGGTTGAATGTTTTCCTGCTATGTACAAAGTCTGAACTAAGAAGGGCAAGACCCCTCTGTTTGTTTCTTGTCAAATTATATACAGTTTTATTCAGTTTTCTCAGTAAAGGGGTCTCACGACTTTTCTCTCTGGACTCCATCTGTGTTAAGTGACCTGGCTAACACACTTGTCATAAGAACATTAGAAGAGGCTCCTGGATCAGACTGTCCGGTCCATGTAGTCCAGGATTCTGTCTCCTTCTTGGTAATCTGACAACCAGGACAGGAGGAGGAAAACTCAATTCCTGCTGATGCACCACCTCAAGACAGGGTGACAATGCAACCACAATACACACATCCCAGAAGCTGGAGGGGGGTGGTCTGTTAGTTCAACCTTATTTCAATACTCACAACAGGAGATGCTACCAATATACTCTATAAAGAGGGATCATTTTCTAGTACAGTGGTACATCAGTTCTCAAATGCCTTGGTACTCAAACAACTTGGAACCCAAACACTGCAAACCCAGAAGTAAGTGTTCTGGTTTGCGAACTTTTTTTGGAAGCTGAACGTGCTCCATTTTGAGTGCCAAACTTCCGTTTTGAGTGTTACGCTGAGGTCTGTCTGTTTTTGCTATTTATTTTGCGGTTTTGTAGCTTTTTTGTTTTGTTTTTGTGACTGTGTGGAACCCAGTTCAGCTACTTATTGATTGATTGATTGATTGTGTGACTGCGGTACATTGTTTATTGCTTTCATTTTATGGATCAATGATCTCGTTAGATAGTAAAATTCATGTTATTTTGCTGCTTTAGGGGTTGTTTTTAAAAGCCTGGAATGAATTAATCCATTTTGCATTACTTTCTATGGGAAAGCGTGCTTTGGTTTAAGAACGCTTTGGTTTTGGAACGGACTTCTGGAACGGATTAAGTTTGAGAACCAAGGTACCACTGTAAATGTTTACATCAACCGCACTATTCAAAATGCAAATAAGCATGGCTGAACATTTTTGGTTTCTTGGGGGGAGGGATCCCTGAACATTAATATTGCCACTGACTGCTCTATTTCTCGGATTTCATATGACCTTTTCAGCTATTTTTTCTGGTGTAATGTGTGGCTTTATTATTGCTGCACACTGTACTGTCTATAAAAGTTAAAATATAAAGCAGTATATGTAAATAAATAAATGAATCTGAAAATAAAACCTTTTTTTGTCAATGGTGAATTTTCTTTGACAGCGCATGAGTATCTTGGGCTTAGCTCTAGGAAGTAATCATTGGAATCTCCCTCAGTTGACAGCTGTTCGTTGACATTTTCAGAATGCATAGAGGAAAGAAGGCGAGATTTTGAAGGATACCAATATATGCTGTAGAAATCACCGCAGGAAGTTGAAACCAATCTCTGGCGAGACTGGAATGTACTTGTAGATTGACATAAAGGGTCACCGTGCTAGAAAGATGGATTGGTAGAACAGGCTGCATCCGTCCCGAAGATAGATGGGCAATGTATCATAAGACTGTGGATCATAAGCTCTGCATCCATGGCAAAACTCTCAAGATAACATATTGCAAACTTGCTCCGTCAGCAGCCGTGAGGCACCAGCAAAATCAAGGAATTAGAAAAATGAGGCAAGCAACAGTCTTTCAGATTTAGCATGGGTCTTCATGATAATTGTCGACAAGGTGAAGACAGCTCAAGGTGATGGTTACCTGCAATTTTAACATCATAAAAATTTGCTCCAAAAGCACCCCCATGTGGTGAGATTCAAAATTTACCATGTCCTGCAGAACTCAAAGCTGGTTTACCTTGGCGTTGGATGGACACATAACATTGACAAATGCAGGGCTTTATATCAGTGGCGTAGCGTGGGTTATCAGCACCCGGGGCAAGGCAAGTAATTTGCGCCCCCTAACCCGGGGCAAGGCAAATAATTTGCGCCCCCTAACCCGGGGCAAGGCAAGTACAGTAATTTACTCTCCCAAGCAGCAGCAGCAGCGAGGCTTCTCTTTCCCCCGCGCTCTCCTGGAGCTGCCTCTTTTCTTTCCTTTTTTCCCTTTCTCCAAGGCTTTTCGCTTTCTCTCCTTAATTGATTCCTCCTCCACACCGCAGCGTTTCCTAGCTGCTTCCCCCCCCCTTCCCCTCTCTCTCCTCCTCGCTCTGCTTGCCTTGCCCTGCACCGGCAGCAGCAGGCGCAGCCAGACCCCCGCCAGCCAGCCCGCCCGCCCGCCCACCCGGCTTCCTCTCCTTTTTTTGCCCGCGGCAGAAGGCTTCGCTCTCCCCCTTCCGCGACCTCCTCGCCAAGCCGAGCGAGCGCGGGCTCCCTAACCCGTGGATTTTAGTAGGGGCAGAGAGCTGCTAGTGCGAGCGCGCCCCCCGCCCATGTTGCGCCCGGTGCGGCCGGCCCCCCTGGCACCCCCCACGCTACGCCACTGCTTTATATGACCTGCATTGCATTTAAAAAGTGTCTCAGCCCACAACCTGCAGACTTAACATATAGAATAAGAGAAGAAGAAGAACATACATTTAAAGAAGATTGGGAAACATCTATTGAATATATGGGATATAATTTTGTACAGCTGAAAACGCTGGCAGCATTAAGATAAATTCAACGGTGTAAGTAAGTTTTGATGGCTGCAATAATGGAATACTGAATGGTATAGTTTTTGTAAAATATGCAGGGATTTATGATATGCAAAATGAACCATGGAAAGAGAAGAAGGGAAGTCCTTGATATCTTAAGGATGTAAAATGAGTGTTTTAAATTGCAAAACAGAAAAAATTAATAAAAATTATACATATTAAAAGTGTCTCAGCCCTCCTGTAGCATTCACTAGCCAGGACGTTATGGCTTGTGTCTGATTGGTGTGTGTAGGGGCAAGTGCACAGCTTTTTTCTTTACGTTGCTCAAAGCAACAGACTTTTCACCATTTGCCACCCCAACAATACTACAAAGTAGTCACTAGTTCTCAGCTTAACCTAAGTCACCCAGGTTTCTTACCAGCTAAGTGGAGATGTGAATCTACCTCTTCCCATTTCTAGCCTGACATGCTAACCACTATGGTGGTTATTAGTAGCTTCAGACCCCTAAAATGTGAAATCAGGCTGTGTGGAACCCTGAACAGGAAAGTGGTTATTGGTATAAGAAGAGCCTGCCGGATCAGGCCAATGGCCCAGCATCCTGTTCTCACAGTGGTCCTCCAGGTGCCTGTGGGAAACCAGCAAACAGGGACCCAGGGTTTGGTGGATCTCATATCTGACCTGGTAAGCATATGGGTGGATCACCATACGGACAAATGGGTGGTGAGCAGAAATTCAATTTATAGTGATTTGCAGTATCTAAATAAAATAAATGGAACTGAGAATCAGGCATTAGGCTGCAGTCATGTCTAGGGAGACGGAGAGGGAGAAAATCGTCACTGACTTTTCAAAAACCCTAGCTGAACTGAAATGCAAATATCCTTTGGAAAAAAATGTACGTATTAGGGGAAAGTGTGCATAAATATGTGGGAACAGTGTAAAATAGCATACAAGAATAATCTTTTATTGTTTGGACAAGAATGCATTGTATTAGGAGAAATTACATACAAAAATGTTTATACAGGAAGCCAACAACGTAGACAGGGGTTAAGTTCCGAGGTTCAAACCTAAAGCCAAAACCATGTATGGTCAAAATCCATTTGGTTCAATGGTGGGTGGAATTGCCAAAGCCATTTTTCTCCCCTAATCGCACCCACTTTCCACCCCTTTAAAAAACAACAACATTTTTTTTGCCATGCTCATAAAGCTGAATACACACAAGTTACCAGTAAATGTGCATAAGTGGCGGGCTTACTGTGCTAGGAAAAAAGCACACTCAAATCCTGGTGAATCTTTATCCAGCTTCTAAATTGATGAGGAAATGTGGAGATTGGAATTTAAGACTGGGAAAAGAGAAACTAAAATGGGCACATTCTTCTATCCCTGTTCTGCTTGGAACAAGGTCATATGGAAGTACATCCGGTAGAATATAGAACTATATAACACCGGTCCTAAAGGATCTTCACTGAACCCCAGTACATTTCCAAGCACAAGTCCAAGTGTTGGTGCTGAACTTTAAAGCCCTAAACGGCCTCGGCCCAGTACAGTGGTACCTCGGGATGCGAACGGGATCTGTTCCAGAGCCCCGTTCGCATCCAGAAGCAAACATAACTGGTGATGGCACGTCTGCGCACGTGTGCATCGCTTTTTGCCGCTTCTGCGCATGTACGTGACGTCATTTTGAGCGTCTGCGCATGTGTGAGCGGCGAAACCCGGAAGTAACGCCCTCCGTTACTTCCGGGTTGCCGTGGAGCGCAACTCGGACACGTTCAACATGAAGCATATTTAACCCGAGGTATGACTGTTTACCTGAAGGACCATCTTCACCCTCATTATTCAGCCCGGACACTGAGGTCCCCTCCAAGGTTCTCCTGCTGGTTCCCTCACTGCAAGAAGTAAAGCTTCAGGGAACCAGGCAGAGGGCCTTCTCGGTAGTGTCCTGTGGAACACCCTCCCATCAGATGTCAATGAGATAAAGAACTACACAACTTTTAGAAGACATCTGAAGGCAGCCCTATATTGGGAGGTTTTCAATGCTTGATGTTTTTATCATTTTTTTTGATATGCTGTGTAAGCCACCCAGAGTGGCTGGGGTAACCCAGCCAGCTGGACTGGGGCAGTATAAATAATAAAATTATTATTATTAATTCAGAGTAAGTATACATAGGATTGTGCTGCACGTCAAACAAGCTGGACAACATCAGTTTACAGCCACTGCAATCCTACACACCTTTAAGCTGCTTTAAATTCCCTTGACTTCACCGTGATTTAAGCAACAAAAATATATTCGCATGTAAATACTGCTTTCTTCAACGGAGCATACAATTAATCTCTGAGTATAAAAGGCCAAGCATTTCAAATAAAATACAGTACTTTATTTTCCAAAGAATCTGACCCTACTATAAATATGTTTTTGAGAACCGTATGTGAAGCTGCCAGCCAACAAGCCACCTTATCTAAGCAGCACTTTCATGCTTTGTATTCTTAGTGCATTGATGTCAGTGCAAAAAACAACCCCTGCTTTTATCATAGGATTTGCTCTTAGCTTGCAAGCCCCATGGCAATGCCTCTGAACGCTCCACGAAGGCTGGTGTGCTCAGAAAGGCATCTCTTCCTGTGAAATACACAAGGAGGGTACAATGGAACTTCCTTCAATGGAATTCTTGATAGATGCAGGCCAGGGCTCTCTCCGAAGCAGAATCTTTCATCTAGATTGTCTAGCTCTGTAGAGAGAGGCCCTTGAAAAAATGAAAGAAAGCGTACCTGTTGTTATTTTCCTCTCTCATTCCATGTGGGCATGCACTGTAGAGTGCAAATTGTGTGTGTGTGTGTGTGTGTGTGTGCACACGCGCAAATCTGTGTGCCCCCTAAATCTATTCTGGGCTTTCCCCCAACCCACTGAAGCAGATTTGGTGAGGATGTGGGGCATGCATACCAAAACGTCCCACTGTGAAAGCAGAAAACCTTGCAGTGATGGGGCAAGGGAGTTGGGATGCTGCCCCAAACTCCTCCAACATAGGAAACCCCTCTGGTCCAGGGGTGGGAAGCCTCAGGCCTCTCTGACTCTTAGGACACCCCTTCCCCAGCTACACCACCCCTCCACAGGCCAGGCCTCTTCACCAGTCTTGTGTCACACACTCCCTGAGTGTTTTGAGCTGGCTATGATGTGAGAGTCCCATGGACTGCAAGAAGATCAAGCCTATCCATTCTTAAGGAAATCAGCCCTGAGTGCTCACTGGAAGGACAGATCCTGAAGCTGAGACTCCAATACTTTGGCCACCTCATGAGAAGAGAAGACTCCCTGGAAAAGACCCTGATGTTGGGAAAGATGGAGGGCACAGGGAGAAGGGGACGACAGAGGACGAGATGGCTGGACAGTGTTCTCGAAGCTACCAGCATGAGTTTGACCAAACTGCAGGAGGCAGTGGAAGACAGGAGTGCCTGGTGTGCTCTGGTCCATGGGGTCATGAAGAATCGGACACGACTAAATGACTAAACAACAACATGATGTGTCTCGAATTGTAACAGCTACTCTTGCTTGTCTGGATGGAGAATACAAAGTGGTATGAGTGTGGGGGTGTAGAAATTATTCTAATGTACAAAGATGTAAAAATTACATCTGTTGCTCCACCCACTTTTGCTCTGGTCCCGACCACCACTTGCATGTGATCCTGGAAAGCTGCCCAGCATGGATTGAGGTTCTCATGCTGGAAAATTTTCCTCACCCATGCTCTAGCCCAGGGCTTCCCAAACTTGTGTCTCCAGCTGTTTTGGGACTACAATTCCCATCATCCCTGACCAGTGGTCCTGCTAGCTAGGGATGATGGGAGTTGCAGTCCAAAAGCAGCTGGAGACCCAGATTTGGGAAACCCTGCTCTAGTCCATTGATGGTTAGTGACTGACAAACTCCTCTTGGCTCTCTTCAATATCCATGTGCTGTTTGCTGACAATTTTTTATTTTCTGTTTCTTTTTTGAGCTCCTCTTGAGCTGTTGGAAAACTTCTGCCCTCCCCTTGAAAATACTGAGAGTGACTGGATGTCTTAATTATGTAGCTGAATCAAAGGACTATCTACATCTCTACTTGAGATCAGATGCTTGTCCCCAAGGAGATAAAAGGAAACTACGGCACCAGAACATCTTCTTCCCTTTTTTAAGGGATTATGACAGATTTTGAAAACAGACCCCTTGATCCTTAAGATTAATCAAGCTGAGTTTAGAAGGAGCCTGGAAGATAGGAAAAGAGGAGAGCGTTACTTTGTTATCGACGTAGCACTGTCCTTGTACTGTCATGTACAGACATTTGTTCTTTATCATCTAAATAAGCAGTAAAGAAGCAATTATGCTAAATGAAGCATTATGCCAAATGAATGTGATTTAGGAGAGAGAATACATGCAGTGAATAGTAAACAATTATAGTGGGAAGTTGTATTGCTGCAGTTTTGGGTTGGTGGGGGAGAGGACAAGTCACCAATTTGGCACTTATTCACAGAAAAAAACGGAAATGGGGATAACCGGTGAGATTTTTTTCCCACCAAAACAAAAATATGTACTTCTGGTCAGGAAAAAACCAAAATGAATCACGCTGCCACTTAAAGGTTACATCCAGGATTTCAAGTCTGAGCCTGTGGGCTGTCAGAAAGCCACCATTTCACCATCATTGCTCCTGTTTTTGCTGAGTCATTTTATAAGCAGCCAAGCTCGTCATATTTGGCACCATGTTTACAACTGCTCACAGCATATGACGCACCACTTGCGCTTACGTCACGATCATCCCCAGACTCCCCCTCTGTTATTCCCTCATGCATCACATGTATTCACTGGGAAAGGCTATTCACTTCCTTGCCTCTGTGTAACTCCTGTACCAACTGGAGTATTTGATTTCCAAAAAACCTCCAGAATTCTCAGAGCTCTTTAGAGAATTCCCAGGCTATGTTCTGGAGGTGCGTGAGGCTAAGGTCTGCCTGGATGGGTGGATAACTGAGAAATGTTGCAAGTCCTCAGATCATATACCCATCTCAGGGACTGCTCAGGACATTTAGCCACTTCAGGCAAAACAGAAAAGGCCATGCCAACCTTCCTCCCCCCCATGCCCACCTCTCCCTCCTCTGTACCCACGAGTGCAGTGGTGGGCTGGCATGAAGGAGAGGGGGCAAGGTGTTTGGTGAGCAGTGACAGAGGAGGCTGGATCTGCTACCTGAGGCAACATCACCTCACCTCATTCTCCATTCAGACAACAAAAGAGTAAACATTAACCTACTGCAGTCTCTGGCATTCATGAAACACATGGTGCCCCAGTTGTTGGCTCTCTTTCCTCAAGTTCTATAACAGACCCTAGGGTGTGATGTATTTATTTCTCTGCTTATTTATGGATCTACTATATTGTACAGAAAACTGCTGCTGTGCTAGGGAGGCTTATCTAACTAAAGGTAAAGGTAAAGGGACCCCTGACCGTTAGGTCCAGTCACAAACAACTCTGGGGTTGCGGCGCTCATCTCGCTTTACTGGCTGAGGGAGCCGGTGTACAGCTTCTGGGTCATGTGGCCAGCATGACTAAGCTACTTCTGGTGAACCAGAGCAGCGCACAGAAACGCCGTTTACCTTCCCGCCGGAGCGGTACCTATTTATCTACTTGTACTTTCGAACTGCTAGGTTGGCAGGAGCAGGGACTGAGCAACGGGAGCTCACCCCGTCACGGGGATTCGAACCGCCGACCTTCTGATCGGCAAGCCCTAGGCTCAGTGGTTTAGACCACAGCGCCACCCGCTACAAACTACAAACATACAAATTTGCACTCCTGGGCAGAGGGGAGGGGGCAAAGCACAGATATTATTCATACTCTAGTTCAAAGGAAAACCTAGACCTTGCTGCTCCTTCATTGGCCAGAAGCTTGAAAATATCCTTGTCTTCACAGCTTCTCTGTACAGCCTCTTGATTTACTGACATATCCATTGTTTCTGTAGTAGTGCTAGATTGGTAGTATAAGCAACCGCCCACAGCCTGCATGGCAAATGCCTCACCTTGGAAGGATATTTTTACTAGTTCCATACCCTCTTGGGGATATTAGCTTCTCTGTGCAGGACTGCAACCATAGCAGAATCCTGTAACTTGTCTTTTGGTGGAAGCTGAGGCTGCATTCATGCGGCTGTTTATTCAATTTCCTTGACGTTTCCCCAACTCCACGTTATATTTTAGTTTTCACACAGTGTAAAAGCCATTTCTGGGAAGCTGATGGAATACAGCAAATGTTTCGCACTCGTTTTCATGTTATTTGATTCCGGGGGCGGGGGGGGGGAATCTGTTTGCAGTTCCCAAAACCCAGAAAATTGCAGGAGCAAAGTGATGAAGTTTGAGGTGGTTTATCAGCATGTAGTTCTTTTCCTGCTGTTTTTTATGGGGGAATCATAGGGAGAAAGAAGCATTCATGTGCAGAAAAGGTGGGGGAGTGATTATGGTGCCCAAGAACTTCCACTGTTGTATAACAGCATGCCAACAAGTGTAAATGAAATTTAGCATGATACGCTGGCATATCCGTCAAAAGCCACAGCTCCGTAAAAACAACAACAACAATAATATTATAATAATAATTTATTATTTGTACCCTGCCCATCTGGCTGGGTTTCCCCAGCCACTCTGGGAGGCTTCCAACAAAGATTAAAAATACATCAAAATGTCACACATTAAAAACTTCCCTGAACAGGGCTGCCTTCAGATGTTTTCTAAATGTCAGGTAGTTGTTTATCTCTTTGACATCTGATGGGAGGGCGTTCCACAGAGTGGGTGCCACTACCAAGAAGGCCCTCTGCCTGGTTCCCTGTAGCTTTGCTTCTTGCAGCGAGGGAACCGCCAGAAGGCCCTCAGCACTGGACCTCAGCATCTGGGCAGAATAATGGGGGTGGAGACACTCCTTCAGGTATACTGGACGGAGGCCGTTTAGGGCTTTAAAGGTCAACACCAACACTTTGAATTGTGCTCGGAAACGTACTGGGAGCCAATGTAGGTCTTTCAATAGGTGCTGCAGCTGAAAGGAGCATTAGGAAATGGGACAGAAACAGCTAGCATTATAATGTGGAAAACTAACGCATCATTCCCCACTCCTGAATGCATCCTGGCACGTCTTGGTGCTCCAAATTGGGTGTGTGATGACTTTGGACTTCTGCAATCTCACGATTGCAGTTTTTAACTGAAACTCCAAGATCTATTAGGCGCAAACTAGTGGTTGGTAGGCTGGTGGGGGCATTAATAAGGGGCTATTAAGCATTAATAGGCGTGTCCGTGCACTGCTCTGGTTCGCCAGAAGCGGCTTAGTCATGCTGGCCACATGACCCGAAGCTGTACACCTGCTCCCTCGGCCAATAAAGCGAGATGAGCGCTGCAACCCCAGAGTCGGCCATGACTGGACCTAATGGTCAGGGGTACCTTTACCTTTACCTTTATTAAGCATTAAGGAATAGGGTACCTCTGTACACATGTTCCACACAAGAATTTGTTTTCAATACCACAACGAGGCTCCCAGTTCTCTCACACACAAATCTGTCCCTGATTTCTCCACCCAAATTTTCTTTGTCTCCACAGTCTAATTTAGAAGGGTGACATATTCTCTCTTGTTGCCATTGGGAGTCAGAAACCTTGCAGACCTATTGCAAATCACCCAGATAGCTACCTTCTGCCTAACCCAGCTCTAGAACAATTCAAGGAACATGAATGAAATCTGACCTTAAAATCTATAAAACACTTGAGTGAGACATACCTGAGGGACCACCTCCTTGCTTACCATCCAATCACAGCCTCTGCAATCTGCTACTTAAGGCACAGAAGACATTTAAAGGTAACGACAGACAGGGCACTGGCAACATCTGCGAGCACACCTGTTGTCCACTAGGTGGCAGAAGTACAACACACAATTCTGCCACATCAGAAACCTTACAATTTGGGGGGGGGGGGATTTATATAAGCATCAAATCTGACTGATCAAAAAGATTACAGCACATCACATCAATAAAGACCCATTCACAATAGGTTCATGTGACTCGTGGCTTAAACAGACTGTGATCTGCTTTCCTCAAATAAAGCAATCAGACTGTTCCAATATGTATAGGAAATGGTGTGTGTTTGTTAGTAGTGACCACATGGCTTAGCTGACATAGAATATGCACAGGCATTCTAGCTAGTCTGAAAATAAAGGTGTCAGCCCTACGGTTGCCATATTTCAAAAAGTGAAAGTTGTTAAGCTGTTGGTTTTTTTGCCCTCCTCCCCCAAATCAAGTTTTTGAGCTATTTTTAAAATGAAATCCACCAAAAACTAACACTTCCAACATGAACTGCCATTGCCAATTTTGCTGTCACACACAGTCTGCCTGATCATATTGCCATTTTCAGAAAGATGTACCTACGTTTCTGATTTCTTTATGAAAATATAATTTTAAAAATCGTCCCAGTAATACACAGCTATTTCCTTTTCCCCATGTGTTGTTTAACCTGAAACCTATCATTGTTCTCTGGAGATGAGTTTTGATATATATCCTTTTGGATATATGTGCTTTTTAAAGGAATCCCATAAGCATAATCTTCTTGGGACATTTATTTTAAAAGTAGAGTTGAATGTTATTGGTTCACAAATTTGGGGGAGCTTTCTGAGGCAGTTTCGAATGCAAAAAAACTTTTCTCTGGTGATGATGTGAAAGCTCTTGGTAGTCAGACAAAACACAGAGGCTGAACACTGAGGAGAAGTCGGTCAGGAAAGCTGGGAAGAGTTAATAAAATTAACATCTAATACATATGGGCAAGAGCTGGTGCTGAATATCATCGCTGCCTGAAACGAAGCGTGGCTTTATTTGTAATAAGCTTGCTGGGAGACGGCTAATTGTAATTGGCCGTGAACAGAATCCCAAGTTTCTCCTTATTCCCTTGTTTTCCAGTCACCTCTGCATTTAAGTCATTTGCAGTGAGGTCACTGGAAGAGAGCTGAGCTACATGGGTTGTGAGGGCAGCATTGATTGCTTGTCTATCACATGTAAAATAAAATTTAAAAAACACCTCCAGCTTTTTTGCTTGAAAACCATATTGTTTAAATTGCTAATGTTGTCAAAAGGGCAAAGGGTGTTTTGGGGGGGGGGGGTTAGGAAGCATGGAGTGCTTTCACAGCTACTTTCTCAAGCAGCAGCCTTCTGGGGGGAAATACTAGGTTCCATGGGCATCACTCATTGCAACATAAAGTGACATTTATTATTATTATTATTATTGTTATTATTAATTATTATTATTCAGTTCACTTTGGAAGGCAAACTTACCAAATTCACATCTTCCCCAAACAACATGCAAACCAGAATGCAACCATCCTTCCAAATTTGTACTTTTCTGAATTTTGCAGAGCAGTTTCCCAACCAAACAATGTGCTTGCAAACGTGTAGATTTGTAAAAGTGGCATACAAAAATGTGTTTATTAGGAGAAAGTTGCACTCAAATGATGATGAATATTTGTAAGATTAAAATAATAATCATCAAAAACTGTTGCAAAAAAAGTGGAGAACAGAATTTAAGATTGGAAAAATTAGAAAGAGAGAAAGTCACAACTCAACAGATCTTCTTCCATCCTTACTGATGAACACAGAACAAACATATAACCAATCACAAGACACCTTCTAACCAACTTTGCTTCTTATCCCCATTCCTGTTACAAATTTAACTCTTCCTTGGGATCATAGAACTTTGAAAACTGAATCACTTCTTTTTCACAGAACTCTCATACAAAGCCAGTGTCCCAAGCCCCACATCACCTATTGATCAATGTGAAGTGACATAGTGTTTTTCCAGGATATTAGAATCATTTTCTTAGTGAGTGCTACAATACCATTAATTTGCACAACAGTAAATGAATGTATAGCATAGTTCCATTATCTCAATGTTCAGAGTGATAAACACCCACAATACACTGAAGCAAACAATTTAAGTCAACATACATTTTGTTTATTGTGTAAGGGACACCAAGTAAACAAGTCAAGAAAATAACATATAGTGATCCTGTAAGAATTTGACAGCTCTGTTTGACATTGCAGTATTTAATAGTTTTAAAAGATAAACATCTCTGTTTCCATCAGAGAGAGAGAGAGAGAATTGCTAGATGAGATAAGATCTGGTCATTTAAAACATGACAGTTCAGGCATGAATAGGGGAGAAATTTGTTTGATTTGCATTTTAAAAAGATTATGAATTCTGCAAAACATGAACCAAAACACATGTAGTTTTCTAAATGCACACTTCTCTGAATGTTGTGATGCAGTTAGTCAACAAAAAATATATGTGGAAATGTATCTATTAGAGGAATAGGCATATATTTGTGAAAATGGCATGCAACAATGCATTATATTTGGGAACAGGCTTTCAAAAATGTGTAAAGTAGGTAAAATTCCATAGAAACTGTATGTTAGGAGAAAAGTGCACCAAAATGCTGGCGCATTTTTTGAGGACCGTTTTTAAAAATGCAAACTGAATTGGAAATGTGGCAAATGGAAGTTTAGGGAAATGAGCAACTGAGATAAACTGAAAATAACAGGTCCACACATTCTTAACCCAAGGCTGCTTTTACAGCAAGTCAGATCATCCCAGCTGTTTACATCTGAACCCCATGAACTCTGTTGAGCAGACAAAAACCTGGAAAGGTATTGTCTACCAAAAGAAAAGATAGAATGGGCTCATATGAAACTGTTAAGTGATCTCAGCTATGGAACTTGGTCCAAACCCTTCAAGCTATTGATCAAAATCCTTACCTTTAAGTCAAGTAATAAACCTGCTATTCATCCAAAGTCTTATCTCAACTCGAGACAAATACTTGAGGGTACTATGAGCCATTGGCCAAAAGGTCACTTTGCAGAGCCAGGAAAAATCACACGAGTCCTCACAAAAGCAAGCCAGAACAACACATAGGTCCAAAACAGCAATTTCACACCTGGAAAGCACCATTCATTTTGTTCCAATGTTTTATTTTAAATTAAGCATAATTTGACAGATACAACAAAAGAAACCCCAAACAACCATCTCGGTCTTGTTCAAAGAAAGGATTCTATAACAATTACCAAACCACCACCAAAGTACAATATCAAAATTACTCAGAGAAACGATCATTTCCTCCTGTATAAAACCCAAGTCAAATTGATCGGAGCCAAAGGCATTCCATAGATGCAGCTTTGTTTATAAGTTCTTATTCAACCACTCAATGTAGTCATTTGCCATCTTCTCTCCCACAGTTAAGATTAATGGGCCTGTACTAAACATCGCAGCCCCATGGACAGTATTCTCATGTTGATGTATTACATTAACTCCTGCCTCCCTAAGTCGTGAGACATACATGAGTCCATCATCCCTCAAGACATCATACTGGCATGTGATGACATATGTGAGGGGTAAGCCACGCAGTTTGCTTTCATCGACCAGCAGTGGTGCTGCTCTTGGATCCAGAAATCCTGGGTATTTTTGTCCAAGCTCGGAATTGCCATAGACTGGCTTGGTATAAACATGACCCTTCTTATACTTTTCAGGTAGCCAGTGACTCCAGTTTGCAAATTTAAACAAATGGCTTAGCTCTGCAGGGACATGTTGGTTGGCCTCCATCGCCCTGTTTAGAGACATGTCAGTCGTAAAGTATTCGCTCCAGAATCTCACCATTAACGATTTAGGCAGAATTAGCATGTTCGCATTGTCTCGATAAGACGGCAAGTCCAGATCAATCGTCTGAAGAGCAGGGTAAATTAAAACCTGGATCTTGAATTTAATCTTGACACCAGGATCACGTAGAACCTGTAACAGTTAAGGGGTGTGTGTGTCATTTATTACACAAGAATCCCTCCTAGCTCCATGTCAGATGGACCACCTTACCAGAAAACATTTTACAGTGCAAGGAAAAGGAGATATTTTCACACACACACACACACACACACACAGTACAGGATTGCAGATTACCTGCCTCTTTTATTGAAAATTACACATGCTGATATTTATACCGCCAATATTTACACTATCATCTGAAGTGTTTAATATTCTTTTTTAAGTAATTCGTATTTACCAAGCTCTCATCTGTATCTGTGGAAGTTGCTAATAGAAGCTCAAGATACACCCTAACCCTACATCAATCTTCCCCATCCTGGTGCCCTCCAGATTATGCTGGATTAAAACTCTCATCATTGCTGATGGTGGATTGGGCAGAAAGAAGTTGCAGTTCAAAACGTACAGACTTTACCAGACTGCGGAAGGCTGTTTTACACCTAACCCCAAAAGACAGAAATCTGAAGCCCACCAGGTTCAGTGTGATTTTCAGCTTAATCCTAAACATTCCTGCTCAGATTGACATTATAGTGTTCGATAGCATTCGCTCCCTAGTGTTTAGGATCTAAGCCTTACTTAGTAAGTAAACCAATTTACATGTGCTGTACTGCTAGGCATAAATAGGGGGACACACACACACACTTTTGTTGAGAAGCTCAGCTCCACCTTTTCAACAATGATCAAAGCTGACCGACCTGATAAATATTATGAGAACTCCAGGCACTTCATATATCCAAATCTACACAATCAGCTGCCCTATAAACTCCACAGAGGGTTGACTCAATTTTAGTAGTGAGATCACATTTTGAAATGATTTCTACAAAAACATGTCTCCTGGGGAGTTTTTTTAACCTCTCTTGAACGAAATTCTGCAGAATCTGGCATAGTGAGATACTATTTATGCATAGCCAACAAAATACAATTATCATTGGCGACAAGGCAGTGTTTCAACGTTCTTTTTCTTTATTCAGGGAACCTTCTCCATGTCAAGTTGTCTGCCAGAATATCCCTCTGATCATCTGCTGAAAAATCTCAGCAAACTGCACCTGGATCCTGAAGGCATTTTAGGATACCCACTTAGTTCGGGATGGGCACTTTCCCAGCGTTTGATTTCAGCAAGGAACTGCCACAAAGGCTTACTAGGAGAACTAGGTCACACAGTAAAGGTTTGCTGTAGGATGGACCATCATGGATGCTGGTGAGGGGTGGCATGCTGGGGGTGGGGTTGCTAATTGGGAAGCATTGCAGGACCCAGAGAAAACCTTGCCCAGCTTCCCCTCAAATCTGGCATGGAGCCTCAACACACAATAATAAAAATAAAAATTATTTATTTATTTATGCCCCTCCCTTCCTGGTTCAAAAACCTGGCTCAGGACAGCTAACAACAAACTTAAAACACTTAATTGTAAAAGCAGCATAAAATACAGTATAAAAACATGAATAACAATAACATTCAAAGTTCAGAAATCAATTTAGGGGAAATCCATCTAATAAACATTAGATAATCACCAGGGCTAGCTGGCTGAATTAGTCCTACTTGGGCCAGCGACAAGGCCAGGGGAGAATTAGCTGTGGGGTCTCAGAGCGGGTAATCTTCATAAAAGTCAAGAGGAGGGGGAGGGAAGAGAAGGGAAGGGGAATAAAAGATCAGGCTGAATTCAGATTAAAAGCCAGGTGGAATGGCTGTGTCTTACAGGCCCGACGGAAGGAGGTTAAATCCTGAAGGGCCCTAGTCTCATGGGACAGAGCATTCCACCAGGTCGGAGCCATCACCAAAAAGGCCCTGGCCCTGGTTTAGCATGCTAAACAAAGGTAAGACTTGCAGCCATTGCTTGGTCCACCTTTGTCTTTGGCCCTGCACACCATGCGCTGCCAAAAAGTTGCCTGTGATGGAGCTCCTCCACCCCTGCCCAGAGCATCTGGTGTCATTTTGCTCCAGGGCACCACGGGAAATTTAGAAAGGTGGCTTCCCATACCCAGTCACCAAGTGTGGGGTGCCTAGGATAAGCTCCTGTTGGAGGAACCCAGTTACCTAAGGGTACCGGATGATGGTGTCAGCCCTGGTTGTTTCCCCAAGGTAGCAGGTTACAGAATGGCTTTGGAGAGCAAGGGTTCAGATGCATGACAAAGACGAAAGCGGCTCCTTTCGAATGCCTGACTTTCCAATACGTTATGACTCACCTGCTGTGCCACTGCTGCTGCTAAGTTCCCTCCTGCGCTGTCTCCTGCAACGCATACCCTGCTTGCGTCTACGTTGTATTGCTCAAGGACACTGCTTTGCAGGAAGTACTTCGCCACTGTGTACACATCTTCAAACTGAGCTGGGAAGTGGTGTTTTGGTGCCAGCCTGTACCTTTGTGAGAGAGTTTTCAAAAAGAAGAATTGGTTTTGAAAGGAAAGCAAATCTAATTTGTGACATAGATGCTAGGTGTCTTCCCCTCCCCCATTCAATTAAATTGACTTGCTTCAACATACAGTTTGGAGCAGTCACTTGCAGACTTGTACCACTTACCCTTCACCAGGCAAACTAACTCCCCCTTTCTCTCTCTCACTGAATTACAAATATTTTACAAACTCAATGCAGTTTAAGAACTGATCTGGCAGATAGAAACACTGGGTTTCAAGTTGACCTTGAAGAGTCCCACATTTTGCTGTATGGCATGGTTCACACATAACATCCAACTCCTATCACCCCTGAGTGTTGGCCATGCTGTCAGGGGCTGATGGAATAATAATAATAATAATAATAATAATAATAATAATAATAATTTATTATTTATACCCCGCCCATCTGGCTGGGTTTCCCCAGCCACTCTGGGCGGCTTCCAACAAAACTCTAAAATACAATAACCTATTAAACATTAAAAGCTTCCCTAAAGCTAGAGTCCAACAACATAATGGAGTGAACTACATTGCCTAACCCTAGTTTAGAAGGCCTTCTCTGCATTGGTTCCCCCACTTCAGAATTCCCTTCCTTTGGACCTGCAGGGTTTTGGGAAAGCCCTGAAGACCTGCATTTTTCAATTTTTAATTGAGAGCTAGCCCACACTGCAACCATCCACCCATTACCACACTCCGTCCATCCATTACACCATGGTGCATCTGCACCAGTGAAACTGGATGCCTTCATCTGTCCCAGCTGCAATAAAACATGTCTCTCCCTTATCGGCCTCTATAGTCACAGCAGGCGCTGTAACTCTCCAATGGTTTGGATTGACCTGATGGCACATTCTTTCATTGCCTCTTCAGACAGACAGATGCCAACAATCCTCTGCCTCCAGCTGAGAAAAGTTAGCAAAGCTATGTCCTTCTTCCCTCCTCTCTTGACTGCTGCATGCTGGGAAACTCACTTCAATCGTGTCGATGGGACTGGTGCCTATGCATTACTCCCATGTTATGTGATTGATATGCAATTACCTTTAACTGTAGGACTTCGTTCCCTGCATGCTACAAAGTCCAAACCCAAGTTGCATTGTGCTGAAGCTCACTGTAAACAGCTTGAAGTTGCCTGGGGTTTTAACCATCAAGCAACATATAACACTTATTAAATAAATAATCAGTGGGCTTTAGTATGCTTAGTGCACGGGTTAGATTACAGCAATTAAGCTTAGTTTTCTATTTGCAAAGGATCAGGTGTTATTCACAATAAACACTCTGAAGCACCATTCCTTACTCGACTGATACGACGACAGCATTTAGTGTTTCTGAAGTCCGTCTCGACAGGAGGTCATAGGGTTGCATGGCTGCAACAAAGTAAGTAATAAAGAATATTTTATTGCTCTTCTGAAACAAATAGACACACAGTTCCCTGTTTCTTTTGGCAGTAGCTTTTTGTGCACTTTCTGTGAATCCCTGCAATTCAGCACTTGGCAATGGAATAAACTCCTGTGCACACCATTTTATCTAAAGACAGGAACTCAACAAACCATTCACAAGTGACTTGGCTGCAGTCCAAGAAGGTGTCCTAGATGGGATCTTAGTTTTCATGTCTCACACCTTGGATATAATATGTCCTTTGCAGCTTTATATTCCCTAAGAGGCATCATTTGCACTTTGAGAATTTTATTTTATTTTTCATAAAGAATAACTTACAAAATAGCAAGCCATTCATTTATACAAATTAGATTTGATTTTTTTTTGGGGGGGGGAGCAAGAGTTAAACCAAAATATGCAGCAGATTAACCAGAATATCAATGTTAATGGTGTACTAAAAATGCAATACTAGGGCCCACATATGCTCTGCTGGTGCAGGGTCCATCCACCCAGTATGGGTGATTCTCTCCCCATCCCCACTGAAGCCCTGAACGACACTGCTTCCAGAGTTCAGGGGCTGAACCCCTGGATATGGTTTGATCTAGCACATTATAAGAGGTTGCTAGAGGAAGGAGGAGGAGGAAGAGGGAAAAAATTGGTTGCTATATCAGACCAATGGCCCATCTAGTCCAGCAACCTGTTCTCACAGTGGCTGGGTAGATGACAGGGGAAAGCCAGCATGCAGGACCTGGGCACAAGACCACACACTCCCTTCCTGTGGCTTCATGTAACTGGTATATCCTCCATACATTTGTCCAGCTGCTGTCAGGGTTAGGAGGAATAGTGGAGAGTCCCCCTCCTCCTCCAGCACCTCCCAGAGAAGAGGAAGACAGTATAGATCAGGGGTCAGCAAACTTTTTCAGCAGGGGGCCGGTCTAGTGTCCCTCAGACCTTGTGGGGGGCCAGACTATATTTTGGAAAAAAATATATAAACGAATTCTTATTCCCCATAAAGAACCCAGAGATGCATTTTAAATAAAAGCACACATTCTACTCATGTAAAAACACCAGGCAGGCCCCACAAATAACCCAGAGGTGCATTTTAATTGAAAGGACACATTCTACTCATGTCAAAACACGCTGATTCCTGGACCATCCACAGGCTGGATTTAGAAGGCAATTGGGCCAGATCCGGCCCCCCGGCCTTAGTTTGCCTACCCATGGTATAGATTTACAACAGGGGTTTGCAGAAGGTCATGGCTCTGAGACAAAAGAGGGGCAAAGCTGAGAGATAATGGAAGAGGAGGAGGGATGAGAAGCAGAGCCGGAACAGCTGACTGACACATTATCACTAGAAAGCATTCCAGACGCCCCCCCCCCTTTCCCAGAACCCGGCGAGCAGTGAAAGTGACAGAGCAGAAAGCTAAAAGCCAAATGGCCTTAAGCAGCCCCCATAAGGGGCGGTGGTGCTGTAGACAACTGAGAGAGAAGCGGGGGAGGAGATTACTTGGAGCAACGCCATTACCCCGAGAGGCGACATTCTAAGCCTCTCTCTGTGAACATTGAATAAAATACATTGGTAAGAGCTTCTTGTCTGTTGGTTTCTGGCAGCCTGCCGTGGGGAGGAAGGACTGGATTCCCAGAAGCCTGACAGCTGCCTTCTGTTTGCATAACCAATGGATGCAATCTGATTATTTCAGTTCTTTCATCGCGTGCCATATAGTTCATGTGGTTTACCTGCTAGATGCAATCTACAAGTTAATTGCTTCTCTCAGACTTGCAGAGAATTAGATGGTGGAATACATCCTCTGCAGGTATATTGTCGCTGGAGCAGAGGAGACGCTCGCCGGAAGCACATTGTCAAGTAGCAGCCACCGTGCTGTCTTGTATCACGACACCGGTCTCAAAGACATTTCAACTTTCAACTCAAGACCCACATTAGCAGAAACAAGCACACATGCTTACCTGCCGATCCTAGACACCATCCACCCCCATGAATATAAATCATAGCCCTCTTCAAGGAATCGGGCTGCCCTTTAGGGATATACAAACGGACTGGGACACCATTAAATTCTGTGTCAGTCACAGTGACCTTTTCATCCGATGTTGGCGGTGTATGTTCAAAACTTGTGAGGCTCATCATAACATCCATGTGGTGCGCGAGACCCAGCTTGTTGGCAACTGAACCCTGGAAAACAAGAGGTATATTAATGCCAATGTATTACGCAACTCTCAGGCCACATAAAAGACTACATTCATCAGTGCCTCTTTCCTTTCTCCTTCATATCAAAAATAGCCTAAAAGTTGGGCATGCATATTAACATCGTCGTTAATCATTTGGAATGGTATGCACATCCTGGAGCATTAGGAAGTTCCAGGGATTGCAAAGCAGAAGTGGCATTTTGCATTAGAAAGAACACTGGAGACTTTGTGATATCTGTTTCTAAATATGCATGTTCAACATAAAGGAGGGACTAGGCACCCAAGTATATTGTGTTCATCTACAAAGCAGCAACAGTTTCCCCAAAGCAAGCAATATCCACTTGCAGCTCCCCCCACCACTCCTTTCCTTCTTTCTTCCAGCCAAATGCAAAACTCAAGGCTCCACCAGCTGACCTGTTTATTCGGTATTTATCTTAATTTCCTTGCACAAAGTTCATGCAATGGTTGGACTAAGGCTGGTCTTTACATAACAGTTCTTATTTGTTTACAGGGTGGCTATATGATAGTACAGTGGTACCTCGGGTTACATACGCTTCAGGTTGCATACGCTTCAGGTTACAGACTCCGCTAGCCCAGAAATAGTACCTCAGGTTAAGAACTTTGCTTCAGGATGAGAACAGAAATCGTGCTCTGGCAGCGCAGCGGCAGTGGGGGGCCCCATTAGCTAAAGTGGTGCTTCAGGTTAAGGACATTTTCAGGTTAAGAACGGACCTCTGGAACGAATTAAGTACTTAACCTGAGGTACCACTGTATGCATTAATCTTGCATTCAGTAGTTTCAATGCATTTCCCTGTCACTTTCCAAACTGCAAAAAATATTGGGGGGGGGGCGTTGTTCTGCTAAGGTGAAATATTGCTTGTCTAGGTCAGATGGAATTGCCTATAACATTGCACTTGCAGTGAGGACACCCCATGGTGTGTGAGATGCCATCCCACGTACTGTCTTGCTCACACTACTGTGAACACAGATTTTGGTTAGCTTTCATGATAGCTAAATGCTGGAGAGGGGGACAAACACCTTCCTCACAGCCACATTCCCACCATAAATCTCACGCTCTCCACCTGACATTTAACTATTTTTACTTCCTAGCGGAGACAGGGGGAGGTAAAGAAAAGAACGAAACACAGTTATGGGTCATTAAGTGGTTCATGCAAACTGTCATGCTCTTGGAGAGAAATAAATTAGATGTGCTTCTAGCCTTTGTTAGAGTGTTTCTCTTTTCTGTGTGTGCTGTATTTATGTCTCCAGCTCCTCAGGAGAGATTCCAAATTCAGCTTAGCTCCAACAGCCCTGCCAGTGCCAAAATCAGTGGTTGTATGCAATGATAGTCGTACTCAAGAGTAGACCCATGCAAACAAATGTGTGTGACATGGTTATTAATTTTCATGGGTCTACACTGAGTAGATATGACCACAATAAGACCAGAAATTGTCCAGATTAACCATTGAGACCTTCAGTGTGATAGCCTATTATTTTTAAGGCTTCCCTCCCCCTTTTGAATCTCCCAAACTAGAGAATCTGGGTGGGTTTGGACATGCTTTTTTTAGAATCTGAAGCTGCTTTTATATGTGATGGAAAGTAATGTGCATACAAAAAGAAAAGCAATTAACTTCTGGACAGAACCCATGAAAAACCATCTAAGTGCTGTCCGGATGGTGATGCCATTATTGCATGGGAGCCAAGCACGGTTTCCAGTTTCATTTACTCACTCCATAGACCATGGGTAGGCAAACTAAGGCCCGGGGGCTGGATCCGGCCCAATCGCCTTCTAAATCCGGCCTGCAGGCAGTCTGGGAATCAGCGTGTTTTTACATGAGTAGAATGTGTCCTTTTATTTAAAATCTATCTCTGGGTTATTTGTGGGGCATAGGAATTCGTTCATATTTTTTCTTCAAGATATAGTCCAGCCCCCCACAAGGTCTGAGGGACAGTGGACCGGCCCCTTGCTGAAAAAGTTTGCTGACCGCTGCCATAGACCTATGAAATTTCACAGATCTGTGGTTCATGGCATAGTGTATTGAAATCAATTAAAATGGCAGGTGGCCTCTATGGAGGGGAGTAAAATTTGGCTGCCATTCAAAAGTGACATGCTACTTGCCCAGTTCCCAAACACTTCCCAGAGGCACAGCAAGCAGGGTGGCAAGTGAAGTGGTTGCTACTATCATGGCAGCGGCGGGGGTGGGGGAGTGCTGCGGCGTTGTGTGTTGAGGCGAGTGTGTTGCAGAAGTTGGAAGCCATTGGTGGCATCATACCAAGGCCTCAGTGAAGTCTGGTGCTGTCCTTGGATTCGGGTCAAGGAGAAATTATGCACAGAATACAATTCACAGAAAACAAACAGAAAGAAACGAAGATATCAAAACCCACAGAAGGCAATATAACACTGTGCAAGAGGTGAAATAGGTGAGGAACATGAAAACCGCCCCTTTTGCAATCTGTTTCTACAGCACACATAAAGACTAAACTGCCCCTTTGCACACATACTGCAGAAAATGCACTAACTGTATTCTTCTGAAAGAGATGACCGCACCCTCACCAATCAGTTATGCGGCTCAGCCGGCTTGAGCTAGATATTCCAGTTAAGGCTCTTAAGATCTATAAACCAACAGATTTTTATTTCAGATACAGATATGGGCCTGTAAAGGATTGTCCAAACAATCAGCCAAAGGTTCTGCACACCTCTGAACCCCTCTCTTCCCATAGTCCTGTGTTCCGCTGCATGACTTGGTTTGTACAAATGCCTCATGTAAACAAAATGTCAAAAAGAAAAAAAGCCAGTCAGTGTTGATAGTTACACTAATTCTTAACATTACAAGGGACCTAAGATTCTGAAGATAACTCTTGAGAACCAGTTTGGGTTAGCGCCCCTATTCAATTCCAACTTTGGTCATGCGCAGGCACTACTGGTTCAGTGGAACATTTGAAAACGCAAATTCCCCTCACAGAGCCACAATTCCCAGAATTCCCTGGGAAGAAGGATTGATTGTTAAGCCACCCTGAGAATTTTAACTCTGTGTGGTGAACCGGGGTCTCCTAACAACTCTCAGCACCCTTAACAAACCTCATTTTCCAGAATTGTGGGTAGGGAAAGCTATGACTGTTTAAAGCGGTACCATAGCACTTTAAATATATCGTGTGAATGTGGCCCTAGTAGAAAAGAGGCTGTGGCTGCAATTGCCTAGGTGAACACTGAATTCAAGAGGGCTTATTTCTGGGTTGGCACATATAGGATTGCACCATAAGTCTCTTATTTACATACATCTCCTCGAGGGAAAGAGAGGATTAACACTCCAACACTCCCAAACCATTTGTATGACAAGTCTTTTGCAACAAAATATATTTGCATATGTGATACCATCAAGCAGTGACACAGCCTTTTCATTACATTACATAATTAGTCCACTCACTTACTTACTTCACTCACATCTGACAATGATTTATAGTGGTACCTCGGGTTAAGTACTTAAATCGTTCCTGAGGTCTGTACTTAACCTGAAACTGTTCTTAACCTGATGCACCACTTTAGCTAATGGGGCCTCCTGCTGCCACCGTGCCGCCGGAGCATGATTTCTGTTCTCAACCTGAAGCAAAGTTCTTAACCTGAAGCACTATTTCTGGGTTAGCAGAGTGTGTAACCTGAAGTGTATGTAACCCGAGGTACTACTGTATTGCTATTGGTTGCCTAATGATGCTGGATTGTTTCCAGTGATTATATGCAATCCCTGATGGCTAAGTACCGGTATTTGTTCTTCTCAAGTAATTTTGGTGTGTAAGCCTCGGGGCCCAGAGTGATTTATCAATCAATCCCACACTTTAAAAGCTACAGATCCCAGGATCCGGGGGGGGGGGGCATGTCTTAAAGTGGTACAAGAGAGCTTTAAATGTACAGTGCAAACGAGGCCCGTGTCAAAAACTTTAGGTTTCTTGCTAAGTTTTATATTTTACATTTCAAGTTTTGCTAAAGGCCAGAGGAGGTCTGACCACACTCTTATGACTTCATTATACCATCATTACCTGATCCCGAAACCCACAACAAACAATGGCCCCCACCCAGTGACAGCTGGACTACTCCAAACCACATGCAGGTTGAGAAATGTCAGCAGCCTATTCTTGTTTCCTTTTACAGGAAGTGAAGGTAGCCCACCTGGAAATGCTGACCTCCAGGCAGGTAATCAATCACTGGCATCCTTAATTTACAGTCTGCAGGAGAGGCCAGATGTGAAGTGTAAGTCATAGCAGCATAAACAAGCAACAGCAGGAGGCAATAACTGTTAAGTAGACAGGCAGTGGAGCCAAGCAGAGGCGCTGCGTGGATCGTATCTGTGCATGTTCCCAGACTAAAGCACAGATCAGAATACACTTATCTTCAGACTCCACGCTTCTCTTAAATTTTCTGGAGTGGTATACAGTGGTACCTCGGGTTACATATGTTTCAGGTTACAGACGCTTCAGGTTACAGACTCCGCTAACCCAGAAATAGTACCTCGGGTTAAGAACTTTGCTTCAGAATGAGAACAGAAATCGCACGGCGGCAGTGGGAGGCCTCATTAGCTAAAGTGGTGCCTCAGGTTAAGAACAGTTTCAGGTTAAGAACGGACCTCCAGAATGAATTAAGTACTTAACCTGAGGTACCACTGTACTAAGGGCTGCCTTTGTAAAACAACATCACCACCACCACCTCCCTCTCCACCTAGTCATAGCCACCCAAGTCATGCTACTACATGTTGTTTGAAAAACAACGAATAAAATCATTACTACTACTATTAATGTGTCACAAAATTGCAACAATAAGGAAGTGGGATTCAGAGACTACCTCTTTAAAACCTGCTTGATAGCTCAGTAACATAATACCATAACTCTGTATCATGGTACAAACTAATACAAAATGTCTGTTCCAGTGTATATTCAAATGAAAATTTAGCGTTATTCAGTGTTTAGCCAGCGACAAGCCCCTGTGGTCTCTGCCCCTCCACCATCTACACTGAAGAGGAGGAACACTGTGACTCAGGCTATGGAACCCTGATCATGCCAGGTTCTAGGTAAAAGGTAAAAAAGGTAAAGGACCCCTGGACGGTTAGGTCCAGTCAAAGGCGACTATGGGGTTGTGGCCCTTGTCTCACTTCGGGCCACGGGAGCCGGCATTTGTCCACAGACAGCTTTCCAGGTCGTATGGCCAGTATGACTAAACTGTTTCCGGCGCAATGGAACACTGTGATGGAAACCAGAGCACACGGAAATGCTGTTTACCTTCACACCGCAGCGGTGCCTATTTATCTACTTGCACTGGCATGCTTTCGAACTGCTAGGTTGGCAAGGGGTTCTACATCACAGTCTACCTGTGTAGAGCGGGTTCATCTCTTCAGACATTCCCACCCCACACCTGTGTTTGTGAATGGGGTGGGGAGCTGCTGGGGCCAGAGGATGCAGCCCTGTGCTCCCTCTGAAACAATGTCAATTGCACGAAAGGGTAACACCAGAAAAGGGCTGTTGAATTTCATTAAAAGCCTCTTAATTCTTTAGCAAACTTTGGCTGAAATGACAGGATTAAGAAGAGTTTTCTTAATCCTTCTCTTTCTTTTAAACCTAGAGCAGCCAAGGGCAGGTTGCTTCAGTGAAAAAGAACAGGGAAAGGGAGAGGCTGCTTAATCCTTTCTCTTCTGGTCCTTTGTCTGCTCAAATGTCCTCTCCTTATTTTGCTTTTCCCCCCTACAGAGGAAGCAAAGCCACTTCCGGCCTGCCCAGGAGGTGGGGTTGCGGGCTTCACGGCCACCCCCCACGTGAGCGGGGGCTGGTTTCAGCCTCCGCGAGAGCAGGGGAATCCCGGCCGTGTCTGCCCTATTTAGGGCCAGCGCAGAGGGGGCTCACCCTCTTTTCGCCAGCTAGCCCCCACGTTTTCCCGCCCTCCCTCCCTTTAGGTAGGTTTTAGGTAGGTCTCTGACTTTGCTATGGACTTCGGTCTGTCGCCGCATGGGGCATGGTAGGAATTTTTCCCAATTGGCAATTTACAGCCATTTGGTTTTTCGCCTACCTCGTAGCAACTCGTCACAACTCTTCGGCATTGGCGGTGGGCATTGGTAAGAAGGGGTTAAGAGGATGGGGGGGGAGGAACGCCATCACCTCCCCCCAGTGAGTGAAGGGTGGTCCGTTAAAGGACTCCGGGGGGCGTGGCCCTGTCCGAAGCCTATGGAGGTGTGGGCCAAAGGCACGCCCCCGAGCGGTGACCCGGGGGAGCTCCTAGTCAACGTGCCTCGGCGGGAGACTCCCCCGATATAGTGTTAACCCTTCCCCGTGTCTCCAGCAAATGGGCTGGAGCCGGATAGTCGTTAGGACCAATGCCTAAGCCAATGCCTCTCATTCCTGAATTCAATAAAGTTGTGGCCTAATTCACCCATTTAACCTTAAACCATGGTGTCTCGTGTCTTTATTTATCCTGGTGGGGGGCGGGAACTCGCCACGCAATACATTCCATGACCATAGTATGCCATGGCAGGCAGCATATAAATCTCGGTTATAGTATCCGAAGGAAACTGCATAGCTGATATAGATGCTATTTCAACATAGGAATGATTCCTGAATTTACTTTACTCCAGCATTTGTGGTGTTAAACGTATCTTCCAGAACTATCTGCTGCTAAGCAGATGAAATGTCCATGGATGAACCAATCTCGTTTATTCTGAAGAATCATCACCTAAAATTAGTATGTTGTTTAAGCTTGCACAAAGAGCTGTTTTGCAACCCAAGATTTGGACAAACTGACCAGAAATCATTTGAGTCCAAAATCCATGGTTAGATATAGAGTTAGATTTACAGTTAGACCCACACCCTCTCTGGCAACACTTTCTGATGTCAGCACATTATGCTGCCCAGAATGCATGATCCTTGGTGTTAGACATGGTACATGAAACATTCTTGTGAAAACAGTGCAGTGTTGGAGAGGAACTGCATGCAAGCTGTCATAGAACATAGAAAGTTGCTTTACACTGAATCAGACTCCTTGGTCCATCTAGCTCAGTGGCTCTCCAAAGCTTCAGTTAGGGTACATTCCCAGTCGTACCTGCAGATGCTTGAGAACTTTTGCTTGCAAGGTAGGTGCTCTGCCACTGCACTGTGGTCCTTCCAAGGCCGAGGTTCAAATCCCAACATCTCCAGGTAGAACAGGGAAGGAGCCCTACCTGAAATCCTGGGAGAGCCCCTGCTAATCCGAGAAGCCATACCAAGCTAGATGGGATCAGTAATCTGACTTGGTACATGGAAGCTTCCCATGTTCCTACTTGCTTCTGGTGTTTTTTCTGTACTGCATTAGATTTGCACAAAACCAAAAAGGGGACAAGGGTCTACATAACATTTGCACAAGTACTAATTTATAATTTTTTTAAAATGGAATGATTTCCATAATTTATCTCAC
This sequence comes from Podarcis pityusensis, assembly GCF_964106645.2. Taxonomy (NCBI): domain Eukaryota; kingdom Metazoa; phylum Chordata; class Lepidosauria; order Squamata; family Lacertidae; genus Podarcis; species Podarcis pityusensis. Next base: position 23,460,288 of record NC_138032.1, read on the forward strand.
TATAGTGAGGAAGACTGTGGTTAGGTGACCTGTGTGCCAGATTAGTGGGCTGTCCAGCAGCTGATGGGCAACTTCAAGGTGCTTCCCCATTGCTCTCCTTCTAAACGACTGGGACTGTACTCCTCCATCAAACAGAGGGCTTGACCTCTGGAAAGTTGGACACACAGCCACCTACACTGTTTTGGTTGTCATTCAAATTCATAGCCGGGCACATTTTGCCGAAATCAATGCATTGTGGATAGAGAAATAGCTACACATACATCCAATGTGCCCGATGATCCTTTAGGGTTGGCAGCCGAGCTCTCAGTTTAAAATATACTTTAGAGGTTGGAACTGGGCTTTGATAATGTGCATTATGTGAGGGTGCATTTTCTCCAAGTACAATTTCCTGGCCAAGGCCCTGGGCAGTTTGCTTCCCTTCAGCCTAATTCCTAAAATGGGGAGGGCTTGCAGCCATGCATGGATTTCTCCCGCTAATGGTACCGTACATATGCAGGTTTCTTTTCTTCTAGGTGTTGATGGTGGTAATTAAATACTTTCATTAATAAATATTGTATTAATATTTATTTATATACTGCCCTTCATCTGCAGATCTCAGGACGGTTTACAGTACAAAAGCACAAAATACATAACACACAAAAAGCCAACACAATAACCCTCCACCCACCCACAGCCCAAGAAACATTTTGAAGGCCATAGATTCTTCAATACTCCAAATGCCTGGGTTAAGAGGAATGTTTTTGCCTAGCACCAAAATAGTAATAAGAGTATTATCTTCAAAGGCGTATTCACATATGAGCAGCTGAACCCACAACAAGGACCCCTGTGTGATCAGAAATCCTGATATATAGGGTGCCTACATACATCCTGGGACGCGGGTGGTGCTGTGGGTTAAACCACAGAGCCTAGGGCTTGCCGATCAGAAGGTCGGCGGTTCAAAACCCCGCAATGAGGTGAGCTCCCATTGCTCGGTCCCTGCTCCTGCCAACCTAGCAGTTCGAAAACACATCAAAGTGCAAGTAGATAAATAGGTACTGCTCCGGCGGGAAGGTAAACGGCACTTCCGTGCACTGCTCTGGTTTGCCAGAAGCGGCTTAGTCATGCTGGCCACATGACCCGGAAGCTGTACGCCGGCTCCCTCGGCTAATAAAGCGAGATGAGCGACGCAACCCCAGAGTTGGCCACGACTGGACCTAATGGTCAGGGGTCCCTTTACCTTTACCTTTACCTTTACCTTTACCTTTACCTTTACCTTTACCTTTACCTACATTCAGCTGTTCATGGGCACCCTTTTGCAGACATTGCACTGAACATGTGGGTATCAAGGGGGCAAGGTTAGTAGTGCATGATTTGTGGGGGTGGACCAGCGGCATAGTTCACCTCTCTCCCTCTCCATACATTTACCATATACAGAAGAAGGCATGGATGAAGCTCAAGGCATCTGGCACAGGAACATAAGAAACTGCCTTATACCAAGTCAGAGAATTGGTCAATCTAGCTCAATACTGCAGACACTAACTGGCAGTGGCTCCACAGGATTTCCCCCTGCCCTACCTGGAGATGCCAGAGGTTAAGACAGAGACCTTTGGCATGCTCTACCTCTGAGCCATAGCCCCTCCCATTATGTAGCAACACCACACATTGCCAGAAAACCCCCGCAGTATAACAACTAAAGTTTATCCAGGATCAAGCTTTCAATCCATTTATATTGTGTTGTCCCTCACACATGATACCAGAAGAACAAGCAGGTCGAGAAATCTCACGTTGTATGTAGATCACTATCTACATATATAAAATGTAACTGGGACAAGGTTTAGCGCTTGAGATTTGTTACGAGCGTCTGTCTATTTTGTTTTTCTCAGCTTCCTTCTGTGGCTTTAAAAAGAAGCCCGAAAGAGAAAACGAGAAGTGAAGGGAGAAAGCTTAATATCTGACTGTTAGGCTGCTATTACAGGCAGAGGAGCAACGTCAACAAAAAAGATATGGTAACTCAGCGCTTGTTGGAGGGGTTTGCTATGAGCAAAGAAAATACAAGTTGTGTTTTCTCTTACAGGTTGTTACCAGAAGAAGAGAAGAAGAAGAGTTTGGATTTGATATCCCGCTTTATCACTACCCAAAGGAGTCTCAAAGCAGCTAACAATCTCCTTTAACTTCCTCCCTCACAACAAACACTCTGTGAGGTGAGTGGGGCTGAGAGACTTCAGAGAAGTGTGACTAGCCGAAGGTCACCCAACAGCTGCATGTGGAGGAGCGGAGACGCGAACCTGGTTCACCAGATTACAAGTCTACTGCTCTTAACCACTACACCACACTGGGACTTGCAATGCAATGTTGCAGTGTGGAGCACTCCTGTTCATGAAGCCAGCCAGCCTGCCATTCCCCCTTGCAGGATACTTCATTCTGTTCTCCCTAGTTTTTCCTTCCCTACTCCCAGCAATCAATGGCCATGAAGTGTGCTTAGCCTTCATCAAAGTGGCTCTTTTGGAAGGGAAGGAATTCCCAACCCTTTAGAGATTTTCTCGTATGTCAGGGCTCCCCCTGCTCAGCCTGCTGATCCCTCCCCGCTTCTGCGCAGATGGTGCCATTTTGGAGAACAGAGTTTGCTATTAGCACTAGACAGCCAATGGGGCAGTGGTTAAAGTGTCAGACTAGGACCTGTGATCTAAACAACACTGGCATGAAGCCATAATTTAACAGGCACCACATAGATAAAGCCTTTTAGGATGCAGAGCCGTGATAGAAGAAGAGTTTGGATTTGATATTCCGCTTTATCACTACCTGAAGGAGTCTCAAAACGGCTAACATTCTCCTTTCCCTTCCTCCCCCACAACAAACACTCTGTGAGGTGAGTGGGACTGAGAGACTTCAAAGAAGTGTGACTAGCCCAAGGTCACCCAGCAGCTGCATGTGGAGGAGCGGAGACGCGAACCTGGTTCACCAGATTACGAGTCTACTGCTCTTAACCACTACACCACACTGGCTCTGTTAGGAGAAGCTGAACTCATCAAAGCTCTCCCAGGGTAAAATAATAAAAGTCTTGGGCCCTACTGGAACAGCATCATCTTCTGTTCATGCTTTTTTTTTATTACCAGAAATGGCTCTCATGTGGAATGGGGAATTCTAGCCCATGCTGCTTCTTCCATCAAAGTGATGGGGAAATCACATACCAATATGCTCCCTGTAATGCAGGGACTCTCTGATTCCATGCAGAATTCGGCAAGCCTACCTACCTCTCCCGTGTTAGTCATACTGCTCCTGTTTGCCTTGCCACACACCCTCCCAACTATCAGATTCAGGCATGTGCTGTATGCCCCCCGCCCCCCGCTTTGCGTGACACTTTTCTTCTTGTTGCTCTCTTCTGTTTGTTTTCCTTTATTTTCCTCCTTTCTAAGGCCGCGCTTTTGTGACCTTTCCACCACCAGGCAATTCAAACACCCAGGGAGTGACATGAAAACCGATGCCACACCCCTAAATTCTGCACACCTCAGCAAGCGCTCAGAAAGCTACTCTTTTAGCAGCATGCCAGCAATAAAACACACAAACCCTGAGGTGTGATCACAGTGTTGGCTGGAAAGCCCTAAGGACCTTGCCTCAGAAACAGGTCAGATTCCCATATGGATCTGATGCCTTATAGTTGGTGAATAAATGCAACTCTTGGGTACTAGTCGGCTTAGCTTTTACTTAAAAGCAGTCTCACTGAAATTAAAGACAATGTCTACATTCAGTCAATTAATTTCAGTGGGTCTATTCAAAGTAAAATTTAGTGACTACCACCCATTGGGTCCTCCTTCTGCATATGCAAACAGATTTTTACACTTAGGGACAAAAATGTCCAGCAACTTAATAGAATCTGAGAATTGCAGAATTGGAAGAGACCACAAAGGTAATCTATTCCAACTCCCTGTAATGCAGGGTTTTTTTGCCCAGTGTGGAGCTTGAACCCACAACCACTTGCTACCCAGAAATGGGAAATAATTGTAACAAGTTCTGTAATTTTATGCGTATCTCTCTTTTTATGCAATCCACCCTGCAGCTCCTAGGTGATGCTATAGGTAAATACATAAGCAGGCAAGCTGGTGAAAGTCATGCATGTATGCAGTACAGCAAAACAGATACCTAAAAGAAAAGTAATTTCAGTCTATGCTCAATTGCTGCAGTAGCCACAATTCACTCGGAGATCATTAACAGTGTCTGGCATGGTAGATATATTAGCAGGGATGTTCCCCTCTCCCTTACACCAGATTTCAATTAGAAATTACATCAGTGGCGAGGAAAATTCTAAGAGCTTTCCCCTTGATTGATTGCTTCTAGCATTAAAACTGGTTATTTATAGCAACAGCCGTGCAGACTAAAGAGTGTGTATGAAATGTGAGGCGTAATTATATCCGTTATCAAAGGGAGCCTTGCACTGCTTCTGACTCAAAAGTGGGGTGCTCAGATTTCTACAGCAGCTAGAGAATAACAGAGAAAACAGGATGCACTGCCTTGTAAAGCTGTTAAATGGTTTTAAAAGCTAACAGGTAAGCTTCCCTTCTATTTGTATTCATTTTCATATATAGGACATTTCTGTCCAGAGAGTCAAAGAAAAAGAGACAAATGAATTCTGTTTCATGATGCCCCCACCACCAGCCAAATAATGCAATTAATAGCTGTTAGTTCTCATTTTGCACAATCCCAACATTTTTCAGTAAGCTTCCCCCCCCCCCCCGCCACACCACCTTTTTGCATTCAAGCAATCTCACATGCACAAGACGCCTGGAATAAAGAAATGTCTCAGCTTACCACATGGTCTAAAGTTCTAAAGACAGCGCCAAGGAGCATCAGCTTCCAGCGGTCCTCAACATTCTCTGGTAAGGGGCTGTATATGTAATAGGCAGTCAAAACTGTAGCAATGAGAAGGCACAGTAATTTGATTCCCATCTTTTACTATCTACTTCAGTCAAGACTGATTCCCATTGACTAGTCTCGGTGAGTTTTAACAGAGGCAAGTCAGCTGACAGCAACAAAGTTAGTCTGCTGTTACACAGTATGACTCACACAGACCCAGAGAGACCAGCTCTCCTTTGATCACTAGGAAACAGGTTCGGCTTCTAGAGTAAAGGCAAAACTTCACGCTAGGAAGCATTCAACCACCTACAATAGGATTACTGGAGTTGTTTGTGCTGCTTGAGCCGAGGTTTCAATAACAAAGCAAGGACGACAAGTTTGCACTTATTGGTTCTACAGATTCCACAGCTCTGGTCTTTAAATAAAAGTGAGGAAATGCAGCGTTCTCATAATAACTAACAACATAACCAGTGATAAGCAAGACCTTTGAGCCTCCGAGTGACTGATAAGCTAAAGACTTCGTCTCAGTAGGGAAAGACTAAGATATACATTTGCTCCAGTGACTCCATACTACAGCAGATCAGATTTTAGGTGCACCTAACTCTGGTCCAGGGACTCGGGTGGCACTGTGGGTTAAACCACAGAGCCTAGGGCTTGCCGATCAGAAGGTTGGCGGTTCAAATCCCCACGACGGGGTGAGCTCCCGTTGCTCGGTCCCTGCTCCTGCCAACCTAGCAGTTCGAAAGCACGTCAAAGTGCAAGTAGATAAATAGGTACCTCTCCGGCGGGAAGGTAAATGGTGTTTCCGTGCGCTGCTCTGGTTCGCCAGAAGCGGCTTAGTCATGCTGGCCACATGACCCGGAAGCTGTACTCTGACTCCCTCGGCCAATAAAGCGAGGTGAGCGACGCAACCCCAGAGTTGGCCACGACTGGACCTAATGGTCAGGGGTCCCTTTACCTTTAACTCTGGTCTGTGCTCAGCTGCCACATACCAAGACTGCTCAGAGAGACTGATTGGCTTTAGATTGAAATATTTAAGATATGCAAAATTTCTACACTTTTGAACTTGTACTAGAAAGACTGGAGGTGTGTTAGTTGTAGAGAGTGGGAGGAAGGGAGAAAGAATAAAGTTTTGGACGGCTTTCACAGGAAGAACAGTTAGAAAAGTTTCATCACTCCTTCTAAGTTTTATGGCCCCATTTTCATAAGTTGCTATATGAAAGGTGTCAAAACAGCAGCGGCGTAGCGTGAGTTGTCAGCACCCGGGGCAAGGCAAGTAATTTGCGCCCCCTAACCCGGGGCAAGGCAAGTAATTTGCGCCCCCCCAACCCCTAACCTGCCAATCTGAGTCGAGTTGCTGCTGGCGCTGCCGCCCAAACCACGCCGCTTGCCCGGAGGAGGAGGGGGGCAGAGAGGCGAGGAAAATGCAACATGGCCCAGCAGCTGCAGCAGCAGCAGCGGAGGCGGGGCTGTGAGGAGGGGCTGCCTGGCATGTCCTCCGCGGCCCTGACGCGCGGGGCTGAGAGCCGCTGCCTGCCGGACGCCTTCAGCCCGGGCGCGCGCACAGCTCGTCGGTTCCACGAGACATGGGGCTCTGCTACAGCCTGCGCCCGAGGCTCTTCGGCGACTCCGGAGGCAGCGAGCGCGCCCCCCCAGATGTTGCGCCCGGTGCGGCCGGCCCCCCTGGCACCCCCCATGCTACACCACTGCAAAACAGGACCTCAGGGTTAAAGCTTTGCCAGCAGCTCCTCTGGCTGTGCTAATGTTGCGGTAACATACTGAACATTTCCTTCTCCCTCAGGAGTTGAGAAATTACAGAAGATGCAAGAAATGAATGCAGTCAGAAATGCTTTTGGCCACCTGTCTGCAATCCTCTTGCCACTTTACATAGATCTGGTGGCCAGGCTACCAAGCCGTTTCCCTTAAGACGAGCCTTTTAGCCCCTCTCACCAGGTGTGAGGGGCTGAATGCATGCAGCAGAGAGTCTGCTCTATTTGAGTGTGCTTGATTAAGGACACTATAAGAGCCACATTAGCACCATACGCTGAAAGCACTATGACAGCACTTTAAACAGCCACAACTTGCCCCAAAGAATTCTGGGAGCTGTAGGTTGCAGAGAATTGTCAGGAGACCTGAAATACACTCAGGAGTCCTGTAGTGATTTCATGCTCTTTACTGCAGCTTGTAAAACAGTGATTGAATTGCCCCCCTCCAAACCCCAGGCTTTTATATACATTATTTACACAATGAGTCCTGTCTGATTGGCTGATTCTGCTTCCCCGCTGGAGCCTGATTCGTCTTTTCCTGCAGGCCAATCAGTTGTTGCATTCCACGATCCTACCAGCCTAATAGGCTGATTAACTTCCTCCTGGAGCCTGATTGGTCTTTTCCTGCAAGCCAATCAGTTGTTGCATTCCAGGATCCTTGTTGTTGTTTAGTCGTTTAGTCGTGTCCGACTCTTCGTGACCCCATGGAACAGAGCACGTCAGGCACCTCTGTCTTCCACTGCCTCCCGCAGTTTGGTCAAACTCATGCTGGTAGCTTCGACTTACCTATTGTTCTAGGATCCAAGCTTAATACATAACAAGACCCCTGTTTCCAGAGCTACAGTCCCCAGAGTTCCCTGGGAAGAAGGACCAAATAGGAGAATAAGGGTCTCCTACCAACTCAACCTTATCAAACTACTTCTCCCAGAATTCTTTGGGGGAAGCCATGGCTATTTAAAGGGGTGCCATGGTGCTTTAAATGTATGGTGTGCATGTGACCTAGGGCTCTAATTTGCACAGGGAGCTTATTTGAGTATGTCATGGCACCCCAGCTCAACCCTGGGCCACATACTATGATAGGAAGGGAGATCTGGTCAAGCTGAGTGCCCGCATCTGTTCTTGCTCCCTTCCCATGAACCTTTCACTGCCACCAGCTGAAAGGTTTTATATTTCCCAGGCTGCCTTCCACCAAACAGCACTGAACACTCCCTCTTGGCAGAGTGCTGTCGCCTCTTAAACAAGGTATGGTTTAAAGCGAACAGAGACCGCAAAAGTTTTGTTAACAAAGAGCCAAATCAGGCAGGCCTATGAAGCACCTCAGACTGAGGTGAGCTGTTGATTTTGTGGTCAGTGCACAGCTCTAATTTAAATGCTATTTGAATTGGAATTTTCATGCAAAATTAAGAGAGAGAGCGAGAGAGAGAGCGAGAGAGAGAGAGAGAGAGAGAAGGAAACAGGAAGGACTACTCTATCAATGAATACATGTGAAACTGACACAGAATAGAAATAGTCTGTACATTCAATATCAGAAGAAATGGAGTCGCACAGGGGTGCCAGGTATAATCAGTGTGTGACAAAAGCATCTTGGGGCTTGACATGAGGAAAGTGCCAGATTCTATGAGCCAATGAGGGCTGGTCTGCAAGTTGCTTTGGAGTGAGAGCAGAAAGCAGGCTTCATCCTTCTTCTGAAATCTCAAGGGGCATGATGCCACGAGACAAAGGAGAAATGTTCACCATTGCCACCAGAGAGTGTCAGTCTGGCATCCTTTCTTAAAGACATGCTCTGAATAGTTTTGGAATGTGCAGATTCATCTCAAAGTAGCTTCTTTCCAGATCCTCTATTTGGTACAACATTGTGGGAACCAGCATCCCCGCCTTTTTCTGTTCTTGCCTGATCTTCTCACAACTGTCTCCGACAAGTCATGGAAGCAGAGGTGCAGCATTGGGGGTGAGCTGAAGAAGCAGATGGGGCTGATCACCACAGGGGCTGACCTCATCCACTCAAGGTTTTTTCATAGTCCTGTACAAAATATTCTCTAATTGCATTGATAAAACAACAACACATGCACAATAGGGTTTCTCTGCCCTGATGGTTGCTGGGGAAAGTGTGTTGTGTAAAACTATTATGCATGTGGTGGTGGTTTTTTTTTAAATCCAAGTCATTAGAGAATATTTGGTACACTACAACCAATGCTGCTGTGGTAAATTTTAAAGTGAAGGAGACTATTCCTATTGCTACACTCCCTATTCCTATTGCTACACTCCCAAGGGGTGTTCAAAACATCCACACAGATGTGTTGAACCAGATGATAGATAGATAGATAGATAGATAGATAGATAGATAGATAGATGATAGATAGATAGATAGATAGATAGATAGATAGATAGATGCAAAACAGCAGCAATACATGGTACAATACTACACAGTTTACAGTGGTACCTCAGGTTACAAATGCTTCAGGTTACAGGCGCTTCAAGTTACTAACTCCACTAACCCAGAAATAGTACCTCGGGTTAAGAACTTTGCTTCAGGATGAGAACAGAAATTGTGCTCCGGCGGCAGCAGGAGGCCCCATTAGCTAAAGTGGTTAAGAACAGTTTCAGGTTAAGAACGGACCTCCAGAATGAGTTAAGTTCTTAACCCGAGGTACCACTGTATTAGGATCAGCAGCAGTGAGCTGGAAAAGGGTGAGAAAGTAGTTAGCATGTTGAAATTTGGCTGAGCACTCTGTGCACGGTTGTTCTGGGAACCACCCAAATCCATGGTGTTTGCTTCTAGCTGCATAGATTAGAGTTTGTAAAACACACTGAGCTGTAACAAAGGATCTCCAGTCAGCTGAAATGCAACCTGTAGCTTTTAATCAGAAATGCAGACAGAAACGCAGTGTTATCATTGAAACTGCTGCTACGAAGTTGGAATAGCATCAAAGGAAAGTTTCCAACCTCTGCTTAATTATGTTCACATTCCCTGACTTTTCTCCATGCTAATCTGTTGCAAACAGGAGTTAACACTTGAAAGTCCCATCCCCATCTCATAGCAAGGCAGGTTGATTTTAGGCACTTAGGCAGATGATGTCATTGCTGGTGCTGTGGGCAGCTGCTCTGCCCCAGCCCATCACTAGGAGGAACTCCTTGTTCTTCCTAAAATGCCATTCCAGACTCAGGGGAAGGCTCTAGAAAAGTGTGTGTGTAGCCTACAACATAGGAGGAATGGGCTGCAGCTGGGGGAACAGAAGCTTCCATCCCTCAACAACAATCAGATGAAACTCCAAGAGTGGTGTCTGTGTCAGTCTTTTGCAGCAAAACAAGAAGTCTTGTGGCACCTTAAAGACTTAACACATTTCCCATGGTGTAAGCCTTTTGTGACCACAGGCCAAAACTTCCAGTAAAGGTGCAACATTTCAGCATCTGCTGAAGGGTACAGTGGCCCACAAAAACTTAAGCAACTATACAAGACATCTGAAGGCAGCCCTGTATTGGGAAGTCTTTTAATGTTTAATGTTTTGTTGTGTTTTTATATATGTTGGAAGCTCCCCAGAGTGGCTGGGCAACCCAGTCAGATCTTCGGGGTATAAATATTATTATTATTATTATTATTAATATTAATTAATGCCTCTATTTTCATCAGAGAAATGTTGGAGGGTATGTTATTATGGCTTATCTCCTTGGCTTGGCAGTCACATAACTCCATACCTTCCAACATTTCTCTGATTAAAATAAGGATATCCTACCATAGCCTCTAACATTTCTCCAATGACAAAAGGGATGTCCTAAGGAAAAGCAGGACATTCCACAATCAAATCAGAAACCAGGATTGGCTTCTGTAAATCCAGAACTGTCCCTGGAAAATAGGGACACTTGGAGGATCTGTAATAAATGAGTTAGGCCACATTCATGCGATACTATGATGCCACTTTAAACTGTCATGGCATCCTCCAAAGAATTCTGGGAGTTGCAGTTTGCTAAAGGTGCTGAGAGTTGTTAGGGGACCCCTGTTTCCTTCACAATGTCAGAACAGTTTAACAGCCAGTCCCTCTTCCCAGGAAAGTCTGTGAATTGCAACTCTGTTAGGAAAAAGACAGAGTTAACAAACTACAGATCCCATAATTCTTTGGGAGAAGACATGATTGTTAAAAGTAGTGCTTTAATGTGTGAATGTAGCTCCAGTCTTTAAAGGTGCCAGAAGACTCCTTATTATTGGGGTTATTTTAAAAAATGCAAATACTCATCTCCCTGAATATTTGCATTATATTCATGGCTCCTGCTTCTTCACAACAGCAAAAAAAAAAAGAGATACATGGCTCCGAAAAGCTACAGCAGCCACATAGAGAAAAGAATGCTGAATTTCACTGAAGCAGTATAAATATCATTTATGAGTGTTAAAAAACAATTAACCAAAGTGCTGTTTGATAGTCATGAAAACAAAACATGAAACCTGGTGACATGCTTTGTCTCTACCCTAAAGTTGAGAAATAGTCACTTGTCGCCACCAAGAGGCAGCACAATACCAGAAAATAATAGTCTCTTGTAATTGAAATAAATGCATTTTATTTCGCACCTATATAAACACTTTTAGAGCAGTGTATTTATAAAATCATAGAGCGTAGTACATCCACAGCTCGTTCAATATTAAAAAATGAATATAAATGTAAAACAATACAATTAAACACTGTCCAATCATTTACATAAAAAGGGCCACAAGTTTCTACTTGTGAAGGAACTGACAATACATCTTCCCTTAAGGCCTGAAGGTTTAAAGCATGTATAGCCAATGTGGAATTCTCCAGAGGTTGTAGACAACTCCCATCAGCCCCAGCCGTCATAGCGAATGCTCAGGGATGATGGGAGTTGTAGTCCAGATTTGCCCAGAGTGGCTGGGGCAACCCAGCCAGATGGGCAGGGGGTATAAAGAATATTATTATTATTATTATTATTATTATTATTATTATTATTATTCCAAAACTTATGGAGAGCACATTGAACTTACAGAGAGCACATATATTCATTCATAGCCACATTGGCTATGGCTTTAAGGAAAAGTGATTAATTTCACTATAATGAATGATGAATTATGTAATATTTGAAGGGAACGATCCTAGGCTGAGGTGACTACAGGACATGGGTGGTGCTGTGGTCTAAACCACTGACCCTCTTGGGCTTGCTGATCAGAAGGTCTGCTTTTCAAATCCCCACGACGGAATGAGCTCCTGCTGCTCTGTCCCAGCTCCTGCCAACCTAGCAATTTGAAAGCATGCCAGTGCAAGTAGATAAATAGGTACCACTGTGGTGGGAAGGTAAATGGCATTTCCGTGTGCTCTGGCTTCAGTCACGATGTTCCATTGCGCCAGAAGTGGTTTAGTCATGCTGGCCACATGACCTGGAAAGCTGTGGACAAACGCCAGCTCCCTCACCTGAAAGCAAGATGAGCACTGCAACCCCATAGTCGCCTTTGACTGGACTGGGTCTTTTACCTTTTACCTTTTACCTTACCTAGGATGCTGCAGAATTTCTTTGTGTTCAGAGGTGCACCAGAGGTGGTGGTTCATAGGTGCACCAGAAGTATAATGTATAACCAAAAGGGTAGCACATGGTTAATTAACTGTGTCTAAATATATAACACAGTAATCACTTCGACACACTCCACTAATGGGTTGACTGCTCATGGAATGGTTATTTTACTCTCTGTTAGTTTTGCTTAGCTATACAATTACCTTTAATCCCTATGCAAAAAGGGGTCCATTGGAATTTCTTGCCGAATGTCCTTTGAACTGATACTTATGAGGAGGAAGTAGTAGGGCTCTCTGCATTGCTTTATTTCTAATCAAATGAGGAGATGTGGCTTCCACGATCATTTCTGTAACAAAGCCGTTTTGGATTTCGTTTCCCCCCATCTGCTTCTCATTACCGAATCATGAGCTATGTAAATGGAAAGAAATGTCCTCCTCAATGCTGCATTCATATTCTGTCATCTGCGCAAACAGAAATTCACTACAGTGCGAAAGAAAAACAAGCATTCATTCAGCACGTGACATTTCTGAATGTAAAGGCGATGGAGTTATGTAAGTTTCCTGGGCATGCCAAAGTTATCCATCCCAAAGCAGTCCCCTTTGTAGGCAACATCACAGCGCCACAGAGACTTCACAGAAGTGGGCTAAATAAACAATGCAACCATCAAGGCCCTTCACATATTTCACAGCGTTGCATCTTTTCTTTCTCTGTATGTTCTCTCCAATGTCCTTTAAAAATATGAATGTTTGGGGCATTCTAGTGGGAAATTATGGTTCTGCCATTTCCCCCCCTCAGCTAAAATATCCGTTACATGAAACAACACTCATGCTTTCTAAACTTCACATTTCAAGATGTTTAAAGTATTACTGGCATCATCATCATTATTATTAGCCTAGCCTGGAGAAAAAGTATATGAAGCAAATTGTACAGATGCCATTCAAACACAGTGAAAGGAAATCTGGGGGCAAAAATTAGGTGCATAGTCACACTTGATATTTTTTGGATATGAATCTGGGTGTGGGAGAGTGCATGTTGTTGTTGTTGTTTAGTCGTTTAGTCGTGTCCGACTCTTCGTGACCCCATGGACCAGAGCACACCAGGCACTTCTGTCTTCCACTGCCTCCCGCAGTTTGGTCAAACTCATGCTGGTAGCTTCGAGAACACTTTCCAAACATCTCGTCCTCTGTCATCCCCTTCTCCTTGTGTCCTCCATCTTTCCCAACATCAGGGTCTTTTCCAGGGAGTCTTCTCTTCTCATGAGGTGGCCAAAGTATTGGAGCCTCAGCTTCAGGATCTGTCCTTCCAGTGAGCACTCAGGGCTGATTTCCTTCAGAATGGATAGGTTTGATCTTCTTGCAGTCCATGGGACTCTCAAGAGTCTCCTCCAGCACCATAATTCAAAAGCATCAATTCTTCGGCGATCAGCCTTCTTTATGGTCCAGCTCTCACTTCCATACATCACTACTGGGAAAACCATAGCTTTTACTATACGGACCTTTGTTGGCAAGGTGAGTGTATAGGTAAAGGTAAAGGGACCCTTGACCATTAGGTCCAGTCATGACCGACTCTGGGGTTGCGGCACTCATCTCGCTTTATTGACCGAGGGAGCCAGCGTACAGCTTCCGGGTCATGTGGCCAGCATGACTAAGCCGCTTCTGGCAAACCAGAGCAGCGCACGGAAATGCCATTTATCTTCCCTCCAGGAAGGTACCTATTTATCTACTTGCACTTTGATGTGCTTTCGAACTGCTAGGTTGGCAGGAGCAGGGACCAAGCAACGGGAGCTCACCCCGTCGCGGGGATTCGAACCACCGACCTTCTGATCGGCAAGTCCTAGGCTCTGTGGTTTAACCCACAGCGCCACCCGCCTCCCTCCAGGGGGAGTGCATACCTGTGCACATAAACTTTGATGGCTAGTTCCAAAAAGCCAATTTGGCAGGATCTTCTAGATGTTCAATGAGCTTGTTTTTGCACTTCATGTCTAGAAAAAGTATATTCTGGCCCCAACCCATCTTCTTCTAAGTCACAAGCAATTAGACTCAAGCGAATAATAACCAACTGGTTGCACTGATTTCAGTAAGATTTAAGAACAAACGACACATGATGTTAAGTTTGCAAGAGCACTTAATGTGCCATTTTTAGCCTTTAAATGTTGAATAGTAATTTGGAGGATCAGGAGGATCCTGAGATCAGAGATGGAAGGACAACCATCTCCCTGATTGTTGCCCAGATAAAGTTTCCAATCCGATCCAATTTACTGGTACGTGATTGAATCCCACCGAAAAATGTTAGCAGACTGAAAGCACCCTGTGCCAGGGTCATTGTGTGCTCTTGCCAATTTAACATTTAGTGAAAACTTGCTACATGATAGTACCAAGAGACACAAGCATTTATCTAGATGGGGAGTAAATCAGAGTTGGTGGTAGGGTTAGCAGATGTGTAGAGCTTCTAACATCATTTTTTAAAAATAAACTTGAATTTTTTTTGAGTTTGTAGACAAGTTGGAGCTGATGAGTAGATCAGACGTTACTACCATGAGATTATTTGTATAATGAGTTATGTTGTAAACCCCTCTGAGATCTATGGATGGAGGTTGGTATACAAATTGATTGACTGATTGGTTGATTGGTTGATTGAATTAACAAATGAATAAAATAGATGATTTGTGGTGAAATGTGAGGATTATGCTACCTGGTTAAACCAACAGAGTGATTTTGCATCGTAATTTCAACAGTAGATGAGCTACAGATGAACAAGGAGATTCAACTCAATATTTCATATTTACTTTTTTGGAACATAGGCATTGTGGCCTACTTGGCAAATTCTGGAGCTTGTTTCCACAAGGGTGGCACACCTAGTGGAAAGTTGGCAGTTTCATCTAGCAAACTCAAGGTCTAGTCAGTGTGTTTTCTGTTTGTAGATCTAGCAAACGAAGAGGGTAAGGAGCAAATATGAGCTGGCAGATGACCTCCAGGCATCTCCATTAACTTCAGTGTTTGACCTAATGTTGAAGAGAAGGTAAGAAATTGAAATAACAATACCTGCATTTTCTGAAATATAGAGTGGAGTGGCATTATTGTGTGATGTCCATGACACCTAGGAACCCTTCTCAAATCATTTGATGGGATGAGTCACTGAAATTCTCAGCACTTTCCAAAACCCAGACCAAACCTAGAGTCCTTATGAACACCCACCCAAAACTATGGTTTGGTTCTTACTATCAAATTAGAGCTGCTCCTCATTGCACTTACACACATGACTACAAAGGGAAAGGTCAGCACACAAATGTCTAATAACTGAACCACACATTTCCTCTAAATTAAATTAGGTGCACTGCAGTCTTACCCCTGAAAAGTTTTGCATTTGGATTATGTTAGCCGCTTATTATTATTATTATTATTATTATTATTATTATTATGTTAAGAGCCATGCAGCCTCTCCAATTTCCTGTGCTTCTGAGTGGGTCTCTATTCAGGGTACGGCTCCACTGAGGACCAAACAACACATTATGTTAAGCTTGTGATGGGTAGCTTTACAACTGCCTAAATATTAGCCATGGGGGTGGTGGGTGGCGATCAGAATCAGAACTGTGTGGCATGATGAGGGAATTTAATTCTCTGCCCCCTTTAGGGTCCCAATCAAGATATTCTTCCAGCAGCTGAAATTTCTCCTAGGTTCACTTAGAATGTTTTGTGCAGCCAAGGACTTCTCAGTTCATTTTACCACTGTTAATTTCTAGGGTGGGAACATCTGGATTGTCGGCCACATAGACCAACATATCTTGGAGAAGCATTGTTTTTGTGTCTATCTAGGTGGTCACTCTATTCAGTGGTAGCTTGTGGCTATTTGTCTCTTTTGGCAGATATAATGGCACAGGGTATAACCTCATTTATATGAAGGTAATGAAAATCAGGACCAGTGTTTTGGTAGGCCTACAGTTGCTAGAATCATGTGTTTCCATTTGACTTATGGTAGAAACATCACAATTAGCTATCAGATATCCCAAAACCATTCCAAGAACCTTGAATTTAGCTGGTTTTATTCTTAAAGAGATTTCAATGAGTAGCATGTGTTTTGACGGAGCAGCCTGTTTATTATTAGTTGAAGCATTTTGCTGGACCACAACTGGTTATAAACATTTAAAGAGCTACGAACTTCAAATTGCTCTATTTGAACTTTGGAATTGCCTTTCTGCATTGATTGGAAGTATATGAGGATTTGGTAAATGGACTCTAGTCTAGCTAGAGTTAGTTGTAACTAAATCCTATTGACTGAAATTATTTGTGACCAACAGTGCACTCATATACTTACACTCAGAAACAAGCCCCACTGACTTCACTAACAGCGGGTTACATAACTGGGTCTTATTTCCAGGTAAGAGTGTATAGAACCACAGCCCAACTTATCCCATTTCAATGGGATTCAATAACTTTAGTTGAAGTGAAGCTATTGTAATTGTGAATATGACTCTTAATACAGACATGTTATATTTGAGATGTCAAATGTTTCCTGTCTGTGGTTTTTTGCTGCTGCCGCTGCCCCTGGAGAAGTGGCTTTAATTAAGAACTATTTTTCCTTGTGAATAACCATGTATCTTAATAGATGCTCCTGTCTCATATTTCTATTCCAAGAAGGATCTCAGGATTCAATTTTCTTTCATACAAAGGGGATGTGAGTTGGACGTGATCAGTCAATCCAGTTACAAGTAATTAATGACTTCACTGCAAATGTGCTTGCATCAAAGCCAATAATAACAGCGAGGGCCAGAGTTTTGAAAGGAGCTCAGAGCCAGATTCACGAGAGTGCTCTCCCTCCCTCCTTCTACCCCAAAATAAATACCAGATTTTGAACAGGACTTAGCTCCTTCTTTGCACACAAAGGAAAGGGACAGATTTTTCAAAAGTGCCAGCCGACTAGAATCTGGGGAAGTGTGAGGGTCATGACATCAGGCTTAGCTATGTGGCTGAAGGCTTCAGAGAATGACCTTCCCACATGGATTGTTATGTACTGAGTTGAATAGGATCCAAAATGCAGCTGTCTGATTGGTCCTAGAACAATAGGATCCAGAATGCAGCAGTCTGATTGGTCCACAGGAGCTACCCAATCCAGCTGCAGGTGGAAGTGAATCCGCAACCTGATTGGCCTACAGGTGAATCCCGGAATTAGCCAATCACATGGGGCCCATTGTGTAAATAATATATATAAAGCAGACATTCTGGGGGAACTTCCATTCCTCCTCACCATTATGAGCTGAATAAAGAGCATGAAATCCACTCTCAACTCCGAGTATATTTCATGGATACAAGAATCATGTGTAAAGCTTTCAAGTAGGGCTCCTCATCCATCCCCATCTATACCAAGACTTTGCAAAATGAAGATCAGATGGGGAGGAGAGGCAGAGCAGGTTGTCATTGGCATACCAAAGCTGCCTCTGATATTTTATGATACGTGAGCAAAACCTGGCTTCTGGTATTCATGTGTATCACTACCGTGAAGTGGGAACTGACGGTTGCATGCCTAGGTGTGTTTGTTCAAAAGCAGGTCCCATTCTGCTCAATGGGACTTACTCTCAGGTAAGTGTATAGAACTACAGCCTTAGACAGGTTTCCACACAGATATGTGTATGTACAGTATATGATTCATAGATTCAGCATACCTCTATCCCCATAGAGTGAGATGTGGAAGTACCCTTTTCAGATAAGGCTATGTGTGAGTACAGGAAGTGCTATTCTGTCCAGTTTTCCATTTTGGCAGAGCAAGCAAATCAGGGTCCAAGGAACCACTGGTAGGTAGATTAGAGTCTGAGGGGTCAGGGACAGTGGCCCAGTTTGTTTGTTGTATTCCTGAATCACCCTTCTTTGAGCAGAACACAGGGCAATGTACAACAAACTACAAAGTTACACTGATGATTAAATGAAATGCAAAATTAAAATAAGAATAAAAATAGGCATGGGTAAAGCCATCAATTTTGGTTTCTCTTTGTTTCTCATTCTTTTCCTCCAGTTCTGAACATATTCACATCAGCCTGCATGTTTTTTTTTAATGCTCTCATGAAAATTCATCAGTGAATTAGTGTGGATTTCTCCTAACATACACATTTTTGTATGGAATTTTGCCTCCAGAGCCAGTGTGGTGTAGTGGTTAAGAGCAGTAGTCTCGTAATCTGGGGAACCGGGTTCGCGTCTCCGCTCCTCCACATGCAGCTGCTGGGTGACCTTGGGCTAGTCACACTTCTCTGAAGTCTCTCAGCCCCACTCACCTCACAGAGTGTTTGTTGTGGGGGAGGAAGGGAAAGGAGAATGTTAGCCACTTTGAGACTCCTCCAGGTAGTGATAAAGCGGGATATCAAATCCAAACTCTTCTTCTTCTTCTTCTTCCTATACACATCTTTCCAAAGCAGTTCCCTCTGAAATAACGTATTTTCGTATGCTATTTCACCAACATATGCATTTTTATGGACACTTCATCTCATTCTGTGCACACATTCCCTGGCTGCAGAACTGCACCACAAAATTCAGATTCAAAGTGTGGATTTTGAAGAATGGCTGTATTTCAGTTTGCATATTGTTTCAGAAAGTACAGAAGGCTCATCTTTAAATGCAAACAGAATTGCTTGGCTTTATAAATGAGCAGGGATTAGCTGGTGGGATCACATAATAAGTCCTGCAGCCATATGGTTGGCATATAAAAAAGCATTATTATTATTATTATTATTATTATTATTATTATTACTTCTAATTTATGGGAGACAACACGCTTGTGCCTTGCAGTCATTAATTTATTATAAGCTTCCATAAATGCATTTTAATTCTGTGTTTTCATATAGGAAGATGCAGCAACAGTTGATGGACCTTAGGAATAAAAAATATCACGTGCGCTACTTCTTTCTTCCAAATTGGCCCATTTCACGGCTTGATTTAGACAAAGCTTGGATTCCATTGAACGAACAGACGTACATGCAACTGTCTTGCAGGAGGAGCACCATAGAGAGCAATCCCCTTTGTCCCAGTCTTCAGACCACATGTAATCATTCTTCAGAAACACTCATATTTGTGGCCAAGCCATTGGTCCAACCCGATGAATAATGCTTGCTATAATCAGTCCAGTTGGCTTATAAATTGGGTATGATTGCCAATGCCTATGCGCTTTTTCTCTCTCTCTCTCTATATATATATATGGAAAAAATCACAACAGCAGATACTGATAAAATACACTGCATGTTTTGCAAGTTAACTTTGATGGTATTGAAAAGTATATTGGGAACTTTGGGTGGAGATGTCACCATGTAATGCTGGAACCCATTTGATATTTTTGTTAACTGTTAAGTAACTGTTTGGGGCTGCTTTATGGTATTTTGCACATTGCCTTGGGAGAGGTGATGATCATCATACTAATGAACGTAAAGCTTGGCAAGGAACTGAAAATAATCCCCCCTCCCCCTGAAAACCCGTATCATAAGATCATAAGAATGGCCCTCATGAATCAGGCTGATGGCCCATCTAGTCCTATTCTCACAGTGGCCAATCAGATGCCAAAGGGTTACAGACGCTTCAGGTTACATACGCTTCAGGTTACAGACTCCGCTAACCCAGAAATAGTACCTCGGGTTAAGAACTTTGCTTCAGGATGAGAACAGAAATCATGCTGCGGCGGTGCGGCAGCAGCGGGAGGCCCCATTAGCTCAAGTGGTACCTCAGGTTAAGAAAAGTTTCAGGTTAAGAACAGACCTCCAGAACGAATTAAGTTCTTAACCCGAGGTACCACTGTACACTGCCCACCTGTGACTCCTGACAACTGGTATTCAGAGGCATAATACCTCTGAAAGTGGAATTAGAGCCTAGACATTGTGGCTACTAGTAGCCATTGGTAGCCTTCTTCTCCATCAATTTGTCTATTTATTTTTTTAAGCCACATCACTGGGCAATCACAACAATGACCTGTGGCTGCTTAATCTTTTCCTTTGTTGGGAGATTTAAAGATACAGTGGTACCTTGGGTTAAGAACTTAATTCGTTCTGGAAGCCTGTTCTTATCCTGAAACTGTTCTTAACTTGAGATACCACTTTAGCTAATGGGGCCTCCCGCTGCTGCCGCGCCGCTGGAGCACGATTTCTGTTCTCATCCTGAAGCAAAGTTCTTAACCTGAGGTAATATTTCTGGGTTAGCGGCGTCTGTAACCTGAAGCGTATGTAACCCGAGGTACCACTGTATGCATCTGTTGGCCAGTTTGCAAGGAAGGAACCTCTACTCTGAGTGGCTTGGCTTAAAATGTGTTGTTCAGGCCTGGCTTCAAGTTTTTTGGGGGAGGGGGTGATCCGGGCCTCAGTGGGGCCCCTGGCAGCCTAGTTCCCCAAGACACCAAGTAATTTACCTGATGGTGGCGTAATTACAGGGCAGTTCCAGCCAGCATGGCAGAGAAGCCACTCCCAAGTCCTGTCATATTAGGGGGTATCTCAGCAGTGCTGGCCCTGAGTGGAGTTTTTGATCTACATGCTTGTACTTGCTGTCACAACTATCTGAATTACACTGACATCAGGGATGGAACTGGTGTAATTCAGAGAGTGGTGCTGGGGGACTTTGAGGTGCTGTGTGGGCTCAGACACTATCCTGACTGCCCCCCTGCTGGTGGCATTGGCTTAACCTGAGTATGAATCTACTCGGACCCTGTGTTCAGATTAGTAATAAAAATAATAATAATTTATTATTTATACCCCGCCCATCTGGCTGAGTTTCCCCAGCCACTCTGGGCGGCTTCCAATCAAGTGTTAAAAACAATACAGTATTAAATATTTAAAAATTCCCTAAACAGGGATGCCTTCAGATGTCTTTTAAAAAGAAGATAGCTGCTTATTTCCTTCACATCTGAAGGGAGGGCGTTCCACAGGGTGGGCGCCAATACCGAGAAGGCCCTCTGTCTGGTTCCCTGTAACCTCACTTCTCGCAATGAGGGAACCACCAGAAGGCTCTCGGTGCTGGACCTCAGTGTCCGGACTGAATGATGTGGGTGGAGACACTCCTTCAGGTATACAGGACCGAGGCCGTTTAGGGCTTTAAAGGTCAGCACCAACACTTTGAATTGTGCTCAGAAATGTACTGGGAGCCAATGCAGATCTCTCAGGATGGTGTTATGTGGTCCCAGCGGCCACTCCCAGTCACCAGTCTAGCTGCTGCATTCTGGATTAATTGCAGTTTACAGGTCACCTTCAAAGGTAGCCTCTCTTCTTGGTGGCAACACAAGAGGCCTTTTCTGCAGCGGCTCCCCATTTGTGGAATGCACTCTCCAGGGAGGTTTGGCTGGTGCCTTCCATTATACACCAAGCAAAAGCTTCTTCTTCAACCAGGCCTTGGGCTGATACTTTTTTTGTGTTGTGGGAGTGGGTGGGGGTGGGGGTGGGGGAACAGGCGTTATTGGATTATTATTATTATGTGTTTTGTGTTTTTATCGTGTACTTTAATGTTGTGAACCGCTTTGAGATCTATGGATGAAGGGTGGTATACAAATTCAATAAATAAATAATATGGCACATGCTGGCACCAGGTATCATATTGCAGAGTTCAGCAAAACACGCGGTTGTGTCGGAAATGTAGCATCAGAGTCTTTATTGACAGCAAAATAAACAAAAGCATCATGATGAGTGCTGTAAGCTGCGTCTTCTCACACAGTCTCTCAGAAGAGAGTGAGAGAACAAAGAGTGGAAGTTCTCACAGACTTACTTCCGTTCCCATACTCACAACAGTACAGAAAAGTAAACACGTGATCATATGATCCAGAAGTGGAGAATGAAACACTAACAGAAACATCGGCTCTTCTGTATACAGAGCAGAATAATAATAATAATAATAATAAAGAAAAAGAGAAAAAAGAAAATATCTTAATGTGCATCTTGGCTAAGAAGTTACTAGGCAGAAGAGAGTGCCTTGTTGTTGTTGTTTAGTCGTTTAGTCATGTCTGACTCTTCGTGACCCCATGGACCAGAGCACGCCAGGCACTCCTGTCTTCCACTGCCTCCCGCAGTCTGGTCAAACTCATGCTGGTAGCTTCAAGAACACTTTCCAAACATCTCGTCCTCTGTCATCCCCTTCTCCTTGTGTCCTCCATCTTTCCCAACATCAGGGTCTTTTCCAAGGAGTCTTCTCTTCTCATGAGGTGGCTAAAGTGTTGGAGCCTCAGCTTCAGGATCTGTCCTTCCAGTGAGCACTCAGGGCTGATTTCCTTCAGAATGGATAGGTTTGATCTTCTTGCAGTCCATGGGACTCTCAAGAGTCTCCTCCAGCACCATAATTCAAAAGCATCAATTCTTCGGCAATCAGCCTTCTTTATGGTCCAGCTCTCACTGCCTACTGTATGCAAAGATTGCTTTGCACGATGATGAGGTTTTAGAGCAATATTTCAGATTTCCAAACAAGCTTACACAGTCGCCTTATGTGCATTGAATCAGACCATTGGTCAATCTAGCTCAGTATTGTCTTCATTCACTGACAAGATGCTCTCCAGGTTTTCAGGTAGGGAGTCTCTCCCAGCCCAACCTGGGATTGAACTTGGGACCTTCTGCAGGCAAAAAAGATGCTCTGCCACCGAACTATGGCGCTTCCCCAGATTTAAGTAATTCTCTGTTTCATTGACATAGTACAGGGTTTGTTCCTGCTAGATAATAAAACTGCTGCCTGGAGCAGACATAAAGCAGACCAAGCAATAGCCAATATCTGTTCCCACAGATGTTGCTGCAAACTCTGTGTGAACTGGCTCCAGCCTGCCTCCTCATAAATTATGCTAGCCAAACCCCAAACCTATACTTATTTCATGTATATATGTGTGTGTATGTGTGTTAAGTGTAATTGGGCGATTTATTTAGTACATCCGAGTGGAATGCAGATTTTGTACACGAACATAAGTCAGATGAAATGTGGCTTCTAAGAAATTCTGGAAATATATTTAGTATGTGAATGTGTGTGTTTAAAAGCAACGTTATCTTCTAGGAGCAGAAAAATACCCTGACACCAAGCCTAGTTACAGTGAATTAACAGGACGTGGCTCACCTGCTCCATTTCTGAAGTGCGTAGGGCCTGTCTTTGGTGCCTGCTTCATTTATAGGATCTATTCCTACACAGAACCCAACATATGTAGACACAATCAATGCTGTCATGGCATCTCAAAACTGGGGGTAAAGTTTGCATGGACTGGGCCCTTGGACCACCTGGGCAGGTGGATACAAGTTCTAATTCTTCACTCCAGAGAAACATAGAAGCACATTGTTGGAATCTAATAATTGGATAGCTTTAGCATATCCCAGAATCTAAAGTTTTGTGTCTCTTTTGTAGGAAGTGTATACTTTTTTGTGCAACTTCCAGTTTTAATGGAATGAATTTTTTTTGCATTATTTAATGGAATGGTTCCCAAATCACCCCACCGAGGACCATCTGAATTTTAAAAAAAGTGTGTGTGTTTTTATTTTCATGGTACAGAAGAGAAATTTTGAGAATTTTTTTGAGGGTCTTAGCAAACCACAATGTTGTTGTTTTTTTTGCCTGTTGTAGCAATTGCCGTGCCTTCGTTTCACAGCTGTAGCTCCCGACGTTCTTCACAAACATGTAGCGGACCACCTGAATGTACCTGGACCACAGTTTGAGAACAACTGATCTAATCTAACCAGCTGCTCAGTGCAGGATCTGCCATGCAGGGTAAAGCTACAACATTCAGCCTCTGCTTAAAAGGAGAGCCTGCCACTCTGGGCACTGTCAAATGACTCTTGCTATTATAAAGTTTTATCCCAAATCTGCTTCCCTGCACTCTTCTATCAATAGGTTTTACACCTGTCCTCTGGTGCAACAGAGAACAGGTCTGCTCCATCTTCTGCCCAACAGCCATTAGGACATTTGGGTGCTGTGGGTTAAACCACAGAGCCTAGGACTTGCCGATCAGAATGTCAGCGGTTCAAATCCCCACGATGGGGTGAGCTCCCGTTGCTTGGTCCCTGCTCCTGCCAACCTAGCAGTTCGAAAGCATATCAAAGTGCAAGTAGATAAATAGGTATCGCTCTGGCAGGAAGGTAAACGGCGTTTCTGTGCGCTGCTCTGGTTCGCCAGAAGCGGCTTAGTCATACTGGCCACATGACCCGGAAGCTGTACGCCGGCTCCCTCGGCCAATAAAGTGAGATGAGCGCCGCAACCCCTGAGTCGGTCACGACTGGACCTAATGGTCTGGGGTCCCTTTACCTTTACCTTTATCAGGTCTCACATTAATATTCTCTTCTCCAGGCTAAACATATCATTCCGCATAAGACTTGGGCTGGATCTAGGTGCATTTAAAAAAACCATGTTTCGAGAAAACGTGTTGTAAACTCAAAGTGGGAAATCATCTTAGCGAAAGATGAGACTCCACAGCGCCATCTGGTGTCACAGCATTATAATGTATACAAAACATTTTTTCTTTACTAATGTAGCTGAGTCCTTGGTTTCCAAAATCCCACAGCTACCCGGCCACCCTCCTCAGGGCACAGACTAGGACAGGGGAAATAATAGAATTGCAGAGTTGGAAGGGAACTGAAGGGTCATCTAGTCCAATCCCCTGCAATGCAGGAACCCCGTATGATTCAGAGGGCATAAAGGAAGCAAGGAGGTCAAAATAGGGGGCAATGGTTGTGTTCCAGGGGCACCCAGGGAGGCAGAGGAATTTGTGCTCAGTACCAGTAACCTTTCTTAAGAAAGCCAGTGCATAAACATCTCACCATCCAGGCTGCCCTCCTCTGGACACATTCCTTATAGCCACATGGAAGTCAGTTAAACATGGATAAGACTACAATTAACCTTATTCAAAAATTGTGCAGGGAGGGTTCTGATGTGTGCATGGTTTTGTTGTTGTTTAGTCGTTTAGTCGTGTCCGACTCTTTGTGACCCCATGGACCAGAGCACGCCGCTGTCGTCCCCTTCTCCTTGCGCCCTCCATCCAGCATCAATTCTACTCTGTGCAAAAGGATGTTGCTCTGCTCTAATGTCAAGGAGAGCTCCACACATGTGTTTTTCCACTGCGTCTGCAAAGCTGTTCCAGCATCAGCAAGAATGAGGCAACCCCTGGATCATGTCGAACACCCTCCAAAGTTTCCACTGGAGTGCTTTCATAGACTTCAACTCTGCGGGACTAGAAAGACTGACTGGATCCAAATGTTTAAATTTAATGTTATTTTTAAAAACTCTGAAAGGTCACAAGAAGCTACTACTTAACAAAGCAGCATTACATAACTCCAGAACAAATTATCTGCTGTATGCAAAAAAACAAAGAAAGTGACCGAAACAAAGAAAGCAACAGGAACAGGACATTGCTGGAATGATACATATGTTGGTAGAATCATAAGATTTTAAAAGGACAGCTATTACATGCTGGCTCATTAAAGTTATTGCTGTTAAAATGCACCCTTCTTTATCTGGGGTAATGTGAAACTGCTGAGCTTACTAAACTGCTTGGGAAGTTTATCTAGGGAAGTGAAGCAGGCCACTGGGGGGGCGGGGGGGGAGTGTAACCAGTTCTCCAGAGTAAGGCACGTCGTAGCTGATGAATGTGCATTACGGAAAATGTTTTAATCAGAAACTGACTTGAATGGATGCCAGAAGGATATCTGTGCTAGTTTGTTGCAGCAAAAATAACAAAGAGTCTTGTGAACCATTCAACAGATTTACTGTGGCATCGGCTTTCATGGTTCAGAGCCAGTTACTATCAAAAGCATCTAATGATACTTCTAGTCCATGATAGCCTACCACACAATAAATCTGTTAGTCTTTAAGGTGTCACATGACTCCTACAAAATAACTATCAAAGTAGATTTTCCACTTTCTATAGGCTATGATGATGGAGAGGTCACATTGAATCATGTGATCTGCTTTCCAAGGGCAGTCCTCTATGTGAATGTATCAATTGTGAATGCATTTGAAGAGCTATTCAGTTCACATCCCATAAGAAGGGTGAGGAGCAGCCTTGAGTGACCCCACTCAATGGAGGGAACTACAGCTCCCATTATTCTTTGGGGCATTCATGTGCTTTAAATATGTGTTGGATTGCTTTAAATGTGTTCTGTGGATCTGCCTCTAAGGAGGCACACGCGTCACCTAGACACAGGCTTCCCTGTGCATTTCTTCTTACATTACAGTCATGATTTCTGCATTTGCATCTACACATGCAAAGGGACACACAAAACACCTCTGTGTGCTTTTTGGGAGCCTAAGTGGGCACCCTGAAGTGGCCAGTTTATTGGTGAACAAACAAATAGATCTGGGCTTCATTTTCGGGACACTGTTGTATCTTGGAAACTTCATATAAGAGAGAAGAATGGGGAAGAGGGTTCATATTGCAAGAACCTTTGTTCTTGTGGCTAGCTCTCAGGAAAAGTTGAGGTTAGCTCTCAGGAAAGCAGCAGTGGAAATCTCAAAAGATCCAGGCCACAGAGGTTTGGGCAAAGAGAAAGAAACATGCAAAGCGAGACCACACATCCAAAGGAAAACCTCTGAGGTTTGTCCTTCTCTATCCATCCGCATGTAAAAAATATTATACTGTAGAAAGGATGTAACAATGCAGACCCCCATTTTCATAACGTTTCCCCAACCCTGGCTTCTGTCCCTTCCCATCCCTGGCCAGCAATTTACCAGCTTCAGAAGGTTATTGAACAGGCCCCCAAAGCATTCTGTAACCACTGTGTGGCCACAAGGCAAACAGATTTCATATTGGACCTTACTGCCTGTTCATTCCTCTCGGGTGATCTTGGTGATGGTGAAAGAAAGGATGTTTCCCAGGTGAGTGGCCTGGCGAAACTATGCAAACAAGTTTCAGTTCCAAGTGATTTGCGGTGCAGATATGCTCTTTGGGCTGACGCCAAACAGCATTGTTCATAATTCCTCCTCACATCCAGCATCTAAAATAGGCACATCATAATGCCCTACCTAGCAGAGCAACATAGAAGTTTCCCATGATCTGTATAAAGCTATACAAGTGACAGCTTGTATGTGACAGAAGATGGAAGCAGCTGGGATTGCAGGCAGCAGGACTCTTTGTGTTTTGAGGATGCTCTCAGAGAGATGGACCCCCCCCCCAAAAAAAACCAACCCATCCAGATATTGTAATTAAATCTTTATTGCTTGACTGGCATGCCATGCATTTTGACTTGAAACAAAACTACAGTGGGCTCTAGAGCTGATGTGCCATTTATATCCTCTCCTTGCAATTTACAAAAAAAACCAAAAAAACAACAACCTTAAGACTGCTAGATATGTATAATATTCAGCAGTACTGCATTCGACAGAAGGATAAGTAAGAGTAATGAAACTTCTAAATTGCTTCCAAGGTGAATGCTGATGTTTCCCCATCATCATAAATACCCCCAGGACAAGCTTTCCAGATGGATACTGTTTACACACGTAGTAGCATTTCATCCCGGCGGATTACCTTAACTAGTGGAGAAAGCTGTAATGAAATGTCATATGAAGTTCTGGAAAAGTTCATGCGGGATTTAAGTAGTGAAGAACAAGCTGTGACCAAATCAAGTACTTAATGTAATGCTGCAGTGAGTATGTCAGAGCTTCAGATTAGATCCACAGCTCTCTGAGGTGGAATATATATATATATATATATATATATATATATATATATATGTTTCAGCAATCAGTTTGGATACTCTGTTGAATCCTAAATTGAGGATTTATTTCAGAGAAACCTTCCTTAGAATTGACTCCCAGGATTTATAGCGAGCCAAACCTTTGACCAGATTGAAAAGCAATATTCTCTGGTTTTCTATTTCAAATATGTTTCTTATGAATGTGACACTGTTTTCACACTTCCTTCATCCCTAGAAATTCAGTATGTTCACCTGCTTTCATAAAACAATAAAGGACCAATACAGATGCTTTAAAATTGTTCCCAATGGTAACTGTTCCCTGTAGCAGTGTGGATCTGGCAATTTTCTGTACACAGCAAAAGCTGCATGCATGCAAACGTGTCGCTGCATGCCACCCCAATCTCTGAGCGGTGCAAGATTCCAGGGGTCCCAGGCACTTACCCAGGGTTTGCATTTCCTTTGGAATGAGGGACATCAGGGACTGTTGTGTTCCATGATATACGGTTATTTACACATATACAACCTGAGCCTACATTGGAGGGGTTCACAGCATCAACACATCAATGGGGTCTTGTTTCTCCCATAGCAACAGCCTTGGATTCCAACAGAAATCAGGCACGACTCTGTCCTCCAGCTGCCCAGCCTGCCAGCTTTTAGCTTGCACACACAACTGCCAGTGCCGGCCTTTGTCTTTCTTTAAAAAAAAAAAATTATTAAAGATTTTCTTGTTTTGTGTATGTGTAATGTCTCTCGTATTTTCTCCATGTAACATTTTTACAAATCAGTTTCATTTGTTGAGACATTGGGGGGGGAGGGGGGAAGATGGGGAAGATGGGTGGGGGTGGGGTCAGGTGGCGATGTTTCTATTTTGCTTAATGTATGTAGGGTTTGGTGTTAGCGTTGCTCGTGCTGTTCATTTGTGTTTCTTTGGTGGTGAGAGAGGTTGGGGTTGGCCTAGGGTGCGGCTGTTCATTTGTGGTTGGCTGTGGTGGTCTTTGTTTTCATGTGTGAGTGGGGTGGGTGGGTGTTTTGGATCAGGTTAGCCATATTGATTTGTATGCTGTTGGTGGATTATTGTCAATGTATTGTTGGGCTGTGTATGTGATAAAGGGGAGCCATACCAGGGTAAAGGTGTCTTCTTCTGTTTGTCCCCATGTCAGTTTCAGTTTATTGGTTAATTTTTCTAGTAGGGCTGTTTCCCATACTATTTGGTACCATTGGTCCATACTTACTCCTGACAGGTCTCTCCAGTGTCTGGTTATGGTGTTTCTGGCTGCTGAAAGTAGGTGGGTTATGAGTTCTTTGTGGTGTAAGTGGGCATTGTTGTCTTGGAAGATGTTTAGTAGGGCCAATTCTGGGGTGATGTCTAATACTTGCTTAGTTATTTTACATATTTCTCGTATGGCTGTTGTCCAGAATAGTTGGATTTTGGGGCACTTCCACCACATGTGGAGGTATGTGCCTGTGGAGGTGCACCCTCTCCAGCATTTTGGTGAGGTGGCCTTTGTCTTTCTAAATACCAGCAAATTGAGGGAAGGGGGGCCCAGCCATTTGCCAACTGACAAGGAGCCATTTCCTTTGTTACCTTAATGGCCATTACCTCACCCGGCGGATAGCCTGGCTATTCCAGGTATTGAATCTGTGCTGGAACAAAGAATTAGAAGGAACTCATAGACATACAGCCTAACGCGCACGCACGCACACACACAAACAAACTCATAACAATATACTACCACATTCATGGCCACTTATTCATGCACATAAGCACTGGGACCAAATTTGTTGTGTTTTATCTGGAGAAGCAGGAAGAGAAATACAGCATATTTTGGGGAGAACCTTCACCTCGTCATTTTAAATAAACTGGAAGGGTCTGCCCCTACCTCTATATGTGACGTACAGGGCCGGTTCTACCATTAGGCGGAGGGAAGCAGATGCTTCATGTTAGGAGGCGAAAGGAACACTGGTGAGGTGTTGAAGGACAAGAGCTTTGTGTGAGATACATCCTGTCCTGCACCTCCTAATCTAGCTGGCTGCCCTCGGATGCATCAGAAGAAGCGGTCCAGCACTGGAAGTAAGATTTCAGGAGCTACCAGTCTTGTTAGCTTTTGTACAAAGGATGTGAAGTTATCTTTTTCAAGGTCAGCCCTAAGCAAAATCCACTGGGGAAAGCGATATGCCAGACTATTTTGCTGCACTGCTTTCAAAAGGCAAAGCTCTCTCTACTTTTTCTATATGGAAGGTTGTATGGTTCACACACCTGCAATCTAACGCCGTTCAGTCCAGGAGCACTTTTACTATCTCACCTGCTGGTTTGTGTAGACCAGGCCATGTAAGTTTTCATTCTTATATTCACTTACTTGAAACCTGCTGACTGTTCTGTTCTCCAAACTGGGCAGACTACCAGCGTTTTACGATTTCCACTGCTTCCATTTCCTATGATGGAGAAAGCAGGCATCGTATTTTGAGCTCTGGGGGATGTTAAAGGCATCACTGAGAGCAGAGTAGGCACACTCCTTGTACAATGAACTATTCTTGAGCTATTGCACTACATCATGGGACCAGGAAGGCTCTGACTTTTCTTTATAGGACGTAAGGCAGTTATTGGCTAGCCTAACCCAGTTACCATGCTAAAAATACCATACACATGTAGGAAGGCATGCAGGCGGGGAGCTGGCTGAGGGCAGACTGAAGTTGCTGGGGCAGTGCCCCATTTTCCCTATGTACCAGCCTCTGTTGTGCATAATATGAGCCAAGCCACTCAGCTTTGTCTCAGGCACTGAGTCCTGGAATGTACCTGTGACATTATTTCTGGTGAAGCAGCACCAAGGAAAATCTATACTGCATACATCCCCTCCCAACTTTGAGCTTATATTACACATCTGCACATTGATGAGACATCTGCACATTGATGACAAGAAGTCATGTTTAGAAGGAAGATGCATTTAATTTTCCTTGCTTGCTTGAGCTAAGCCAGATAAGGCTATGTCTCAACAGGTGTTACTTGCAAGAAAAAGACTGCCACGTCTGCATGAGAAGGAAATACTAGTTACCCTTTAGCATTGGAATGAATAGGCCAGGCAATCAGCAGCATCTAGCAGAATGGATAAAAATAAATAAATGAGGAGACAGAGGTGGCAGGGTGAAGAAAGGATGGGAAGAAGGAGCAGCAGCAGCTGTGGAATGACTGAGGGATTCTGTTAATGTGGGGGTGCACGAGGGTCCTACCCTGCTGTCTCCCCTTCCCCTGCACACTTTTGCAAAGTGGGCCTCCAGCAAAACTATTTGCTGGCCAAGGTCTTGACATGTATTTGGAGGTGAAATGTGCTTCTTGGCAGGCACTAAATTAAAAGCACATTCAACTACTCAAGCAATGCACCTGCTGACACTGGCCTGGTGTACAGTTTGAAAATAGTTAGCCTGGTTTCTCTTGAAGAAATGCAGTGTAGCTGTAAGCCCCTGTTTGTGAATTTCAAAGTGAGAAAGTAGCATTAAGTCTTCCTAGGATAGAGCAATCAATGCCATGTCATAGACTGGACTAGCATCATTTTAGCGCTCCGGACAGAGACAGAATTGCTCCTGGCAATATTTAGGTCTAGGCCAGGCCTAGGCAAACTCGGCCCTCCAGATGTTTTGGGACTACAATTCCCATCATCCCTGACCACTGGTCCTGTTAGCCAGGGATCATGGGAGTTGTAGTCCCAAAACATCTGGAGGGCAGAGTTTGCCTAGGCCTGGTTTAGGCTGTCAGGCTATGCTGAGTCACAAAAAAATCAGGACGCCAGTAGGACTGCAAAACTAGATAGGACTTTAAGCACGTGATTCAAACCTACACTTAGAGTGGCCATATCTTATTGTTTACTAAAAGCAGCCCAGGGAGGGGCTGTGATCCAGATTGGGAATACAGCACAGGGGAGTTTACTAACCTTTCCAACCATGTCATTTTTCTACTAACACCCAACCCCATACACAAGCTGCTATTTTTATCAACTTCAAAA
Source organism: Podarcis pityusensis (assembly GCF_964106645.2). Taxonomy (NCBI): domain Eukaryota; kingdom Metazoa; phylum Chordata; class Lepidosauria; order Squamata; family Lacertidae; genus Podarcis; species Podarcis pityusensis. Next base: position 23,491,979 of record NC_138032.1, read on the forward strand.
CATTTAAACTTGTTTTGTGGGTGATTTCCAAGGTTTTGGGGTAGAAAGCAGGAGAAACTCACCTTCTCACTGTGCCATGATCCCAATCTAGATTAAGATGTGTGTGCCTGCTTTTCCTTTCCCCTTCCTTTCCTTTTGGTAAACAGAGAGAAGTAGCTATTCTAAGCACATTTGTTGCCATATAATTAAAGCCATGTCAAGTCTGACTCTTGAGGATGGCTTCAGACTAGCTTTCAAAATGGCAGAGCAAGCCATTGGAGTACATGCATTAGCTGCAGCCCTCCAGACAGTGGTGGACTTCAGCTCCCACCTTCCCTGACACATTCCACACCATTGTTTGCTATTGGGCAAATATGCCATGCCAAACTCTGTGATTTTCCATATTGTGGAATCCTTTGCCAATGCCATGCAACAATGTATGCAGACGTGCATAATCTATCATGCTAGCTAGCCCCAAACAAGCAGCTTTAGTCTGCAATCCTATATCCAATTACCTGAAAGTAGGCCTCATTAATCTCATTGAGAGTTGCTTCTGAGTTCATATAGGATCATGCAGCTAGTGTGTTGCACCTAACATTCATTAAACCATCTTAACTCTGATAGCATCCAAGTAATTAATCTTAATTGATTTGTGGACTGAACTGTCAACGACTTCCACGAACCATTCCAAAAGCCACTGGAGCCGTGTCTTACTTTTAAATGCCACCTGGGATTATGCAAGTTTATAACATCAAAGGAATGTGATGCAGTACATCCTCCAGATCATAAGCATCTGCTACCCCTATTATCGTTGACCCCATCCAATGTAGCTCTTAATGATCAGAACAGAATGGGACATTTGTGAGTTGTAGAAAAACTATGGGCGTTTATTACTACCATTCTGTCTCAAGTCAGTTTGATCTGTTCGTAATTTCAGAAGGGTTCCTGCCCTTTTGCTTGGATCAGTCTGAAATAACAAATCTTTCAAGTTCGCTAACTTCCCTAATACAACACAGGTTGTGGTTAACAGGGTGGCAGTTTCATGGAAACCCAGGCTTGCAGGTGATTTGCTTATCGTGTCCTGGTCTCAGTTCAGTTTGTTGTTTTCCTGCCTCCATGTGGAGTTATGCAACTACCTATCCCAACAACAATAGATGTTTTCAATTGCCACATACTGAAAAAGCCAGGGTGGCTTGCAGAACAACGTGAAGCCGTGATGACTTTCATGCTGTCACGGATGAGCAGCAAGGGTTGCATTTTGAATGCTTCAGATGTTTTGTGGGAAGCAGGAGGGTTGCATGATGAGGTGCTTGGAGGAAGCCACACAAGGAGAAAACCACCATAGTATTTCCAATCTAATGAACAAACCAGACAGAAACTCAGTAAGCTTCTTGAAATAGAACCAATTTTAAAAAACAACATGTTGAACTGATGAGGTTAGTGAATGTCTTTCAGTACTCCCTTTGGTGGACAATGTATGTGCCTCGTACCTTACCTGCGAATTAATTCATAGATCACAAAGAACAACATTTCAAATGGAAAAGGAAACCAAACTGAACAGCCCTGAGAACTTGTGATGAAGGATAGTAAATAAATTTTAATTTTAAAGAAGAAGAAGAAGAAGTTGTTTTGTTGGTGATTTTGGGTCCACATGTTACAGAACGCATGTGTCTGTGTGTATCTCCAGGATGTGTTTCTCCAGAATGCTCAAGATGGCATGCTAAGTGTGTTTCCTCTTTACTCTCACAACAACCCTTGGGGGTAGGTTGGAACAAAACATAGTAACTGGCTAAAATCACCCGGTAAGCTAGGGATAGGGGACCTGAAGCCTGGGGCCAAATGTGTCCCTCTCTATCTGTGCCTTGGGCTCTACACAGCCCAAACCCCTTCCCCAGCCACATTCCTCACCAGCCATGCTTTGTACCCTCTCTGAGTGTTTTCGGCCTGGCTGGAATGTGTACTTTGTTGTTGTTGTTTAGTCGTTTAGTCGTGTCCGACTCTTCGTGACCCCATGGACCAGAGCACACCAGGCACTCCCATCTTCCACTGCCTCCCGCAGTTTGGTCAAACTCATGCTGGTAGCTTCGAGAACACTATCCAACCATCTTGTCCTCTGTCGTCCCCTTCTCCTTGTGCCCTCCATCTTTCCCAGCATCAGGGTCTTTTCCAGGGAGTCTTCTCTTCTCATGAGGTGGCCAAAGTATTGGAGCCTCAGCTTCAGGATCTGTCCTTCCAGTGAGCACTCAGGGCTGATTTCCTTCAGAATGGATAGGTTTGATCTTCTTGCAGTCCATGGGACTCTCAAGAGTCTCCTCCAGCACCATAATTCAAAAGCATCAATTCTTCGGCGATCAGCCTTCTTTATGGTCCAGCTCTCACTTCCATACATCACTACTGGGAAATGGAATGTGTACTTACACTCTGGTAATGCTTCCTGCTTGCCTGGATGAAGGATAGAGTGTTTAGGAGCTAACCTACAGTACATAGGTAAATTCACATTGCTCTGCCCACTTTCGCATCTGTCCTCACCCACCACTGACACATGGTACCTGGAAGGCTTCCCAAAAGGGGATATGGTCCTCAGACTGGAAAGAAAATTTACTTATGATTGTGAATCAATGGCTATTTGAACCCAAGTCTCCTCAATCTATTTCCAACCCTCTACAGTGTCTTTCAAACTTGGGTCCCCAGCTGTTGTTGGACTACAACTCCCATCAACCCTAGCTAACAGGATAATCATCAGAGATGATGGGTGTTGTAGTCCAACAACAGTTTGAGGAAACACTGCCCTAGCCATTGGACCATTCTGGCTCTCAAAGCAGCTTTGTCTATGCCCCAGCACAAGAGTTCTTTGAGTGCTGCTTCTGTGATATCAACAGGCAGCAGGGCTTCGTTTCAGAAGAGCTAGACCCAGTTGATGAGGGAGTTCAGAATAAAAGAGCATAAGAGTAAGTGTTCTGTGCCACCAGTGGCCAACCAGATGCCCATGGAAAGCCCACAAGCAGGACATGGGTGCAATAGTCCTCTCTTGCTCATGTTCCTCAGCAACTGCTATATAGAGGCACACCGTCTCTGATCAGAGAAGCTATTTGCCCTATGTAAAAAGACTCTCTAGTCCAAGCGCAGCTTAATGGTAAAGAACCATAAGAAGGGCAAATAGTTACTTGACAGAGATCTAGATCTAGAGATATCTATTATCTAAAGTGCCTGTGATAAGGTTGCCAGATTTATTTCAATGAATCTGGGGACACTTCAATTAATTAATTAATTAATTAGTTACTACACGTTCAGGACGTTAATGCTGCAGCGATGGCGGTGGCAGAGGAGCGGCCGCTGCCTTGACCTCAACCGCGACGTTTCCCCTTCCTCTGAGGCTTCTATCTCCTTTCTCCATGAGCTTGGGCAGCCCCTGAGTTGTTGGTTCTTCGGTGGTGGTGGGGAAGCGTTGCGCGGTGGGTCAGGCATGGAAGGCAGAGAAGGAGGGCTGAGAGTGGCGGCGGCAGTGAGGATTGGGCAGCACGATGCCTCCCTTCCCATTGGAGCAGCCCCAATCCCATTCCTACTCCTGCTTGCACGCAAGCTCTGATAGGCACTGTGAAGCCTCCCTTCACAGCTGAGAGATCCCTGCCCTGATCCTGCTTTTACGCAAGTAGGAGTTGGGAGGCTGCTCCGATAGGCAGCATGAAGCCTTCCTTCACAGCTTAGTTGCTGGGGTCAGGGAAGGTGGAGGCAGCCCAGAAGCTGCATCTAAAAGCCCCTGCAACACCATCATATTGGGACTTCCGAGCAGCTCCTGAAGCCAGCCAGAGTCAACTGCTCCGGGCTGCTGAGACTGCTGCTGCTGCGTTTGCCGGGGACATTAGATGACATCCGGGGACATTCCGGGGATGGACTTTGTCCAGGGACTTATTCATAGAATCATAGAATCATAGAGTTGGAAGAGACCACAAGCGTCCAACCCCCTGCCAAGCAGGAAACACCATCAGAGCACTCCTGACATATGGTTGTCAAGCCTCTGCTTAAAGACCTCCAAAGAAGGAGACTCCACCACACTCCTTGGCAGCAAATTCCACTGTCAAACAGCTCTTACTGTTAGGAAGTTCTTCCTAATGTTTAGGTGGAATCTTCTTTCTTGTAGTTTGGATCCATTGCTCCGTGTCCGCTTCTCTGGAGCAGCAGAAAACAGCCTTTCTCCCTCCTCTATGTGACATCCTTTTCTATATTTGAACATGGCTATCATATCACCCCTTAACCTCCTCTTCTCCAGGATAAACATGCCCAGCTCCCTTAGCCGTTCCTCATAAGGCATCGTTTCCAGGCCTTTGACCATTTTGGTTGCCCTCCTCTGGACACGTTCCAGTTTGTCAATGTCCTTCTTGAACTGTGGTGCCCAGAACTGGACACAGTACTCCAGGTGAGGTCTGACCAGAGCAGAATACAGTGGCACTATTACTTCCCTTGATCTAGATGCTATACTCCTATTGATGCAGCCCAGAATTGCATTGGCTTTTTTAGCTGCCGCGTCACACTGTTGGCTCATGTCAAGTTTGTGGTCAACCAAGACTCCTAGATCCTTTTCACATGTACTGCTCTCAAGCCAGGTGTCACCCATCTTGTATTTGTGCCTCTCATTTTTTTTGCCCAAGTGCAATACTTTACATTTTTCCCTGTTAAAATTCATCTTGTTTGTTTTTGCCCAGTTCTCTAATCTGTCAAGGTCGTTTTGAAGTGTGATCCTGTCCTCTGGGGTGTTAGCCACCCATCCCAGTTTGGTGTCATCTGCAAATTTGATCAGGATGCCCTTGAGTACATCATCCAAGTCGTTGATAAAGATGTTGAATAAGACCGGGTGTGCTAGTCCCGGGGGGAAGGTTACCGTTGTCGTAGTCAAAGTCCAGTCCTGAGTCACTAGCCTGGAAACAGTTCACAAGGAGTGAGGCGAGGTCCAAAGCAGGAAGCCGGGCGGGGACAGGAACACTGGAAGGTCAGGTCTGGGTCCGGGTAGGAGCAGGTACTCAACGACGACGTTGCTCCCGCAACCTGGGACCGGGCTGACTGGCCTTTATCTTCTCTGAGGCCAGGGGTGGTCCCGGCCCCCAGGAGACCCGCCTCTCCTGGCCTTAAGGCGAGCACTCCTCCTGGGAGAAACCAGTTCCCTTTGCCTCTCTGCCCTGAGCCTCTGCAGTTCAGGAGAGGCTGAAGGGTTACTGGGCCCAGGGGGAGACTCACCTGTAGGCAATGAGTCCTCAACCACCTCTGGAGCCAGAATGGATTCACCTGGTGCCTGCTTCTGAGGATCCGGCACAGGTGTAGGCGCCTCAGAATCAAGGCCCTGCCCCAGTTCAGCCGGCTCTGGAGGCAGGGACTCCTGTGCAGGCTGGGATTCCTCCGGTTCACCCTCTGAATCGGATTCCCAGGCCATCACACCGGGCCCAAGACAGAACCCTGTGGCATTCGTAAATCCGGGGGCTGTCCCCGGGAAACGGGGACATCTGGTAACCCTAGCCTATGAGGACTGCTTTATAAGATCAGATTTGAATGTGTCTTTTGTTTGAAGAGCTGTCCAACTCAAGTCCATTTCAAAGAACAGTAAGGAGGGGTGAACAACAGCCTTGAAGCTGTCCTTCAACCATTAGAACCTGGATAGCAGATTGCACAGACAGAAGTCACCCAAGAGTCCTCCTCATTATGGATAGGATGTGTTTCTATTTAACTAATAGCATTTCTTTCTACATCTGCATCTATGCAATAATTTAGCATATTTCAGCAAATCTAAATGTTATCCAATCGCAGATCTCATGAAAATCCATGCCCACTGTTACCTTCAGCCTGGGTGATGCTCTTCCTCTGCTTTGGGGGTACCCACATAAGTGGTCCTACTGCTCAGGGCTAAAAGAGAAGGTGCCATCTCCCCAATCTCCAAAGCCTCACCAGTGGTGGTGTGTTGGGTTGAAATCACGGCAGACGAGTAGCAAGTGTCATATGGGAAGCATCTCTGGAGCAAGCCCCGAGAAGACATAGATCCAGGGAATTCTGGTCTTTGATTAATAGAAGGGCGAGGAAATACCCAAGGGCTGTCATCCCAGCACCGACATGGGAATTGTTCCTGAAGAAATGTTTCTCACAGGCAGATGCCCCCTCCGACCATCTGATGCATCTGTTTTCCCACCTACCTATTTGGCCTTCCACCGATCCTGACGAAATAGCTAAGCTAATAGCCCAGCTGAAACCGGGCAAAGCCCCAGGGCCCGACCTGATCCCTGCTGAAGCCATCAAACTACACCCAAAATGGTGGGCTGGCATCTTGGCCAAAACCTTCGACGCAATCAACGCTTCCGGTCTCATCCCCAAAATATGGAAGGAGGCCATTATAGTACCAATTCATAAAAAAGGTTCTCCAATGGAGCCGGAAAACTACCGCAACATCAGCCTCCTCTCGATCATAGGGAAAATTTATGCCAGCTTTTTGCTGACTAAACTATCGCGATGGGTAGATGAGACTAACCAGATTGGCCATGAACAAGCAGGGTTCAGAACTAAACGTTCTACAACTGATCATGCGATAGTTCTTTACCATCTGGCACGGAAGTACTCCTCCCCTCCCCGGGGCTACCTTTGTGCTGCCTTCTTAGATCTAAAGGCAGCCTTTGACAGCGTTCCTAGAAATAGTCTTTGGGAGAAACTTGCGAAACAGGGCATCGATAGAAGACTCCTATGGCTTATAAGTCAGCTCCACGAAGGTACCCATGCCAGAGTGAGACTTACTCCTGCGGGCGACCTCACAAATTCGATACCAATAAACAAGGGAGTGCGCCAAGGATGTATACTGGCTCCCTGCCTATTCAACCTATTCATCAGCGACATGCGAGCACCCCTAGTCAACTCATCTCCAAGTACACACGCGCCTAGACTAGCGGATTACCGCTGTCCACTCCTTTTATATGCGGACGATGCGGTAATTCTATCTTATACACGTGTTGGACTAACCAGAGCTCTGAAGATCTTTGCCACGTATTGTCAACTCAACCAATTAACCATCAACCATGTTAAATCTAAGATTCTGATTTTCACCAGAAGTCGGAGATTATACGAATGGAAGCTTGGCGGAGCAAAAATAGAGCAAGTCCTAAAATTTCAATACCTAGGAGTTATTTTTCAATACAATTTGGGGTGGAAAGCACAAATTCAACACCTACTTAATAAGGCCAAAACTCTGTCATATGCGCTCCTCCGATTTTTCTTTTCGGATGGAGCTTTGCATGTTCCCTCGGCCCTAAAGGTGTTCAAGGCAAAAGTGGTTACCGCGCTTGCCTATGCTGCCCCGCTCTGGGCCGTGATGACAGATCTTGCTCCTCTTGAGACTCTGCAAAACCAATTCCTACGTCGGATCCTAATGCTTCCCCTGTGCGTAAGTAACGCAGCCATGCGACTAGAATTGAAGATCGCATCCCTAGAAACCTGCCTGTGGAAGCAAGTCTTCAGTTATTGGTTATCATTGTGGCATAGATTACCAGACCATTACCTTGTCCAATGCTTATGGCGAGATGAATTCTCCAGCCTTTGGACTAGTAGAATTCATGCCAAACTCCTGAGTTACGGAATCTCTCCCTTAGATTCCCTAAAACTAGATCAAATCACTGCTCAAAGACTGATCCGCCAAAGACTGGATGACATCGATTTACAGCGAAATTATACGCTGGGGGGAGGTGTTTGTTCGCCCCAGAACATTGGTATTACTTTAACTTACTGCGTTCCATCATACCTCTCCTCCCTTTCGACTGTTGCCCATAGGCTGGCCTTCACCAAAGCGAGGTTTAACGTTTTTCCCTCCAATGTTCTGAGACATAGATTCTCAAAGGGCCAAGCCTCCGCCATGTGCGAATGTGATAAGGAGACGCCGGAGTCGCTTCAGCACATTATGTTCACTTGCCCCTTGTTCAACGGGCCACGGGCAAATTTGTTGGGATCAATCATGCAGAAACTAGAGGGTACCCCACCAAAATTCCACCTTGCCCAAATCTTGCAGGATAAGGATACCCATACGACCCTGAAAGTGGCTAGGTTTCTGGTCGCTGTCCTTACCCAAAAGCGTTGCCAAGGAGCACTACAAGCTAATTAAGGCGCAGTATGTCATTCCATCTCATAGTATTTTATTGTTACAGTGGTGTTTTAGCGGCTGTTTTTACCCACGTGCACAAGCTGTTATTTATGTCTTGTTTTTTTTCTGTATGGGCCTATGGCCGTAATAAATATTATTATTATTACTCTTTTATTGACTATTACAACATTGCCACAGGTGCGCTCGTTGCTGATTGGTTGATACAAACACAAAGCAACTTGTTGCTGATTGGTTTACACAAGTACAAAGCAAGGGTTACATATAGGCATTAATCACCAATAGATTAAAGGCTGGGAAAGGGAGCACAGAACTAGACAGGCATGAAACCTCTTAATTAAATTATAACTAATGATTGATATAGCATGACTAAAACAATTACTAATGATTGATCATAACATGAAAGAATATAATAATCAAGTTCCGTAGATGTGGTCAGCTATGCATTAAGAACAGGTCAGAGTATAATGTTTTCATGAACTTAAGATGAACTGAGCATCCTAGGGAAATGAGGGAATGTCTTGGTATTTAGAACGGGTTGTACAGTATGTACAGAAGCAGAGAAAAGCTTAGAAGCAAGACTTCCCATAATGCCAGAGAAAAGCTTAGAAGCAAGACTTCCCATAATTCCACAGTCATGTGCAGAGACAGAACTTCCCTTCAGTGGTGGTGGTGGCTTCTGATGGTAAAGGTAAAGGTACCCCTGCCCGTACGGGCCAGTCGTGTCCGACTCTAGGGTTGCGCGCTCATCTCGCTTATGAGGCCGGGAGCCAGCGCTGTCCGAAGACACTTCCGGGTCACGTGGCCAGCGTGACGAAGCTGCTCTGGCGAGCCAGCACCAGCGCAGCACACGGAAACGCCGTTTACCTTCCCGCTATAAAGCGGTACCTATTTATCTACTTGCACTTAGGGGTGCTTTCAAACTGCTAGGTGGGCAGGAGCTGGGACCGAAAGACGGGAGCTCACCCTGCCGCGGGGATTCGAACCGCCGACCTTACGATCGGCAAGTCCTAGGCACTGAGGTTTTACCCACAGCGCCACCCGCGTCTCTGATGAGATCTTGCCAGAAGCCACAACTGCATGGCCCTGGTGACTGGGGCAGGCAGGGTGCCCACGGAGATACCACCCTGAAGGATTCCACCTGAAGCAGCTCATGGGTGAGCCAGTCTTGCTACTGCTGATACTAGAGGGTATTTTCCCCCACCATGGCAATGCAGTAATGATAAGGAACACCTGCTGGCTTGATCACAAGCTGTAAAAAAAGATACAGAGCTTCATGCCACATAAAAAAACAACAGAGCCCTTTTTGGAGACGATCAGTTTTCAGGAGTACCACAGTGATGTAATGCGGTTTCCTTGCCATGTGTTGGTTTTCCTTTTACCAAAATGTGTGAACAAGTTATTGAGCCACCACAATAGCTTCCTCGGACTCATAAAAGACCATCTGCCTTTATCAGCCCATCTGCAAGATATTAGCAGCACGTACAAATTAGCACGACAAGGAAGATCATCTCTGGCAATCTCTGTTTTCCTTTTTTTCAGTTAAATTCTTTAAACTGACTGGCTAGTACAAACTAGTTGGACTTTTGTGAAAACAAACATACATACAAATATATATATAGCCATAATTTAAACAAAAACAATGAAATAGAAAATTGGTTTTTCAGATGATCTTTTTAAAAACCCCAAATCGTATACATACAATGGTCTAACAGTTTGTACTAAGTGGAAACTAAGTTCATGAAAAATTGCATTGGTTCTGGATGAGGCTTTGTGTATGTGTGTTTCTGTTCTGCACTGTATGAAATGTCAACTGGATTCCCCCCATAAAAAGTTGGTTTTCTTTTTGGCCTGAAAAGAGGGGAAATTTGCTGGCTTTAGTTACCCAGCAAGTTTATTTTAAAGACAATCTTGTAAAACCTAGGTCAAACATACACACATTTATTTCTATAAAGCACAATTTTCCAAACTGTGTGTCGCAACACATTAGTGTGTCAGCTGCTGTGTGTTGGTGTGTCGCATGAATGCTCCCCGGGGCTGGAAAGGGGTTAGTTTAACCTCTGGTTTGCTAGTAAAACTGAATTACTATGTCGCAAAATGATGCATGTCTAAAAAGTGTGTCACCAACATGAAAAGTTTGGAAAGCTCTGCTATAAAGTATTATACTGTATCAGCAAATGCATTCAGAAACAAATTAACCCCTTGACAGCCATGATCTTGATTAAATTACCCAAGTTCCTCATGTTAAAATGTTTTATTAAAGGAATAGGAAAGTGGGATACTAAGAAGCTGGAAGGGCCTTTGTTCTCTCTGTGTGTCTGGAAAGAGATCAGCACTAAGAAATCCAGAGGTTATGCAAGGTCCCCTGCTAGACGTGGCAGGGGAACAAAAATAGATCTAAAGGGCAGAGAATGCTGAAAACAAGTACAGTAAAAGAAATGAGGCAGAAATGTCTTGTTATAATACATTTTAATAGAAGACTCTTTATGGGGAGTGCAGTTGTTAAAGGAAACCAAGAACATGGGAAATTCCACTTGTTCAAACATTACATTGGGCAACTCAATTGTTCTAATATAGCTTACACCAGGAATCTTTTTCACCCTGAGAGCCACATTTCCTCCGATGCAAACTTCCAGTGGCTGCTTGCCACAGGTGGGTGCAGAACAGAGGCAACTCTTAGCTTTCTAGAATAGCCCTACCGTTATGTAACACCACACTGCCCTGAAGCCACGTTTTACACCACAGTGACACCTGCACCCATCTACAAGAACTGCACATTAAAATCTTTCATGCTATGTTCAACACAAAAGCAGTTTCGGTGAAGGAAGCTTGTAACAGGCGAAACAGGAAGAATAAAGGGAGAAAAAGAGAGGGGCTTCTGCTAATACACTTTCACTAGAAGTGTTTTCCATGGTCATACTGGTGCACAGGATTAAGTGGTCCTGAGTATGCACCATTAAGAGTAGAAACAGTGCTCTATAGCATGGGTAGGCAAACTAAGGTCCGGGGGCCAGATCCGGCCCAATCACCTTCTAAATCTGGGCCGTGGATGGTCTGGGAATCAGCGTGTTTTTACATGAGTAGAATGTGTCCTTTTATTTAAAATGCATCTCTGGGTTATTTGTGGGGCATATAAATTCGTTCTCCCCCCCCCCCAAAAAAAATTAGTCTGGCTCCCCACAAGGTCTGAGGGACAGTGGACTGGCCACCTGCTGAAAATGTTTGCTGACCCCTGCTCTATAGAGTCAGCATCCTCCTAGTTGTTGTTGTTGTTGTTGTTTAGTCGTTTAGTCGTGTCTGACTCTTTGTGACCCCATGGACCGGAGCACGCAAGGCACTTCTGTCTTCCACTGCCTCCCGCAGTTTAGTCAAACTCATGCTGGTAGCTTCGAGAACACTGTCCAACCATCTCATCCTCTGTTGTCCCCTTCTCCTAGTTACCGATTCTCTTTCCAGCAATAGCTAGCCCCATCCCAGAGAATCTCCAAGCAGATCATTTAAGCCTTCCAGTTTCTTTCTTCTTTGGCGATCACTCATAGCCAAGTAAGATTGTCTTCCATGATCATGGTCTTAACAATGAATCCGTAAGTGACTGTGTAGGCCAGTTCTGGATCCACATGTCCTTCCACAGTGGGGACATAGGTTTCCAGGAAGGAGTTGATCACGTTGAGGTTTGCCAAATGTGCCTTCCTCTTACCTCATTTCCCCTTTTTGCCCTGAGTTTGTGCTTCTTCAAAGTCTTGCCTTGGTAAAGGCTGTTCTCCAACTGGAGCACTTGCAGGCAACTGTTTCCCAGTTATCAGTGCTTATACCACTTTTTAAAGATTTGCCTTGAGAGCATCTTTGCTTCTTCCAATACACTGACATTTGTTCGCCTGTCTTCCCAAGTGATGTGTAATTTTTTTCGGAGACACCATTGGTGGAATCTTTCAAGGAGTTGGAGATGGCGTTTATAAGTGGTCCATGTTTCACAAGCATGTGGTAAATTTTGTAGTACAATAGCTTTGTAAACAAGCATTTTGGTTTCCCTGAGAATGGCCCGATCCTGAAACACTCTGTGCTTCAATTGGGAGAGAGGTGCGCTCACAGAGCTCAAGCACTGCTGTATTTCAGCATCAATTATCGCCCTTGTAGAAAGATAACTGCCCAGGTAGGAAAAGTGATGGACATTTTCCAAAGTTACACCATTAAATTGGACTTGCTGCACTGCAGAGGAGTTGTTTTGTGCTTGTTGGTGCAGAACTTTGGGAGTTTTTTTAAATATTGAGCAATAAGCCAAGCTTTCCATAAGCTTCTGTGAAAATATTTAGGATGGTTTGGAGGTCATCCTCTGAGTGTGCACACACTACATTGTCATCAGCATAATGAAACTCTATGGTGGAAGTTATGGTAACTGTAACCCCCCAGCAGCTGGTATTCTGCAGCATGCTGCCGTTGAACATGGAGGTTCTACTTAGCTATCATGGCTGTTGATAGAGACATAGATACAGTGGTACCTCGGGATGTGAATGGGATCCATTCCGGAACCCCGTTCGCATCGGTGCGTGCATGGGTCGCGTTTCGCCGCTACCGAGCATGCGCGTGACGTCATTTTGAACGTCTGTGCATGCGTGAGCAGCGAAACCCGGAAGAAACATGCTCCGTTGCTTCCGGGTTGCCGCGGAGCGCAACTCGAACACGCTCAACCCGAAGCGCATTCAACTCGAGGTATGACTGTACTCCATGGATTTGTCTAACCCTCTTCCAAAAACCACTACCCATCGGATGGCAGGAAATCCCACAAGTTTAGTTGCACATGGTCTGAAGAAATACTTGCTATCGCCTGTCCCAAATCTACTGCCAATTAGTTTTCTCAGGGGGCCCTGATCACAGGGAAGCAGGGAATTATAGGAAATGAATAAATAAATTTGGCAAATGATTATCTAGTATTCTCTGGATATGACCTACTATTGCTTCCCAATATTTTATTTCTGAAAGTTTACTGTTCTTTGGAGAATGCGGTATGTATAATCGGATCACACTTAATGAGCTTTAACCCAATGGTAAATTAATTCTCACATTCTCCTCTGCACAACGTCTGTTCAATAAATAGCAATACCTAGGGCAAATTTATTCGTGTGTGTGTGTGTGTGTGTTTAGCATGGGACTATCCAGACAATTTTCCAAAGAACCTATCAACTTGGATCAACATGGGCTCAACGCTTTCGCAATGTCAGCACATTTTTCAACCAACTTTTTCTTTCCTTCTTTCCAAAAGGAGTCAGAAACAAGAACTGGATCGTGCATTCTGCCATCGAAGCCAGGAAAACAATCTCTGTCTCCGGAAATGAGTTAACGTATCAGTAATGTCATTCAGCCCTCTTGGCTTGTGCGTCTAGTCCTGAAATAAATTCTGCTTAATCAGCTACAGCTGAAAACGCAATACAGACCCATTACTGTGCTTAGTTTTGCCAGGTGCCTCTAAGTAACACCAGTATAACCTGGGGAACTTTGCATGCCATGTGACTGGTCTAACAAGAGCAGCCCAGATCCTATCTGGAAACGTGCAGCCCTTGATGTCTCTAAGGCAAATGAGTGAAGGAATCAGATCTTTAAAAGTGTGCAATTATTCTGCAGAGGGGGTGGGGGAAGGAAATGAGAGGGGGGCTGTGTGGTTGTTCCAGGGGTGCTTCCGCCACACTAAGCATTTAGGGTGGAATTGCCACAATGGGTAGTAGCAGCTGGTGTTGTGAGGCAGAAGGACCTCTCCGCATCATTGTTGCCTGCACCTTACCTGGATGATACTGGGATAGGGCTGGCACGACTGCACAGCCCTGGTCACACATGCCTTTCTGCCCCATGCCAGTGTCAGGAGCTTGTCCTACACTCGAGTAGGACCCTGGCAGAGATACATGCCCAACTGGCATGTTCTCTCCCTCCTGGTCGATCATTCGGGAGCTTCAGAAGCTTTCTTCAGCCCGAACATCACAGTGACCGATGCCAACCAACACCGGCACACTTAGGGATCCGCAGAGTCTTCGCAGCTTGCATGACAGACCTCAGCAACTCAGCATTTTGGCTAATCTACTTTATTTACATATAAACACACATGGAGCACTGCAACATGGCTCCCTCTCTCTCTAGCATCAGACAGCAAAGAGAATGAACAAAGGACAATAGTCCCACTTCACGGAACACAGTAACACAAACATCCTGTCTCCGTCACTTCCCACTCTGTGGAGTCAAAACATACACCGTCATGTGATAGAAAACAATCCCATGACTGCAGTCATGGAGCAGGAATTCTAACAGCCAGTACCATCCAGGTAAGCTGCAATGATGCTGGTGATGGAGGGCAGCTGCACAGCACCACATCAGCCACTGCGGCTAATTATTTGTTCATTCATATTTTATGGGGTGTCCACACTCCAATCGCTATCGACATGTATTTTCTCTGTCTTCTCTCAGGCCACAAAAAGCCTGACTTTCTTTTCACGAGGGTGGAAGAACAGTACAGTCTTCGCCAGTGCTATGCCCGTAATGCCATTCCTATATCTTTTTTAAAGGTTTTGCTTTGACATATTAGGAGAGTGGATCTATCACATCTCGGCACAGGTTCATTATAGCATTTGTGCTGTGCATCATTTTGTGACCACATTTTTGTTTAATCAGTCTTTTAGCTATTGCTAAAACACCATCAGTTCAGTTGCTCGGCCTCGGTCCAGTATACCTGAAGGAGCATCTCCACCCCCCATCATTCTGCCCGGACACTGAGGTCCAGCTCCGAGGGCCTTCTGGTGGTTCCCTCACTGTGAGAAGCCAAGTTACAGGGAACCAGGCAAAGGGCCTTCTCGGTAGTGGCACCCGCCCTATGGAACGCCCTCCCACCAGATGTCAAAGAGAAAAACAACTACCAGACTTTTAGAAGACATCTGAAGGCAGCCCTGTTTAGGGAAGCTTTCAATGTTTAACGGACTATTGTATTTTAATATTTTGTTGGAAGCCGCCCAGAGTGGGCAGATGGGCAGGGTATAAATAAAAAATTATTATTATTATTATTATTATTATTATTATTATTATTATTAAATATTTTTGAAAATACAAATTAAAAACAAAACAAATGCAAAGCGTATTAACACATCAGGCTTCAGGCAACTCAGTAACTATGCATACTGATAATCTTAGCATTTTCTCCTTTAGATTTTCTTCACACGGCTTCAATATAAAGTGAAAAAATAACTCAAAAGGTCCATAATCTAGAGTACATCAGGAAAGGAGGCAGGCATTATCCTTTACACTTCTGCAATCAGTAAATACTTTCCGTATTTTCTCAAATGAGTCCTTTATCTTTTGTTCCCTGGTTACCCTTAGTTTTTGTATTAATTTCACTAGAGAAAATAGCATTAAAACCTTAGGTCAAACTTTCAGATTTACAAGAAACCAGTCTCTCTCCCCCCACTTCCCTTACTGTATTATTATTTTTTTAGTAAAGCAAATGAAAACAGTGTTTACAATAGCAACACTGCAAGACTTAAACACAATCCACTATTTTAACCGCAGCTAGTTGGCTGGACAAGAACTGGGACATTAGCATCTGCAGATACAACTTTCAAACAAAATGCAAAGGGCTGTACAATCAATAAAACTGAAACATTAAATATAAACATTAACATTTAATAGGTCCCAAAATACCATGCTGACATCTGCATAATACCTAAATCAACGTTGCTGCAGCGTTGCCTATGGTAATGTATTAACAGAATATGACCCATGGGACATTTTTAAAGCTTTATTGAACATTGACAGCACCAATGTAAATCTGGGTGAAGAAACGTGGAAGCTGTCATTTCCTATAAAGCTGGTTAATGTCTTTTCGTTCAGTTATATTTCAATATTTAGCACTGTTAAAATAATAGAGATTACGGCTGATGGTATATATGGTATTTAATATATTTTCAACTTTATTTGTTCTCCACCACTATATCCAAGACAATATCATTTGTATGGCAGCTTTGCATTCCGCTGTAGGACGGATATGTTGTGAACAGAATTTGTAAAAAATTCTCAGTGATTTATACAGAATGGCAGACTTTTTGGTTTTTCTTTTTTTAAAAAAAGTTTGCCATTCTATATAAATCACGGCATGGTATCTGTATGCACCACTTTTTATCCCGAAAGTCACTGAAGAACATGTCTGCTTTCAAAGCAATAATTTATTCTTCTTAACTTGCTTTCTTTTTCCTGATATATGGTTCTATAGGCTTTCCTGACAGGAGAGAAATGGGAATTCAACAAATCTGTCATGAAGTGTTTTGATAAGCTCTCTTGTTTTATGATTTTAAATTAAATTAAAATTTTAAAATATATTTATACAAAACAGTGTGCATATACAGGGTGAGTCCTTTAAAAGAGGCCCCGTGAATACAGAGTACACATGTTACACAGGGCCTCTTTTAAAAGACTCACCCTGTATATAAATTACTTACACACACACACACACACACACACAATAAGTTAACAGCACAAGGCTATCCATGCCTCTTTGAGTGCAATGAAGTTTACTCCCAGAACCTTTTCCACAACTTTGTTCAGACCCCAGAATCCAGCCGTGACCAAGACATCAAGTCAGAGGTTGCAGAGTCACTGACTAAGGAGTCAGGCTAGGTTCCTGTGCCTGAGTCCAGTGCTGGTGACCCGGGCAACACTGAACCCAAAGCTCATAAGCAACAGTCCACTAGCCCAGAGCCAGAATCCTCAGTGTTGCCTTCCCCTGAGTACCTTCCAACCTACCTTACCAGCCCACACCGGCGACAGGTATAGGGGGCACTAGGAGCTCGAGCCCCCTCAATATTTTGAATCAGGGGCCCCAGCACCCCCAATATTGAGGGGGGGCTGCATCCCCTGCCACCGGGCGCCCTCCATGCACCCCAGTCCCCACCTGGGAGTCAGGAGGGGGCTGGGACGAGCAAGAGCGAAGATCGTCCTCCGAACATCCTGTTGAGAATTCCGTTCCACCTTAAGAAACAGACGTATGGAATTGTTGCATCTCACATGTCTGTTTACATTCCAGCACAGTATGCTGGGAACTTCCGTTTGTGTATAGCTTTCTGTTTTGCTTTCAACACGAAGGAGATCAGACATGTGTCCTTTTGTTCTGATCTACGCTTAATAAAACCTGCTTGTAGATATGCTTACCCAGCCCCTCTGCCACTTCTGTCTGCGCAGCGTTTTCTCTCCTGGATAGCGTGCTCAGTCTTCTAAAGCTTGGGTCACAGGTTTATGCTGCACCAAGGACCAGAGTTCGCCCAGCACACCGGCCGGTGGGCTGGGGCCTGCTGGGGGCCTGCCAATTGCCTCCGTTTCCTTGGGTGCATGCCAACCGGGAGGAGGCAGACCATGGAGCCCAGCGCTGCGCTGCACCTCCTCTTCCCTGCTCAATGCTGCAGCGACAGGATGCGTCACGTGATGTCACGTGCTGAGCCCCTCCCATGTGGGGAGCAAGTCGGCATCCCTGCCTGTCCAACACTGGAAGGAGTATACCAGATGGGATGCCAGAGAATGTTTATCTGTTGTCCAAAGTGTTGGCCCTCTAAGGACTGTAGTTCTCACAAAGGGGGTGAAGCCTTGGTGGGGTAGACTAGGAGCAGAGGCTCAAAAGGAGCACATTGTTCACGCCACAGTGCTGCTGTTTTGGCCTATGAGCCCCTCAGCAGAACCAGAGCAGAACATACCTGACCAGGGGGCTCTAGCAGCTAGCCTAGGTGGGGTCAGTCCAGGGTCTGAGTATATTCAGGATGCTAAACTGCATGGGTAGGGGCTGCAACATGCAGGTCAGTGGCTCACCATTCAGAACAAGCCACACACAAATCCCAAGGTTCCTAGTTTGAGTCACAGTGCAGCTTCTGCCAGAACATTATGGGTGCAATTCTGTAACTTTACTTTCACTGCTGAGTACACATTCTAGTGAAATAGGAACCCCAGGAACTGGCTCTTGTTGTTGTTGTTTAGTAGTTTAGTCATGTCCGACTCTTCGTGACTCCACGGACCAGAGCACGCCAGGCACTCCTGTCTTCCACTGCCTCCCGCAGGTTGGTCAAACTCATGTTGGTAGCTTCGAGGACACTGTCCAGCCATCTCATCCTCTGCTGTCCTCTTCTCCTTGTGCCCTCCATCTTTCCCAACATCAGGGTCTTTTCCAGGGAGTCTTCTCTTCTCATGAGGTGGCCAAAGTATTGGAGCCTCAGCTTCAGGATCTGTCCTTCCAGTCAGCACTCAGGGTTGATTTCCTTAAGAATGGATAGGTTTGATCTTCTTGCAGTCCATGGGACTCTCAAGAGTCTCCTCCAGCACCATAAT
Source organism: Podarcis pityusensis (assembly GCF_964106645.2). Classification (NCBI taxonomy): domain Eukaryota; kingdom Metazoa; phylum Chordata; class Lepidosauria; order Squamata; family Lacertidae; genus Podarcis; species Podarcis pityusensis. The sequence continues at coordinate 23,510,409 of NC_138032.1, forward strand.
TCAAAAGCATCAATTCTTCGGCGATCAGCCTTCTTGATGGTCCAGCTCTCACTTCCATACTGGCTCAGTGCTGCCTAAATTGAACGACAGCAGCTCCCTGCAGTCTTTCGCAGTCCTACCTGGAGATGCTGAGGGTTGAACCAGGGAGCTTCTACATGCAAAGCATCTCCTTTGCCAGTAAGCAATGGCTCTTCTCTTCCATATAATATGGAATGGTTCCTATAAAAGCCAAATGGAGGAGGATTGTCCTACCTGCCCTTAGGATGCTGAACAATATTCTTTCAAGTGGTCCCTTGACTGTCCTTCCTTATAAACCTCAGAATTGCTTGCACAGTACTCCTGCATTGCAGAAATGCATTTCATCAATAATAATAATAATAATAATTTATTATTTATACCCCACCCATCTGGCTGAGTCTCCCCAGCCACTCTGCTCAGCTCCCAATCAAATGTTAAAAACAGTACAGCATTAAATATTAAAAACTTCCCTAAACAGGGCTGCCTTCAGATGTCTTTTAAAGATAGGATAGCTGCTTATTTCCTTCACATCTGAAGGGAGGGTGTTCCACAGGGTGGGCGCCACTACCGAGAAGGCCCTCTGCCTGGTTCCCTGTAACCTCACTTCTCGCAATGAGGGAACCACCAGAAGGCCCTCGGCACTGGACCTCAGTATCTGGGCTGAACAATGGGGGTGGAGACGCTCCTTCAGGTATACAGGACCGAGGCTGTTTAGGGCTTTAAAGGTCAGCACCAACACTTTGAATTGTGCTCGGAAACGTACTGGGAGCCAATACAGATCTCTCAGGGCCGGTGTTATGTGGTGCCGGCGGCCACTCCCATTCACCAGTCTAGCTGCTGCATTCTGGATTAATTGCAGTTTCCGGGTCACCTTCAAATGATGCATCAGCACCTATAATTGCTGGCAATGATACGTCATCCAACATGGGCATTTTCCCCAACATGTCACACCCCTATTGCTGCAGGGAGCATGACACTGCATGCCAACATGTGTACTACAAGGTGCTGCGTACTACTGTGTACTGCTGAAAGTAGCTTGGCATATTAAAAACCTAGAGGAAGAAATTGCATTTGTTTGCAAAAAAAAAGTTTGACTCATACTCCGCAAACGCCTCCAGGGATCTCTCTGACTCTGACTGCGGTTCATGGGAGACAGTATCTTGGAGACAGCAATCAGAAATGTATTTGTATGTAATTAATCATGACAACCGCCTAGAATTGGGGGGCAGGAACATTGTGTTGTCAAGGACAACCGCTTCTGTCATACAAATGAACAAGAAGGGATCACATTGCCAGAAATCCCACAGGCTGTCAATGGGCTCCAGACTGGCTGTGTTCCCACAGGCCCCATAGAGAGTTGAAACCTTAAGAGTCTGGTGCTCTTAGAAAAGGCTGTAAAGGGTAAGATTTAGTATCCAAGCACAACATTACTAATGGTATCCAAAACTCAGTGCTAAAATTTAATTTGTAAACCCTGTCACCTCTTCTTAAGAAAGAACATTTGTAATGGGGAGAATATTGCCTGGAGATGAGAAAAGATGTTTCTGTCACTAGCCCAACTTTGTTGACTACCCAGTTGAGGGAAGTGAATGGTTCAGATGGGAATCTGAAAAAGCTGACAAAGAGATGAGTGGCCATTCATAGAAAAACTCACGAAAATGTGGAATGTCTGCAACAGGGGTAGCCAATGTGGTGTCTTCCAGATGTTGTAGACTGCAACCTCTATATCTCTGACTATTGGCCACAGCAGCTGGAAAAGAAGGGAACTGATACTCACAACATCTGGGAAGGGCACAATGCTGGACACCCATTTCTCTAATGGGAGAAATGGAGAATAATGGCAATGATTCAAGCAATATATTTATGAATGCTCTTTCCTAAGTGCTCAGACACATACAGCAATTCTGTATGGCAAACACGTTGTCCAAAGATCAGCTCCAGCAAAAAACGTAGCAGAAAGGTGCCTTGAATGTAGGCAGCTCTTGTTTTAGTCCTTCTGGCTTGGTACATATGCACCATAGTGACCATGTGATGACTAGGTTTATTACCACTGTTGGAGGCAGTATGCCTCTGAACACCAGTTGCTGGGTGGAGAGAATGCTGTTGCACTCACACCCTGGTTGCAGGTTTCCCATAGGCATCTGGTTGGGGCAGGGGGTAAGGGAGTTCATCTGTGAACAGGCTGGCACCATTACAGTTCATCCGTGCTCTTGCATGCCTCAAAATGTGCTGGCATTCCTTGAACTTTATACAATATTGATTTGTTTAATATATTGCTACTCCCAGGGCTCCTAACAGTTAAAATAAATACATTAACAATGCAGTAACATGCCATTTACCAATGAAATAATAAAAAAAAACTAAGAGGGTAGTGAAAAAAACCCATAAAATTCCAGCAGCTTAATAAAACCCATGAACTCCACCACAAATTTTAAAAGTATGGGAAAGTAAAAATAAAAGGTTTTGCCTACATCAGACATACAAAGATTAAGTGCCATGTGACCTGCCTTCATAAGATCACCAGCCACTTCACCCTTTGAGATGGGGTGGAGAGTACCCAGAGAAGGGCCTCCAATGTTTTTTGCATGAAGAAATACTATTCCACAGTGGGCTATTTGCTAGTGTTGTTCAATATAGACTGGACTTCTGCTTTGGACTGTGATTTCTTCAGTTTGATACTGTCCTCCTGACTCATTTGCATTAAAAATGTCACAGCAAGTCAAATCCAGAGGCAAAGGTTCCCCACGATTGTTCTAAGCACACAGAATTGTATCCACATGGCTAGCACAATCCTATATATAGGCACTACTCAGAAGTAAGTCTCACTGAGTTCCATGGGACTCACTCCCATGAAAATGAGCATAGTCAGGATTGTACCTTAAGGTACCATGAAACACACAGGTATCACATACTTCAGACACTGAGGTGCTTTTTCAACAGTGAGAACTTATTATTATATCTTTAACCAAAAGTTAACACCATCTTGGCTTTTAAGCCTGTGTAGGGTAGGCTGTTGCAAGGTAAATGACAGACATAAAATTCATAATAATAATAATAATAATTAATAATTATAATTATAATTATAATTAATTTATACCCTACCCATCTGGCTGGGTTTCCCCAGCCACTCTGGGCGGCTTACAACAAAATATTAAAATACAATAGTCCATTAAACATTAAAAGCTTCCCTAAACAGGGCTGCCTTCAGATGTCTTCTAAAAGTCTGGTAGTTGTTTTTCTCTTTGACATCTGGTGGGAGGGTGTTCCACAGGGAAGGCGCCACTACCGAGAAGGCCCTCTGCCTGGTGCCCTGTAACTTGGCTTCTCGCAGTGAGGGAACCGCCAGAAGGCCCTCGGCGCTGGACCTCAGTGTCTGGGCAGAATGATGGGGGTGGAGATGCTCCTTCAGGTATACTGGACCGAGGCTGTTTAGGGCATGGGTAGGCAAACTAAGGCCCAGGGGCCGGATCCGACCTAATCGCCTTCTAAATCCAGCCCACAGATGGTCCGGGAATCAGTGTGTTTTTACATGAGTAGAATGTGTCCTTATATTTAAAATGCATCTCTGGGTTATTTGTGGGGCATAGGAATTCGTTCATTTCCCCACCCCCCACCCCCAAAAAATATAGTCCAGCCCCCCACAAGGTCTGGGGAAAGTGGACTGGCCCCCTGCTGAAAAAGTTTGCTGACCCCTGGTTTAGGGCTTTAAAGGTCAGCACCAACACTTTGAATTGTGCTCAGAAACGTACTGGGAGCCAATATAGGTCTTTCAAGACCGGTGTTTCAAATCCTGTCCTATGAGTTCAGCGTCTTAACTCTGTACAAAGAAAAAAATATAGTCTAGGTATGATATGAGTGGATATTTAATATTACACCTTCCAGTTTTGGACTGTAAAAAGAATTAAAACCAAATGTTAGCATCCACATAAATAAGATACACATATGCAGTATGCAAGTTGCAGACCATACTGAGAAACTATAAAGAGAGCAATTGTTTTCAGGAAAATGTGTATTTTCCCCACCCCTCTCCAGAATTTCAACTTGGTAGGTATTGCTGTATATATTGGGTTAGTTGGACCAGGTCCATGGAAATGTATTTTCCATATGAGACTTCATGGTTTAAAGAGCAAGGGGGTTACATTTATTGTGTTTTGACTGGAAGTGTATTCATGTATATGGCTTTTGAGAGGGAGGGGGTTGCCCGTTGTTAAAAAATAAAGGGCTAGCTTGTGTGCTTGAATATATGCCTACAGTGCTGTTTGATTAATGGGTAATCTGGACATAATTCCTTTTTGATTAATTTTTAAATTATAATAAATCTAAACTGATGACATGCTGGGAGAACCAGTCATTTGGTAAATGACCTCCCATACTTTGTCAATGCTGCAGCAATGGGAGGAATCCGACCTGAACTTTTTCTTTACAAAAAGTAATAGACTTCTCTAAAAATAAAGTGATAACAAATATTATAAATAATGGATTGGATCCAATGGAGCTCTTCTGTTTGTAGAAGGGCCTCTTGATCTGGTGGAAGTTCCAGGGAATTGAAAGGGGATTTTTATTTTTTATTTTTGAAGGTCCCTCCTATGTTGATGTTCTCCCTAGTCTGCTCCACAGGTTTACGGGGCTGTGGCGGGTTGCATCACCAGATGTTAGGGATTGGCTGGATGAGGAAGAATGGAGTGTGCCGCCCACCCAAGAGCCCCCCAAGGAAGGAGACTCAGGACAGTGGTGGTGGGACACAGGGCATCCATCTGCGGGAGGGACAAGCTGGGAGATACTAGAAGCAGGAGGTTTGAATGAACATGGGGGGACAGAAGCTGTTCCAGGACAAGGCTGGGTGCCAAGAGTCTCAGTGCGAGTGCAGACTCTGATAGAGAAGAGACAGACACTGCTTCTCTTGCTCAGCGTTTAGACGGTCCAACTGTCTCTCCTCCTCCACTGACACCCAGAACGTGAAGAGTCCTGCATGTTGCTGAGCCAGACAGGTCCAGAGGGGAAGCCCTTCCCCTTGCTGCAGGCTATGGCTGCTTGGGAGGAGTCGAGACTGAGGAGGCTAGAAAGGGAAGGAGGGGTTACAGCAGTGTCTTCAGCTAGGGGAGACTAGCCCAGGTGAACTCTGTTGTGTTTTTACTTTTGTGAATGAAAGCTAATTGCATTTCACGTCTCAAGTCCTTTTTCCTGACTTATGGATGCCCTGCAGTCTCCTGACAGCCCCTTGACACCACCCCCATGCCATTCAAGAAGAGGAAGAAGAAGAAGAAGAAGAAGAAGAAGAAGAAGAAGAAGAAGAGGAGGAGGAGGAGGAGGAGGAGGAGGAGGAGGAGGAGGAGGAGGAGGAAGAGGAGGAGTTTGGATTTGATATCCCATTTTATCACTACCCTAAGGAGTCTCAAAGCGGCTAACAATCTCCTTTCCCTTCCTCCCCCACAACAAACACTCTGTGAGGTGAGTGGGGCTTAGAGACTTCAGAGAAGTGTGACTGGCCCAAGGTCACCCAGCAGCTGCATGTGGAGGAGCGGAGACGCGAACCTGGTTCCCCAGATTATGAGTCTACCTCTCTTAACCACTACACCACACTGGTTCAAGAAGCCTCTGCTACCTGAAGTTCCTCGCGTTTGTGGAAGAATTCCTCCAATGATGGAAAGGCACCCTTGGATCCAAACCCCCAAAGTTCCGCAAACAAGCTCCAAAGCTGCTAGCTTGTTATTCTCTTGTTTAGATGTCAGGACAATCATTCACCCACTTGTCTGAGAGTCGTGACAAAACACGTTCAGCATTCTCACCGGCATGCCTGCCTTTCTAGATACAAATGGCCTTTGTGGATGATTACTCCATCTGGATTATCTTACACTAGTAGACATCATTACTGCCTAGTCTCTCAGTTTGGCAACAGGCGTACATACTGGAGTGCCTCCTCTTAATAAAAACACCCTCTTCACATGGGAAAATGGCATATTTCTGGCTCATGTTTCCCCCTTTTAAGCCTGCCAAGTATCTAGCACCATCCTCAAAGTCTTCCCTCCTTCTCAAATTAAAGCATCCTCTTAGCCACATTTCTGGGCAAGCTGAGGTGCATGGAGTTTGAGACGGGCAGTATGGGACTGTCAAAAATGAAGCCACAAACACCTCCTCCCTCAGCCAGTATTTCCAAGGCAAATTCACTTATTAATGTTCTGGGAACATTAAAAGGCCCAAACTTTTGGAAACCTGGTGGGGGAGGGGGAACTGCGCAGAAGAGTAATGCTGTTCAGTTAAAATTCGTGGCAAGAATGAACAAGAAGGGATCACTTCAATAGCTTATTTGCATGCATTCCACTAAGTTGATCCATTGAAACAGGGGGAAATTATTTAAATTAGAGAGACAGAAATTTAGCATTCTCAGATGCTAAATATTAATTTTCATGTACTTTTCAGTTGCTTCCTGCACTCATGTCCTGCTTTCAAGAAGAACGGAGGACAATTACCACTGAAATGTAACATTCTTAAGGGGTCTTGTGTTGCCGTAAGAATTACTCTGTGAAGCTTGTAACAGAATGAAAGTAGCATTGGGTATACGACCCCCCTCCCCAATTTCTTATTAACTATGCTGTTGCTTCTGTGTAGCGTTTCAGCTCTAACCACAGCTCAAATAATTTATGGAGAATATAAAAAGCGAAAACAAATAAATGGAACAGCATGTACATCCAGAAAGGCAGCGGAAACTTTGCATTCATTTGTCAAAGCTATGCAAAAAAAGAAAAGGAATAAAGGGTTCTGCCAGAGCGTACGCCACACTGCCTAATCAAAGCTCTGCAGAAGTCTAAATAGTTTTAGAGATGGATAGTATTTGCAGAAGCTGCAGTTCTGGATGAAAAGGCACTGCTGATTGAAACTACATCTCCGATGGGGTGTGCAGGTTTGGGAGCCTCCCCTGCAATTTAGAAATTATTATTATTTTTTAAATGATATTTATTACTTTTTTAACATTTCCAACACAAACAAAAAAAGAAAAAAGAAAAAAAGAAAAAACAATGCCAATACAATACAAAAACGCTACATGAACTAAAAAAACAAATAAAAAGCAAAAACAGTTTAAAATCACCTCAAACATTTTCAATGACTTATATTTCAGTCACTTATTTCCAGCGACCTCCTCCCACCTCCCTTTTTGTATTCCACTTCTATTATTTGTTTCAGCAATTCCTTTCCATCTTACTCTGTTTTCTGTTCTATAATTATCTTAACACATTCTTGCCATACTTTTCCTTTAATTTTCTATTAATCTATTTATACCTGATTCCTTATGACATTTCTGCTAAAGCCATATAATTTCATTCCAACATTTTTCTAACATTCCTTAATTTTACAATATCTCTATAAATGGTCTTTAAACTTTTTCCAATCTTCTTCCACCGACTCTTCACCCAGGTCTCGGATCTTGCCAGTCATTTCCACCAATTCCATATAGTCCATCAATTTCATCTGCCATTGTCCAACGCTTCAATGTTTTCAAAAAGCAACCATTCTCTCAACCAGCAAAAAGCAGATGGTTCACAGCAAAATTTAAAGGTCTAGCAGGGCAGGTCCTCCTCCTTCTTTGGCATCCATCAATATCTTAAGTTTTACTCGAGGCTTCCTGCCCTGCCAAACAATTCTAGGAGCATCCCTCTGCCACCTCCTGAAACCCTCCATCCCATCCAAAGCTTGCAGTGTTTGAAACAAAAGCAACATCCCCAACAACACAGCAGCCCTCATCCCCACCACAATAACTTGGCCCAACAGTGACAACTTCTGATTTGTCCATATTTCCAAATCCCCCTTCTCTTCAATCCAACATACTTCACAGTTATCCTTAAGCAGATTCACATTTTTGGCAGTCATATCAACCCCCAAATACCTCTCTTTCTCAACCAATGTTAGTATCGCCTCCTGAAACTCTGTCAAGCTTTCCTTTTCCAATTCAGATAGGGCTCTGGTCCTCAAATTCATCCGTTCTTCTTTAAATTCAATCATAACGAATGTCAACTTATGTTCGTCAGGTTGTCTTTGTATGGCTGGGACTCTCCTCTCCAGTTGTATTATTTTAGATTCAGCAGCAAGGGTTTTTCCCCTGACTTCATCTGCAGTTTGCCATATCGAAGTAGATTCCTGTGTCAGTTTCTGAGTGGTTTCTGAATTAGTCTTCACCTTTTGTCCCAAGTTGTTTAAGCTTTCTACAGTTGAATCAATTTCAATATTTGCAACATCCAATTTCACATTTCTCGCATCTATTTTCTTGTGGAGTTGTTCCAGCGAATCGTTTATTTTCAATAATGCAGCCACTAAGGCCTCCTCTGTCGATATCCCGTCTGTTTTTTCCTTTCCGTTTGCCATAACACTTAAAAGATTCAAGGTCAATTCCAAAGTCTCACACTTTCTTATCTTGCAGCTGGAAAATCCCCTAGCCCAGCTCCTATCAAGTAAATTTCAAAAGCTTCCACTAGGAGAAAGCGAGTTGTATTTGTATCGGTCAGTATGTCCTCTTTTAAACACAGTTTCAATAATCCAAAATTAGTTTCAATTTTCAGTTACTTTCCTCCTTTTTTAATAAAGTTCAGTAAGATTGTTTCAATTTTCCGTTACTTTACTCCTTTTTAAGTGCAGACGAAGACAATGGAAACAATGTATCTCTCTTATGCTAGCTGTCACCGAACGTTCTATTCGCTGTCAATGAACCTTCCAAGGCACGTCGGTTTTACTGGCAGCCCGTTTCCAGGTTCGGAACGGTGGTATTTTAACTTCCTCACTCACTCCTGCAGGAATATACAATCCAAAGCCTCCCCCCTCTTCTCCTGCTTCCAAGGGGGGTTTAATATTTTTTACTGATAAGAATTTAGTCCTTTACAATGGGTTTTCCCAGACTTTAGCTTGCAGCCTCTTTGTCTCAGTCTTATTTACAAAAAGGGGAGGTGGACTTCCTGTTTTGAACCTCCCCGTTTCGGTGCCAAATTAAGACATTTAAAAATCCAGTTCTTCACTCTACTCACGGGTAGTTGCTTTAAGATCAAATTGTCCACAGGAAAACGTCAGCGCTCTCCGGCAACAGCTATGCGGCTTCGCTTCGTGGAAGAAGCAGTCGATCCGAAGCACCGCGCTGCTCACCCCACATCGCTCTGGATCCCCGAAATCGGGTTTCCCCGCGAGTAGGGGAGGCGCAAAAGGTGCCCGCCGAATCCCACGTTCACAGGCTTCAACCACCTGTGATTTTTAGTGGGTCTCCGCCTTCGCCATGGCGGCCAGACCCGAATTTCCACGAGGCAAATTCCTCCCGATCAGAGGAATTCCGCCATTGCCGGTGGCGCCAACCCGGAAGTCCTGCAATTTAGAAATTAACTGCCGACAAGGCCAACATTGCCTCCACAATCTAACACATACTTAGAAACGATCTCCACTTGTAAGGCCTAATGTGTGGAGGAGGACTGTTTCTCTTGGCCCCGCCCACAATGCTGCATGCTGCACTGACTCCACCCCCAACATCCACTCCTTAAACCTTGATATCTGCATCCGAGCATTTTACTTGCAATCAGGTTAACACACATATGTCTCCCCTGCTATTTCAGACCAGTTGGTGCCAACTTGGTTCATGCTTCCAAGGTCGAGAAGATGACATGCATCTTTCTGATGTGGGAAATGATGTCTAGTTGACCAATATAATTTTTGGCATTGGGGACTGTTTGCAGGTCTGAGGGTATTGGCAACGAGCCTTTTGCTCGAGTGGCGGTTAGGCATTGGAATAGTTCTGTAGATGGAAAGAGGGGAGGTAGCGCCATCACCTGCCCCGCATATCAAAGGGTAGTCCGTTAAAGGATTCCGGGGGCATGGCCCTGTCCGAAGCCGAGGGAGGTTAGGGCCTAAGGCACGCCCCCTATCGGTGACCCTGGGGGAGCTCCTAGTTGATGTGCATCAGCAGGACTCCCCCTACTGATGGTTAACCCTTCCCGGACTTCCAGCAGACGGGCTGGTGTCAGATATAGCTGGTTAGGTCCTATGCCAAAGCCAATACCACTCATCACCTGTAACCAATAAGTTGTGGCCTTTTTTAGCCCATTAACCTTAATAATTGTGTCATGTGTCATTACAGTGGTACCTTGGGTTAAGTACTTACTTCATTCTGGAGGTCCGTTCTTAACCTGAAACTGTTCTTAACCTGAAGCACCACTTTAGCTAATGGGGCCTCCTGCTGCTGCTGCGCCGACGGAGCACGATTTCTGTTCTCATCCTGAAGCAAAGTTCTTAACCTGAGGTACTATGTCTGGGTTAGCGGAGTCAGTAACCTGAAGCGTATTTACCCGAGGTACCACTGTATTTCTACCTGGGGGGGGGGTTGGGAACTCACCACGCAACCCCAGAATGCCCTCCTGTCTGAGGGCTGTAGGTGACAGCAGGAAGACGGTGGTGGCAGCAATTAATGGACAGCTTGAGGTGTGACTGGCCTACTTTTCAAGGCAAGTTGTGCATAAGGAGGCTCTCCTAGCCTCCCATTTCCTTTACACTGTTCAGAACATGGTTGCCAGAAGAGGATTGCAGTTTGTGCACACTGCAGCCTGTGCTAGTCTCTTAGGCTCCCCACTAAGTCATTAAGCTGTGAACCCATTTCTAGAAAAAGCTGCAAAAGCTCTTCCGCAGTTCTGCGGCTCTAATTGGTCAGCACTCAGGAAAGAAGTTCTGCACCAAATGGGCACCTGAAACGATCTCAGCAGTCTACTGTTTCAGACGGTTTGTCCTTCAACCCAACCTTGAGGTTCTATAATATTTATAAACTTAGGAGAGGTGATTCATCTATTTATATCTGGCCTAAATGGCATCAAGCCTGAGATCTGAAAACAGCAGTCTTGAGTAGTATTGATTTAAAGTTCTCATTTCAACTCTCCACATTTCCCAATCAATCTATTTTTCTTTTCTTACTTTTAGTTACACATGGTAGGTAGCCTGTGTGTAATTTACAGCCTCATTACACATTTCATAATGTGCCTACTGGGAGCGTGCTCTGCAGAGAATTTCTCCTCTGCCGCCCGTCGCCGCCACCTCTAACAAAGTTGGCTTTGAATTTGCAATGACTTCTTGACATTCTTCTTCCATATGTACCTGTTTAGCTGAGCCAATAAAATATGCCGAGTTTTTATGCTTTTTCATGCAGCTGTCATTTTTAAAAAAAAAAACCACACACAACTTTAAAATAAAATATAGGCGAATGCATGTTTTTTGTTTCACCTTCAAGCTTAATATTGGAGTGAAAAGCTGCAAATGTATGGCAACAGTAAGACCTTTAAGATGTGTCGCTAAGATGCTGGGCCTTTGAAACAGGGGCTTCTGGTTCAATCTGTTGCACGGTAGTAGCAATACTTACCAATGGTGGAAGAGCATAACTGCAGGTTAAAATTCAGCAGCAGGAACCAGGTGACACTAGAAGCAAACGGAACTAACAGAATTATATCTGATCCTCTACCTACTCAGAAGTAAGTCCCAGTGAGTTTAATACTCCTGCTGAAGGACATGCTCTAGGTCAGCCTTTACCCACTTTGGGCACCCAAATACCGTTGGATAACACCTCCCTTATCCTTGGCCATGCTTGCTTGGACTGATGGGAGTTGCAGTCCAATAACACCTGGAAACCCAAGGCTGGGAAACTGCTCCAGGTCGCCAGTCCTGACCACTGCTGTTTATTCGTTTACCCCCAAGGGCCTTCAATGCTGCATATTAAAATGCAGTTAAAAAGATAAGATGCAATAAGGAACCGACCAAGCATCAGTTAAAATATATCAATCATCAGTCAGTATAAGGGAAGTTTTTAATGGTTGACATTTTACTGTGCTTTTGTTGGGAGCTGCACCCCGCCCATCTGACTGGGTTTCCCCAGCCACTCTGGGCAGCTCCCAACAGAATATTAAAGGTAAAGGTAAAGGGACCCCTGACCATTAGGTCCAGTCGTGACCGACTCTGGGGTTGCAGCGCTCATCTCGCTTTATTGGCTGAGGGAGCCGGCGTACAGCTTCCAGGTCATATGGCCAGCATGACTTAGCCACTTCTGGCGAACCAAAGCAACGCATGGAAACGCCGTTTACCTTCCTGCCGGAGCGGTACATATTAATCTACTTGCACTTTGACGTGCTTTCAAACTGCTAGGTTGGCAGGAGCAGGGACCGAGCAACGGGAGCTCACCTCGTCGCAGGGATTCGAACCGCCGACCTTCTGATCAGCAAGTCCTAGGCTCTGTGGTTTAACCCACAGCGCCACCCGCGTCCCGTAACAGAATATTAGAAACACGATAAAACCTCAAACATTAAAAGCTTCCCTAAACATTCCCTAATAATAATAATAATGGAAACAAATTCGCAACACTGCGTGTGTGCAAGAAGAAAACAAAGCCTTCCCAAATAAAGGGATTAGGAAGTGCTCTCGTCAACCCAACATCCTTTGAGCTTTGCTTATTATGTTGTTGTTGTTTTTAACCTGAGCCAGGCAGGGCTGACCTGATTCATTTTGCTGCCTGAAGTGAAAAGCAAGGTTCAAAGGACTCCTCCCTCCCAATTTCAATGATTAACTGGACTGGTGGTTTGATCATACTTCAACAGCGGCTACAAGGCAGTGTCCTCCACCATCCCTGAGATCAGCAGGCTGGTTTAAGGATCACTAGGCATGCCACACTGCACACACAGCTCTGTCCTCAAACATCCCATGGCCACTCCCTACCACTCAAGTTTGAAGTCCAAAGTGGTCACCTCTACCTAATGGCAGGACTGGCTCTTTAGCAAGGGATAAATGTTTCAGATCATCAGCAAGCATGCCATAGCACTGGTACTAGGGAAGGAAGGATCTTTCCACTTAGGTTCTCTCAGTTTCTAATTTTTCCAATCATAAATTCACTTCTCTACATTTTGCAGCAACTTGGGGTATTTTTGTTAAATAGGAAAACCTGAAAATTCGCCAGTATTTTACTGTGAATTTCTCCTAATGAAGCATTTTCTTGCAAAGAGAAAACATACTGATGGAAGCAGGGGAGGTGGCAGTGGGAGAGATGTAATATAACCCAACCAACCTTTTATCATGCCATCAGAAGAAAAGGACAGGAAAAACATGAAGCTAAGCAAAACAAAATGGAATTAGTATCGGGGTTTCTGCAAGAACTCCCTCCCATGATATATGCTGTGGGTTAAAAAATTGCCATTAACATTCTCAAAATAAATTTCCCTTTCAAGCTTAGTCCAATAGTTTTCTCCAATGAAGCTTTACAGCCTACTGTTATGGAAAAACAAAACAGACTTAAAAAAAAAAGAAAGAATAACCTTTAATAAAAGCCATTCTTCCAGTAATTATATTAGAATCTTCCTTCACTGCAAAGAACACTTAAAACAATAATATTTGTCAGCTAATTTGTTTGCAGACACTGTGTAGAGATCTAAAAATTCATAACATCTATTCTAATTCATAAGAGCTTCTTTCTTCCTTTTTACCGGTAACTCAATGGTAATATTTGCAACCTTCACAGATTCTAATAGAATTTATTCAAGCTGCATTCTTCTCTGTCCCATCCGTCCGTCCCCCCGTCCCCCAAACCTGGCTTTCCTTCTAAAACAAGTGGTTTTAGAATTACAAAATTGGTTCATAAATTACAAAATTATGTGTTATGCTGAACTAATTGTGTATAGTCTTTTGCTTCTATATGGATGTCATAACGTTGATTGTGAAAGAAAATTGGAAAGGAATCATTATTTATAATTCCTATAATAAAAAGGTAAAGGGACCCCTGACCATTAGGTCCATTAGGTCATCTCGCTTTATTGGCTGAGGGAGCCGGCGTACAGCTTCCGGGTCATGTGGCCAGCAGGACTAAGCCGCTTCTGGCAAACCAGAGCAGCACACGGAAACGCCGTTTACCTTCCCGCCGGAGCGGTACCTATTATCTACTTGCACTTTGACATGCTTTCAAACTGCTAGGTTGGCAAGAGCAGGGACCAAGCAACGGGAGCTCACCCCGTCGCAGGGATTCGAACCGCCGACCTTCTGATCAGCAAGTCCTAGGCTCTGTGGTTTAACCCACAGCGCCACCCGCATCCCTAATTCCTATAATAGTTACTCCTTTTTATTTATTTTATTGCATTCATTTCCCATCACCTTTCTTCCAACGTGGAACCCAAGGAAATAACCACTGGATGATAGAGAAGAGAAGCTCTAGATGTTGTTTCCTAGAACCCCATCCAGGAACTGACTAGACCCAGTCCTGCTTAGCTTCCACAATAGCCAATACATGAAAAGAGTTATCAGGTGCCGTGTTAGAGGCATGGTACTACAAAGTGTGGCATGTTGCACTTATGGCCATTATTATTATTATTATTATTATCACAATATAAAAACACAAGATACATAATAAAAATAGAAACAAAAACAACCAAATAACCCCCCACCCCCACACACAACACATGACATTATTCTATTGTTTTCACATATATACAGGAACAGATTCCACCAGCAGCCTGTATACAGATGCAAATATGAATCAAGGACCGTTTGAGTCAACGAAATTTGTTACACATGCCTCCATCCCAATTTGCTGAAAGAAGGAGATAATGAAATAAATAGTCAACACTTTCTCTTTAGAAGTAATATTGAAGAAAATGGACAGATCCTTGCAAGTGACCACTTCCAAGAATAATACAGTGGTACCTCGGGTTACAGATGCTTCAGGTTACAGACTCCACTAACCCAGAAATAGTACCTCGGGTTAAGAACTTTGCTTCAGGATGAGAACAGAAATCGCGCAGCAGCAGCGTGGCAGCAACGGGAGGCCCCATTAGCTAAAGTGGTGCTTCAGGTTAAGAACAGTTTCAGGTTAAGAACAGACCTCCAGAACAAATTAAGTTCTTAACCCGAGGTACCACTGTATAAGAACTGCAGGTTTTATTTTTTGATACAATTTTTAATTTACCCTATTTTTGTAGCCCCATTCCCTAGTAAATTTTTGGTTGCTGTTTTCATAGATTTTATTACATATAATCTGTTATTTTTTAACTTAAAAAGTCATTACTTTTAAGAGACTGTATTTTGGAGAGTATTTGGAGGAGAGACCTGACAGCTGCTGTGGTTTAGTGATTTGTTGTTGTTCTAATATATTGTGTGCTTTGCTTATTTGTTTGTTTGTTTTTGAGCCCCCTCTTTCCCCAGCAACCCTAAGTTTGGAGACGTGTTGTCTCCCCAGCAGTCTTACTGAGTGTAGCCTCTTTTTTGTTGCATGAAGTTCCCCAGAAGCTATATGATGAACAAGTGGAATGGATTTGCTATGAATTATTTTGTATGTTTTAACTGTATTTTATGACAGCTCCTTGATTTTGTTATGGATACACACACACACACACACACACACACACACACACACTGCTTTGGGGTTTTTCCTTTGAAAGGCACATGGTTTCATTGATACCTCCTGGGCATCCAACGTAATGAAAAAGTAAAACCTATAGAAGAAATAAACAGCAATGATTTTTTTAAAAAACCCACCCTCAGCTGTTTTGGATGCTTCTAAATAAGATAAACAAAACCTGGAACATTTGGCTTATCCTTGAACTGGAGGGTTACAAAGCTTGAACATTGAGGCTGTCCAGATTTGGAAGAATGCATTCTATCATCATGCCAAGAAAAAGAAAGGTAATTCACAGAATGCAATTTTAAAGGATTAAAGAAGTTTCCTTTGAGAAGCTTCACAACCATCACAAAGCTTCACAGATATTACTGCATTGCTGTGGCAGCTACACCTTTTTTGCTCTGCGAATGTACACGCCAAATTCACTAAAGCCAGATTTGTTGGTGGTATTACTAAATCCTTGTCAGACAACTATTCTCTCATCGTTTTCTCTCTGTTGTTGTTCCAAGTGCTTCCAGTTCTAGGAGAAGTGGGAGGTCATTTTTCAGTAAGTCTTCTTCCAAGTTGCCATTGGCCTTTAGAAGAAGTCAGACTCGTCAGTGGTTTGGATAATGGCTGATGTCTCTTCGTAGAGGAAGCAGGCCCTGGAACAGCTTTTAGGTTGGGTTGGGAGAGGATTATGATATTCTCTATTACAGACAAAATGGAGCCAAGCTGAGCGACGTCTCTCTTTGGAAAAATCATTCAGATCATTGGCAAAATATAATGTTCCACAGCTACCGTGCATGTGTTCAGTTTTGTTCTTCCTCTATCCTCTTCACTTTCTTATTTAATCCAATTTCCCCATACCAAAATCTCTGAAGCCTGTGCAGAGTCTATCCATGTTCTTGACATATGCACCACACGAAAATTATACCTGGTCCCAAATAACAATGAATCCTTTCAATACCAGAATTACAGGTGAGAACTTATGCTAGGAAGGATTCTCATAGCTGCACTGAATTACTAAATAAGAGGGCATTGATCAATATGTTTTTCAGTGCAGTTTGCACTACACATGTCATCATCATAATTTATCGGTGTGATGCCTGCCTTGCGGAAGGTTATTAAGACAATGTCCCCTTGGTCAAGGGTATACAAGCATATGGCAACCCAAGGATGAAGATAGACATTGGACAGAAAATTCACATTCTCTTTCATCTAAAGCAAGGAAATAGCTAGTGTAAATGAAGCATTAGATGGCTAGATTCCACAATAAAATTTCAAGTGAAATATTTCATTGTCAGCACTGAATTGCTCCAAAATTCTAGTTTGCCACATGCTCATCTAATAAATCAAAGTTGAAATGGTTGGCAAGCTTATTGGGTTTTTGAAATCTTGGCAAAGGCTGAGCTATGGCCAATTGCTTGCTAATAGAGCACATTCAATGCCTACAGCTTAGATAAAAGGTTCCAACCACATCACTTTTAGCTTACCAAAATGTGAAACCACCACCATTTATGAAAAACAAGTATATAGCCTTTTTTTTAAAAAAAAGAAAACATCAGCTTCACTATAGCTAAATAATATAGCACAGAGACCATTCCTCTTCCCACCCCACAATTAAAAGTTACGTTAAATACAGGTGAGAAGTTAGTTTTTAGTAGGGCTGCAACATTTAATTGAACAATCACTTAAGATTATTGTCTTAAATCATTTTGATTGATTAAAAATATGTCTCTGATAAATCAGAACTTCAACTTCAAGCTGTTTATTTCTAAATACATATTTTCAATGCTTTTTTTCTGGGGGGACGCAGCGGCACGCATACCCCTAAACATTTTGTGAATCTTTGTACTTTTGTCCATTTACTGTATTTATTTTCCCCAATTTGAACAATAAACTGGTGATTTTCTTGAGTCAGAATGAGACTACCCCTAAACATTTTTTTTTAGAAAAAAGCACTGCATTATTTTATTTTATTTAAAAATGTGAGTAGAAGATGATTTGGAAATTATTCCTCTTTATCTTCCAGAGGAAGGAACACCTCTCTCAAGATGATATCTTCTGCAACATCATGGTTTCATTTTCTTCAGAAATATAGGGTGGTATCCAACTAACACCCTACAAGTGCAAGGATTCTTGCTTGTGCCAACAAAATTTCCCCCACTCTCTTCCTCCCTTGCCTCACCTACATCTGTTCCAGGCGTTTGCCCAACCCTCCAGCGCAGGTTTTTTTTGGGAGGGGGCAGGAAATCAAATGACTTTCAGCTAAGACTATCAGCAAAAGTCCCATTGAATTTCTGTTGTGAGGCCTTAAATTTTACACCCATTTTCTCACCCTGCTTACCATAGCTGCAGCCTAGGAATAAATCATACTTGGAAAAACATGCTGAAGCTCTTGTAGGAACAATGAACGCTAACACCTTACCCCAGCTGTCTACAATCTGTTTTGGTCTATGAATCCCATCATCCCTGACCACTAGCCACACTGACTAGGGCTGCTGAAAGTTGTAGTCCAAAACATATGGAGGGCACCAGGTTGGGAAAGGCTGCCTTACACAGAGCAGGCATAGGGAAAGAAACTAAAACAACCACTAGAGCAGGCCAGGTATTCGCGGCAGAAGTCTGCCAGCAACAACAGGGCAAGGAGGAAACTTAAAAGGTGAGATATAAACAAACCTCATTTTTATTATATTTGGGTTCTCTGTTAAAACATCCTGGCTGTGCTTTCTTTCCACTTACATTTTAATGGGGTAAACTATACCATGCTTTGGGTGCCATGGGTTTATGACCAAAACCCAAGAAACTTGAAAACAGTGAGCAATGTTCCATGTATATATCATATGCCCATAAGCGAGCGGTTCTTCGAGAAGAAAATGTATGAAAAAATATTACCTCTGGCTGTGAAAAAGAAGAAGGTGGCAGGAATCTAGGTTTGTGTTTGTGGATCTTTCCTCCGATTCTGCATGGATTCTGGCATGACATTTTTTCCACCACAGATATTATTCCTTGGGGGAAAAGCATTAATCAGAATTAACCCTAAGAATGCGTACAAAAATAAATAAATGACTGCATCCAAACCATCAGGGATCTTGCACATCCATGCTGTGAACAAAACAGAAGTAGTTAGGACTCCATGGACAATAGCATCTAATTATATTGTGGTATATTGCTTGCTTTCTTGTAAAGCAAAGCTCACTCCCTTTTAAAACTTGATAATTTGTTGCATTTACACTATACTGTTTTACAGAGCTAATACACTGGTACCTTAGTTTGCATATGTCTTGGTTTGCATATGTTTCGGATTACAAACATGTCAAACCCGGAAGTGTGTGTCCTGGTTTGCAACCTTCTTTTGGATTACAACCCATTTTCTTTTTGGATTACGAACAATTTTTTTTGAGGCCCCGTTGGTGAAAGAGCGCCTTGGGTACAACCTGTTTTTGTTTAGAAACAGACCTCTGGAACAGATTATGGTTGTAAACCAAGGTACCACTGTATAAACTTTTCAGAAAGCCAATGAAATGCACTTGGAAGGTCCCAAATGCCCAGACACAAGAGAACAGTAGAAGCAGCTCATTTATCAATCAAGCAATCTGCCTTCCCTGGAAAAATCACCTCTATAGAGGGGATCTCCTGGCTAAGCATTTGGGATGG
Organism: Podarcis pityusensis; assembly: GCF_964106645.2. Lineage (NCBI taxonomy): Eukaryota > Metazoa > Chordata > Lepidosauria > Squamata > Lacertidae > Podarcis > Podarcis pityusensis. The sequence goes on from NC_138032.1 coordinate 23,529,442, forward strand.
GCAGGCAAAATAAATTAATTAATAAATATGGCGGCTGAAGTGCTGTCAATGCTATATTACTGGGGCAAATGCATGGCCAATATACAATATGAGAAAGCACCCATATTCAGAGTTTCCCTGTTGGCTGCCTGCTGTTTCACTTACCCAACCTTTTGGCCTATCCACTTATCCACTCCTTTCTACTAAAAGAGCACATCCAGCTTATACTAATGCAGCGTCTCCACGTGGCAACTTAATGCATCAACATGCCAGCTTCCTTGTGTGAGGTGCATTCAAACCAGCTGGGATCCATAAAGAACTCAACGACAAAGGCTTGGCAACCCATCAGACGAACTGAAGCAGCCAGGCAGCCGACAAATGCTACTGGACAAGGCTTCAGACACAAAACAAAGACACTGTAAAAACCCTAAATTATGCTACTCCTCTTCTAGACTTTTGTGGCCTCTGTAGCAAAGCATTTTTTCCCCAAAGCCAGTTGCTTCTTTAACTAAAATGTAGTATTCCTTTTGTTCAGTGCAGCCAAAATAGGCCTTTCCACAGTGGACATCTATTTTTGGTGTCTATGACTGCAATCCTAAGCATGCTAACTCAAACGTAAGTCCCAATAATTTCAGCGGGGCTTACTCCCAGGTAAACAGGGTTAGAATGGCAGCTTTATTCATGAGACTTCCGGGTTGGCGCCATCGCCGAATGGCGGACTCCCTCCGAGCTCCGGAGGGAGTCTGCTCGGCAGGGGCTGGGTCCTACCGCGCCGGCGACGCAGGGACCCTCAAAAACCACGGGCACGGAGCCCGTGGACATGGGGACTCGGCTGGCACCGCTAGCGCCCTCCCGACTCGTGAAGGAGCCTTTTTAAAGGCTTCGGATCGGGTGCCGGGGAGTGGCGTGGTGCTTTGAGTCCATTGCTTCCCCTGCCGAGCGCAGCCGCATGCCATTCGACGGAGAGCGCTGACTTCTTCCATTGGAAATTCGGACTATCAACAACAACCCGTGAGTAATTGGGAAACCGGGTACAAAAGGAGAAAAAAAGAAATTTTTTTCGGATTCGGCACGAGCGGGGGGGATCTAAAAAGGAAGTCAGTCCCCCCCCGATTGTAAACATTCTAAAACAAGGACTGGGTAACCAAGATCGAAAGAGAAGTTTATTGCTGACAAAAATCATTATTTCCACGAAGGGAAATTACAAGAATTGTGCTGGAGGAGAAGAGTGGAGGGTGAGAGGGAAAATGCAACCCCCCCTGGGAACCGGGGCGATTCGTAGAACCTGGCGAAGAGAGACGGAGACTTTGACAGCTGTCAAAGTAGCTGTCAAAGCTGGAGAATATAAAGAGGACTTTGTTACAAGGACTTTGCTGGCTAATTCTGTTACAATTTGACACAATATGGATATAAACTGTCGGAAAATAAGGAACAACAATTTGACTTTTGGATTAGAGGATATAAAGTTACTACAATCCCCCTAGAGGGGTTTCGGGACATTACAAGTGGTCGTATGTGGAAAATCACTCTGGGATTCGCACAGGACTTATCTTCTGGGAAAGCTGCAAAACTGACATAGTATTTTGTCTACAGAGGTGTTTACATTAAAAGGAGACAATAGAATTTTCTATTGAAGAAAGGAAGGGACTGGACGTAAGTTTTTGTTCCTGAACAACAAACCTCTGTAGAGATACCAGATTTCGGAATAAGAACGTTTTAGCAGCTGAACAAGACAAGAAACCTGAGAAAGTAAGGAATAAAAAGAACAAAGGACTAACTACGACACGGAAAGAACAATGGGAGGAGCAGCAAAGACCAAGGAAATTAAAGGCATCTATTAGACTGGATTTTTGAAGTTAAACATTATTAAAATAAACAAATTAAAAGAAAACCGGCAAGGTGGAATGGGAAAAATCTGGCCATGGACTTGAGATCTCCAGGCTGACAACATATAGACTGATGGACATGTGGAATTCAAACCGGGGAAGGGAAGGGGGAGTTTTGGAATCCAAAGGCTAATGTAACCATCTTTTTGAAACTTCTTATACTTTTTATCTTCTATTTCTTTATATAACTTTTGTATATTATGGTATTTTGATTTGGCATGTTTAAAAAAAAGGGAATTCGTGGAAGGAAATTGGGGTTGATCTTGGGGAAAAATCTTTTTTCTTTTTCTGTTAATGATGAGGGATGATGATAAAATTGTATAATTTAAATTGGTTAATGGGTTAAATATATTAAGTTTTAAAATGGGAGTGAGAGCTTGTGGAACCAAATTAATGAAAGGGGAATACAGTCGGGGGGGGGGAGGAGGGAGTCCTAGAAAGAAGATAACGAAAGTAAGGCTCTAAATGTATTCTATCTTTTCTTTTCTGTTATTTTTCTATATTATTGGAAATTCTAATAAATATGATTTAAAAAAAAAAAAAAAAGAATGGCAGCTTTATTCATGCTAGGTTGGCCTTACAATGTTATGTTGGCTACAGAGGTGCCAATGGAGAAAGGTATGCTCCATTTTTCACTTCAATGGTGCTTCAGCTGACAACCGTCTATGGCCAACACAACCTCATAAAAAAAACAAAAACCCTTTCTGATTTTTTGCAGAACTCACTAGTAAATATAACTGCTTCATTTGAAATCATGCATCAGATAATGATATCATAACCGCCAACATCGTAATCTTTCACAAAGCAGCATTTCCTATGCTCCACACTCTCCCACATCCTGTTTTAAATTGGGAGAGACTTGACTATATTCCTCAACGGTTTGGGCACTGTGTTTTCATTAATGGGTGTCAGAGCACATGATTATTAAACAAAGCACAGAAAGACACTTCCAGTGGCTCATTCCAATTAAACAGCAGCAGCACAGTAAGAGATTTGCAGTCAGAATTTATAAAGAGCCAATTCCTGTGTTAGCCAAAGCAAGTTCAAGTTCCCAAAACAGCCCAATGAGGACTAAGCATGCTCAGTGGATGAAGGACGCTGAGTGATTGGAGGGGTGTGTGTGAAAAACAACACAGGAGAGGATGGAGTGGAGGAAATAGAAGCCTGAATAGCAGCTCTCTAGTCTCGGCACTGCAAAATCTTGTTGTAGTTCCTACTTGTCACCACTTAAAACATCCTGGGCGATGACACCTCCTACTCTCAGGCCTTGGGAGATAAGCCTGCGCTTGCTGTAATGATCTGCTACAGGTGCTGCGTACAAAGGAGCAGTCACAGACCCTGCGATTATTGAGTTAAAAAAAAAACACTTTACTTTGTTTGGTACTTCTTATATGGCTTTATCACCACTAGTATCAACTAGTGACATTAACCATAACTGCACTTGTTTTACAATTCATCTCATATACAGTAGATCCACAACTTACATTTTGGGTAGCAATTTTAAAATGGAGACTGTATTTTGTTATTATCCTGGCCAGCTGGAACCCCTTCAAGGCAGCTAACAGGCTACAATATGATGGCACCAAAACAATATAGTTAACAAATTAAATTAAACAAACAAACAAACCAAAGTATGAAAATTAGAGCAGCATAAAAAGACCAGCAGCAAAGAAGAAAGTGGGGAATGGGTTTTTGCAGCAAAATGAAGGAAATGACTCGTTTTGTAAAGTAAAGGCACATGGAAACAAGATGGTCAATGTTACATGTCCAAACTTCAACAGAGGGCCAAGAAAGCCTATAAGGAGTCCTATAACCATGAATGCTTAGTTCAGGAAAGGACTGCCGCTCATTTAGTGACTGTCTGCATCCATCTCTTACTTGAGAACAAGCTCTCCCTCTGGAAATGTGAACATTTTAAGAGTGGGGCATGTGACAAGAACAATGGAGATATTTCTGACACTATGAAAAAAAAATCACACATTCTTTAAGAAGATTAAGATGATTGGGAGCCTCTTGCTACTGCTTAAAACAGGGATGGCGAAGTTATGGCTCCGTAAATGTTGTTGGTCATCCCTGACCATTGGCCATGCTGGCTGGGACTGATGGGAGTTGGAGACAAACAATGTCTGGAGGAACACAAGTCCATCCACCCCGACTTAAAATTTCACCACATGATAGCAGAACAGCAATCTCCATCATCTCCAGGTAGTTTTGGGAAAGACCCTCATCTGACTCAGTATATGGTATCTTCCTATGTTCACAAGGTCCTGCCTTTCATATACGCTAGCCATACGTCTGATACATTGGGCCAAAGTTGGCAGAAGGATCTTGTTACTTACATTAATAATTAGCAATTAATATATCTTGACCATTTCGGGAACTTCATCTGGATTTACAAGATTTGCAGCTGTAATTTGCAAGCTTGCTCATACATGGTTACACAGGGTTAAGGAGGGAATAACTGGTTTGAGGATTGCAGTCCAACTCATTGGTACATCTGAATGAAATAACAACTTAAATGGGGCTGGCATGCACACTGAAGCTGTGGTTAATGTGCTGCATGCCATTGCAATTGGTTTTATTTTTATTTTACTCTTTGGAAATCTGTTTGCCTGCTTCTGTGAAATGATCTTTTACAGCGCAGGAGCTGAAAAAGAAATTTCCATGAATTTCAGCAGAGTATTTGTACAACAGCAGTTGTATTTGTTCAAGCTATAAATGGAATTGCCTAAGTAAAAGCCAAGGGCTTCCTGGAGCATTTCATTTAATGCACAGTCAATTGAACAAGAACCCCCCGAAAGGTTCAGCAAGTTGTTTTTATACCTCTTATAAAAACATAAAACACAAGAAAAACCTTAGTTTTCTTCTCAAAGTTAATAACCACAGGGGCTTAAGTATAAAAGAAATTAATTTTAAAAATAGCCTTAAAGTATCTGCTGTTGTTTTTCTTCAGAAAGGTTCCCACACCAAGCTTTAATGTTGTGCTGACTTATTTGTCTGCTGAGAAACTTACTGTAAAGCTGACCTCTGATGTTCTACTGGTGTTGCTGTTTGTCTAGATCAGAGATGGGGAACCTGAGTGTTGGCCGTACTGACACAACAGACAGGAGACAGAATGGACTGGTAAGGGTATGTATGTGGAAGTGGCACAGGCTGTGAATTAGACTGGTTTGTTCATCCCTAATTTTTGTTGTTGTTTAGTCATTTAGTCATGTCTGACTCTTCGTGACCCCATGGACTAGAGCACGCCAGGCACTTCTGTCTTCCACTGCCTCCCGCAGTTTAGTCAAACTCATGCTGGTAGCTTCAAGAACACTACCCAACCATCTCGTCCTCTGTCATCCCCTTCTCCTTGTGCTCCCCATCTTTCCCAACATCAGGGTCTTTTCCAGGGAGTCTTCTCTTCTCATGAAGAGGAGTCTTCTCTTCTCTTCTCCCCTTCATGGATCACTGCCTTGCCGTGGCGAAGGGGCTTGAATAACTCAGAGAAGCTATGAACTATGAGCTATGAACTATGAACTATGAGCTATGAACTATGAGCTATGAACTATGCCAAGCACGGCACCCAAGATGGACAGGTCATAGTGGAGAGTTTTGACCAAACGTGGTCTACCTGGAGGAGGAACCGGCAAGCCACTCCAGTATCCCTGCCAAGAAAACTCCCTAATTTTAGTCACCTCTAAAGAACATGGCTTCTTCCAAAGAATCCCAGGAACTGAAGGTGCTTGGGATTGTGGCTCCGTGAGGAGCAAACAGCAGTTGCCAACACGATTTGATGGAAACCTGACTGTTATAGTGATGTAAATATGCTTCAAATGTATGGCATGGGTGTGCTATGAGATCCGGCACATACAATCATCAGTCATTAGAATGGGAAAATGTTCTTTATGGAAAAGTGCTTGTGCCAGGTATGCATCTCATTCCTTGTGATTAATTTTCCTAGAACTGCACTTATGATATGTTACATGGCAGTCAGAGAGAGAGAGAGAGAGAGAGAGAGAGAGAGAGAGAGAGAGAGATTGCCCAATATTGCTTAATGCTAAAGCTTAATACAAGACATATGAGCTGCGTTGAGAAATACAGAGATCACATAAAGTAATTTATGATTAACAACAGATGGGTTTTTTAAACAGCTCTTTACAGTAAAAGTCTGAGCTTGATAAGGTTCCGTAAAGCTGACAAACAAACTTCAACAGATGTATCATGCAAACAGCAAGAGACAGAACTTAGAAAGCTCAGATCTAGCAAAAGTGCTTTCTAACTTTATTGTGAGATCAAGCTGTTCCCGGAAAATGCAAACACCCCCACCACATGACACTCCCTGAAATGATCTTGTAAAACGGGTGTTCCAAGAAGCCCAAGAAATGCAAGCAGCAAGAATATTAGAAGATTGCGGGGTGGGGGGTGGTTGCAAGAGCATCAACTTATTCCTATAGAAAATCCTCATTCCATTCAGGGCAACTTTGGGGGAAGAGTTAGCTGCTAGTGGTGGGCATCCCAGTTGGCAAAAACATATTGCAGCTAGGTGAAAGGAGCAGAGTAGAGCTCTTCATTGGCACCACCCGTCTCTCTTGACCCCCTGGTCCCTATGTTAGTGGTAAAAGGTAAAGGTAAAGGGACCCCTGACCATTAGGTCCATCCGTGACCGACTCTGGGGTTGCGGCGCTCATCTCACTTTATTGGCTGAGGGAGCCGGCGTACAGCTTCCGGGTCATGTGGCCAGCATGACTAAGCCGCTTCTGGCGAACCAGAGCAGCACAGGGAAACGCCATTTACCTTCCCGCCGGAGTGGTACCTATTTATCTACTTGCACTTTGACGTGCTTTCGAACTGCTAGGTTGGCAGGAGCAGGGACTGAGCAACGTGAGCTCACCCCATCGCAGGGATTCGAACCGCCAACCTTCTGATCGGCAAGCCCTAGGCTCTGTGGTTTAACCCACGTCCCATGTTAGTGGTACCAAGTGCAGATTAGGCAGTTTTGTACTAAAATGCAAACAAAATCAGATTCCTCCCCCCCACCCGTTTATGACATACAATCAGCAAGGCAACCTTTAACATTGTGTTCTCGAGAATAAAACATAGTGAGAAAACCCATTCTCAGACAAATGGGGTTTCTCCCACCTGCTTGTGAGTCAGATCTAACCAAAGGGAGAATAGTTTTGAGCTACAGCCATGTTGTAGCACAGGAGCTGCTCTTTGAAGTGCCACCTGCTCCACATCCATCGTTCTTATGTCTACCGACTGCTGAAGCACAACTCTCCTTGTGACAAGAGGATGCTAACAGAAACCACCATAAATTGGTGGCACCCAACAGGCGTAACAACTCATCCCCCCCCCGACTATTTTTTCTCTTTTTATGTTCATGGTTCGCTTGCATTATTTATTATATGCCTCATACACAAATTTAAGGTTGTGGGATTTCTTTTTTCCACCCTTGCTTTGTTTGGGCATGCCCAATGATAAACAAATACTAGGATAAATTTGGTACTTGGTTTTAACGAAAAAGGGGGAAAGCCATCATGCTTTTTAGGGCAGTATAGTAACTTTCAAATAACAATTGTATAACATATAAATGCATTAATGTCAAACTGCTTACTAGACGATTAACATTTTTTTTTAAAAAAAAAACCAACCCAATTCAATGCATAATCAAGAAAATATCTTGCAGGTTAAGTATGTGAACATAAACCAAGAAATAATTATTATATACAGTTATGTGGGCAGAATAAAGCTCTTTATGTGTTTTATCTGTGGCAGTGCTTTTGTGTATGTGGTGAACAATGAATGGATGCCAATTGCAAATAAATATTAGGAAAGCTTGGCAGTTTCAAAGCCTTTAGCTTTGTTAACCAAAAATAAATAAATGAGCTAAATTGGATCACTCTCTAGGAAAACCATCAGAACATTTTCCTATGCAAATTACTCTCATTTTCCAATTCAAAATTTTTCAGGAATCTGATATCACTGATTATATGGAATATAAATAATAAAAGGTTGAATGGTGCGTCCTGACCACTTTGGCCACAGTGCCATTGGCAAAGGCTCCTCATGAAAGACAGTGGCTCTTGGGTTGAAAAATGTTCCCCACCCCTGTTCCTGTAGTCTTGTTCCAAATCAGAAAATAAACTCATATCTCTATTGTAGCACTTGAGTCACAGATGGAAAAACCAAAAAGCTCATGGGGAGGGGAGCAGTCCTAAACAATGCCTGAGGGTAGGGCACTCATGCTTTGAAGAATACAGGGTTTTGCTGCTGGCCTCACCGCCCAACATTTTGTGCCTCCCTTCTAAGGCTGTGTGTATTGAGTATGGAATTCTGAAGAACTCCTATGAGTGAGCAGCCTGGGCCAGCACAGAAACATGATGTTGAGGTGAAGCCAGCAGTGAAATCCCATTTCTCCGCCATGCAAAAGCCATGTACGATGTTACAGTTGGGTATAGGCCATAGCTCAGAGCCCTGCGTGCAAAAGGTGCCAGGTTCAATCACTGGCATGGGCACAACCCCAGTCCGAAATACTGGACAGCTGCTGTCAATACTCAGCTAGACCAACCAACGGTGTCACTCAGTATAAGATGTTCACAACACATGAACAGAGAAAGCATATAAGGGAAAACTCTTCTCCCTAAACCTCTAGTGTTCTATGCAGAGCTGGCTGGAGGACCTGGGGACCTCCAGAGGCTGCTGAGGCACAACTGTCACCTTCCCTGGCCAATAACCCCTGGAGGGTGACTGGTTCTCCATCCCGGATGGGAGCCCCCACCTGCAACCCAGGCTCCAGGGGCAGGTTTGCTGCCCAGGAACCTAAATAAATTCCCGAGTAAGATAGACACAGAAGCAACAGATAAGATGCTAACCTGAGTAGCTTTGTTCTGTTTTCACTTTGAAATGGGAAATACAAAAGTTTCTGGGAATTTAATTATGATGCTACTGTTGCCGCTGAGATGAACCCTATCAAAATACTCGCCTGTGTTTACTCAAGATTACCATTCACAGTATACCCATTTATGCCATGCGGAATGACTTCAACAGAGACATCTGCACTTTATGTTAGCCTCTTGAGCACATTTACAGGTTGACAACAAAGGCTTCCTGAAGCAGGATTGTCTATGAAGACAAGAGGCTGGAAAAGGCTCCATTTCATGAATGACATTCCTGTTGTTTCATGTCGGCTCTTCCAGAGGTGTTTCCTCTGGGTCCCCAGGTAATGACAGCACCAGACCAACTTTTTTTTGACTGTGAGAAATTTGCACACATGTTTCCTCATCCATATGCTTTCACTTGGCCATATTGTAAATATTATGGTGCATACTGAGGTACAATTATACCTGGACAAAAATCAGAGGGTTATTTATTTGTGTTTGCTTTTACGGTATCGCAGATATGATCCTTATCCAGCTGGATTACCCATTAAGAACATAAAAAGAACAAATATTAGCTAGCCATTTAGCACAGGTAGAATAATTGCTCATCCGAGCACAAACAGACCAGCTGTTCCTGCCTTCCTAAAGTTTGGGGGTCAACCACTAAACCTGACAAGCAGTATGGTTAAGACATACATACGAAAGAAAGCAATTCTCTGTACAAAATAGAATTTATTGAAACAGAATTTTGTGAGGATTAGCTGCCTAAATAGCTTTAGAAACAACCTAAGCAATTTTAAACAAAATTAAATGCATACTATTACAGTACTTTTAAGCAATGGCAAAGTGGATGTAAGCAGCTGGCCTTACACACTGTGAGAGCTGTGATAATTACCAGAGTTAAAAGGTTTCACATTCTCAACTTCCAACTCTAACATTTCATGCAATAACCTGGTGAGGGGGAAAGGCGGGGGTGGGGGACTCATTAGCTTCTTAGAGGTCATGAGATAATTTACTCTGGTGCTTGGAAGAGAGGGCAGGTTTTCTACTTACCAAGAAAAGCTGTGAGATTTTCATCTTGCTACTGTAGAAGACCTGTGGCCTTTTCTTCTTAGTTCCACTTAATGCTTTGTTTACTTCAGTATATGACATGAGGTAGCTCAATGGTGAAGGCAAGATGTAAACAGGCACATAGAAAGCAAAAATCTGTAATGCCTAGAATGCCATTTCAGAAAGTTTCCCTGCTACTTAAAATTGAAAAGTGTTAAGTTTATGAAAAGTACATAGCAAAGGATTGACTTGTGCAATGTGATTGCAGCCACTTATTCTCTCTCATAAAATTGCAGAAAAGACTTAACTTTTCACCATACGTTCTCAAGCTGGTGACTTCATGTGTTCTCAATGTTTCTGCATCCTTGGTGTTTTTAGTGAGCTCATGTGGATTCACAGGCCGAAAGGTTACACTAACAGCTTATCCTCTTTGTTATTTTTCCCCTCCAAATGTATTTTTGCCCCACATCCGCAAGGCTTTCTTCCACTTATGCATAAACCAACTGATAGTTATTCCCTTGTGGCATGCTGACTAGCATATGTATTTTAAAAGGCACTTCAAATTATATCCATTTTAGTCAAAGCTTCAGAGCGCTATAGTAATTATTATTAGCATTGCAGGGGGGGTGTTATATTTGGAAAAGAACGTAAGAAGAGCCTGCTACCTAGCCAATGGCTCAGCATCTTGTTTTCACAATGGCCACCCAGATGCCTCCAGGATACCTCCAATCAGGATCCGAGCACAAGAGCACTCTTCCCTCCTGCAGCTTCCATTTAGTAGCACTGCTACCTCAGACAGTGGAAACAGAGTACAGCCATCACCCTCCGTGAATTTGTCTAATTTTCCTCTAAAGCCATCCAAGTTGGTAGCCATCACTGCCTCCTATGGGAATAATTCCTAGAGTTCAATTATGTGCTATGTGAAGAAGTAATTACGTTACTTTTATCTGTCCTGAATCTTCCAACGTTCAGTTTCATTGGATGTTGCGGTAAGGAAAGTAACGGCAAAATGCACTGGAAAAGTGTGGTGTTGGATAACATTTCCCTGCAAGCAAACCAGAACGAATTCTCAATAAACCACCAAAGCCATATAATCTCCCCACAAACTCCAATCAGGATGAAAGCTCAATAAGCAGGTTGTCTAGAAGTTAATATCACAGAGTCACGACAGGCTTATTTGTGTCCACTTCCCCTCACCTTGGGAGAAACTAGGCAATCAAGCCCACACCGTCTTCCAGTCTACCTGAAAAGTTCAGTGTGTAAAGAGGTTTGAACTAGTTGCTCCAGCTGAACTGCATGGCTCTCGCAATCCACTCATGAGTTCCTATACCAATAATTCAGGACAGTTCACCACTTTTACTGCCTGCACAACTTTCATGTGCCTGTGCACATGAATCTGACCTTTGAAGAGTTTGTAAGTAAACTGTTTTTAACTTACCTAACATGTAATCTTTTCCTATGATCGGGGAAGAGGGAAACCTTAGAAGTGCATATTTTAAAGGTTCAACAGCCTATATTTCTGCATATTTTGTGATTGAAAATCTCTGCTGGGCTTATCTTATATTGAAATAGATATACATATACCACAGCATAGGCTTTCAAAGGATTGCATGCCGAGCAAGGGAATACTAGTGCAAAAGGAAAAAAAGGCAGCACCACATATTGACGGAATACAGCAAATGTATGAAGCAAGTCTTTGGATAATAAGAATGCACAAGGGAAAAGAAGAATGTCCATCTAAAATGCACCATATGCCTTCTGATTCTCAAGCATAAAAGGATGAATTTCTGAAGATAGCCAAGGTCACACTTCACTGTTGTATGGATCCAGAAGCATATGGTTTATGTCAGCTAAAGCTCTTGAGTTTGTTGTGGTGGTTTTACACTTTGAACCTAATCTTCGTAGTGGAGTCATTTTCATTTTTTTTGCGTCCCTGGCATTCTTCACATATAACAAGCAAACAAATCGTCCTCTGACAGAACTCTTCTGATGTATTTCTTAATACAAAGTACCGTGTAATAATAGAAGAGATTCAAGTCAGGAATACAGGTACTCTAAGATCTGTCTCTGCCTGTAGGCTGCAGCAAAGATGATACCAATGCAGTGGCCGCCGGCAACAGACATGTGAAGTTTAATAGGAAAAGTCTGTGTTAATTCCAGAAAACTTTTTTAGTCATAAGAATAGCCCAGTTGGATCAGGCCAATGGCAAATCTACTCCAGTATCCACTTCTCATTGTGGCCAATCGGATGCCTATGGGAAGCCCAAAAGGAGGACTCTCCCCACTTGTGATTCCCAGACACTGGCCTTCAGAGGTATATTGAAGGTAGAACATTGTTGCTAGTAGCTATAAATTTGTCTTTTAAAGCCATCCATTTTTATATCACTGGATTTTGGTACAATTTTATAGGGAGTTCCATAAAATACATCATCTCCTTAATACATGGTCTGATAATAATATTGTGGTTGTAATTTGTTTTAAGCTGCTTCTAATCTTGCATTTTAAATTGTCCCTGCCTGCCCTAGGATCTCAGGGTGAAGGGAAGGTAATTAATAACGAGGACGGTGATGTCAGAAGTTCATAGTTCAAGAATGAGGAAGAGGGGCCAAATAAGCAAGGGGGGCACAAGCTGGGTCAGAGATGAAGCTGACAACACATCAGTACAATGTGACAAAAGGACTGGCCAGTCCAAATCTGGGAATCATCCACCCAGTTTCTTAGTGACTGCACAAAAAGCCCATAGCAGGAACAACATAAACAGCATCCTTTGGGGAACATGGTTGTTGATCAAATGTGGAATGCAATGGAAAGAAGCTTGTAACCTGCCAGCACTTCATTAGGGTACTTGGTAATGAACGCTCCCACATAAATGTATATTATGTCCTTGAATTTTACCAATAATAAAATCAGATGTAGACATAGATATAGATATATAGGTGGAAATACTGAACTGTATTGGACTTCTGCTCCTGGAGCTGATTTTTTAAATAAGTGACACAATGAAATGGCAAAATGTAGCAGAACAGTTGTTGTCCCATCAGTGCCAAATGACTTATTTCATTCTAGCTGGAGCTTCATATGCAAATGGTTTGTGAAATGTAATTGCTGTGGACATAGGGAAAAAAATCTTTCTATTTTCTGCAGCTTGGACACAGTTAATACATTTGTTTGTGCTATATACACAGTTTATCAATTTAAAATATGACATAATATTTGGCTTCAAGAGAAAAAAATGGCATATGAACCTAATAAAACTGCATCTTTTTATTGCTTTTTACAGCCAATTGTTACACATTATTCTTTGAATGCATGTTTTGCAAAATCCATACCATACCCTTTCAGTCTTTAATTTTTTCCCACTTCTGCTACATTTCCTTTAGAATAATTGCCATTTCCTGTAACAAACTGCTTATTGATATTGAAACGTTAACAAGGTGTTCCAAATTATTTACTAATTCAGTCATTTCCTTCTATGAACGTCTAATTTTAATGGTTGTCTTATGGGCTACGTACAACAACTGATGAGTATCTTATTCGACAATCCATGGGCTGACACTTTCTCTCCATTTCAGCTACTACAGCATGCAATTATATGAATCTAATTGCATAATCCAGTGCATGTTTACTCATTGGCTGCATCCAGCTATGACAGACACAGAGCGGACCCATTAAAATTAATGGACATGACTAAGTTAGGTACATTAATTGCAAAGTGACAGATTCAATTTACTTGGCATGCAAGCAGAAGTCATCTCAAAGGTTCCCAATGGGGCTTTACCCCTCTTCTCTCCTATGCCTCGCCAAATTTGGTTTGGAATCCCAATAACAGCATGCAGGGAGAGGTGGGAATCGTTCCTTCTGATGGAATTATCAGAAAAGTACAACACTGAATTGTTCCTTCCAGTGAGTTTACTGTAACATAGTTGGGTTCAATTGCCTGTGTTCAATGAGGATTACTTCCAGGTGAGCATGCACAGGATTGCATGCTAAGACTGCAAACTTTTAAGGTGACTCTACAACTACAAAACTACAACTACAACAACTATAACTACAACTAATCCAGAATGTGGCAGCTAGACTGGTGACTGGGAGTGGCTGCCAGGACCATATAACACCTATTCTAAAGGATCTCCACTGGTTCTCAGTACATTTCTGAGAACAATTCAAAGTGTTGGTGCTGACCTTTAAAGCCCTAAACGGCCTCAGTCCTGTATACCTGAAGGAGCGTCTCCACCCCCATCATTCAGTCCAGACATAGAGTTCTACCTAGAATCATAGAATCATAGAGTTGGAAGAGACCACAAGGGCCATCGAGTCCAACCCCCTGCCAAGCAGGAAACACCATCAGAGCACTCCTGACATATGGTTGTCAAGCCTCTGCTTAAAGACCTCCAAAGGAGACTCCACCACACTCCTTGGCAGCAAATTCCACTGTCGAACAGCTCTTACTGTCAGGAAGTTCTTCCTAATGTTTAGGTGGAATCTTCTTTCTTGTAGTTTGGATCCATTGCTCCGTGTCCGCTTCTCTGGAGCAGCAGAAAACAACCTTTCTCCCTCCTCTATGTGACATCCTTTTATATATTTGAACATGGCTATCATATCACCCTTTAACCTCCTCTTCTCCAGGCTAAACATGCCCAGCTCTCTTAGCCGTTCCTCATAAGGCATCGTTTCCAGGCCTTTGACCATTTTGGTTGCCCTCCTCTGGACACGTTCCAGTTTGTCAATGTCCTTCTTGAACTGTGGTGCCCAGAACTGGACACAGTACTCCAGGTGAGGTCTGACCAGAGCAGAATACAGTGGCACTATTACTTCCCTTGATCTAGATGCTATACTCCTATTGATGCAGCCCAGAATTGCATTGGCTTTTTTAGCTGCCGCGTCACACTGTTGGCTCATGTCAAGTTTGTGGTCAACCAAGACTCCTAGATCCTTTTCACATGTACTGCTCTCAAGCCAGGTGTCCCCCATCTTGTATTTGTGCCTCTCATTTTTTTTGCCCAAGTGTAATACTTTACATTTCTCCCTGTTAAAATTCATCTTGTTTGTTTTGGCCCAGTTCTCCAATCTGTCAAGGTCGTTTTGAAGTGTGATCCTGTCCTCTGGGGTGTTAGCCACCCCTCCCAATTTGGTGTCATCTGCAAATTTGATCAGGATGCCCTTGAGTCCATCATCCAAGTCGTTGATAAAGATGTTGAATAAGACCGGGCCCAAGACAGAACCCTGTGGCACCCCACTAGTCACTCTTCTCCAGGATGAAGAGGAACCATTGATGAGCACCCTTTGGGTTCGGTCAGTCAGCCAGTTACAAATCCACTGAGTGGTAGCATAGTCAAGACCACATTTTACCAGCTTTTTTACAAGAATATCATGAGGCACCTTGTCAAATGCCTTGCTGAAATCAAGGTAGGCTACATCCACTGCGTTCCCTTCATCTACCAGGCTTGTAATTCTGTCAAAAAATGAGATCAGGTTAGTCTGACATGACTTATTTTTCAGAAATCCATGCTGACTATTGGTGATCACAGCATTCCTTTCTAGGTGCTCACAGACTGTTTGCTTAATGATCTGCTCCAGAATCTTCCCTGGTATTGATGTCAGACTGACTGGGCCGTAATTATTTGGGTCCTCTCTTTTCCCCTTTTTGAAAATAGGGACAACATTTGCCCTCCTCCAGTCTGCCGGGACTTCGCCTGTTCTCCAGGAATTCTCAAAGATGACTGCCAGTGGTTCTGAGATCACACCTCTGAGGGTCTTCTGGTGGTTCCCTCACTGCAAGAAGCAAAGTTACAGGGAACCAGGCAGAGGGCCTTCTCGGTAGTGGTGCCCTCCCTGTGTAACAACCTCCCATCAGATGTCAAGGAGATAAAGAACTACACAACTTTTAGAAGACACCTGAAGACAGCCCTGTATCTGGAAGGTTTTAATGTTTGACGTTTTATTATGTTTTTATATTTTGCTGAAAGCTGCTTGTGGTCTACTAAGACCCCTAGATCCTTCTCACACGTACTACTTGCAAGCCACGTGCCCCCCCCCCCCCATATCTTATATTTGTGCAGCTGGTTATTCCTGAGTACAGAATCTTACATTTGTCCCTACTGAAATTCATTTTGTTAGTTTTGGCTCTGTTCTCCAATCTTTTAAGAATGGGGAACTACAATCCCTATTTCATTGCACTAGATCTATCTACGCTTTTAAACTTGCTGTACAATCTCAACAGCATGAGTCAAATCATACATCATGAATCGTCAGGCTTGACCAGGGTCTTTTTGTCATTAACGAAATATTTTTGATTAGCTAGATGCTCTAAAAATATGAACCACTGAGTGGCTTGCCAGCTTCTTATAGGTTTAGAGTTTTGTCATATTTTTGTGGCATTGCTGGAGGGGGGTTGGACTAGGGGACATACATCTAAGATTCTATTATTCTATGATTCTCTCCAGCCAGCTAACCTATCAATTACCAGGTTTTGCTGACAAACTCCTCCAGTAAAGTTACCCCATGGCCTAATATTAATGTTAGGTTGCACACTTAAACAAAAGCCTGATTGTTCATCGGTATGAACATTAAGTTTCAACCCAGCAGCCTGATCTGATTTTCTTACAAAGCTTTACCTAAATCTGCTTTCTAGTAAATTCAACTCACCTCTCTTCAATGGTTTCTAAACCATTCACCAAGCTTAAAACACACAACGATCCCTGAGCCTTCATGGGCATCATGGATGCAGAAAACAAACGTAGAGCTTGTTGTTTTCCTCAAGGGACAACAGACAAGTGATTTATTTAAAATATGCTTCAAGCCCACTTCAAGGGTGGGCTTATTATTATTATTATTATTATTATTATTATTATTTTTAAATAGCAGGTTATTTTCTGTTTGGGAAACATACTTCTTAACTTATGTTCCTTCTGAGTTTACCAATAGCACAGGTGATCCAAATTACATGTAGAAAATTAGTGATGAGTTGTATAAAGAATTAATGTATTGAGGATTTCCTGCATAAAAACTCTGGCATGGCCATTTATTTGCTTAAGAATTTTGTTTCCACCTATTCGCACAGTTTACTATGTGTGTCATTTATATACATTAGACATATATAACCTCTGCCTTTCTCTTTCTTGCAGTGAGGGGCTTACCTTGAGCCAACCCACCTTGCCAAAACAGAGTTTAATTTCACATAGCATACTCCCTTGCTTCTCTTCAGTAATGAATCCCAACCAAAGCACCATTCCTCAATAACAAAAATGTGCCAGGATTTGCTGGCAGAGCAGTAAAATCAGCATGGGCTTATTTAACAGCACATGCATTTTCTAAAAGCACACATACACACACCAGCCAGACCCATTGCATTACAGCTATGTTTTAAAAGCACATTTTTTTGCAACAGCTCTGCATTGGCTTTGCGCTACACACAATGTATCTTAAGAGTCGAGGATAGGGAACACAGGAATAACAGAATCTGCCTTATACCGAGTTGGACCACTGGAGCATCTTGTTCAGTACTGTCTACACACTGGCTAAAAGTTCACCAAGGTTTCAGACCCGGGACATTCCCAGCCCAACCTGGGGATTCTACGGATCGAAGCAGGGGCCATCTGTATGTAAAGCTCTACTACTGAGCTACAGCCGAGCTATGGACCTTCTCCAGAAAGGAACTAACACCTAGTGTAACTCAACCCCAGGCCAGAGAGCTCTGCAGCCTATCCTGTACCACTCCACTAATGACCTAGGAGAATGATTGGGTGGTAGACCACCCACATGGTTTTCTGAGTTCCTCCACCTTCCTTTGAAACTTATTCATTAGGATCAACCAATAGAGTCTCTGGGTGTGTTATTTTCTGGGAGGCACTGCCAATACGTTAGGTGAGCTGTTACCTTCATAAATTCAAGAGCTGCATGGGGCTGGAATGACATTGCTTAGATGTCATCTAGCTTGAGCTTTTTTTCCTTTTTTGCTGTGTGTGTGTGTGTGTGTGTGTGTGTGTGTATACCAGCAGCAAAAAAAGCTATGTGTGTGTGTGTGTATCCTATATACAGTGGTACCTTGGGTTACAGATGCTTCAGGTTACAGACGCTTCAGGTTACAGACTCCACTAACCCAGAAACAGTACCTCGGGTTAAGAACTTTGCTTCAGGATGAGAAGAGAAATTGTGTTCCGGCGGTAGCAGGAGGCCCCATTAGCTAAAGTGGTACCTCAGGTTAAGAACAGTTTCAGGTTAAGAACGGATCTCCAGAACGAATTAAGTTCTTAACCCAAGGTACCTCTGTATATGGGAATATATGGGAGAAGGCCCTTATGGGACCTCAGCCACATACTGTTAATGGCTTTAAAATTACGGACACTATTTGGCCAAGCCTACATGTGGCAGCTTACACTATTACCACGACTCTGCCTTTTCCCAGTGCTTCCAGGCATATTTTTTTTTGTTTCAATGTACTGTCTGAATTCAGCTAGGCTGCAAAAAGGAAGTGTCTAAACTCAGCTCAAGGGGTTGCCAAGCTGAGCTGAGGGGTTGCCAAGCTGAGCTAAGTGGCTGTGGGTTTTTTTAATGAAGTGTCTGCATTGAGCTAGGCTGGCAAAAAGCAAGCGCCTATAACCTTTTTTCTTTTTCAAGGTGCTACAGTGCTAATTACAAAAACGATCTTCCTTCCTTCAGCTTTAAAGTATGTTTCTGTTTCCATTTGAACTTGGATGTTTTTTGCGCTAGGTAAAAGCAGAAGACAGCTTTACTGCTTGATCCCAGAGTGAGGAGGAGGAGGAGGAGTAGGCAACAATTTGTAGTTCAAGCATGCAATAATTCTTGCATGTAGCACCCAGCTTTGTACGTACATGCATGCGTCCATGTAGGAGGCAGCAGCAGGGTCCACAACATCACACCTGCACATAGCCCCTCTGGGTGGCCCTGCAAAGCTGGCCACTGGGGCAGGGGCTGCCTCCTCATCTAGGGCACTATTTATCCTATGGCTGGCAGAAGTAATGGTAATTTAAGTATCAGGGATTGGACTGGGGCTGGACACCCAACAGCAGAAAAGTGACACTCTTGAGTGATTCACACTGAATCATCTGCCTACATTGTTTTTGGGGTAACCAGAGTGATGCTCTTGCATCCTTATTGGAACCAGCTCAGTTGGTAGAACATGAGACTCTTAATCTGAGGGTGGTGGGTTCAAATCCCACGTTGGGAGAAATGATTCTTGTATTGCAGGGAGTTCGACCAGAAGACCCTCATGGTCCTTGCCAACTCTACAATTCTGATTCTATAATCCCTTAAACTGAGCCCAGAATTGTGTAGGTAGCCAATGAAACCAAACAGGGCTATCACCGTAGCCACATACTCCAGGCAGCCAGACCCAGACCACAATCTGGCAGAGGTATTTGGATCAGTTGAAGCTAAACTGGATGCTCTTCAGAGGCAGCCACACATAGACCATCTCATAGTAATCCAGCCTGGAGGTTGTTGAAGCATGAATAATTGTGGTCAGCCAGTCTTTTCCATGGGCTTCTCAACATCAGATCTCCAATTATTCACAGAAGATGCTCGTGTAAAAAGCGGGGGCTGGGGGGGCTGGATGTTCCCCAGCTATTCAGTGCTTTCTCCAAATGCAAATGATAAAACCAGAATGGAGTTGTATTAATTTAAACTTTAAGGGCATCAGTCGTGACATTTGCACCTTTGGACACACTTGGAATCTCTCTACTTGATAGAAAACTTGATAGAAAACTTTAACTTGATAGAAAAGCTCAACAAAATATTCCTATTAAAATTGCAGTACTCCCCTTCCCACTGAAGAATACCCTTTGCTAGCATGCCTGTGACCCTCAGCTGCTAGGACTCATTCATTAAAAGTATGAAGAATGCAATTTGATATAGCAGGCCTATCTCTTTTTCTGCTCTATTAGATGCAGCAGCCGTTTCGTGCTCTGCCGCCTCCTAATGGCAGCCATTTTGTTTTACATCGTGTCCTCACTGCAGCCATTTTGTGACTGGTGCTCACGACACTTCCTCAAAATTCCAAATGTGCCCATTGGCCCAAAAAGTTTGGCAAGCTTTCTACTAGGCCAATGAAAAGTTGACAGTGGGCTTTGTCACTCTGTCTTTTCTCTCTCTCTCTCTCTCTCTCTCTCTCTCCCTCTCTCTTCTGTGGGGCCTGTTGAAATTGGGAGCATGATTAAATTTGGTGTTACTGCTGCTGCAGTTGCTACTGACGATCTGTGGGAACAGTGCCGGATTTACGTATAAGCTAAACAAGCTATAGCTTAGGGCCGCACTCTCTTGAGGGCCCCCAAAAAAATTTAAAGGAAAAAACTGGATGTACATTTCCAAAATATGATAAAAAAAACAAATAAAATCACTATAGAAACCTATTAGGCCCATTACCATATAGCATATATTAAGCACAAAAAACAGTGACAATTTGTTGTCGACATAGGACAGCTGGACATATAAAGGGCCCCATTACCTTCAGTAGCTTAGGGCCTCATCAAACCTAAAGCCGGCCCTGTCGGGAGCCATTTCTACAGAAGTCTTTCTAAATTGGGCCAAGTGGAGTTTCTAAAGCATACTGGGAACACACCAGCTGGAATTGGATGGTTGATGTTGTGGGGTCAACTGCCAAGTCTCAATAGTATTTGACTCCAATTCTGTCTGACAGAAACTTAGGGGGTGTGGATGTGTAAAAAGGAAGGGCTTTTTTCTACCCCATTCATTCTACTCCCTAGGAATTACTGTGGGTTTACATTTGTTCTTAAAAGTTTCATCCAAAGAAATGAAATACTACCACCCTTTTAAAATGCTGTACTGTGCATATGGATGTAAAAAGTTCCTAGAACTGCTAGCAAAACAAACTTTTTTTAACACAATGCACATGAGCAACTTTCTGCTTTTTAGGTGTAACAACAGTTTTAGACTCAAGGTTTGCTTGCATTGAAATTTGTACATGCAGTTCTTAAAAGCAAGGCTATAAAGTGATTAGAGTAATATCCAAAATGTTAACAAATACCGGTGATTAAGAGGGGAAAATAAATGGGTAAACATCTATAAGGTTCAACCAGAGGATACCAGAATCCTTTTAAAAAATGCATCGGATGGATCATTACAAACATGAACCCAAAAAGTAACTTGATTCTTCATTGATAAAATGTCCTTTCCATTGTTAAAACAAATATTGGCTAGAGTACTTAGAAAGTAAATAAGCAAGCAAATGGGGACCTCATAATAACATGTTCTCGTGAAGACAAGAGTTTTAGTGCTATAGTGCAGGCAGGAAAGCAAGGATATAAGAGAGCCAGCCAAATATATTTTGGCACATGAAGCAGAAAAGGCAAAATAGCATCATCCCAGCAGCAAACAAAAATAGGACACAATTTAATTGGTGGAAGTTTGCTAAAATCATTAGCCTCTAAAATCTGTGGCCCATGGCAACTGATTTAATCTGCCTAATGCTAAATGCCAGCCCTGGCTTGCCATAACAGAAAGTTTCAATATTTGCTGAGTGGGAAGAGATTGCTTTTTCAAAGACATTTAAATTTGTTGGCACCTGAATAGTCAGATTATATAAAGGGGAGAATGTTGAACTGGGAAAACTAACAGTGTGATGATGATCTCAAGTATGTTTACTCAAAAGTAAGGCCCAATGATTCAAATGGGAAAACTTAATAAGGGAG
Organism: Podarcis pityusensis; assembly: GCF_964106645.2. Taxonomy (NCBI): domain Eukaryota; kingdom Metazoa; phylum Chordata; class Lepidosauria; order Squamata; family Lacertidae; genus Podarcis; species Podarcis pityusensis. Next base: position 23,550,883 of record NC_138032.1, read on the forward strand.
CAAGCATCACTGGATTTAGGGTGCTGCTGCGAGTGGTTCCCCCCCACAGGTCACAGAGCCAAGTGGGCACAATATTGAGAAGATCCTATTTTGGGGAGCCAAATTATGACTTCAAACAGGGTGCCATATTACGAAAGATTACCAAAGTCTGCCCCCAGGGCAATCCTATAGCACAGGCATGTCCAAAGTCCATTCCGGGGGGGCTAATCCGGCCAGCTAGTTGGTCTAATCCGGCCCCTGTGGCAGTTTCTTTCCTGGGGTGAAATCCTAAAAAAAACCTCGACAAATTCAATCCTAAAAAAGGTCAACATCTTTGGTCGGCCCTTTGATCGGCCCTCGTGGCCCTTCACTTCATCAAATCTGGCCCTCTTTGAAAAAAGTTTGGACACCACTGCTATAGCAAGATCTACTGGGATAAACAGGGTTAGAATCCAGCACATCTCTGGCTGAAATACCCTGTGGCTGTAAGCCCTGAGGGCAGGCACAGCCGGGATTCTTTGTTAGGAGGGGGGCAAAGTTGTTGAGCTTCTCTTGGGAAATCACAGATAAAAATGTCCCATAAATTGGGATATTGCAGGGGGAGGGGGCAGGCTTCTGCTGGGGCGGGAGCAGTACCTCAGATAATTGAGTACTTCCAATGCTTTTCAATAATATTTCTAGCCACCTACACCCATGCCCTTTGTCCCATGAAGGTCCCCCATCTCTGAGGGAACCAGTTGAGAGGAGGGAAAATTAAAGGGTTGAGATGAGGAGGCTGAGATAACTGGTCCATCATAGGGGATACCCTTCTGATAATAGGTTGGCCGGGGTGTCCCCTCACCACACTTTAGATTTTCTGCGCTTGCTTTTTTTACGCCCTCTCACACCCGGCGCAAAGGGAAGACGACCCGAGCGGGAGGCTGCTCTCGGGAACAGGCTAGCGGGCGCAAAGGGGCAACAAAGCCCTCGGCGGGGGAAAGACCCAGAGCTCGGCTGGGCGCCCCGTGCGAAGCGTAAAGGCTTTGGAGCGCGCGAGGAGCCCCCCATTGCAGGCGACGCCTCCGCGCTCCCTTCCATCTCCCGTCGCTGGGAGGAAGGGGGCGTGTGAGCAAGCCCAGAAAGAGAGAGCCGGCCAGTGGACACCCCACCCCTCCACATTTCTCTTTGAGGCGATTCGGGGAAGCCCAGACGCTTGGCGAGGGTCCGGCGAGCGGAGCGCGCCAAGGCTTTTCCGTTTTTCTCTTGGCGAGGCGGCCAAGCCCTCTCTCCCTCCCTCGCGCCACAACAGGGCCGGGGGGCGTGTTTCTGGTGTTCCTCGCAAACTTCCATCCTCTCACCTCTGCGGCGGCTTCTCCCTCCCTCGCAGCCTTAGGAAGCTCGTGAACTTTTTGCCTCTCCATTTATGAGCAGGATCTCGGTGGGCGGCAGGAGAAGATGGAGGGCTATTGAGGAAGAAAGAAAGAGGAATACAGCGCAGGTAAGGACAGTCCCTTCTACTCTCTTTCTGCTGGTTTTAACTCAGGTTCGTGGCGGTGGGCGCCATCCTTTCCCCCCTCCTAAAGGACTCTGCAAAAGGCCACCTGTCAACTGAGCACAACCCTTCAATGCATCTGATAAAAGGGAACTTTAGTCCGAGAGAGCTTATGCCATAATAAACGTGGGGTTTTTTTTGTTTAAATGTGTGGGGAACTTTGGGTTGCTGCTACAGCAGCCTGCAAGTGAGTAGAGATTATTTCTGAGGCTGCTTTGGAGAACTTACTTGGGGGGTGCATGCTCTTTATTTGTAATTTATTTGCTTCTTATTGCTGTGGTGCATTTTTTTTTTAAATGGTGTGGTGCTATGGATTTCTTTCCAGAAGCCTGGCTTATCACTGAAAGAAGTTGGGTGGCAACTGCAAAAGGAAGGATGCCATTGGTGTCATTCATTGTTTTCAAAGGGTTTTACTTAGACTAGACGCACTGAAATTAATGGACCTAAGTCAGCCCTGTCTATTATGCACACAATGGGTCTGCTCCAAGGAGGATGAACTTTGGTGACAACTTAAAGGCTGCCGGCCGGACTTTTTCTTGTTCCCCGGCCAAGCATCCCTTTGGTCATGTTACGCAATCGCTATTTTGTGCATGCAGCCGCCGGCTCCTTTCATGCAGCAGACCACATGCACGAAGAGGGAGAAAAGAAGTAATTAAGAGCAGATCTCCCAACAATGTCCGTGCGTAATGACAATCAGCAACCCTGTCTGCAAAAGGACAGCGACAAATTTCTCTTGTCTGTGAGGTGAATGTTGAGAAACTTGATCACCTTGCAGAAGCTACTGTAGCTGGAATGAGATAGGATCTGGGTAAGATCTGGGCTCTGCCGTGAACTCACTATGCCTTATTAGAGATTTGGGGAGGAGAGGGGCTGGAATCAAAAACAGCAATCATTTCTGTTGTTGTTTTTGTTTAGTCGTTTAGTCGTGTCCGACTCTTTGTGACCCCATGGACCAGAGCACACCAGGCACTCCTGTCTTCCACTGCCTCCTACAGTTTGGTCAAACTCAGGCTGGTAGCTTCAAGAACACTGTCCAACCATCTCATCCTCTGTCGTCCCCTTTTCCTTGTGCCCTCCATCTTTCCCAACATCAGGGTCTTTTCCAGGGAGTCTTCTCTTCTCATGAGGTGGCCAAAGTATTGGAGCCTCAGCTTCAGGATCTGTCCTTCCAGTGAGCACTCAGGGCTGATTTCTTTAAGAATGGATAGGTGTGATCTTCTTGCAGTCCATGGGACTCTCAAGAGTCTCCTCCAGCACCATAATTCGAAAGCATCAATTCTTCAGCGATCAGCCTTCTTTATGGTCCAGCTCTCACTTCCATACATCCCTATCTATTTTATTATTATTATTATTATTATTATTATTAGTATTCATCTCACACCACCCTCTAAGCTAGGATAGAAATACCTTATTTCTCCCCCCCCCCTACACACACAACACCCCTATGAGGTTGGCTAGGCTGAGAGTGGGTGACTGGCCCACTGTCACCTAGAGGGCTGGCAAAGCGGAGTAGGGATTTGAAGCTGCCTCTCCCTGACACTCCCTAAGCATTTGCAGCATGCTAGAGCAATAGAATCCACCATTCTAACCTTCTAGATTCTGCAATTATTATGCTAGCTTGTGAAATTAATTACTCAATATGTATTACTCTTAAGGAGTGGAGTGCTTCGTACATTCAAAAGCGCTATAGAATGCTCAGTATTGACTCAAGACTCTGTACTGGAAATCTAGCATTTACTTCCAAAATATTAATTAATCTAAAATTAACCTAGCCAAACAGTAAACACTGTTTATTCAAATATAAGACTACTCAGTGCCCCTTTAATCTACAGTTGAACTCTGCTCTGATTCTGCAGCATTAGCAAAACAGGAGGAGGAGGAAGGGGGCATTGCTTGTAAAATCTAAAAACCATGGAGAAAGTGGGATAAAGTTTAACTGCTGTCAGTCCTGTCATAGCTTATTAGCTTTCTTAACCACCACAGTCATCTTCTAAACTTCTTGGTTTTTTTTCTTTTTCTGAGTCCTAAATTACTTGGCAAAGAAGGACCCAACGTGTTTTTTGGCAAAGACAAACCACAAACAGATTTATGAACACTCTAAATAATGAAAGAGTGGGCTTATTTATTTGGAACAATAGACTCAGTAGCGTGTCAGATTTCAGTTTTTAATACCTGTCAACACGAACTCTCTCCCCTCCCCACATTCACTAAAAGAAAGAAGCTGCGAAGGAATGTTATTTTCTTAAAAAACAAACAAGAAACCCCTGCAGAGTTGTTGCATGTGTGTTTTTAAAAAAAAATAATAAGAAGGACCTTTCCTGTACTGTTTCTAAAGCAGGCTTTATTCTAAACAAGTCCTGAGGTCAAAGATACAAATTTGTGACGTCTCATCTTGACACGATAACTTGTGTTGTGTTCTGTTCCTTACAGTTTTGTTTGTCCACACTTGCTGTTGCGTCAAGGTCTCCATGCAGGATGGAAGGAACAGGAAGACGCAACCCCTGTTTTCTAGGATTTCTGCTTGGGTTCTGCTGGGCCGCTTTTCCTCGCAGCAGTGCGTGTCCTAAGCACTGCGCCTGCTATGTACCCACTGAAGTACATTGCACATTCCGGTATTTCACTACCATCCCAGCACAAATCTCCCCAAATGTGGAGCGCATCAACTTAGGGTAGGTTTACAACAATATTGCTTGAATTTGTAATGTGCGGTAAGGAGAACCAGTTGCCCCCACCTGCTACAACTAACATGCCATAGGAGACTTAACTGGGGCACACACTTATCCGTGAAGCCCCATTTCATTGACTTGGAAGAGATCAAAGACCACCTTGCTTCATTCCTTGCCAATCCGTGTATCAACTTTCACTTGAATTAAGCTCTGATTCATTTGATCGACTGAGACATTAACCAAGTTTGAACTTGCCTATGATGACAGGGTGGACCGTCTGTGTGTTTGTCATCACATGAGTTTTCTCTCTTTCCCGTTTTGTTGTTTTTTCATACTGGCAGCCTTGTACCTGTTTTGGATGTGATACTAAGCAATGCTTTAGCGTTACATACAGAAGCAACAATAGGCCTGAGGCTCATGCACTTCTCCTCTTATGATGCAGCCACAATATTATCAGAAGCAATGGTATCTAGGTTTTTGTTTTTGTTTTAAATAGCTAGAGTACATCCCTGGCAGCTCAGTGTCATGGGAATTGCAGGTCCCATGATGCTTAGCTGCCCTGGCTGCTCCAAGTATAGTATTCCGATGAAAGCCTCAGGGTTATCCTATCGAATACCATAGGTATGGTATGACTGAAGAAAGGTCTGGGGAGCTGTTACTTATTTAAAGATTTCCTCTCCTTGCATTTCAGCCAGAAAAGCTCCCAAAGTGGCTTACAAGTCACTTCTTCTTTAAAAAATGTTTCTGCCCTCAGATTTACGCTCTAAAAATGGACAGCACCAAAGGAAAATAGATAGGGAGGGAGAAGGAAATAAGCTGTTCTGAGTAAAAGTTCTTAGTTGCAAGTGCCTCTAATGACCAGTGCAGATGGAGACACCAAAAATGGTTGGTCTGCACTGATCATTTGCTTCTGTATCCTGTAGTGCAGGACCTCCATACTCATGCAAACTCTCCTTACCTGTCTGCACTATAGGTAGCTTTAGGGATAGGCATAGAGTAAGATTGCAGGGGAAGGCACCAGTGCCTGATTTGGATTCAGTAAATGACTTGTGTCAATGCAGGTTCAATACCCTGTTCACAGTGCAGGTTACATTCGACAGTGCTTTGGTGAGGGGAGGCCCTGGCTCTGCCCAGTGGACCTTCTTACTACTTCCACTGAAACTTGCAAGCTAGCAAGGAGTCACTGTGACAGATAACTAGAGCTGGACATGAACCCTTATTGTGAATACTAAAGAGCACTAAGACGTTAGGCTTTAAGGTATAAACCCTGCCTAAACTATTCCAGGGTCTTTGCTGATGACTTAGGAGGTATGCTTCATGGAAAGCTTGATAGCATTTTATTGTTTACATTGTGAATTTGTGAGTATCTACTATATAGTTTGGAAAGTTGTTGGTTTGCTGTGCTTTGGGAGCTCCAGCAGGGAAGTGGAATATATCTATTTTAAGTAAATAAAGTAACCTGTATAATCACAAGTCATAGACATTCATTCTAGGGGTGCGCATACCTACAAATTTCCATCTGCCACTGTACTGATAAAGCTATTCTGAAAATAACATGGCAAGTTTTAACTAAAATTTATTTGCTTATTTGCAAAAGAGAGACTCTGTTTTTGTTTGTTTGTTTTGCCTTTGAACTATAGCTGACTGACTAAACCCAGATCTGGAATGAAATGTTTGTTACAGTTACAACAGTTTGGTTAAACTGACTGAAACAGATTTTTCTGGCCTGGAGAAGTTGGAGTTGTTGATGTTGCACAGTAATCAGATACATACAATTCAAGACAGGACATTCTCTGATTTGCGCCGGTTGCAGGTAAGAATGAACCGGGAATTATCCATCATTGGTTCTGTGCCAAATTCTTACCTTCGGCCCTTTTATAAACGAATAGCATACATACTATGGGTGCAGGTTTACAGCCTAACTTCAGTTTTAAAAGTTGTTCTCACTGCTGAACCAACTTCCCCCTTGCTTTAATGTAACATTTGAATATGGTTGACTTTTATTCTTCAGATGGTGTTCCTATTTTGCTCAATTTTTAAAATATTATTATTATTCTGTCAACAGGTCTTGAAGATGAGCTATAACAAAGTCAAAGTTATTGAAGCAGGCATGTTTCATGGTCTAATGAGTTTGGTACGGTTGCACATGGATCATAACCAAATTGAATTTGTAAACCCCAAAGCTCTCTATGGCCTTACATCACTGAAACTAGTCCACTTGGAAGGAAATTTGCTCAAGCAGCTTCACTCGGACACTTTTGTCACCTTCTGCTACCTCCAGATGTTCAAAACATCCTCCATAAAGCATATCTACTTGTCTGACAACTTGCTTTCTTCTCTGCCTCGAGACATTTTCATATATATGTCCGAGTTAGAAAGCCTCTTTCTTCACGGGAACCCTTGGGCTTGTGACTGCGAAATGAAATGGTTTGGTGAGTGGGCGGAACGGCAGCCAGGTATCAAATATTCTCTTTTTATTTATATACTCAACTTGCATTTATTTCTGGAAGCATTTTTACCTTCCTCTGACAAGGATTCCAAAATGGTTTCCATAAAATAAAAAATAAAAATAGTAGGAGGTTCATGTGGCTGTTAAATAGTCCATTTGAAGCCTTTGCGGTTACTCTGTGTATTGTATTATGTGCCAGTTATCCCATAATGTAATAGCATTAAAGCAATTTAAGAACATATTATACCATTGATATCAGAAATCACAAAAATGCAGAACCACCGACAAGGAATAAAACACCATGCTAGCCATAGTCCAATAGTCTAAGCACTATTATTAAGGGCTAAAAACAACCCACCACCATAAAAGCAGAGACTGAAATATTGCTATCAATGTTTAAATGGTGTTAAAAGCAGATACAATTATGTTAAAAGGCTTGGGAGAACAACAAAAAAGTATTTGCTGTTGAAAATGCATTAATGTAGGTGGCAGGTGAGCCCCCACCCCACCCAGATAGCTTGTCCTGCAACAAGGGGACCACCAATAAGAATTCCTTTTCTCCCAATAGCTACACTCTCTACTTCATATTGAGAGGGTAAAGGTAAAGGTAAAGGGACCCCTGACCATTAGGTCCAGTCGTGACCGACTCTGGGGTTGTGGCGCTCATCTCGCTTTATTGGCCGAGCTTCCGGGTCATGTGGCCAGCATGACTAAGCTGCTTCTGGCGAACCAGAGCAGCACACGGAAACGCCGTTTACCTTCCCACCAGAGCGGTACCTATTAATCTACTTGCACTTTGACGTGCTTTCGAACTGCTAGGTTGGCAGGAGCAGGGACCGAGCAATGGGAGCTCACCCCGTCGCAGGGATTCGAACCGCCGACCTTCTGATCAGCAAGTCCTAGGCTCTGTGGTTTAGCCCACAGCGCCACCTGTGTCCCACTCTTCCTCAAAAGGGCCATTGGTTCTGTTGGCAGTGCTACTTAACCAGCTATTTCCCCACAGAACATGTGTAAGAAAATACCTCAAACTGCCGGAGGTCTCCTTTAAGCTATTATAATTCTCGCCAGCACTTCAATTTTCAGTGCCCAGGAATCACAGCACCGCAATAATTGTTAGGATTTTCAGCATAGCATCGCATACCTTAAAGAAAAGAAAATCTGAGAGACCACATCCTCCTTCAAATAAAATCTAACCACTAGGGCTAACAGCTGATTAAATAAATCTTACGTTGATCAGACGCAAGGCTGATGGTTCTGAAAAAGCACATGGATTTTGTTTTAAGATTGTGCTTGAGTGCATCACGCCTGGCACATTAGATGAAGCTTTCCCTCAAGTGTGCCTGCAACCTAGTTTTTGTACAGTTTTACTGTCATCAGTACTTGTATTCACTAAAAAATCTGATGCCAGATTAATTTTTATTAAAGAAAATGTTGCAGCCTTCTTGATCATAAATACAGAATATTTTAATGTATTTCATTTTACATTAGAGCACTTTCAAGTTTGCAGAGTCAGTCACATTTTCTTTATTAATGGAACAGTAGAAGAAGAAGAAGAAGAGTTTGGATTTGATATCCCGCCTTTCACTCCCTTTAAGGAGTTTCAAAGCGGCTAACATTCTCCTTTCCCTTCCTCCCCCACAACAAACACTCTGTGAGGTGAGTGGGGCTGAGAGACTTCAAGGAAGTGTGACTGGCCCAAGGTCACCCAGCAGCTGCATGTGGAGGAGCGGAGACGCGAACCCAGTTCCCCAGATTACAAGACTACCGCTCTCAACCACTACACCACACTGGCTCTCAGTAGAGTTTGCTATATTTGAATCCATTGTTTTCATAACTAATTGTAAACAGAAGGGATTTTCCCCCTGGACTGCTTCACCAAAAGATGTGTTTGACAAATGATTCCCTGGAAAGATAATACAGAAATGAGAATTTTCACCAAAATGGTCTAGAGATTTGACAGCTCTTGCATAGAACTTCCACAGGAATCCAGCCTTTGTTCCTCTCTTGTTTATATTATCCCAAAGTTATAAGAGAAAAATGCAACTTCCTCCCCCTTCTCTGGTATGTGGCAAGAAGCTTGTGTTACAAACTTCACATTATGGAGCTGCCAAAAACTTTAAATGAATAAAATAGAACAATCTCAAATAAAACTCTGTCTGGCAAAATTCCTCCCCCAAATATGTATTTGCCGCCGTTTAAAGATATAACCACAGATAGGTTACTGTTCTGATCCTACAGCATATGTTTTTATTGCAAAAACTTGTATAAATGAGTAACAGATAGAACAACAACGTGTTCTAATATATTTCCAATTACAATACCAAGTAGAAAAATGGAATACCTCTTAAAAATGATATGTTCAACTCTTGTTTGAAATAATTTGAAACCCATGGTGGAAGCATTCCTAACCAGTGGGGTGGGAGAGTAGATATTTTCTATCATTGGGAACTATTTTGTTGCTAGACTGGTGGTGGGCAAGGAACGAACAGTTTTCTGAATGCAATTATGCATTCGCATGCCCTTTAGAAAGGGGGGGGGGGAATCTAGGGCCAAGAACATGCGCATTGAAGCAAGATGGGAACTAGAGATAACACAGGACCGAAGTTCAGATTCCAACATAAACTTTGGGCAATGGGCATTAAACTTGTAGCCTTACCCAAATCTGTCTTCTCTGTTCTTGTTTAATTTTTCTAATGTCTACATCTAGCATCCTCTTGCCCCTGTGCTCATTCTGAGGGCTGAGTCCTAGGCCTTTGTCCTTGTTCTGGTTCCTTTCCTTCCCATTCTGTAGTAACCATGGCTAATCATCAATTACTGTACTGGCTGGCTCCTAAACAGATCCAAATGATTGCTGACTGAGGTCTGTCATATTTCATGGACACCAGAAATATCTATCAGCATAACAGGACCTGTTGCTTTTATGCGTGAATCAGTCAAGCAAAAATGATTTTTACCGTTTCTATCTCCTTTCCAGATGTTGTCAAGTGCAAAAAAGACAGAGGTGTTTCTGGTGTTCTGCAATGCCCATTGTGTGCCAATCCTGGAATTTTTAAAGGCAAGCAGTTAAGCAGCATGCAACCCTCAGATTTTAATTGTGTTAAGCCAACTATAGACCCAGCCTTGAAATTGAAAAACATCACTGCTCCCGATGATGGTGGCTTTACGTCAGTTTCTCCCAGAGATTTTATGGCTCCCATAGGATCCATGGTATTCAACATGACAGACCAAGCTGGAAATCGAGCAAACCTGATCTGCAATGTGCAAAAGCCTGCAAAGATGTCTCCAGTTACACTAAACAAAATCGACAACACCACAGTACTTGAAGTATCCTTGTCAACATTCCTTGTGTGTAGCATTGACCACGAGTATATTCAGCAGTTGTGGAGCCTCCTGGCCCTTTACAGCGATTCTCCGTTAAAACTGGAAAGGGAACTGTTATTGACAGAAGTGCCTTACATCAGTTATAAGTACAAGCAAACAGACTCCAGAAATGACGAGCTATTCACTGATGTAGAAGCTGAAATGAGAGCTGAGCCTTACTGGTTGATGCAGGAACAAGTTTCATTGCAGCTGGACAGGACTTCAACCACTCTCAACACTCTGCACATCCAGTATTTCACAAATGCTCAAATTGCCCTCCCAGTGAATCTCCCAAAATCAGAACGGCAAAACTGGGCCATGATCTTACAAGAAAACACCACAATAACTGAATATACCGTTTTAGTAGGGGGGTCTGTGGAACTGGACTGCCAAGCGCTTGGAGACCCTACCCCTGTAATTGAGTGGGTATTAGCAGATGGGAGCAAGATTAGAGCACCATATATTAGTGAAGATGGGAGAATCGTGATAAAAAAATCTGGAAAACTCATGTTGCGTGCAGCAGATAATTTTGACAGTGGCGTTTATCACTGTATAGGAACCAATTATGTTGATGCTGATGTCCTGACTGTTAGGATTACTGTGATAGATCCTTATATAGAACACAGCCATTTAAACGGCCCTCAATTTTCCATATTTTTAGGTGACACACTTCACCTTCCATGCCCGTCTACAGGTGCCCCAGATGCCCCTGTTACCTGGATCTTACCTGACCACATGGTTCTTCACCACTCTTCAAAAAACAAGCTTCTTTTTCACAACGGCACATTAAAAATACAAAGAACAACAGACCGGGATGGTGGTTACTTCACGTGTGTCGCTGCTAATAAGTATGGCGTTGATATTTTGGTTTACCAAGTAGTAGTTGAAAGGAATTTGAACAGGACACAAAAACTCGATATTCAGCTAGAGGATGAAGCAGCAGAAGGATCTGGCAATGAAGAGTACAAAGTTACCACCAAACCTCAAAATCCTTCATCTGCCAGGCAAACCCAAGTAAGCAGCGAGGAACCCACTAAAGATTCATATATAAATCAGCCCACGCAGAACAAAGCCAGTGCCAATCGCAAAGAGATTTACAGGCGCAACAAGGACAAGACGAACAAACGGTTTAGAGGGCGCCTGAGGCAATTTGATCCTTCCACTAGGAGAATTGATCCATTGCGCTGGGCAGCATTTTTGGAAAAAACGAAGAAAAAAGCCACTTTTCCAAGAAAGCAAGAAAACGCCACAGCAAAACCAACAGTAAAGGTTCTGTTGTCCTCAAAGACTTCTGAAAATCTGGAAGAGACATCTGGAGATGATATATTTCCAGAGGAAGGATTTATTCTACTAGCAACTAAAAGACCTGCGATATCCACTCTGAGAGAAGCCTCTGGAAATGTAGTGACAGCAGAATTTGGAAGCATGTCAAATGATTTCCGTTCTTTGGCAACATCCAGCATGGTTACAGAAACCACAACTCCAGTAACCAGCCCAGTGGTTATGAATTACAAGACACCCAAGAACCAGAAGTTACTTTCAGAACTTAAACTTGAAAAAACTTCTCTCGAAGCATCTCAAACACTATCTACCAACATGGAGCCATTAACAACACCATCTTATAGTCCACCAAGTACTTCTACAGAAGCTTTAAGTACTTTTCAGAGCTCGATATCATCTGGGAGAAACAATTTGCATCTAAAGGCCACACCAACAATTACACCAGCAATGAATATTACCAAGAGTACCCTGTCTGCAGCTACCCACAAAAATACTGAAAAACCTGATTTATTTACAGAGGCAACTGAGAAAGTATCAAAGAAATCCAATCACCAGGTATCTCTAGTGACAGCCAATATTCCTGATGATGATGTATTTAGTCATATGCATGCTTACAGTACACAAAAAATAGTGCCTCGGTTACCTTCAAGCTCAACCATTGTCACTCACCAGCAGATTAAGGTAGTCGGGGGTGCTACAACTCACAACCCACCACTCCCCCCCAGGCAGTATAGCAGACGAAGAAAAATCTCTAATAGAAGACGAATAATTAGACCTGGCCGTATTTCCAACATTGCAGGTCGTAGATTTGCTTTTGTTAAATCACGGTTTGCTCAAGCAAGTACAACTCTACCTCCTCCTGTAGAAGTGAGCACACCTGCATTATCTCCTCCCAAAAAATCTCTTGAACAGACTGTCTCTCAAGCCCCTGTTTCCACTTCATATAAAACTCATCACCCAGAAGCAACAACTGCAAATCAGTTTTGGGCATTCTCAAGAAGCAAACTGGTTGCAGCTGAAGAGCATACAACTTCAACAACAATCCCCTTCTATCCTGAAAGCACACAAGTTGTATCGCACCGAGAAGCAAAATCTGCTGCAGCGTTACAAGGAATCACCGACGCAAACCCATCATTTAGCATCAGACTCCCAACAGCGACTATCCATAGTCCCAGGACTGGCATGGAAACCACATCTGCCATGTCACCTTTGGTTATGAAATCTACCCTTTCCGCTCTTGGAACTAAGGCCTCTTCCGTTGTTTCAACAGGGGGAATTCCTTTGCATAATTTCTTTGGAAGCAATGGTGCACAAAAGCAGCTACTGGAGAAGGAACCCAAGTTGCAAACAAGCAGAGAACCCTCACCTAGAGTATCTGCTTTGCCTCTCCAAACTACAGTTCCAATGCCAGCATACACAACATCACCCACATATAAAAGGGCTGTTTCAAAGACTGAGAACCGAACTGATGATCCCCTAATTCAACCCACCAGTGACAACATGATGGTAGTAAAACTAGTCCCCCTGCTATCGCCTGATGCTGCAAAATTGCCATCTTCAGCCTTTGCCTCCAATCTTACAACTGTTCTAGGAAAAGAAACAGATGCCGCCACCAGCATCCTACCAATTCTCTTTCCAACTACTACTGTCCGTGTTAAAACTAACGTTGCCAGATTCAGAGCGTTAAGACCAGGCAGAAGGAGGGGTCAGAGGAGGAGAAGGCCTTTGAAAAACCCCGTGTCTTCATACAGAAACATCATTCTCAGCAAAGGTTCTGCTACGGTGTCCAAAAAACCCACGGCTTCTCCTTCTTTAACAACAGCTGAAAGCATAAGGGAAGCTGCCAGCCCCCTAACAGATGAACTGTTTTCAAAATCCACTAGTATGGATGCCATTAGAACTACACCACGGACGCCCAGTCTTGGCACAACTGACACAGTTGCAGAGAATAAATCCACACCAGCTACTCAGATAAGGAATATCCCTACCGAAAATACGGTCACTACTGAGATAGCAGTGGGTAACTCGTCTTCTGAAAAACCTGTGACTGTGATCCCACTCACTGTATCGTTCTTGGACACAGCCAGCACAATCTCAGCGATACCAGGCACATCCTTGGTAACACGGGCACCAGAGTCCAGCAGACTAACTCTGGCTACTACAGTGGGTGCTGATAAGGAATCAGAACAGACTGTAGGATGGGAAGCTAGCAAAAAAGGCCAAACAACAAAAGCAGCTTTTTCTCTTAAAACTGAGATAAGTAACCAAACTCCTACTAATGCAAGATACCCCAGCACACAGTCTCCTAGCCCATTAGCACCCCAAACAACGCTCATGCCGGCTATCACACCAACCACTGCATCTCCCAGGCAGGGGGAACTGTCTTGGCAGGAGGCTGCAGAAAGTGGCAAAACTTTCACGGTCAGCACATTGGGCAGATTTAAGTCCCCACAGAGCTCCACTCAATATACTCCTTTGTGGACGAAGGATAAGAACAATCAGGTGAAGAATTGGGCTGAGAAGACCATAGACCAGGAAGTCGCTACCACCAATCAGATAACCTTAGATTTGTTCCACCAACGCAGGGGGGCAAGACCCAGGATAATTGGAGGGAAACTGGCAGCGTTTACGGTCTTGGCTAATTCAGATGCTTTCATCCCTTGCGAAGCCAGTGGGAACCCTCGGCCAATAATACACTGGACCAAGGTATCATCAGGTACGTTTCTCAAGTTTACATGGAATATTTCTTTTTCCTTTTTTATATATACACAAGATACAAGCTAGGATATAGTGTGGGCAGTATTAATATCTTAAGAATGCTTATAGCCCTAGGGTTGGGTTTTGAGGGTGCAATGAGAACCATTGTGTTGTAGAGATTCGTGTGTTGGGCTAGGACTGGGGGGACTCTGGTTCAAAAGTGTGTGGCCCTGGGGCAGCCATACTCTCTGCAATAGCCGCCTTCTCCACCAGGCAATTGTGAGGACAAAATGGAGAGCGGGGGGAAAGAGACGCATGTATTACCCTGAGCTCCTTAGAGGAAATGTGGTTTTATAAATACAATCATGCCTTTGAACACAGTTGTAGAAATCCTTTCTTCTTCCGTGGGACTTGAAAAGCAGTATTGGGTAAGGGTCATAACTCAGCAGTAGGGCTGGGCAATATATCAATATATCACCCCAAACCAGTTTGAAGTCCGTATTGTGATATTGGTTTTGTAATTTTTGACCTGGCAATATTTCACAAATCGTTATCTGTGTGTGTGTGTGTGTGTGTGTGTGTGTGCGCGCGCGCGCTATGCAAAAATGACAATACAGGAGAAACTGTGAAGCCAGCCAGTGCCTCTACATAGCTCCATCCTTATTTCAGACTGATATATCATGATATTTTGCTGGGGATATATCACCATGTTGAAAACCAGATATCGCCCAGCCCTACTTAGCAGTAGGGTATGTGCCTTGCATGTGGAAGGTCCCAGGGTCAACCTCTGTGATCTCCAGAAACATCTGAGAGAGGCTGCTGCCTGCAGAGCCACTGCCAGTCACTGAGTTAGATGAGCCAATGGTCTGACTCTGTATAAGGCAGCTCCCCATGTTCTTATTCTGATGCAGGGCTGCAACTCTGATGACTTACCTACATTTTACTTCTACTTACTATATAACTCTACATACGAAAGGATAATTTGACATTACCGTATTTACTCGACACGGGTGGCACTGTGGGTAAAACCTCAGCGCCTAGGACTTGCCGATCGCATGGTCGGCGGTTCAAATCCCCGCGGCGGGGTGCGCTCCCGTCGTTCGGTCCCAGTGCCTGCCAACCTAGCAGTTCGAAAGCACCCCCGGGTGCAAGTAGATAAATAGGGACCGCTTACCCAGCGGGAAGGTAAACGGCGTTCCGTGTGTTGCGCTGGCTCGCCAGATGCAGCTTGTCACGATGACCACGTGACCCGGAAGTGTCTGCGGACAGCACTGGCTCCCGGCCTCTAGAGTGAGATGAGCGCACAACCCTAGAGTCTGTCAAGACTGGCCTGTACGGGCAGGGGTACCTTTACCTTTACCTAATGTGCCATTGAATCTAACGTGCACCTCAATTTTCAGAACCTTGAAACCAAAAAAAGTATTTGCTGGCAAATGTAAATGTGCCATCGAATCTCATGTGCACCTTAATTTTCGCAACACAATTTGGGCAAAAAAGGTGAGCATTAGATTCGAGTAAATACGGTAGTTTATTAAAGTGGGGTTTTTAGGATGAAAAGTTTAGAAAAGGGATGAAGCACAAAAGCAATAGAAATGCAGTACAAAAACCAAAATAAAAACCATTTGACCTGCCAAGCAAATCAAAAAAGTAAGATTTTAATACAGAGATTAGGCTAATTTTATTTCCATCTCTTTCAACTAGGGGTTGATGCGTCAAAACACAAGCGTGATAACAGATTTGAGGTTCTTCCCAACGGGACTCTCTCCATCCAGAACGTCAACATCCAGGACCGCGGACAGTACCTCTGTGTGGCTGCCAATCAGCATGGTTCCGACAGGCTTCTTATCACATTGTCGGTGGTGACTTATCCACCTCGAATCCTGGAGGGGAGGTCCAAAATCATTACTGTTCACTCTGACAAGCCAGCAGCCCTGAAATGCACTGCCGAAGGCCGTCCCATTCCTACCGTATCATGGATCCTTGCAAACAAAACTTACATCTCAGAATCTTCTATGGGAAATGAGGCTGTTTCTGTGCAAGCAGATGGCACGCTGGTGATAAAGAAAGTCAGTGTTTACGACAGAGGGATTTACACATGCACAGCAAGCAACGCAGCTGGTTCAGATACAATGACAGTGAGGCTGCAAGTTATTGCTGCGCCGCCCATTATACTGGAAGAGAAGAAGCAACGTATGTTGGAGAATATTGGGGGAAGCTTGAAGCTGCCCTGCACTGCCAAAGGAAACCCACAGCCCTACGTTCACTGGGTTCTCTTCGATGGAACAGAGGTGAAGCCTTTGCAGTATATAAATGGCAAATTTTTCCTTTTCCCTAATGGAACCCTTTACATCAGGAATATCAGCCCTTCTGACAGTGGGAATTATGAATGCATAGCCACCAGCTCCACTGGCTCAGAGAGGAGAGTGGTCATCATTCAGGTAGAACATAGCGACACAGTCCCCAGAATCACAGTTTCATCTCAAAGACTGACTCAGCTGAATTTTGGGGACAGGTTGCTTCTGAACTGCTCAGCTACAGGGGAGCCAAGACCCAAGATAATATGGAGATTACCTTCAAAAGCTGTTGTTGATCAGTGGCACAGGTAGGTCTCGTGAAAATCGCAGCATTACTTATTTGCTTGATTAGCCACCATATTTTTCCGTGTATAACACGCCCCCCATGTATAAGACGCCCCCTATTTTGGGGGGCTCCAAATTGAGAAAATGGGGGGAGATTGTATCCATGTATAAGGCGACCCACAATTTTGAATATAATTTTTTAATAATAAAAAAAACCCCTAGTCCTATACACGGAAAAGTACGGTATATTGTAACCATTGGATTTCACATTGGATAGTGTTGTGCTGGAGGAGAACGATAAAGCTTCTGGGACAAATGAACTGTTCTGCCTTTGTGTCAAAGAGGGCTGAATCAAACAAATGAATTTATTGACACCCTTTGCTGAGCTGCTCTGGTACTTTGGTATGAGGGGTGTCGAGCTGTCATTTGCTGAGTGACTTGCAGAACAATCCAAACCCTCCTTACACCAGGCTGTGGAGTGGTAGTGGTTGAATTTGATGGAAGTGTTTCTCAGCCAACTCTGCTGGCTAAGTCAGCTCTCTTGCCAGCCGCCAGCCATTGCCCTGACCTTTCTACCCAGATGCTGTGAGAGGCACGACTGCAGATGCAGTTGTGGTCTTGGCATTCCTTTAAACTCCACTAACAGGTGTGGAAGCTTTGGACTGCACCTTTAGATGCCAGAGCAGTACAGTGCTACAGTATTTAAGAATGAGACTGACGATATAAGGGTTGAAGCACATTTTACCATACTGTCCCAGTCCAGTTAGGGCTGTCTTCACCACAGCCACTTCAGGGACAAGCAAGGCTCCTATGAGCTCTTGTTTGTAAATGTATTATTTCCATTAAAACCTCATTCCTAGGTTGGGTGGTTGCAGCTCCACAGCATCAATATCATAGTATTTTATTTTATTTTATTTTGGACGAGTTTGCTTTAACTCATGGGAATACAGTTCTGCCCAACATTTTGGCCACTAACCATCAATTGAGTTCTTAAGTGAAGCCAGTGGTTTCCATATTAGAGCTTGGCAGTAACAAATCTTGTGATCTCTAGACTGACCTAAACAAAGCATCTAAATCCAAACAGATTGCAGATCCCTGGAGTCTGATCCACATAATTAACATCTGCCAGCTCTCTGCAAGGCTTCCAAACAGAATGAGCAGAGGAGTGATATGTTTGCACTTTCCTGATCCAAAACTAGTGCATGTCATATGAAGAACAAGTAGGCTTGCAGTTCGCTCTTACATTTGACAAAGGAGATTTCCCACCAAGTCAAGCTGTACCTATAGATGGAGGGAGAGGGGCTTCCAAAGGCTTCCACACAACCTGGAATCCTGTACAATTCTGATATAAGCCAACATGGAAGCCTTTGCACATACATCTATGTGTGTAGCCCCCCCCCCACCTTTGTGCAGAAGTTCACACAATATGCACAGTTGCCATGGGAGGAGTTGCTTGATGCAGCCGTACTCTCCACTCATGACTCCTGAAGAGGACTCAAAGGAACTTCCAAATGCTTCTACTCAATGCACTCATATCTTAGCTTGTCTTTAATGTCATTGAGAATCAGCAGTTTTACAGTTACGGTCTCCGTATTTTTTGGCATATAAGGTTCTGGTTGTGGGCTTCCCATAGGCATGTGGTTGACCGCTGTCAAAACAGAATTCTGGACTAGATGGGCCTTTGGCTTCTCCCAGAAGGGCTCTTCTTATGTTCTTAAGCAGGCATAGGCAAACTCGGCCCTCCAGATGTTTTGAGACAATTCCCATCATCCCTGACCGCTGGTCCTGTTAGCTAGGGATGATGGGAATTGTAGTTCCAAAACATCTGGAGGGCCAAGTTTGCCTATGCCTGTTCTTAAGTATAACAGACTAAATACCTTTCCTTTCTTCCATTGCTTTTTAGAATGGGGAGTCGAATCCATGTGCATCCCAATGGATCCTTGGCTGTTGAAAGAGTCACAGAAAAGGATGCTGGTGACTATATATGTGTGGCTAGGAATAAAATGGGAGACGACTTGATCCTAATGAAAGTCAGCGTGACAATGAAGCCTGCAAAAATCGATCAAAAGCAGTATTTTAAGAAACTGGTGCCTTACGGGAAGGACTTCAAAGTGGACTGCAAAGCTTCCGGGTCCCCTGAACCAGAGATATCTTGGAGTTTGCCAGACGGCACAATGATCAACAACGTGATGCAAGCAGATGACAGTGGGCACAGGTCTCGTAGGTACACTCTGTTTGACAACGGGACACTGTATTTCAACAAGGTGGGAATAGCTGAAGAGGGCGACTACACGTGTTATGCTCAAAACACACTTGGGAAAGACGAAATGAAAGTGCACATAACAGTGCTAGCAGCGGCGCCACGGATCAAGCAGAATTCCAAGACCTATGCAAAAGTCAGAGCAGGAGACACTGCAGTTTTCAACTGTGAAACCACTGGTCAACCTAAGCCGAACATTTTCTGGTTGTTGCCTTCCAATGACATGATTTCAGCTTCCAATCACAGGTATTTTCTTCACATTAATGGATCCTTGTCCGTCACAAAGGTGAGGCTCATAGATGCTGGAGAATACATATGTGTTGCTCGCAACTCTGGTGGAGATGATACAAGGCTTTATAAACTTGAAGTAATCTCTAAACCGCCTCTCATCAATGGGTTGTATACAAACAAGACTATCATTAAAACAACAGCCATAAAACACTCAAAGAAACAAATAGACTGCAGAGCTGAAGGAACGCCCATACCCCAAATCATGTGGATTATGCCTGACAATATTTTCTTAACAGCCCCATACTATGGGAGTAGAATAACAGTACACAAAAATGGGACTCTTGAAATTCGTAACGTAAGGTCTTCAGATACGGCAGAGTTTGTCTGTGTGGCACGTAACGATGGCGGAGAAAGCATATTGGTGGTCCAGCTGGAGGTGTTAGAAATGCTTAGGAGACCAATGTTCAGAAATCCATTTAACGAGAAAGTAATAGCAAAGGCTGGGAAAACTGCCTTTTTGAACTGCTCTGTAGATGGAAACCCCCCTCCCGAGATAATCTGGATGTTACCCAATGGAACAAGGGTTTCCAGTGGTTTTAGAACACTCCATTACTTCTTGGGGGACAATGGCACCCTTGTCATCTACAGTCCTTCCAAAGCAGATGCAGGCAAGTACCGGTGTGCTGCTAAAAATAAAGTTGGCTACATTGAAAAGTTGGTCATATTGGAAGTTGGCCAGAAACCCACCATCTTTATCCACCCAAGAGGAACAATAAAAAGCTTAAGTGGGGAACTGTTATCCCTTCACTGTCTTGCTGGCGGAAGCCCCAAGCCAAGCATAATATGGACAGTCCCCAATGGTGACGTCCTAGACCGGCCTCAGATTAATGGGAGATATATGTTACTAGAAAATGGCACCCTCATTATCAGAGAAACCACCATACATGACAGAGGAAGTTATGCATGCAAAGCTCAGAACTACGCTGGTGATTCAACGGTAGTTGTTTTTGTAATTATTGTGGCACACCCGCCACGGATTACAAACAGACCGCCAAGGAATATCCGCACAGTGGCTGGGGTACCAGTTCAGCTTCACTGCATGGCACTGGGAATACCAAATCCAGAAATTACATGGGAGCTGCCTGACCACTCATTACTTTCCACAGGCAGCAAAGGCCGGCCATCTGGAAGTGAACTTCTCCATCCACAAGGAACATTAGTAATTCAGAATCCAAAGCTGTCAGATGCTGGCATCTATAAGTGCATGGCTAAGAACCAGCTTGGCAGTGATTCCACTGTAACATACGTTCAAGTTATCTGAGACGAGAAATGCAGCCTGAACAATTGATAACAAAGGCTAATCAGGAGCCAAAGTTTGGCTTTCAAATATGTTTAATCAAAAGCAGTCATGTCAGATTCGTTAAAATTGCGATTCTCAGTTTACAGTAGACACAGTAACAGACAGAAAGATTTGGAGAAAAATTGTATCATGTTCCGATATGAATATATTAGAGGTATTTTTAAAGCGACATTGAGAACTTAAGGCACTTACATCTTGACTAAAGACAGTCAAATGCATCGCAATATAACTTGAAATATTTAGTGCAAGGATGGGTTTGTTAAAAAGTTGTTTCTTACTTCCCATTTGGTAGTAGTACAAGAAGTATGAAATATAAGATACGTAAAGAAAAAAGAAGAAATGGGATGGCTGTTCTTTACCTTGTGGACAAATATGAATATTTTGTATCTATCTTACCATTGTTGTTGTTTTTAAACAAAAAGGTGCTGCCAGTTTTGTAATACTGAAATTTAGTTCTTTCACGCGGGAGTCCTTTTTTGTGGGGCAATGGAAGAACCAATAGAAAATAGTTTGATAGGGTTGTGTGTGTTTTATTTTAAAGAAAATATGGATTATTTTTGTAAAATAAAAAAGCAATCAGATCTGCATATAAAGAAGTGCAGATGTATAATTGCCATTCAGCTGCTAAACATTTTACATAAAAAGAATAAAGTGCCTTTAAGTTTAATAAGTAAGCAATGCATGAGCAGAGACTGAGGAGGAAGCAGTAGGACAGTGTACTTTTCTTCTTGCTTGTTCTGGGCACCTGGAGGCACTGGCTGAAAAATTGATGCAAAGAAAGAACCTTTGGTCTACTCCAACAGAATACAGCTGTCTCCAAGAAATTGCGCCGAGTACCTTATTTATTTATTGTAAATATTTTTATATTGCCTGTCAATTAAGGTATATTCTTAGGGCAGCCGCAAAAGACATCTGTTTATACGTGCCACATAGGATAGAACTTTGACTCTAGTGATATAAGGCTGTGCTCTGTCAGAGTAGGAGAACTCTGGATCCCAGACCGCAGGCTATGCCAAGAACTCCCACTGCATTATAGACTGCATATACATGATTCCCTGCATCTAGTTTGTTGCAGAACAGGTGAATATGCAGCTAACATGGCACAAATCTTGATCCACCAGCCTAAGCCCACAACTGTTGTGTGACACTATCCCTCCAAGAGGGAAAGCAAGAATTAGCAACCTTTTCCTACATGCTTAAGATGCTAGCTACTTTATTGGGACCTGAATAAAATCCATACTTCAAAACTCTTTTAAGAAATGTGCATTTAACTGGAAATCTCAAAATGGCATACCTTTTCCTGGTATGTCTGAACTATAGGAACTTGTGGTTTATTCTTACTGGCTGCTTAAAAACACACACATGAGGATCAAAATGTAGCAGCCCAGACCTAGATATAGTTTACCTGCTCCACTCCTGGATCTGAATGCATGTTTCACTTATCTTATCTTGCCTCTCTGCCAAGGCCAAGAGATGATGGCAACTCCATCACACTGCCTCCTGCAAATATTACAACCACTATCATGCCAGTTGACTATGGGCAAAACTATAGCAGGAACAGCCTTTCTCCTGATGGAAATACACTGGTACCTCGGGTTACATACGCTTCAGGTTACAGGCGCTTCAGGTTACAGACTCTGCTAACCCAGAAATAGTGCTTCAGGTTAAGAACTTTGCTTCAGGATGATAACAGAAATAGTGCTCCAGCAGCACGGCGGCAGCAGGAAGCCCCATTAGCTAAAGTGGTGCTTCAGGTTAAGAACAGTTTCAGGTTAAGAACAGACCTCCAGAATGAATTAAGTACTTAACCCGAGGTACAACTGTATGCCGTATTCCCAGATTTGGTCTTTGCTGGGTCGAGGACATCCAGAACCTGAGCAGATAACAGGAACACCTTGACAGTATTTCCCTTTGTTCTGCAGTGGAGGATCTGTTTGGATGCAAAACTTTCACAATATCCAAGAGAAAAAGAGTTCCACAATTGTGAGCAGCACAATGTAATAATATTACCCAATCATGTGAAAACAGAATGTTCTGGTGTGGTGTTTTTAAGGGTATAGAGCACTGGTAGGGAACCTATGGCCCTCCAGCTGTTGTTGAGCTCTTATCATCCCCAGCCACCATGGCCAGTGGTCAGGGTTGGCGAGAGATGTCGTCCAACAACAGCTGGGCAGCTACTGGTCTAGAGCAATCACAACCTGTCCTTAGCCTCTGCAGTCAAGTTCCAAATCTGTAAGAATGAAAGAGCTGCGTCAACCAAGGTTGAGAACCTGTGACTCTCTAGATGTTGTTGGGCTCCAATCCCCATCAGCCCCAGCCAGCATGGCCAACAGCCAGGAAGCTACAGTCCAAAAACATTTGGAGAGCAGCATCCATAATTGTTATATTGCTCTAATGGAAGACTCATCTTTTGCTTGATCCACATAAAGAGAAAATTAGGCTTTGCTTGATCCACGTAAAGAGAAAATTAGGGACGCGGGTGGCGCTGTGGGTAAAACCTCAGCGCCTAGGACTTGCCGATTGCATGGTCGGCGGTTCGAATCCCCGCGGCGGGGTGCACTCCCGTCGTTCGGTCCCAGCGCCTGCCAACCTAGCAGTTCGAAAGCACCCCCGGGTGCAAGTAGATAAATAGGGACCGCTTACCAGCGGGAAGGTAAACGGCGTTCCGTGTGCTGCGCTGGCTCGCCAGATGCAGCTTGTCACGCTGGCCATGTGACCCGGAAGTGTCTGCGGACAGCGCTGGCTCCCGGCCTATAGAGTGAGATGAGCGCACAACCCTAGAGTCTGGCAAGACTGGCCCGTACGGGCAGGGGTACCTTTACCTTTACCCACGTGTGTACAGTAAGCCCGCAACTTACATGCATTACTAAGTTGGTAAAGACTGTACCAGATGCATTTGGATGTGGCTGTGTGGGAAACAGAATACTGATCTGACCCCAGGGCTGTCTTACCCATAGGCGCTAGGGGTGTAGGGCACCCGAGCTCTCACGGGCGCCAGGTCGAGAGTCCGGGGCCCAAGAGTTGAGTCTGGGGAAGAGCCCATCAGTCGGTCGGAATGGGCTCTTCTGCTGTGGGCGGCTCTGCGCCGTGAGTTTGGGGGCGACCGAGCCAGTGAGATGCTGAGGCGGGCAGCTGGCTCCACCCTCCTGCGCAACTGGGGGGGGGGCGCCAGGCAGATCTTTGCACCCCAGCACTGAATATGCTTAAGACAGCCCTGTCTGACCCATTAAGGTCATTCTTGCGTCCTTATTTAAACTCCATTTTAAAATCATGTGCATGGGCAGGGTTCATGGAGAGAAAACGTCCCCAAAGCGTGAGTAAAATAGTTTTGACAACCATTAATTCAGGTGTGCTCTTTAAACAATTTTATGTAATGTTTAAACCAGGGTGGTAAAATCCCAAGAAGATTATCAACAAAGAACCTATCCAAACATAGGGGACTGTCAGCAAAATGATAGATGAGCTTCTGCATAACTAAAGGCCAAATGACATTGGGACAAAAAACCCTAAGTTCACACAGGCTGAACAGGTGAAACAGAGCATGCAAGTGAGTGCTATTCTACCTTTGCCATAATATACACAGTGGCAGCAGAGGTCAACACGCACCTGCAACTTTTTGACACACAAGATATATTAAAATATATTTTCAGCTCTTAATAACTTACGATAACCTACAATATTAAGGGAAATATGCCTTCGTATTTCGAGGAGTAACTCCCAATGTAATGAAATCTGGAACTAGCATAGCACAAGTCCACTCCTTAAACAGAGCTTATTCCTCTTGCCCCTTTCTGGCGCCTGGTGTCCTCACAATCTGTTCCCAGAGGAATTGGGGACCCTCTGGAGGAGACTTTTGAGGACATGGGGAGGCAGAACAGGAAGAGGGAAAAGAAGAATCAAAAGTCATATTGCATAGGCGTATCTTCATTGCATAAGTAGGCAGATACTGGGTGCAAGTGGATCATTGTGCAGATGTTTTCACAACAAACACAACAGTTCAAAAAGTATTTATTACACTAAAGATTTGGACATCCTGTGGGAAGGTAGAAATGCGTCATCCGGGTATAGCAATGCAGATTTCATTTTACATAATCTGACTAATTTGCTCAGTAGAGATTGTTTATTCACAGTAAGCCTTACGATCGGCTTATCACAAGGCAAATGAAAAGTTCATACAGAAAACATAGTCAAATAGTCTCAAGTATTTTTTTAAATGCCCTACATGAGTCACATTCAAAATTTGTGCATCTAATTCTAAAAGGTTATCACAGAATACTAAAAATTCACAAAACAGTAGTTTCTTCTGATTATTCTTTACTCGAATATGAGCAAATGCCACTTCCACAAGATTAAAATAGTTTCTGTTTTTATAGTAATAAATCTGATGATAATTTACTTGTGCTTTGGCAGCAAATTTATAAATAAATACAGCTGAATTTATTTACACAACTAAAAATAACCAAATTTTTGAACACCCACCGTACAAAATAATAAGTAACTATTTCTGTGACTAGAAAACTAAGGCCTAGTTCTCACAAACAGCAGATGAGGTGGTAAACCTTTGTCTGAAATGTACCACTTTAGACTGCAGTTGGGGTTTCATGACTGAATAAAGTCACACAAAAATAAAACTACCCATCTTCTAGACATGACAGTTTGTGTAAAGGAACATTTTTTCATGGGGAGTGTAGACCCAGTTGAGTGGATGAAGTGATTTTATTTAATATATATGGAAAATCCAAAGGAAAGTAATAGTTCTACAGCATTTCAGAAAACAGCTATTTCCTTACATTTCAACTGTATTATGAAATCTTTTGGAAAACTGTTTAGAATACCTGGAAACATGTGTAAAAAAGAAGAATTAGAAGATTAAACAACTTCCCTGAAATTATTCTGAAATACCCACACTGAGAGATAGAAAATGGTTATCTTAATTTCCAGTGCATGCTGTGGAAACCATGTTAGCATATCTCCAGTGGAATTACAGGAAACAGAATGAAAACCTATGCATTTAATTATTCTAGTCTCAAACTGCAGTTATAGGCTGCAACCCTGAGCATGACTGAACATGTGATTATTTAGGTTTTGGGTACTCATTTTGATCATCTGCAGGTAGGAGATCTTGCTACGGAGATTTGTACTGAAGTCTAGTAGGCTTATTATTGTCAAACTACTGGATTTTTAAATAGAAACTTGATGAATGCAGGTAAGGATCCTCCTTCAGGAACTTTATTACCACAATAAAAGCAACAGAAAAATCAGGAACTTTGCAAACAAATTCTTTTATAAAGTGCTTATGAAATCTACAAACATGATCAAAATTAATTTAAAAAACCGAAATCAATACACATTCTACCAAAAACAAAGGGGGGGGGGGAGCCACCTTTGTGCATTAAATAAAAAAAAATGGAAGTGCCTTTTTCGTAAGTAGTTTGGTCCAGTGCAGTTCTTAAGAAAAACAAAACTTGTTTTCCACAAAAAGAAAGGAAGGATTTTTAATCCTGTAGAGGGGAGCGGGGAGTGTTCATACCCTAAAAGCACCAAATCCATATATTCTTCAGCAACAAATGTTCTTCATATAATCCCACATAATCCATACATTTATAATTAGTTAAGTGCAAAAACAAAACAAAAAAATCACCTATTTCTTATATATTCACATCAGTTGCAGCACAAAAAATTGGGGGGGGGGGAGATAATTAGTGCAACAAATTCTGTTTCCCTATTCTTCAGTGCAAACACTTTGTCTTATTCCCATCTTCCAGATTCAGAAGTTTGAAGGATGGCCATATGGATTCACACCTTGCTGCGGCTGGTTACCTAGGAAATGGGGGTGAAGGGGGGAGAACGTGCCCAAATGTTAAAATCCTGTGCCAAGTTACTGAAGTCAATGAGATTTAATGCCGGGTTAATGTGCGGAGGAGCCCCACTGATTTCAAAAAGAACGTATTGGCAAGTATAGATAAACTAGTGGCAAACGGTACCCAAATCAAATACATTACAACTCTGCGTTTTCGGTTATTTAATGGGGAATAGAGGTCACTGAACAACTCTCAGTATCCTTAAACTCCAGTTCCCAGAAATCTTTGGGGGGAAAGCCATGACTGTTTAAAGTGGTATCAAGGCATTTGAAACCTATGGCGTGAAAGTGCCTTAGCTTCAACAGCCACCTAGAATCACAGCTAGTGGTGATCCTACAAACGAACATTTCAGTGGACCATATTTCCCATGAATGTGTGTGGATCGGTGTTCGGGATGTCTTATCGCTAACAAAAATATTCATCAAGTGTAAGGTCTGACCATCAAAGCCCTATTGCAAAAAAATGGCACCTGAGGATGCTGTGTCAGAGAGTTGCTGCGACAGAATTATGATAAACGTAAAGCAGGGCAGTTGAACATGTAGCCCACGACACTGGCCATCACCCATGTGTTGTGGTTTGTCATGTGCTTGACAACCTCACCCTTATTTGATTTTATTTTTTGCAGTGCCAAACAGGTAGCAAAACCAAGGATTGCTACATATGGCTGGTAGTGGGAAGCATTTGGCTTGATCTGTAGAAGTTGTATGATTTAGAACCAAAAAATTAGCACATTTCGTGGCTTGCAAGTGTCTGGTTTCACTGCCCTGGCTTCCCTCCTTATAGGTAAAGGTAAAGGGACCCCTGACTATTAGGTCCAGTCATGACCGACTCTGGGGTTGCGGCGCTCATCTCGCTTTACTGGCCAAGGGAGCCGGCGTACAGCTTCCGAGTCATGTGGCCAGCATGACTAAGCCGCTTCTGGTGAACCAGAGCAGCACATGGAAACGCCGTTTACCTTCCCGCCGGAGTGGTTCCTATTTATCTACTTGCACTTTGATGTGCTTTCGAACTGCTAGGTGGGCAGGAGCAGGGACCGAGCAACGGGAGCTCACCACCGACCTTCTGATCAGCAAGTCCTAGGCTCTGGTTTAACCCACAGCACCACCCGCGTCCCTTTCCCTCCTTATAAAGTACAGGCAACTCCCAGTTTAGGCTCATCCAAATGATGCACAATTGCACATACACACATGGCACCAAATTTGGAAGTAACCCCATGTCCTTATGAAAAGGGGGACAGCAGGAGCGGGGTGGAGGGGGAATGGGGCGAAGCTGGGCAGAGTGGGCTTTTGTGTGCTCTGCTTACACATGTAGAGGTCTGGGACGGAAGCTCCTCCACAAAACTAGGATTGCCTGTACCAATTCCTCTCCTTTGGGAACTGTAGCCCTGGAGAAGCATAAGTTACTCAGTTGCTTCTCTCACAAACACTTGCCGGTTAAACCAGTTTTAAAAGTTTGACCAACTATTTTGAGTATTCTGGGTGTGAGCTATACAACTTAGATGTACATCCGTGACAGATCATATCCAATAACCAGACCTACCCCTACTGATCAACAGCATCCATGCACTTGGCAATTTTCAGGTTATAGGCCTTATCACAAACTAAACTACTTTAAACCAGAACTGACTACATCAATATTTATTACTTGCGGAAAGTTAACTGGCAGAAAATGTACTTCCCAGCTGTAGAAACACAAAATACTTTATCCAGTGCTGCATACTTACTTGACAGCTGTTTTTGGAGTTGTCTGACGAGGGCAGCCGTCTGTTGTTGCTGTTGTGTCTGCTGCAAGCCTTGTCTTGGAAACTGCAATATTCAACACCAGGAAAAAAAAAATTTCAGCAACACACTAGCAGGTATACCTACAATGCCTGCAATGTATTCTTGCCAAGCTGAGAAGAAAGATGCCACTTATGAGAGTAATGAGAAATAACCCTTTCATTCTAGTCTAGCTTGCACATTAAATCTGTGACTGAAACCAAACTTCTCTTCTCCTCCTCTTGGAGGAATCCATGTGAAACAATCGGCTTGGCCTGGTAGATCAGGCTTCTAATATCTCAGTTCAGTTCAGGTTGATCAGTGCATTAGTGCAAGGATACTGGGCCACACCTGTTTTGGTGAAGATATTGCTGTGCAGAACATCTTGGGTGTAAGAATCATGTGAGTGAAGAGGCAGCCCTCTTTTACTCACAGGAAGATGCAATATAAAAACATACCCTCCAACATTTCTCCGATGAAAATAGGGATGTCCCATTCCATAATGATGATTTTACTATTTATACGTCACACATCTTACTGGGTTGCCCCAGCCACTCTGGGCAGCTTCCAGTATATATAAAAACATAATAAAGCATTAAACATTAATAAAACTTCCCTATACAGGATTGAGTTCAGACGGCTTAGGGGTCGGAGAACTCCATATTTCTCCCATGAAAATAGGAACATCCTAAGGAAAAGTGGGACATTTGGGGATCAAATCAGAAACTGGGACAGCTTAACTAAATTGGGGGTGTCCCTGGAAAAGTCTCCCTTGGAGGGTCTGTAAAAAGAGGGCTCAAAACTCAGCCCCACCTTTACAACTATGTATCAGAGTAAGGCATCAGCAAATCCAATGCTGTTCAGGTCTGTCATTGTTGGCTCCAGCCATGAACCTGAGAGGGAAGTGGTACAGTCTCTTGCCATCTCTGTCACACAACTGCAAAACTTCTCACATTCTCAGCTGGAAGCAGAAAGTGGTGGTCTTAAGTAAGAAGCCAGGCAGGTAGGGGCTGGCTGAGGGCAAACTGAGGTTGATGGGGTAGTGCCTCATTTGCCCTAAGGACAAGCCTACACTGGATTTGGAGACACTGGATTTAGAGACAACCCCAGAGTCAGTCACGACTGGACCTAATGGTCAGGGGTCCCTTTACCTTTTCCCTTTACCTAGTTGCAAAGAATTCTCTTGGACACTGGATGAACCCCCCCCCCCATTAGTTTCTCCAAACAAGTCCAAGAACCTAGAAGGGGAGCCAGGGATGGGGAGAAATAGGACTGACAACTCAGGATGACTGGAGGAAAGAGAAAGATTATGCCAAGATGTTGCGATGCCATTGTGAATCAGAAAACCTTGAAAACCCATGTTTTCTCCAGAGTACTGGACTTGGGGAGCTGACTCCAGCCCAGTTTATTCAGCATTGTACAGAGAATATGGTAAGTTAACAGCGATACACAGCGGGCTCCTTAAAAAGCACCACAGAGCTGTAAGGTAAAAAAAACCTGCAGCTAGACTGGCTTTAACCAGCTGGGGTAAACTGCCCTTCTCATCAACAGATGGTCATGATTCCTGACAAGGGATCATCTCTTAAACCATTTAAAGAATGCTTATCGGCCTCCATATACTCCAAGGGTGAACAATAAATGTACATACAACAAAATTCTTCTCCCCTCCCCTAGTAAGAATTCACAGATCCACAGATTTTTATGGACAAACCTTCAGGTCCTTCAGACATTATATCCTGTAAAGTATGATGGTGGTGGTGATAAAACGTCACACATGCAATACTGACAACAATATAACATTTGATGCTCTGTGCCTTAGATGTTTAGCCAACAATCTGAATGACCCTGGCATGAAACCGCACATGTATTTTGGAGTGCTGGAATAAGGGGTCACTTGGTACTCTTTTCTATTTTGTTTTCTAAGAAAGAAAATTAGAAAGTTCAAGCTTTAGCATCTTTTTCCTATGTTCATTCAGAAGATAATGGATCCCTCTGGAATTGTTCTTTCAAGTTGTTGGAGGGTTCAGCAACTGGAGCTGTGTTCCCAGTATTTTGTTGGAAGTTTAGAAGCCTACATTCTCATCTAGCTAATAATATTTTCCATACATCCAAGTAATAAATTATACATTCATATTCCTTCAGTTATACAGAGGAAATGTTCAGCTGCTGGAGGCATGCGTACATATTATGAAGCCGATAATGAAAATAAAACCCGCTCTATATCAGGTATCATGTATGCAAATGAACTTTAAAGGGGAAATGCAAGCTGAGTTTGAAAAGAAAACAGAGATATTTCAGTAAAAATAAAGCTAATATAAGACAGTGCAAAGGGTTCTCAGATGGAAAGGTTGGCTAGTATACATACATCTCTCTTTCATTAGAGCATGTTTGATCCTTTTGCATGTCAAACTCTACCATGCAACCCAACTGTGTATGAAATGTGTGCATGCATGAGAGTCAGCAGCCTTTATGATTAATGTTATGCATACTGCTGAAGCTCTCAAGCATTCTTCACTCACAGTCTCACTGAGCCATGGATGTTGTAGTGTTGTTGAGCAAAGCAGGCTAACCCGATTCTGAAGGGCCAGAAAATCCCTTCCATAGAAATCTGTGCTCTTTGTGCTCAGAATATGAATTTCATGAAATTCTGGTTGAAGGAACCATTTCTATAAAATGTACTTGCTGTCCTTTACCTCCTTATTTAACACAACATAGCTGTGGATAAGTTGGACAGTTATGTCCAACTGTCAGGGAAACACCCCCAATCCCAGTTACATTATTTCTGGGATATGTAATTCTTGCTGCATTATACCTTTCCTGAAACCCCAAAGTAAAACCTGAAAGTGCATATTTTGGCTATACAATTGGTGAAGATTTATTAAAATAACAGTTTAACAATAAAAGTTTGACCGAGACATAAATTAGATTTGAAGCTTGTTCGTTGCAAGTAACCTGCCAAATGCTTTAAAAAGAGTTCGGCTGCCCTGACAAATAAATGGAAACTCTGTCTAATGCCTGTTTACCATATGTTATCCCCGTAAGTCTAATATACAGATTTGCTTTATCATTCTTGAGAATTACAGTTTTCTCTGGACATCTTCAGAATTGCATTTTTCATTATTGGGTGCAGATCAGTAGGGAGGCCGGCATGACAACTTAATGGAAAAAAAGTATTTTTACTATTTTACAGCGGGCCAAAAATAAATAAAAAGTGCAAAGAACATTTGTATCTTAAAACTACAACATGTGCCTAATGTGCTCTTTTGGTTTGATTTACTGCCTATGTTTAGGCAGTTGCCATAGATGTGTTAAGTTTTCAGGATGAATAAATTCACATCCTGAAATTTAAAGTCAGATATTTCAAGGGCTTTGAACTGCCTCCACAAACTCTTTCCAGAGGCTTTTCAAGCAAATGAGTAGGGAGAGTGGGCTCAGTTTTAATGCTTGAACTAATGCTATAAATCAGGGGTTGCCAGGGGGCCCTCTAGTTATTCTTGGACTACATTGCCCATCATGCCTGAACACTGGCCATGTTGGATGATACCAGCTGGAATCCAATCCTATATGTAGGATTAACAACAAAATATCCAACCCCACGTGCCATTTTTCTGCCCAGTTTTTGGGTGCAGCACTTCCTTGTCTCTGGCAACATGTTAAGAAGCTATTCTACCTGAGGGAACTCAGCTCCACTTGGTGGAACTCATATGAGACATTTCATCCCTGTGTCCCAGGTTTTCTTGTGATGCCGTACTTGTTAGAATTCCTGCTCCATGATTGCAGTCATAGGATTGTTGTCTTTCACATGACGATATATTTTGACTCTACAGAGAGGGAAGTGACGGAGACAGGATGTTTGTGTTACTGTGTTCCATGAAGTGGGACTATTGTCCTTTGTTCTTTCTCTCTTTGCTGTCTGATGCTAGAGAGAGAGGGAGCCATGTTGCAGTGCTCCGTGTGTGTTTATATGTAAATAAAGTAGATTAGCCAAAATGCTGAGTTGCTGAGTTCTGTCACACGCAAGTTGTGCAAACTCTGTGGATCCCTAAGTATGCCGGTGTCGGTTGGCATCGGTCGCTGTGATGTTTGGGCTGAAGAAAGCTTATGAAGCTCCTGAACGATCGACCAGGAGGAAGAGAACATGCCAGTCGGGCATATGTCTCTGCCAGAGTCCCACTTGAGTGTAGGCCGAACTCCTGGCAGTAGTGACACTGTCTGGTATCTGCATGCCCCTTTTCCCACCACAGATATGCCAGAGTGAACAAGGGGTCCTTTTCACAGTATAAGCTCCTACAAACAATAGACACATTATTGTACACAAGTAAAACTAAAGATAAGGCATTAAGGATTACGGAACAGAACCCCCAAACCTTTCAATGTAAGCCAGAACCGTTCCCATAGACAAGCAGGTCAGGGAAACCCCTGCATTCCTTAAACTCCAATTTTATATTCAGCAAAAAGTTACCTTCTACACTAATCTATGTAAAGAATGCAGCTCAGCTTTGAATAAAAAATAAAAATGGAAGAGTCCAGAAGTGGGTTGGGTTGTTTAACAAACCTATGTGAGCGAGGTGGGATATTAGAACAGGACAGCCAAGACCTACTCCCAGGAGAGAAGAGAAGGCAGCAAATGGTATCCTAAAGGGCTTCTGGTAGGTCAACGAATACCAAAAAAACCTTTAGATCAGATAGGTCACTCTGCAATTTTGCTTATTTGCCTTACCTCGGCTATCATTACATTTAACCGATTGCAATTGATAAGGTCATTTTGGCATCGGAAATACTTTAACCATGTAAAAAATAATAATAATCTAATGGTTAATAACTTGTTCCAAAATTATACATTAAAATATGTACACTTCTGTTGGGAAAGCAGGACTTAGAGGAGTAGATGAAATGGTTACAGATGCCCAAACCTACCTACTTGCATTGGATTAGTGCTTTATAGCTTTGTAAAACAGATTGATAGAACAATCAAAACAAAGCTGTCAAATAGACAACAGAAAAACACCTACAAAGAAAGATGCCAATGAGAACATAATTTATCCTTTCAATACAGACAAATAATGCAGTCTCTGAAATAGCACAGTGACCGTGGGCACGGAGGCAGAGAAAGGTGGGGTTTCTAGTCTTAAATTCAGCAAAGGGTCTTCTCTACTACAGCCATATCTCGAGTTGCGTTTGCTTCACATTGCGTTTTTTTCTGGTTACGAATGCGGCAAACCCAGAAGTGTTTACTTCCGGGTTCGCTACTTTGCGCATGCTCAGGAGTGCTCTATCGCATCATGCGCAGAAGCGGTGCTCTACTTACGGACTTTTCGGGGTGTGAACGGCACCCCGGAACGGATCGTGTCCATAAGTAAAGGTACCACTGTATTTAATTTAGCTCTGTTTGCACAAGCTTGGTTCTTGTTTCCCAACTGGTGATGCAATTCTATGTGCTTGAAAGAATATATTATCCTCAGGAGGAAACTAAACCAATATAACAACTAATTGAAAAGTTCCAGTTGAGCCTCCTTTGCTTCTGCTGTAGGTTTAGGAGCACAAGGCTGCAAAACTTTGAAGGTTCAAGGACTCTTGCCTCATAGAGGGATTTCATTCTATGCAGTATTTATCACATAGGATTATCCGAAGTTAGTTTAAATAATACTTTAAACTGGTCTAGCGATGGAAACGTGCAAGCAATTAATGTTGGCAGTCATTTAGTGAGTCTGGACAAGGCAAAGAGCAAAATAATGCTGTGACAGCTGGCATTCACACTAGTAGGATAAGGATGATAGATGTTGTGTGTGCCTGAGCAGGATGAACCTTCCTTTGTGCTCTGGAAGCACATGTGATATCTCATAACTCAATGTGAAATTTAGAAGCTCTCCGCTACTGATGAAATGGCACGGAAAATCTGTCACCCTGAATATATATTCAGTAGATGGAAGATGCGAAAATTCAGAATTCAGGGGAGATTTGGGAGAGGACCTCTGACCACTGGGCCACTACAACCCCTCGGTTACCTGAGCATGTGCAATAATTGCTAGCATGCCCCACCACCTATAGGAATCCAGCAAGCTACCATGCAAAGCCTCCAAAAAGCATGAGCAAACTTTAGGCAATTGAAAGGGGATGGCAGTTTCCCAACAAACCACTTATACTGTACTGGATATACCGCTTTTTGTTTAAAAAAAAAAATAGTAGCTAGGGCCCAGAATGCTCCCTATTCTTCAACCTCTAGGATTTTCACCTCCAGTCAGACCAGAGAAAGCTGCTGATACTGTTCTCCACTTGTTCCTTCCAGTTGCCTGTATTCCTGTTTTTTCTAATCACCTGTTGCTGGGTTTGAGAACTTGCTAATGAACCATGTGAGTAATTTCCCAGACACTTGTTTTGAAGGTTTCCTTCTCTCCCCACCCTGAGTTTGTCCTGGGAGTTATCACTTCTTCCTGGATAGATCTGTGAGTGTTCCAGAGTGTCTAATTTATTCTAGCCAGCTCCTCCTCTTATTTGTGAACGTTCAAGTTTGCATTATATGACAGTGCTTGGAATTTATTGTGCTCTTTTTTAATACACGGAATTCAGGGCTGTGGCAGTTATTTCGCTCTCCAGTCTATACTGCTAGTCTTTATGAGCTGTGGTTGCAAAATTTAGCCGGAGATTTACTTTTCTGTTGCTCCTCAGCGTTCACAACTGTTTACAGATGTGTACATACAGTAAAAATCCTTGAAAATTCTTACAGATGACGTGTACATGAGACGGCTTGGGACTAGTTTACTTAAGGAATTGCCTTGTGCCCTTTGTGGCAACCTGCCCACTTCCATCTACAGAACTGCTGCTAAATGTGGGCAAGGGCTTGAGTTTTCAGTATGGCGGCACTGGAACTCCCTATTTATTAACTTTAGGCAGGAGCCCTCACTGCTTTAGATGCCTGTTTCAGCAAGCCAATCTGGACATGTAAACAAGTTATGCATATCTGTTGTCTTTATTTTTTTTAAATGTAGAGCGATACTCATTTTAAATTGCTCTGTGTACATTGCTTAGAGATTCTTTGATTAAGTGGTTTATAGTTTCTCCTAAATAAAAATAAGTAAGTTCTCCTGTTCACCAGCTTAATTTTCCTTCTTCAGCATGTTCTACTTCAATCCACAGAATCACTACGATTCAGTTTCAAGTAAGTTATTTTTTGTCGCAATACTAACTAGCTGTTTTCCATTACACCTGGGACTGTACACAGTCACTATGCAACACAATGTTAATAATAATGTACTCATAAAACTGTTTTGATAGTCTTGAAGGACTGGAAGTTACCAAATACATCATATGCAATTAGAATGTTAGGTAATCCCTGTGTTATGCTAACGTTGGGAAATGTCCTGTGATTATATTGAGGCAGTCCTTGCATATTTAAAAACTTTACTGAAGTGCCTATACCGACTTGTACTAATTAAGATGAGAAACATGTTCAACAGATTGCAAATCTAATTTCTTTGTACCATCGCAGGTAATCTGATTTTAAACAGCCTAGTTAAGCCAGGTAAAAGCTGTAGCAGAGTTCACAGCTATACTATCCACCAGAGGGAGTCTTTATGCAAGTATTACACAAAACAGGCTAGTAGTATTAGAAAGCCTTTCCTTTGTACTGTAAGGCAGAGGTTTTCAACATTTTTGAGTCCATGGCTCCCTGGACCAACTACATTATTTCTGTGGCACCCCTGTGGGGCTCAGGAGCCCAGTTATGTCACCCCTTGCCTGCAGAGCTGGCAGCCTCTCACCCTTTTTCAAACACCCTCCTTTGTGGAGAGTTCCCTCAGACTCCTCTTCTCTCCCCTCTCCTTGGGAGTCCTCCAGGCAGCTGCTGTCCCTGGTCTCTGAGCTGAACACTCCCCCCCCCCCACACACAAAGTGAGGTGCCCCCAGATGCACCATTCGCCTGGGGAGCTTGTAGCCAGGGCTGCTGCAACAAACAGCTGTGCAAGCCTTTGGGAGGCAGAGACGTGAGAGGGCATCAGAGGAGGGAGGGAAGGAAAGAGGGACAGAGGCCAGTGTTGTCCACAGCACCGCTGACCATCATTCAAGGCACCCCAGGGTGCCAAGGCACACTGGTTGAAAAACACAGCTGTAAGGAAATGTTGAAGAATCATGAACCCGAAAGCTAGGTGCATACTATTGAAAACAGTTGTCTTGCTACTTATACCAATGCTATATTAATAAATATAAATTCCATAATTTCCACTAGGTGATTCACTCTGCCTTCCTGCAAACCAGAGATGGAAATACAATGTCATCATACCTGATCATTTTTGATACTTAGGGAGCACGACTTCCCTTATCAACCCTGCACTTGCTCTCCAAGAACCCAGAAATTGATAAGGAAAGCTACTTCGCTACATCACCCTGTTTTTCCATGTTGTTCCAACAGTACAGAGCCCCCAGAAC
Organism: Podarcis pityusensis; assembly: GCF_964106645.2. Classification (NCBI taxonomy): domain Eukaryota; kingdom Metazoa; phylum Chordata; class Lepidosauria; order Squamata; family Lacertidae; genus Podarcis; species Podarcis pityusensis. The sequence goes on from NC_138032.1 coordinate 23,587,315, forward strand.
AAAGCCCTTTATTAATATGTCCACTTACCAAAGGTTGCTGAGGGTGCATTGCTTGGAGACTAAGCACCTGCTGCTGTCCCTGCTGCTGCTGCTGCAACTGCAAAAATATGGCCAATGTGACTATAATACTACCTATGATGCTGTCATAGAAAGACAATAACAAAGTTGCCTTTAAGAACAAAGGGATATTGCTTTCAATAAGCTGTGTTCATGAACTGTGATAAGATATTTTAAGGTTCCCTTCACCAACTGCATGTTATACTTTGAATTTCTAAAACCTAGTGCAGCTAGACAAACTTTCAAAACCATTTTCTCCCAGCAGATAAATATTTAATGCTTCCTTAACTACAGCCCTTGTCCTGTTATTTTAATTCAACTATATACATGTTTTCACAACACTCACTTTTAAAGAAAATTGCTGAAGCCCTTTGGAAAAGGTCAGCTACACATCTTGCAACAATTTAAACAATTTAAACAAAATCCTTTTTTGAGAGTAGGGGTGAGACTTGAGCTTATTATTATTATTATTTTGACCCTTCTTTTCTATCTAAGAGGCTTATAAAATTAAGAGCAGTAAAATGTAAATTTGAGAGAAGACAGGCCCTAAGAAAGCAATGCAGACACACAAATATGAATAGGTGCGTAGCTAAATACAGTCGTACCATGGGAGTTAAACGGAATCCGTTCCAGAAGTCTGTTCGACTTCCAAAACATTCGGAAACCAAAGTGCGGCTTCTGATTGGCTGCAGGAAGCTCTTGCAGCCAATCAGAAGCCACGGAAGCCCCATCAGATGTTCGGCTTCCAAAAATAGTTCGCAAACCGGAACAGTCACTTCTGGGTTTGTGGAGTTCAGGAGCCAAAACGTTCGGGAACTAAGCTGTTCAAAAACCAAGGTACGACTGTAGTCTAGTGCATGGGCTTTGTATGCATAAGGTGTTGGATTCAGTCCTTGGCATCTCTACTTAAATAATTTCAGGAAGAACAACTAAGGAAGGCTTCTGTCTGAGACTTTTGGAGGGCCACTAGCATTCAGACTACACAATTTGGGGCTGGATAGGACTAACGTCGTGGTTACATTCACACATCACAGTGAACCATGGCTTATGAATTACCAGGAATGAGCAGAGCACTCCCATTTTGCTCCTTCCTTACTCGTGAGCAGGACCAACAAACCTGTTTTGTCTGAACTGGGCATCACAGTTTCCTTCACTTAAGCTACAGGAAGTCAGGAACAAAATGTGGCTTCAGGCGGCAATTTGTCTTGAGTGAAACAAACCATGATTCCCAGTTTGGGCGTAACACCAAGGAAAGTGATTTGTGTGTTCACAATAAGCTGTTAACTAGGGCAGACTATGATGTGTGAATACATCCAGTATCCTAGTGCTTAAAATTTCATGGAATAGTGCCCCCGGCATAAACACACAGTGACACAAAGGCGACAATTTTCAAACCTGAAGGAGTCTCTGTTGTCGAATTTGTTGTTGTCTCTGTCTCATCTGTTCCTGAGGCATCTGAACTGAGTTAAGGTTTGGGTGGGAAGCTGTGGCTGGCATAGCATCGAGTGGCCCTCCAACCAAGGGATTCTGCTGCAAAGGCTGATGACTCAATCTGAGCAAAAAGAATTGACCGCACATCATTTACAGTTGTGAAAATAAAATGAGAGCCTGCCAGTTTTAATTTTCTAGACTTGCACGTTAAATTGAAACTCCAGCAGGGTATCAGCAGCCAAATGAAATATGACTGAAGGTTGCTGAAAGTAATAAAGATAGATAAAATGAAGAAAAATGCAAAATAAAGCTTCTCATCTAAGCCAAAATATATAAGCATCTTATTAACATTTTGATTTTTATATTCTTATATACTGCAATCTTTACTGATTTTTTAAATGGTTCTAATTATTGAAAAACTATACACTAGAAACAGCCGCAATGTGAACTTTCAGAAATGGAATGAAATCCAAATAATGTTGTCTTTTATCTAAACTAAAAAGTCAGAAAAGCTGCAGCCTTTCTTCATAGGAGAGCATTTTGGTTGCCCTTTTCTGAACCTCTTCCAGCTCTACAATATCCCTTTTTTAGGTAAGGATTAGGACTCAGTTTAACCTGCTGACACTCACCAAACTGGGAGGGGTACCTAACGCAGCACAAGACAGAATCATGATTCAATAGGACCTTAACAAATAGGAGAACTGGGCCAAAACTAAAAACATGGATTCCAATAGGGACAAATGTAAGGTTCTATATGCAGGCAGGAAGAGCCAACTGCACAAACATAAGTTGGGGTACACCTGGCTTGCCCGTAGAACACGTGAAAAGGATCTGTGGGTCTCAGCAGACTATAAGTTTAACATGAGTCAACAGTGTGATAAAGCGGCAAAAAAAGTGAATGCTATTCTAGGATGCATCAACAGGCGTATAGTGTCCAGAACGAGGGAAGTCACAGTACTGCTTCATTCTGCATTAGTCAGACCACACCTGGAATACCATGTCCAGTTCTGGGCTCCACAGTTTAAGAAGGATGCTGACAGGTTGGACCATGTGCAGAGGAGGGCGACAAGGATTATCATGGGTGTGGAAACCAAGCCTTATGAGGAACAGTTGAAGGAGTTGGGTGTATTTAACCTGGATAAGAGGAGACTGAGAGGAGAGCCAAACATCTAAAGGGCTCTCACAAGTCAGAGCAAGCTTCTTTTGTCCCGCTCCAGATGGTAGGACCGGAATCAATGGATTCAAGTTACAGGAAAAGAGATTCCAACTAAACATCAGGAATATCTTTCTGACAGTAAGGTTTGACTGTGGAACAGACTCCTTCAGAAGGTGGTGGACTCTCCTTTATTGTAGGTTTTTAAACAGAGGTGGGGTGACCTTTTGTCATGGGTGCTTTAATTGAGATTCCTGCTTAGCTAGGGGTTGGGACTAGACCTCAGGGTCCCTCTACAATTCTATGATTCTATATAGCAGGGGGATTACACAGAATCAGGAGACTGCATGAGACTTCATCACAAGGGTGTGCTAGATTAAAAAAATGAAGCTTTTAATCTCTGGATTATATTGCTGTGTGAAGAATTGCCACATCTCCCCCAAGATGTTGCAAAATGCTTTGATCATATACCTCTGTGGAAATGCAATCACGGTTGAGCAAATTCAAAGAAACAAAATAGGCACATTAGGGATTTACTTTCAATTTAAATGCTATTATACTTAAATGCAATTATAGGCTTTGCAGGATAGAATTTGCCAATAAAGATCTTTTCAAGATTGCGTGTACATTTTGCAACTGCCTGGATAAATTAATATTTATTGAATATGTGTAGAAGCAATTAGAGAATGGAATGATAAGTCAAGGATGTGCAATTTTTGCTTTAAAAAGGTAAAGGACCCCTGACAGTTAAGTCCAGTCGCGAACGACTCTGGGGTTGTGGCGCTCACCTCGCTTTACCGGCCGAGGGAAATGGCGTTTGTCCGCAGGCAGTTTTTCCGGGTCATGTGGCCAGCATGACTAAGCCGCTTCTGGCGAACCAGAGCAGTGCACGGAAACACCGTTTACCTTCCCGCCAGAGTGGTACCTATTTAACTACTTGCACTTTGACATGCTTTCGAACTGCTAGGTTGGCAGGAGCTGGGACCGAACAACAGGAGCTCACCCCGTCGCAGGGATTTGAACCGCTGACCTTCTGATCGGCAAGCCCTAGTCTCAGTGGTTTAGAAGGCAATGGTTTGATTTGATAAAATAGGGTTATTGGGTTTGTTTGTTTTTTAAAAAGGAATGCCAAGTTGAAAATGGCAATGACATTGCAAGATCTTACTGTTGTCTATCAATCAGAAGGTTAAAGCAATTTTTGAAGAAATCACAGAAAAATAACCGGACAAAACTGCTATTTGCTGCAACTGAGATACAGCAAATTATGATTAACTGTTAACAATACAGACCATATTTTCTATAACATGTCATTATCCCAAATCATGTAGGAGCTACATATACACTAAAGCTCTGGTTGCAGTCTTCCCTTCAGTAGCGGCCAGTGACACACCATGGCTGTCCCAGCTTCCCAACACAGTGAGTCACTGGCAATCACTGAGAGATAGAGGGGAGGGGAAGGCAAAGGAGCTGGGCCCAGTGCAGCACATCACAGCAAGAGTGACAGTTTGGTTCCACTACCATGTGCCACACAGGGTCAAGCCCTCTGCACCTCGTGTCTCCCCTCACCCTCTGAGTCAGCCCAGCAATCTGCTGTGCTGGTCAGCCAGGAGAGTAAGGTACCCCACCTGTGCCACCTCACCAGACACTACTGCTCCTCCTACTGATGAATTCTTCATGGTAAGAGAGTATATTAGTGTTTTGAAAAAGGACACCATGAATGCTTTGATAGAAGTCCATGTATAGGTGAAAATCTGAAAGCGTTTGCAAGCTTTATGTATGTAGACTGAGGTCTAGTATTCAGCCACAATGGGAGTCTTGAACTGCGGCAATTAAGATGGCTAATCAACATTGAAATCCATAGAATTTTTCAGTTCTTGAGTAATATCAACATGCAATTATATCACTTATCCATCTTGAGATTAATAATCAGAGGAGGAAAAGTCAACCATTATCCCACGATTTCCATCCTTGCAAGAATGCAGGGAATTATGTCATCATCGCTCACTAGTAATCCATTGGCTTAGTCTTGGCATTTTATACTTTCCTAAGAAACAAGACTACTTTCTTCTTCTTCAACAACAAAATGAAACATCTGTAGCATAAAGAAAGCCAAAAGTGTCCCCACAGCTGGCCCCATAGCCTCAGGGATGCTTTCAAGGAAGCACTGGAAGTTTGCACAAAGACTTTTAATAGCTATTACGGTTTTGGAAAAATGCTCTGTCGAGCTCTGCATTTTGAAACATTTTATTACAAAGGTCACTAATATGTATTCTAACTCTCTTTATAGGAACCAAAGGGTAATTCTAAGGGATAATTTATTTAACCAATTTTATTAGCTGAAGTTCTGACATATAAAAAGAACAACCAATCATCTCCAACATACCCACAAATGTGTTAGAAATTGCACCACAGAAGGTTTTAGTAAATTTATTCAAATCTACCCAAGTAGTAGTAATAGTGGTAGTAGTAGTAAAAATTATTATTATTTATTTATACCCCGCCCATCTGGCTGGGTTTCCCCAGTCACTCTGGACAGCTCCCAACAGAATATATAAAAAAGCGACACAACATTAAAAGCTTCCCTAAACAGGGCTGCCTTCAGATGTCTTCTAAAAGTCAGTTGTTTATTTCCTTGATATCTGATGGGAGGGTGTTCCAGAGGGCAGGCGCCACTACCGAGAAGGCCCTCTGACTGGCTTCCTGTAGCTTTACTTCTCGCAGTACAAATCTGAGGCCCAAGATTTAAGGATTTGTAGGGATTTTCAGTGGGTGGGAATTTTCAAAGGCATTCATCAGAGGCCTAATCCCACGCAGCATGAGAATGAAAAGTAAAGGAGCTACGCAACGTGTTGCAAATAGTAAAGATGGGCAAGAGGCAAGAAGCAGCAAGATCTACTGAAATCTCAGCTGGGGCTATATACTAATTATTTGGAACCAATCAGGCTCTGGGTGATTTGTCATCCAGCATCAGAGGTTAGGCAAAATCCACAGCTTGTCTGCCCTTACAGATTGGTCAACTGCGTATACCTTCTTTCAGCATTTCTCAGACCTATTTTCAAAACTCTCTTTCCAAAGGTTATGTACATCAAGATATCAAAGGTCCTGATAAACATCTTACCGCTGGTTGCCTGTTAGAGGCTGAGGATAGGCAGCTGCTTGCTGATGAATGTACCCACTCGGCTGTTGTTGTGTCTGCCGTAGCCTTTCCATCAGAGCAGGGTTCAAATGAGCTGCTTGATAGGCCCTGGAGTTGTAGGTAGGCGAAAGGACGAGGCCTCCGGCCTGCTGTGATTGCAACGGCATCTGAGTGCTATACATTGTGTAGCCATGAGGAATAGTCTGCACACAAAAAACAGGCCAAGGCACAAGTTGCTTTGATTTCGATGCTTCTAAAGAAAGCTTGCCATTATCACTATTTATTTATTTTTTAAACAAACAAACAAACAAGCAACACACCAGGATGACAAGGAATGTATATTGTGCTGTTACTTGAAACAGCAACCAGACACTTTAAAAAAATCCCCATAGTTTAATTATGCTTACTTTGAATTTGCTAGGCTCAAATGGCAGCCATACATGTTTGCGGGTTTCGTATTATTCTACCTTTTCAACACAGCAAAAGCTGGGCAATATATGATAAATGAAACCTCCAAGCTACTGCTTTTATGCAGAGCGGTTTTCCACACAGAGGATGGTCTGGCATGATTGTGGCAGCACCATTCCAGCTGCTTCACTTCTGCATAAATCACAGCTTTCGTGTAAAAGCATAAATTCACGCAAATAATATCTTCTGGCCACAAGGACATGGGGGTAAGGGCACGGGTTTCCCATCTTCTTGCATGCAAAATGCCATCAGTTCTGACTAGCCCATATTTACTAAACTTATGAATGTCGAATTTTAGAATTGTGAAAGCTTCTTTTATTCAGGGTTATAAAGGGAGAGTCATGAAAGATCCCGGCCGTTTTAAAAACCCCTCATAAAACCTGCAGGGTCGTATGCAATCAAGTTCTACTCAAGAGTTGACCCACACTGAAATTAGTAGACCTAGTTTAGTCATGCCCATAAATTTCAGTGGGTCTACTCTGAGTACAACGAACACTGAACACGACTGGATCTCAGTGTAAGGCATAGGCAAGGCCTTAGCACATCCTTTCCCTACACAGACCAATTATTACTTACCTGTGTCTGCTGTATCCCTGGATATTGCGGAAGCTGAGAAGCTGGCCGGATTTGTTGAGCAAAAAGAGCAGCCTGGTCGATAGTCGGACCCTGCAAAAAAATAAAAATTAAAAATAAAAAAAATATATATTACTTATTGTAAATTTAAAGATTACATGTTTAGGGACACCAGTGCAAACAGTTCAGGCATTCAAGGCATTTTAAAATACAACCGAAGAACAGAAGTTGGTATGTTTCCAATATTTTTCTTTCAGAAGGCAAGTGATGCCAAGTTATACATTATGTATATAGCTGAATTTCTTAACTGCATGTTTTTAAAAAAAGGAATTGGATGTCTCTTTGACCTTTTCTTCTTTCAACCCAGTTACTGAGGTGCTTTCATGCTTTCCCCCTGGAACATTTCCCTGGAGTGTTTAATCTCGGCAAAACAGCTACTCAGCCTGGTTGAATGACATTGGGCAAGGCTGGGGTGGGGTGAAGAAGAAGCCTGCAAGTCCTAGCCCTGCTGACTCTTCCAAACATCTTCCATCAGGAAGCAGGAAGAAGCAGGGTGTCCTCAGAGGACGAGAGCAGTCCCTACGGAGCTCTGAAGGAATGACACAAGTGAGATGCAACACAAAAACACACATCAGCAGTGCGGAGAGAACTGGCTGAGGAAACACGCTGCTGACCCTTCGGTCGTTTTTATTTGATTTGATCCTGGGGATTTGAAGCTGAGGTGGTGATTTTAGGAAAGTGTGTGAGAGAAAAGACAAAAGATACTGAGAGGGCAAGTCAAAAAGATCCCAAGAAAAAATGAGAGCAATATTAAGGGAGTCCCGCTCCACCTTGAAATCCTGAGTAACTAACCCTAAATAGTATAGATTAAGAGGAGTATCTGGCAAGAAAAACTGCCACCAGTGGCAGGCGTATTTTGAAAACACACAAGAGCCAGTGAGAACAGAGGAGCAGTGCCACCTAGTGGCAGGAGGGGAAATAACTTCATGTGGGTTTGGATTTTTATGTTCACATCTTCCCTCTATGGATTTGTGGGCCACGTACCATTAGTTGCAAGAGTTTGGCTTCTTTGCCATGGTATTTTTTTTTTTTAATTACATCAATTTACTAACTTGGAGCCAGAAGATCTGATGTTACCAGAGTGAACTGTCCAAGAACACAGATGCAAGCAGGGAGAAGGAAGATCCTCTGGTGCAGTACACAAACCCCTGGACACGAGTAGGACTGTCAGGAGCCATGCTGAGCCTCTAGAGCTACAAAAGTGATTCCATGCCCTCACCTTGGACACTGATTCTGAGCAAGAGGAGCAACTACAGCAGTTGCAGACCTCAGAACTCTCCGAGGTGGCGGTGGAAGGCACAGTGTACAGAACGATTCCTGCCACTCTCCAGAGAGGGAAGAGACATGTGGTTGTGGAAAGTGACTTCCTACAGGGAGGAAGTGATCAATAAAGTGAGCGTACAGGGAGCCTTGGGCGGAAGTGGTCATGGCCTCTTGGCTTTCATTATACCCAGGCAAGGGAAAGCTGAGTATACTTGGCCATGCACTCTAGACTTGAAGTAGGTTGATTTCAAAAAGCTTAAGGGACTACTGGGTGAAGGAAGACCCATGCTCAGAAATACTAAAAGAAAAAGGGATTCAAGGTAGATGGGAATTTCTTAGAGGAGAAATATTGAAGGCACAGATGCAGGCAATTCCAACGAGTGAGAAAAGTGGGAGGTATCTAAAGAAACCAGTGTGCCTGCAGATAACAGGAGAACTGAGATGTAAGAAGGGTATGTATAAGAAATGGAAGAAAAAGGAAATCATGAAGGAAGAGTATTCACAAGTTGCAGGGGAAAGGTCAGGCGGGCCAAAGCTCAGAATGAACTCGTGTTTGGGAGAGAAGTTAAAGATAAGTTTTGAAAAAGGTTTCTTTGGCTATGCTCAAACAAGAGGAAGAACAAGCAAGTAGTAGGTTCCTTGCATGGAGAAGACAGAGAAATGTTATTGGGTAACAGAGAGAAGGCAGAACAGCTCAACACCTACTTTGCCTTTGCCTAAAAGGAAAGCAATGCCCAAACTGGCGATAACACAATAAACAAAAGAATGGACCCGAATCAATGGATTTAAGTTACAAGGAAGGAGATTCCAATTAAACACCAGGAAGGAATTTCTGACAGTAAGAGCTGCTAGACAGTGAAACTGACTCCCTTGGAAGGAGGTGGTCTCGCCTTCATTGGAGATTTTTAAGCAGAGGTTGGCTGGTCATCTGCCATCGATGTTTTAGTTGAAAGGTCTATACAGCAGGGAACTGGACTACATGGCCCCTGGGGTCCCTTCCTACTCTAAAATTCTAAGATTCTATAAAAATTAATCCACACATTTTATAAACAAAAAAGAAATGTGATGCAATGTCCAGCAGACAAATATTAGGAAAAGGGGACTTAGACATTGATGGATGTGGTCTCATAAGCAAACACAAAACCCACAGTCAGGCAAAAGGTATATAAATAAACAAATAAGACTACCTTAGCAAAAAAATAGATTGCAGCAGGGTTTTCAAACATTTGGAATGAGAGTCCTTTCTAAGGGGCTCTTAATCTACCTTCCAGCGAGCGGCAAACTTGCATAGCAGGCAGAGCAGAAACTCCTTGCTAATATGTCAGTTTTTTGGGGGGTGCAGTTGCAGGGAGAATTGCAGGGAATATATTGCTTGGGGAATGAAATAGGCACCCCAATCCACAGAGTGAAATGTTACAGCTCACACTACCAGCTCAGGATTCTACGATTTTGTTGCATGTTGTGCATGAAACCTAACTTGGGTTCTGGGTATGGTTTTATGTGCCTACAATCCTAAATCAAGTAGAGGCTCGACTGGATCAGCACATTCATAAAATGTAAGACAAAGAAAGCAGCTGCTGAGGCCTTGCCTGGGCTTGCTGCCTTAGAAGCCGCTGCTGCTGTTGCTGCTGCTGCTGTTGTTGCTGCTGCTGCTGAAGTAGCTTCATCTGGAGCAGTTGCTGCTGCTGCTGCTGCTGCTGCTGCTGTGAAGCAATTGCATGAATTGACGGTGGCTGCATCATGGTACCAGAACGCCTCTGCAGCATGTTAGACAGCACTTGTTTTGTGTTGCTTGGGACAAAGGAGTTGGGAGGGTCCAATCTGGAGCCACCTGTGAATGCAATGGGATAGATGATAGTTGATAGATAGATAGATAGATGGATAGATAATAGATAGAGGGTGGATCTACACACAGGAAGAAAACGCTATAAATAAGTCAGAAATTAAATCGTTATAACAAAAAGGGAAAAAACGCTATGTAAAAATCACATTAAAAATTTCTTTGCTCTCTGGGGCCATCTGGTGTTACATGTTTATAATGAATTCAAAACATTTTTTTTGACTAATGTAGCTGAGTCCATAGATAGATAGATAGATAGATAGATATGAGGTGGGGGTTGTTTGCAATCCTAATGACTATATAATGCATAATAATATTTTTTTTCCTTGTGTACTTTGCCAAAGTGCAGAAATACGTAGCCTTTAAAACCTAGGTTTCACTTTGCTTCCCCTTAGAGTATGTGAAACAAGATTTGTAAACAACAACAACAACAAAAATTACTGTTGTTATCCAAAAGACACACTAGAGGGTAAAATGACTTTTAACTACTAATTCTATAGCATCCAAATGCTTAGAGCTCCGTCATCCTACCAAGCCATTTAAACCTTGCTTGCAATGGAAGGTGAGCTTTTTAAAATATCAAAGTAAAATAATAATAATTTATGCCACAAGGTGCCATAGGAAGGCACTGGACATAGTAAAAGATCCATCGCATCCTGGTCACTGTCTCTTCGAGCTCTTGCCGTCGGGACAGAGATACAGGACGATGAAGACAAGAACGAGCCGTCTTAAGAACAGCTTCTTCTCCAGAGCGATCTCGGCCCTGAATGGGAAGCCCGGACTTTGAAAGTCATCTAATCTCCCTTGCTGTATTATACTGTATTGATTAATTAGTGTTTTTATGGAGCAGTCAAGTAATTTCGTTGTCCCCGAAGGGGGCAATGACAATAAAGATTTTATTATTATTATTATTATTATTATTATTATTATTATTATTATTATTAAAAACAAACAAAAAAACTGAAGTTGAGCAGCTTTTAACCATAATTAACAACAGTTAACTGTTGTTTTCTGTTTCTTTCTGCCTTTTGCATAACTATGACTGCCTTCTGAAGATAGCAGAATTGGGGGGAAAGAACTAAAAAATAATATTGCTTCTGTATGATGCAGTAAGCTTCTGGTGCCCGTTACAAAGCAGAGACCTACCTGGTGGAAGAGGCTGGTTCTGGACGAAGAAAGCAGCTTGCTGGGGCTGCCCCATAACATTATAGCCCCACAAAGCAGACTGGGGGTGGTGCATCATTTGAGATGGAAGTGGTGAATAGTTGGGAGGGACTCTATATACATTGTTCTGAGGGTAATCCTTAAGCGAAACAGGAAAAGTTAAACGTTATTTGCATCCATACCGTATTAATTCATAAACAATGCCAATTTTCCTACTGAACTATTAAAGAATTTATGACAAGTCCTTTTGTGGTTTACAATACAAAACCGATTCAGTCATAGACCCGGCAGAGATAAACTAAATATGACATCTTCTTGGCTGTCCGACAGTGCTTCATTTTATACTTTTTCTGCATGCTATACAACATGTCAGGTCATAATGTTATCAAAGCCCTGCTGTGTGGGCAACTTAATGACAAATTCACACTGTGCATTCAAGCTTCAGAGAATGAAATTATGGGGAAGAAATTAAGTTAGCTGTCCTAAGGAATCTCTCGTGCTAAGGATTATTCCACCATATATCTAAGTACATGAAGCGGTTTCAAAATTTTCTATCTTCAGGAAATACTTTTTGCTTTCGCTCATCTGCCATATGATCCCTCTGTATCACCAGGGGCATGTTCTAAGGTGGACTTAATCAACACAAAAGGCAGATACAGTGGTATCTCAGGTTACAGATGCTTCAGATTACAGACGCTTCAGGTTACAGACTCCGCTAACCCAGAAATAGTACCTCGGGTTAAGAACTTTGCTTCAGGATGAGAACAGAAATCGTGCTCTAGTGGCGCGGCGGTAGCGGGAGGCCTCATTAGCTAAAGTGGTCTTCAGGTTAAGAACAGTTTCAGGTTAAAAACGGACCTCCGGAACGAATTAAGTTCCTAACCTGAGGTACCACTGTACTAACAAACACCTTCCACTGGGGGGGGGGGGGAGCTGTTCCTGCCTCTCCTAAGTAGCAATAGGAGTCAAACCCAAGTCTGGATGCCCCCTTCCCACTCAAGAGGTAAAATTTCCATTTCACGCTGCAAGTTTTAATCGCTTACATCAGGTTTGGAAGTTGGTTTTGTCTTTCGCTTCTTGCCTTTTGCCTTCTTCTCTTCATCTGCTAAAGGTTTGCCCTGATCCGACAGCTCTGCTGACTTCCTTTCCGGTTCCTGAGACGCAGGGGTAGATGGCTCCTCCTCCTCCTCCTCTTCTTCAGGAGGGAGGGGTAAAGGCTCGAGGTAGTAACTTCGGGGCTTGGGTTTAGAGTGGGCGTGGTAGAGGAGAAGGTGCTGCTGCTCCTCGTATTTTATTACTTTCCTGTCGATACGGACAGTTCCAAACCAAGCCCAGGATAGCGGAGCAGGATTTCTATTGCCCTCAAATAAATCCCACGGGGATACTTTCTGCTTAGTTGAGACCTGAAGCCCCTGTTTGAAAATGTAAAGGGATAGTTTTTATTTGTCATTTCTTACCTAAACCTCATGTAACCTAAAATAAAGTTGCAGCACACACGGTAATGTGAACTATTGAAAGTTATGCACAGAACAGTCAAAAGAGCATTATGGTTTATCAGTAATGTAAAATAAAGATGTCACCCGTTTTAAATGTCAATCACACCTCAACAGATTTTATGCTTTTGTTGCTGTTAAATGCTTTGATGTTTTTTATGATATAGCGGTATACTGTACAAATATTTTTATAAATAAAATAAAAACTCTCCAGAACTGAAAACTAGATGAAATAGTTGTTCTAGTACGTTATTCAAGGCATTCCAAAAAATCTATGCCATGCAGCACAATCTTTTAGAAATAAAACTCATATATTCTATGAGACTTCCCCTTATAATGTTTACAGCCAGTGTTCACCTAAATCACAAACGTTTGATGCCCCTGGTTTACTCCTCTGTAAATATCACATTAGCAAAGAGTGAAATGTCTGCAGCAAATGCTAATTAGAAAGCTTAATCATATTTGAGGCATTGCCCATATCTCTCATCTTAAAAAAACCAACCCCGGCCTTGTCAATCTCACAATCCCACAACATATTCCAAATAAAATTAAAATGGCTGAATGTGATTAACATCCAGTTAAGACTCAAACCTGATGCAGCACCTGCTGTCTTGAGCTCTTGTGATGGGCAGCTTGACCACTGCAATTTGCCACTAGCTGGCAGTATTGTCTGCATTTAGTTTGTGGTTTTAGAATCTGTCATGCAAAAGTGGCTTTAAATTATTTCAGACAACAGACAGAGTGAGCTCTTCCTGCAGCCAAGCTGGTGCCAAACATATTGCTCTGCTTTCCTTTGGACCACACCAGAGAGGCCAAGAGGGTGGGGTGTTGTTGCCTGGGCAGCCCAGGACCTCCAGCACCCGGGGCAGCGCAGTCCGTATGGAGTGCGCATGTGCGGCATCCCGTGCACACACACACTCTGTACAGAATGCCACACATACGCAGTCCGTATGGGCTGCCACTTGCGAGCAGCATCCCGTACGGAGTGCGCATGTGCAGCCTGCCGTACGGACACCATGCAAACGGCATCCCGTATGGACTGCACATGCGCGGTGAGCATACGGGCTGCCGCACATGCGCAGTCCATATGGGCTGCCGCTTGTATGGATTGGGCTGCCGCTTGTATGGACGGCGTGCGAGAGCAGCAGCCCATACAGACTGTGCGTGCCCTCAGCCGCTCTACAGCTGGGGGGAGGCAGCGGCCATCTTGTCTCACCCCCCGTGGCACCCGGGGCGGCCCACCCCCTCCACACACACCTTCCTACGCCCCTATATACACTGCCAGGCTTGTGCCCCAGGGAGGTAGCACAGTGCTGCTAGCACAGTGGTTTGATTTCACCCCCGGAGGTGTACTTCCTTATTTCTTGAGACAGACAGATGCCAACAACCCTCTTAGACTGCATTCCTAATCCCTCTTATCTGGGAGCAACCCCTATTTAATTCAGTAGGCTTTCCATCCAAATAGAATTGGTTAAGATTTGCCTTTGAGCATAGAAGATTCACCATGGGGTACCAAAATCTACTCAGCTACAGATAAGTAAAGCCCCGGTCCAAATCTTGCCTCTAACATGGATTCACTTGGTGGCCTTCATAAGTCACTCTATCAGCTTCACTCTTCCCATCTATATTAGAGGGGCTGAAAATATTAAGGCATGCTTTAGCGTTCTTCTAAGAATTTCTAACTAGGTAATGCATGCAGAGTTCTCTGAATATTTGGAAACACTATGCATTTTTACAAGTATTATTATTAAGTGGAATGTTGCCTAATAGAAAGGCAGAGAATTGTTTCTTTGCTTTGCAGAATATGGTAGAAGCTGTAATAACAAAACAGAAAAACATTCACGGCCTTCTGTGAATAAATGAGTTGAATGGATCTGATTAAAGGGCCACCAAGTTATCTTTTGGCTGTCACATGCATGAGAAAGTTGGCACGCCTTAAAATTAAAGTTTATTCTTGCCTGTTTCTTATCGATGGAGTCAAATCCAGCAATTTTGTTTCCCTTGGTATCAATTAGTGATCCCATAGGCTCACAAGCAATAATGTCACACATTTGCTTAGGCAAGGGAAGAAGTTGACGAACTTTGTCAATACTTTCTGAACACTTATCTCCCAGTTCTTTCTGCAAGGGGGTAAAAAGGACAAATGTTAAGGAAGCATTTCAAAATTGCAGACCAGAAATGTTTCATTATGAGTCATTTCCCTGTACTTTTACTATTTTTATTCCGCAGTCTTCGCTGTGCCTTAAAATGTGCTTTATAAGCTATTTCCGCTCATCTGATGGGACCCCCTCCCAAAAAATCTAACTATAGAAATCTGCATTGAATGTTGATGTAGAAGCCTAAAGAACAGGCTTCTACATCAACAATGAGCAATGGTGTCAAGGGGCGGGGAATCATCTGCAGTTTTAGCATATCATATTGGGCCAAGCCAGAGAACCATGGACAGAAAGCTATTGTGTATATCAAGTCAAGGCATTTGTCCAGCTAACCCAGAATTGCCTACTCTGACTTGCTGTGGTTCTACATATTCTTTGGGCATTGAACCTGGGACGATTTCCTTGCAAGGCATGAGCTATTGTTGTCATCCACATACCGCATGTGTGATAAACAGTGCCTAACAGGCAAAGGGGCATACGCTCCTATTTGGAGGAATCCCAGTTACAAAAATATTTGCACACACACACACAGTAGACTTTTCCACATCAGGCATGGCTGCTTCATTCCCACATGTTCTGTGCAAATGAACTGGAGTGATTTTTGTTTGTTGAAGTAATCCATTTAGAATTGGGTGTGTCAGTGTCATCTATTAATTAGTCTAGATCCCTTTGGCTAATATACAAGCAACACTGCAGATGTTAAAAGACTGGGAAACAGCTACAGGCACATGCAATTTCTCTTCCTGTCTCCTCTCTTGTGTGCTTGTTCCTGATCTCTTAACCAGGCTAGCAAATGACTTGTGCACCAAGCCTTTCTGTCCTGTTTCTTAATTCTTATTCATTTGTGAATGAATTCCCTTATTCCCTTATTCCCATACATGATTCCCTTATTTTCTTGTATCTACATACTCCTCCTTTACACAAAAAAGTGGGGGGAACTGCTAGAAAAGTGATTCGTTTAGCAAAAGCATATTTCAGAAGTCAGACGGGAGACTTACTTTCAGCTTTTTCACCAAATTCATGTATGCTCTTTTGTTCTCTTCAGACCCCACCTGGGTTGCATTTGATAGGTCAGAAGCTAAGGTTCCATTGATCAACACACTCAGCATGTCAAGTACAGTTGTAAACAATTCACTAGGAACATTAGGGAAAAAAGCAGTGAATTACACCACAAAGAGCAAAAAATAAAATAAAACAATGTTCTTCCATTCAGCCAAATGTTTACTATTCCTCTCTGGAATGTCATAATCCAATCTAAACTGGATTGTGTGAGTCTCTGAAAGGAGGTCCTACCCCACCTGCTAGTTTGCTTCACTGTGGTCCTTTCCATGGTTTCTCAAGTCTGAATAAATGCATGGCCCTTTTCTCAAGATACGCTCTGGTTTCCTCCAACTGCAGCAGGAGTAAGACACCTCCAGCCAACAAACACTTGTTTTCTTGGCTGTGTCTGAGACACCCCTAGTATCTTTGAACTTGACCTCACCAAGTCAAAGTTCCAGAAGATTCCTCTTGATGGAATCTATGGAGGGAGCTATTACAGACCATTTTAGCAACTTTGGTACTGCACAGGGGGGGAAATAATATTGTGTTATTATTAATGGTGCAGACATACTTGTTTGTTTGCATGTCAACGGTTCCTGATGTTATTATTTGAAGGAGCAGAAGTGCCCAGTCTGTGGTCCACTGCGTACTTCTCTGCACCGTGTCAAACATTCCACCCACCTAAAATGAGAACCACATGGAAAAAAATTGAAGATAAACATGCTTAATTATGTTTATTATTTTTATTTTTATTAATTTATTATTATTTTTATTAATTGTGAACACGTAAATAAATCAAATATACATAAATAAAAGTAAAACAAAAAATAGAGAATATAAAAAGAAACAGAATAAAGAATAAAAAATAGAAAGATAGATAACACATTTCAAAAAATAAAAAATAAATATAAATATTTTCGTATCAACTTCTACATAAGGAGTTCAAGCCTTTTGTGCTCTGCTTTATTTATGCTTATGGCCTAATTACATTGATTCCTAGTATGTCCCTATTGGTAAGTTCCTTGGAAATGCCAAACAGCTTGATACGTGGCTCTGGAGTAGACATCCTTCTGTTGACATGTCCCTCCTGAGTCATAGAATCATACTGTGAATATGCTGGCATTAAGTGGCCAGTCCCTTGGAAGGTCTCTTCAACTTAAAAAACAACAACCCAGCAGCCCCCCCCCCACCTACACAGATGTGGAGGTGGGTCTGTACAGAGGGCATGGGCAAAATCAGGAGGTGACATGAGATTCAAATGACTGGTGGGCTGCCATGTTGCACTGTGTCTAGCGCAGCACCGTGTTTGTTACACAGTGCTATGCTAGACACATAGAACACAGTGAGATTCTATGAGGGGTCTTGCTGCAACCTTATTGCTCTGCCTGCATCAGTGCAAGATTATAGCCTCGTAGTTTCTCTCATATTAAGTGCTTGCACACACAAATGTGTAACAGTTTTATACGTTCTTCATTTTCCAGTTTCAATATGCAGGTTTTTTTAATATTACGGATATGTCCTCTTTTTTGCTCTTCAAAATATGGCAACCCTAGGAGCAGTTTTATTGAGGAATGACATAAAAATAGTCTAAACAGATAATTGTGCCTTTTTCTCACCAAATTAAGACGAAGTTGCAGAGCGTCATGCATCATCTGTCTAGCTTTAACATCATTCTGGTATCTCTCTTCCCTCCAGTTGCTTAATATCTAGGAACAAAAATCCGATTAACTGAAGCATGTTTACTTCAAACCTTAACATTACTCATTCCTGGCCAACATTATATATATATATAACTCTTTTCACCCACTTCTATGAAATACTTCTCACAAATTTTGCTCGTTGTTAAATTTCTGCCTGCTATAATTTATTACCCTGTATCCTCTCTTGCCCAATTTAACTGATGCTATTTTTACTTAAGAAGTCCCATCTGTGGAGCCGTTCAAAGAAAGAGTTGTCCTCTTATCTAGTCAGGTAAAAGAAGAGCCACTTGCAAATACGTTCTCCTCCGGGTGAAACTCCACACAGGCATGGGCTCCCCAAAAGTTGCCTGTGAGAAGTCATCATTTTCCACTGAGCACACAAATTCCTTTCATTTGATAGGTGAGAAAGGGAAGCCTCTGAATCAGACTCTACAGATAGCTTCTCTCAGTGGCTGTTAATACTTTCTACAGATTGCAAGCAAAGTTGCAAGGATGGTAAAGTAAGAAATATCTCAGATCCAGATTAAAGTACTGGAGGTACCAGAAGTACTGGAAGGAAGGAGGAAGGATTGAAGGCAGCCAAAACAGAAATGAAGGAGGGAAGTGTCAGAAAATGGAATAGTTAGAAACTATATCTAAAATGAATTTCGTTACATGCTAACTATGTGTTTTACAGTGGCCTGGGAGCTGCTCTTGTAGTACTGTAGTTACACACAGATGGAGGAGTGGGGCAAGCAATAAGGTATCTGTCCACAACAATAAGAGTCCTATGCTCTGTGTACATAGCTCTTCTACCTAGTCATTACAGTTGTACCTTGGAAGTCGGATGGAGTCCATTCTGGAAGGTCTGTTTGACTTCCAAAACGTCCAGAAACCAAATTGCGGCTTCTGGTATCGCTCCTGCAGCCAATCGGAAGCCCTGTCGGACATTCGTGTTCCAAAGAACGTTCGTAAACCAGAACACTCACGTCCGGGTTTGTGGCATTCGGGAGCCAAAACGTCTGAGTACCAAGGCGTTTGGGATCCTAGGTCCGACTGTACTAGGTTGGTTGTGGGGGCATACCAAAACTAAGTGGCTCACCTGTCATGATAGCAGCATAGGAATCAAGCACTGAAATCAAGGGTCGAATGCTGGGTTCTATCACCTTCTAAGCTATCTTACAAACTACTGTATTAACAACTGAAGTGGCAACATGCCCCACATTAGGCCTAGTGTATTCATCCAGCAGAATGAGGTGGGAATGAGGTATTAGACTAAAATGTGCCTGTCTGGACCACACCCACAGGGACTGCAGGTTGTGGAAGTCTTTAAAAAAAAAACTACACATAAACAACACTCCCTACCAGTAAAAAGTCAGTGCAAAGGGATCAGGCTGGGCTAGAGCCTTTCTCCCACTCTCACCTGCAGATAATTTATTTTTTACATGGGAGAACGATCAAAATTGATGTTCCTCAACATCAGTCTGAAATAGTACAATCCATTCTATCGGAATATGACCATCTCATTGACCTCCATGTGTAGGCAATGCCTTGATGTGCTTTAGGCCAGGATCCAAAGAACTCTAGAACCTGTTTGTGAGTCAGTGGGTTCTGGATTTCGGATTCCCAGAACTCCAAATTTGCAGTGCCATGTGGCAAATCATTACTGGAACTGTGGGAAGTTTCAAGAGCAGACCTATGCTATATAGCATGATAGACTAGTGCTCCAAGAAATAGAAATAAAAAGTCCCACACGTCACTGATCTCACTTAAAGTAGCATTTTGTAGCCTGGTATTAGGCTATGTGCACATTAAAGGTAAAGGGTAAAGGGACCCCTGACCATTAGGTCCAGTCGTGGCCGACTCTGGGGTTGTGGCGCTCATCTCGCTTTATTGGCCGAGGGAGCCGGCGTACAGCTTCCGGGTCATGTGACCCGGGTCATGGCAAACCAGAGCAGCGCACGGAAACACCGTTTACCTTCCCGCTGGAGCGGTACCTATTTATCTACTTGCACTTTGACGTGTTTTCGAACTGCTAGGTTGGCAGGAGCAAGGACCGAGCAATGGGAGCTCACCCCGTCGCGGGGATTCGAACCACCAACCTTCTGATCGGCAAGTCCTAGGCTCTGTGGTTTAACCCACAGCGCCACCTGCGTCCCATGTGCACATTAGGGACCTTGAAATGCAGTAAGGTCATTTTTCCCTGCTCCATTTCAAGTCACGTTTTTACATTGCTGTACACACCAGAGAGGGAGCTGAGATGTCTTCACTCGATGCAAACTACCCAATTTGTTTCCCTGTATCTGCATTTCCCCCACAACTCCTATTCAGCGAAGACTGCAAGTGTGCAGCAAATATCTGAAGTGTTCACTGTTTGTCTTTTCAGATCAAATTGAGCCTGATTTGAGGGAAAACACATCTAACAGCAGTGCTTCTCAAGAAACTATAGATTGTAGGTAACTTGGCTTCAAACATCCGCAGTGGGAGAGCACTGGAACCAGAGTAAACAGTAATGTGTGCATAGTCTTAGTACCTAAAGTGAAGATGCTGCAGATGCAATACAAAACAACAAGGCAAGCTCAATGTAATGGGTCACTTTGCCAACAGCAATTACTTCTATCCCTGCTTAGGTAACTGAGAAAGTTTGCCATTTTTCTTTTTTTTAAAATGCAGATGATTTTGTGTCGTTGTTTTTTAAATAAAATATCAGCTAAACCTTCTGTCTTTTCTCTCCATTTATGTTCCTGAAACTCACACGGATGGCCTTTCAAATGTGGTTTCCTGTGTGCCTGAGTCCATTAGTATAATTGATTTTCATCTGACGCAGAGCACAGAATTATCTGCTTATTTTTACCTGATTAACTTGATTTTGTAGAGATGTTAGAAGCCCTTCTCGCTGCTCATCCTGTCCCTTAAGGCAAGTAAGTACCAAAGAAAGGAAAGGTTGCTGACTCAAAAGAGACATGCTTTAAAAGAGGCAGAGACAAGATTCAATTAGTAGTGTTACTTTGATATTTCCTGTCTCCAATCCCTTCCTTCCCTTTGTCTACTCTTTCCCTAGCAGGGTTTTCTTCACGTGCACTGTTATCGCTGTTTTAGCAAGCTAAAAAATACTCACGCGCTAAAAGCCAAACATTAGGACAGAGGTTCTTCAAACCATGGATTTCCCTGGAAGCTCCCAAGGAGTTCATCAGTGGGAATATTGGTAACAGCAGCCACAAGATGTGGTGAGATGGCATTGAAGGTGGGGGCTGGGCAAATCCATGGAGGGTAAGTCTATTATTTAGATAGTCAGGATAAGGTAAAGGTAAAGGGAGCCCTGACCATTAGGTCCAGTCGTGACCAACTCTGGGGTTGCAGCTCTCATCTCACTTTATTGGCTGAGGGAGCCGGCGTACAGCTTCCGGGTCATGTGGCCAGCATGACTAAGCCGCTTCTGGTGAACCAGAGCAGCGCACAGAAACGCCGTTTACCTTCCCCCCGGAGTGGTACCTATTTATCTACTTGCACTTTGACGTGTTTTCGAACTGCTAGGTTGGCAGGAGCAGGGACCGAGCAACAGGAGCTCACCACGTCGCAGGGATTCGAACCGCCAACCTTCTGATCAGCAAGTCCGAGGCTCAGTGGTTTAACCCACAGTGCCACCCACTCATAAGGTATATGAGCTACTATAAGGTAGTTATAGTCAGGATAACTACCTTCAAACTCTAGGTGTCAGAGTCAGTATGCCTCTATACCAGCGACTGGGGAGCAACAGCAGGAGAATGAGTGCTGCTTCCATGCTTGTGAGCTTCCCAGATGTATCTGGTTGGTCACTATAGGAAACAGGATACTGGATTAAATGGACCATGGGTCTGATGCCACAGGGACCCTCCTTATGACAAGCAAGCGTCTCTTCAAAAGAACATTACTTATATTCTTCCATAATATGGAACTCTGCAAATGTTGCATAGGTGCCCTAGCTAAACAAAAGTGCACCACAGGACACAGCTAAGTCTCTTCTGCAATATGCAGGTGGTACGTGGTGTGCAGATCAGTGCCAAAAGTGTTCTGAGAGGGTAGGGAATTTGAAAGTCACTGCATTATGACCACAGTATAAATAGAGGCCAACACAGTCGTGTAAAATGTGTGATGGTTTTTAAGCTGGCAGCTTCTTTTGGAGGAGCATGAAGAAGTTCATGGCTCACTTCCTGTCTCATCAGAAACAGAACTCTCACATCCCCTTATCCTTTCAGGGGGGGAAAAGCTGTCTCCATATCTTCCATGGCTATCTATAAAAAGAAGATGTGAAAGTTGTCCTTCGGACAATGCAGAAGAATGCAATACACTGGCACTCTCTGCTTTCTCCATCTCCCTCCTTTTTGTGTGGCACTTCCAAAGCAGCCTTTCATGAAAGCCAGAGGAATGTGCAGTATTCTTATCCTATTCAGGTTTGCAGGAAGCCTAAGGCATTGCACTTTTAATGGAGTGCCACAATGCTTATCAGGAAGTATCGTTCAGTATTGCTAATTAAGCAAAGTAAAGGTATTTGGACAACTAAGAACCAGTTTAAGGCAGATTAAGATCAACGCAGTTAAAATGAAAGTATGATCTGAATTTTCAGCCATGAAGTGGGGAATGCAGGGAAAAAAGAAAGGAAAGAAAGGGGAAATGTTTGTTTTTTTATATAGGCTTTTAAATATAGATAAGCAATTTCATGCAGAGAATTTGAATACTATAGTTTATTGTGAAACATCTAATAACATATGTATTCATGCACACATCTGAGCATGTCATTTCTTGACACCTAATCAGAATCCCATATGAGAAGTAAACATCTATTTGTGGAAAGAGATCTTCTTATTTGAGGGCAAGAAGTATCATTTTAAAAATAGTTTTTTTCTTTTGGAAATGATGAATAGAATCAATCCAGCTGTGGTGCTACTTTCAGTAAATTTTAACACATTATTGGTCCTTCTTTTTTTTTTTTAACTGTGCTGTTTCCAGAGCAACAATTGGGGCATTAAGAAGGAAAACATGGTCTTGCTTATGTGCTACATTTTTTCCTAAATGCAACCAAACTACAACCTACCTTTCCCATAATAACTGTATTGCGGGGGGGGGGGGAGAGAATGTTGCAGGCTTATTTCATAAAACAAACCTTGACTGAGTGCACAAACATGTCCGATTTACAATAGCAGGATTGGAATACTTGTAATAAAAGCACAAACTCTCCCTAGCCAGTCTCTGCATCAGATATTCCCAGTAAAAAGTTGCAGCATTTCTCCCCCCAAATCATTTCTACCTCTTTTGCTTCTGCCTGTCTCTCTCCTTCTTTGAAGACGATCCCAAATGCTGGCCTTTCTCCAGCTCTTCTCCAGCTGCTTTCAAGACTCTGCCTTGAACAGAGGTAGGCAGCTTCGCGATCAGGGGAGACACTAGCCAAGCGCCTCGCCTCTCAGAAGAACTAGAAGCATGAAACATACAAGACATTTCAAACAGAATTATCACCCAGTATTCTCAGATTTTTTCCTTCAAAGCACTATATGCATGTGTGTGAGATACAGGTTTTGCAAACTACTTAAAACAAGGCAGGTAGGTAGATTTAAGCCAATACAGTTCAATATAATTTTAAGCAAGTTGTGAGCTGAAGTTCCACATCCCAGTCCCGAAGTTTTTTTGTGTACTTTTTGATGCGTACATGGAGGACTTGAGCATGCAGGAATTCCCATTCATTGCAGCTGAAGAACTAATGTTTATACCTGCTGGTGTGCTTACAGTGCATGATCAACCAAACTGTGTGTGAGAAATTCTCACACGCAGAGAAACTCTGCACATGCACTGGAACTTCTGAGCCCAGAACAAATCTGGGGAGACTTTTCTGGGCTATGACTACTGCCTTTTGGATTCTTGAAATTAACACCACAATTATTATTAAATGCAACCCTCCACGCTCACAACCCTCTCAAGTATTCCTGTTTTTTAAAAAAAGCAGATTAATTTCATCTTTATCCATCCAGGCAGAGAACATTACCTTAGAAATGTCTTTTTACTTTTCTGCCTCGTAATATGTGTGTCAGCGTTTCCAACAGAGTTTGGACTGAAGAGGCCTATACCAGAGTTAGAAGAGTTATTGTTTAGATCAGCGGATTGCTGAAACACCTCTATCGTCGCCTTTGCAATATTATCCAACAAGCTGTTCATTTCAGCCACAGACCCAGAACCCTACAGTGAAACATAAGTAAACTAGCACATTCATGATATCTTTGCTCACACACTAGGTTATTTTATTTATTTATTTATTTATTTATTTATTTTAAAAAAGGAAAACTTTATCAAATGAAACATGTATGCAAGGCAATACTCACAGGCTCCTTCATACACTGTTTGATCGTCAGCTGGAGCTCCAACCACGATTGGCGGAGAGTCCACTGATCCAAATTCTGTGCAAAGAATGACAAATAGTTGTGTCACCATTAAACATGGCATGCGATTTTGTTCTTGCCTGCATATCATTGTCTTTTCTACATGCATCGGGGATGCGGCTCATTTTGTTCATTCTTCCTGCCTACAGATGGGATCAGTGGGAAAGGGATGGGGGCCTTGCCTTGGGGAAGAGCCTGTTCCTGATTTCACCGCCACCTCAAAACATAGCTTTTAGCTGATCTTGACTAAGGGCAGAACTACACGTTATAGGTAAAGGTTAAAAAAAAAATGGTAAAGGACCCCTGGACAGTTAAGTCCAGTCAAAGGCGACTATGGGGTTGTGGCACTCGTCTCGCTTTCAGGCTGAGGGAGCCGGCTTTTATCTACAGACAGCTTTCCGGGTCATGTGGCCAGCAGGACTAAACCGCTTCTGGTGCAACGGACCACTGTGACAAAACCAGAGCGCATGGAAATGCCATTTACCTTCTCACCGCAGCAGTACCTATTTATCTACTCGCACTGGTGTGCTTTCGAACTGCTAGGTTGGCAGGAGCTGGGACAAAGCAACGTGAGCTCACTTTGTTGTGGGGATTCGAACCACTGACTTTCTGATCGGCAAGCCCAAGAGGCTCAGTGGTTTAGACCACAGCGCCACCTGCGCCCCTACATTCAGTGACCACGAGAAGAAGCCATACCAATGAGGAAGGCAGGCATGCAGAAATCTTGTAGGGGGCCTCCCTTCATACACGAGATGCACACATACAGAGTTTCTTCACATTTCTGGCTAGCGTATGCTTCAGTAGCAGAAGGGTTTGTGGCTGGCAGGAAAGACTTAATTCCCCTCTCCCTTAATATTACCCCTTTACAAGAGACGGTATGTACACAGGGACAAAAGGGTCTAACATGTGATGGTAGCAAGAGGAAAGAACATCAAATACAAAGCCTTTATTCGGTCTGGTTACCTGAAGAATGCGCTTGATGTGTTGTCTCTGAGGATTGTCACCCTCTGCACATTCTTTAACACCATGAGGATAACAGATAAGCTGCAACAATTTTTGTGCTTGCTTGTTTGAAAGGACTGGGTCCAGGATAAGATCTTTGTCGGTACACAGTCTTTCGGGTTCTTTCAAGCAGTGTTCTCCCACCCACTCCTATCAGCAAAAAGTTGAATTGAACATTAATCACAGCAAAGGCAATGTTTGCTTGTTTCGCTTGTAACGCATAGCAAAAAATCAACATTGTTCAGGATGAGTCAGATTCATGCTAGCACTGTGAAAAAGCTATAAAAAAGGGTAAAGGTACCCCTGCCCATGAAAAAGCTATACTTTACATTAAATCCAAGTCCATTATGCAAAATATTTAACAAGGAAGAATTTAGTTAAATATAATTTTTTTTTCTTTTAAGACAAACAATCTTTTTCTCTGGTTCTACTTCTCAGGTATTCCGTCAAGAGCATTTACATGCCGCTGACTGAATACTTCCTCTTTAAAAAGGAAATCACAATGTTAAGCTAAACTCTCAAACGAATTCCAGCTGTAATCACAACTATACTCATTGTATGTTTGAGAAAAACTTCATGGCACAAGGAGGACAAGAATGGTGGGATCACAACCACACCTGCACAGCTTTCCTATCTGTTGAGAAGTTCAAGCATGGGCACAAAGTTTACATGGGAGCCACAACCATAAAATCTAACGTGCCTAGACCTGAATTGCGCAGCTAATTCCTGAATATAGCATAGGCTATCAGCTGCACAGTTAGAGGCTTGTTCTTTCCGGGTTTAATCAATGAGGCTGGGGGGCTGGGTAAACCTGTCACAGGTCACAGCTTCTACTGCCCCTAAGAAAACATGGGTTTCGTTTCGTTTTTGTTTAACTAAGGTAAGATTGTGCGTTCCAGTGTACCCCAAGAGGCTTTGCATGGCCAGAGTGTGGACTTGTTCTCACATGTGTGTACCTGACTCAATCTTCATCCCTTGATTACTCAGCCAAAATATGGGAACTTTGGATAGATATCTGGCAATATCAAAGTCAGTCTGGACAGATCAATCTATGACAGCTCATTCACACACGAGTCATCACTTGATGCCATAGTTGCCAACAGTGTATACAAGTTTATAGGAGGAAATGACCTGGAAGCCCTGACAACCGAATCCATATTACTTTTTTTTTTATTACATTCACGCTCCAACTTTTCCTCCAAGAAGCTCAAGGTGGCTTATTCATTCCCTCTCCCTTTTTTATACTCATGAAAACCCTGTGAAGATTAAGCTAAGGTGTTGTGGCTGGCCCAGGTCATCTTCAGGGTTGAATGGCTTCCCCAGCTACCTTCCTCTACCCCCATCACCCACCTATATTTATGAAAGCATGTCATGACTGTCTTTGCATCCCTGGAATATGGCAACAATGATTACTCTGGAAAAATAAATTCATATATACAAATAAACAGAGAAAAACAAAGGGTTATGCTACCTGCTGGCATATACTTCTTAGCACATATCTAGCATATTCGCTGAGACTAGCAGTTTCTATGGAGAAAGGTTTTCCACATGATTTCAAAGAATGTGAGGAGGCATCCCATATCTCATCTTCATTAAGGTCACCTAGTAATCTTCGCACTGAATAATCTGACTTCTTCAAGGAGGGCATGCTATTGCTTCCAATTTCCGCATCACCTATGGAGTAGAAGCAGCACAAATATGAAGATTATTATTACTGTTTAACTATCAAAAACAACCTGGGCAAGCGCCACAATTTAAGAAGGATGTTGACAAGCTGCAACGTGTGCAGAGGTGGGCAACCAAGATGATCAAGGGTCTGGAAACTAAGCCTTGCGAGGAGTGCTGGAAGGAGCTGGGTATGTTTAGCCTGGAAAAGAGGAGACCGAGAGGAGATAGGATAGCCACCTTCAAAAATCTTAAGGGCTGTCACATGGGAAAGGGAGCATGCTTGTTTTCTCTTGCTCTGGAGGGTGGGACTCGAGGCAACGGCTTCAAGATACAAGAAAGGAGATTCCGACTAAACATTCAGGGAAAAAACTTTCTGAAAGTCAGAGCTGTTTGGCAGTGGAACAGACTCCCACAGAGGTGATGGACTCTCCTTCCTTTGGCAGTTTTTAAGAAGAAATTGGATGGCCACCTGTCATGGATGCTTTAGCTGAGATACCTGCATTATTAGTGTACTTTGCAGCATCATTAACTATTACTTTAGGCTTAACATTAAAAATGAGCTAATACAATATTAATGATATTAATTAATACCATCAAAGCTTCAAAGTCCTGCACTAGCCTGCCTTGACAGACCCTGAGAAGGCATTCCCTTCATCTACCCACGGTTTTAAGAGGGGGGGGGGAGTTGGGCTGGGGCTGGGGAGAGGGTATTTGATGACCCTGGGGTCTACTCCAACTTCGATGATTCTATGATTCTAAGCAATCCTGCTGAAGCTGAATTTTTACACCTACTGGGTAGCAGGAAATAGAAGAATTTAATACAAACGCCTCATCTATTGTAGGATTAATCCTTAAAACATCAGATTTTAAGATATAGGGTAACTGTAGCTCAGGGATGGGGCATTTCTGGTCCCTTAGCTTCCCTGATCACTGGTCATGTTGGGTGGGGCTAATACGAGTTCAACATCTGAGGGGAACGGACGGCCCCATGCTCTAGACAATGTATCCAGTCAAAATCAAAATCAAAATTTAGTAGGATCCTATGCTTGCCTATTGAGAAGTAAATCCCACTGAATTTGATGAAACTTGCTCCCATGTAAGAGTGTGTGTGAGTGTGAGTGTGTGTGTGTGTGTGTGTGTGCGTGTGTGCGTGTGTGTGTGTGTTTAAGACTTCAGCCTCACAGGGCAAGCCTAAGCATGTCTACTGACAAGTAAGAGTCCCCCAAATTCAATGGAACTTTCTCCTAGGAAACTTGGTATGGGGCTGCAGCCTTAACCATGAAATGAAGAACATTAAATGTGATCTTACCAAGCATCAGTATTGCTTTCAGCACAGCAAACACAGCACCCACTTCTATGCTGTTGTGAGCAGCAGTTAAGAGGTGACGATCACAAGATGATCGAATTCCTGGGAAAGATTTCCCTGCAGAAAAAGAACAAGCTTTTTTTAAAATTGTCACTGTTTTAGAGAACTTGGCTTTATTCTCCCCACCTAGTTTTACTAGGCTTCTAAACACTGCGGTGGACCTATTTTGTGGTGCAAGTGCAAGGATGTCAATACTTAAAACAAATGGCCCAATGTACACACGTGCCTGCCCAAGGCCACATCACACACTATAGAAGCAAGTGCATATTCAATATTCAAACACTGTCAATGGAAAGTATCAATTTAGTTTCAGTATGCAGTCTGAAATACTCGGTGTGTGGTTCATGCAGCATGATTTTGTGATATAATGCAGTTTTTTAAAGTTGTGTGTGCACACCCCCACTTCCCCTTATCTTCTAGAGGGCAGTGGGACTCTGATTTAAACTACCGTGTGAACATTTCATCCAGTTTTCCCCAAATGGATGCAAGGGGGAAGGCAGTGGGCAACTTAATTGAATAGTACAAACTATGATTTATTTAACAAGGAGGAAGGAGAAGGGAAGGAAGCAAGAACAATTCAGCTAAGTATACTGTTCAAAATTAGTGTCTAAACAACAAATAGGGCGGGATGAAATCAAATAAATTAGCTATCTTTGAGGTGATCAATTAGAGGCCTGGCTGCTGCCACAGAGTCCTGGTCTGTCACTCACAAGGCTGTGTGAGGGCTAAAAATACTGCTCTGCTGTCTGCTCTGCTGTTATTTTCATTCACAATCACTGTCATCTTCGCAGTCTCTTTTTCCTCTCTCAAATCTTTAAGGGCGTGTACACACAGTGTAATAATGTGCATTCCGCGTGGGATGCGGGCACATTTTTGGGGTGATGTACACACAACATGGCTGCCACTTCACCCCTGTCCCATACTGTGGGTTGATCTAAAGCGATTTCTACAAGAACAGGTTTTTGTCTGTTTTGTGCATTCATTGGTCCCCTCCTATTGGGGAGCACCTAGTGATGTTCTGCCAGTGCTTAGCGTGCATGAATAGACTGACTGAGTGGAGTACATCAATGCATACTGCTTCATAAACACAGCCACCTGTATGTAAAAACAGCATGGATAGCAACTCTCCCTTTTGGCAATGCTATCGTGCGAAGGTACGTATATTAAGAGCTATGTAAAAAAGTGCTTTGTGAAGAAACGAGGCCTGATTGTTTCAAATCCTATATGTGTACACAGCCTAACACTCTTTTCTTGAATCTCTTCAACCAACTCACCTCAGAACTCTCTCACCATCTTTTCAGAACGTCCCTATAAAAGGACTTAAGGGCTAAAAGGGGCTACACATCAGAGAGTTATAAAGAAAAAGCAGAAATATGCTTCCAAAACAGCATACCAGGTGGTCCTTTGAACGAAATGGCTGTTTAAGGCTATAGGTCTGTGTCTCAGCAATGTCAATTTAAATAGGATTTTATCCAGTGCTATTCCAACTCTCAGTAAACCCCACGAAGTGAATAAACATGACTAATTTATTCTGTATACACTCTACACATTTAAAACACATTCAAAGCACACACACTCACCACCACCCCCCCAAAAAAACGGATAAGCAACAGTGCCCAGAATTCTTTGATGGAAAGAATGAGCTTTAGGCGTATTTTGTATACTCAGACTAGGTTCATTAATTTCAGCAGCCCTACTCCAAATAGAATGTTGTTGTTGATGTTGTTAAATCTGTAAAAAGGTAAAGGTAAGGGACCCCTTGGCCGGTTAAGTCCAGTAAAAGGCAACTATGGGGTTGCGGTGTTCATCTCGCTTTCAGGCCGAGGAAGCTGGCGTTTGTCCACAGATGGCTTTCCAGGTCATGTGGCCAGCATGACTAAACTGCTTTTGGCCCATGCAACACCATGATGGAAGCCAGAGGCACGGAAACGCAATTTACCTTTCTGCTGCAGTGGTACCTATTTATCTACTTGCACTGTTGTGCTTTTGAACTGCTGGGTTGGCAGGAGCTGGGACAGAGCAACGGGAGCTCACCCCATAGCAGGGATTCAAACTGCCTACCTTCTGATCGGCAAGCCCAAGAGGCTCAGTGGTTTAGACCACAGCGCCACCTGCCCTTTACCCATAGATCTCAGGGCGGTTCACAGCACAGAATTACAATTAAAAAAAACACAAAATACATAATCAAAACAAAAACAAAGACACAAAAATAGCCTCCCATTCTCCTTTGCCAAGTGAACCTTTGGAGTCAGCATTATAAAATTCCTCTGAGAAACCGGAACACAAAGGCAAGACAGAAGGTCTGGAAATAGATTTGAAGTATTTACCAGTAGGCAGCAGGGAAACCTCAGGTGTTTGAAAGAGGTGGAACAGAAGCCTGCACGTCATCCTTGCCCCAGGCTCAGCATCTGGATCTCCACAAGCTGTGGGAAAAGGATGAGACCCCATCATTATACTACTGGAAACTGGCATTTGATTCCTAATATTTTATCTGAGCAGAAGTTTGAATCTAATTCATAACACTTTTATCAAGCAAACATAGAAAGTAATAGCTTGAACAGCAATACTGAGAAAAATATTAATGCTCTGCAAAACAATGATCCAAACAATTTTTCATTTAAATGTTATTTTAGTCAATACCGCATTGCTCTCTTAACTTTTTCTATCTAACAATTGTTTTATTTGAAACACACACACACACACACACACAGACAGACACACACACACACACACACACACACACATGTTGGATTTGTTTAGCAGGTGCATATTGACAAGGCGGCTTGTGAAAGAAAATGAGAAATATGAAAAATGTGAGCATGAGATTTTTCTGCAGCTTAACTGGGTAAAAGAAGAGAATGTTATCAAGATTAACTTGTGGGAAAATAAGAAGTGTCAGGAAAAAAAGTGTCAAAAAAAAAAAAATCCAGACAAGCACAAATAATGTCAAAGCTGAGAAAAAGCCAAAAATTCCAGAAACATAATAATGTAATGCCATCAGAGTGTGGGAAGATGACTACAGCTCATAACTTTGCAACATGCTGGCAGAAAACCAAAACCAGCAGAAATAATTTACTTACTTATTTTAAATATTTGTAAAACTGTCATAAAAATACAGTACAGGGTACACCATGCAAAAATTGCAACAACCATAAAAACTTAAAATAACACATTAGTAAAAACATCCATAAATACTGTTTGGATAAAAGAAAATTCAAATTTCAAAGGCCTGTCTGAACAATACTGTTTATAGGCAATGTGTAAAAGGTGACTGGGATTATTCCTCTAGCAGCAGGAAGTGCCACAGTACAGGGACTGCCACACTCAAGCCTTGGTCCCTAACAAAGGCTGGTCAAACCTTATGGGCGTGGTGAACCATCAGAAGTGCTCCATCAGAGAATATAAATAATTGAGGTGGACAATAAGGGATCAGAAGGTTCTTCAAGTACTTTGGGCCAAGTTGGTTAGGGCTTTGTGAATTAACGCAAGAACCTTGTACCTGCCTGGCAGCAAACTGGCAAAAATTGCTTGATTACAGAAGTAAGGACAACATTGACCCCATTCCCATGGACTTTGGAACAAACATCTAAGGTCCCAAAGCCCCTCACTCTCAGGCCCACCCAAATGAACCATGGCTCTTCCCAAAACTGAACCCTAGGCTGTTTATAAGGTATGCATCATCAAACAAATACCCAACATGTGGCCCCTTTAAGAGAAACTTTTAGAAACCTCGACAGCTGAGTCAGAGGTGTGCCCTGGCTGGAGGAGTCAGTTGCTGCTTTGTGTGGCTCCCAGGCCTCATCAAAAATAAAGCTGAATTTGCCTTCAACTCAGCTTGCGGTGTGTTCACAGAAGCAGCAGAAGACAACAGAAGTGCTACCCATTGTTCCCCAAAACTGAGGCTTGGAGTCATAATGTGGATTTATAGTGCAAGCAAGCAATGAAGAAACAAAGTGCTTTAAAAACAAAATAGCACCAAGCTATATAGGCAGAACAGGAAGTGGCTTACTGGCGTAGTTCCATTGCTCCCCATTTCCGTTTCAGCCACCCCAGATGTTTCTGTCCTTCCACCCTCACCACAACCAGGAAGTTGTGGGGCTTTTGGGTGGCTGTCTGCTTGGTTTTTAATATCTTAAACTACCATTACTCCAGTACTGAACATAAGAACCTGCTGGATCAAGTCAATGGCCCATTCAGTCCAGCATTCTGTTCTTACAATGTCTATACAAAATCGTACTACTGTTGAGCTCTTCGAGTAAAACAACTCCCCTTTTGCTCAGGAGAGACTCTTGGCCTCCAGATTTGCTTTTTGATTACGTTATCATCCACTTTGCCTAATCTAGTAGGGCAAAGCAGCACCTTTCAATATCCAGGGAAAGGTGGTGGTTGTTGGTTTCACACTTGGCTTTTGATGCTTTGAGTGCAATCCTAGGCATGTCTACTCAGAAGTAAGTCCAGCAAAGTTGAAGAGGACTTGCTCCCCAGTAAATGTGTGTAGACTGCAGTCCAAGAAAGAAGGGAAGATAGATAGATAGAAAGAAGGAAGGAATGTGGGGTGGGAAAAGGATGAAGACTGCAGAAATAGAGAAGAATGCATAATAAGAAGAATAGCATGTACAGAGTCTTTTAGTCCTACATAACTGCAATTCAGCCCCAGCTATATAAATCCCTGACCACCACACTTAATCGGCCAAACACATTTAGAGCACCCTGCTTATCTATGCTTTAAAAAAAAAGAAAAATCCCTAGATTCCAGAAAATGGTTTTATATGATTTACCATCCACACACGGAGCCATTTTTGCCTTCCAGTTTGAAGAGCAAAGTGTGATTTTCAAGATATCACCGACAACTCACCTGCTGTAAGTAAAGAAGGAAGTGCAACGTGCTGAACAACATCCTCTAGGAAGAAACATTGCCGGGCTATGAGGATTGCGACAAAGGTAGCCAATGAGTCATGGAACGACAGGTCACTCACCTTAAAGGGCAAAAAAGGATAAAAATGTTGCTAATTAATCAGTTCTAATTAATCAGTTTGTGTCTTCTATACTGAAAGAAGAAATCCACTCCCACAATCATATGACTCAGCTGGCAGCAAATGAGAAGGTGACCTCCCACAAGCACAAAAAAGATGGGGAATTACCTGATATCTGGACCCTTTATACAGATCTGTTTGCTTGAATGTCTGAGCACCAGGTTATTCTGGAATCTCGACCATCAGCCACCCCACCCCCTTTCCCTCATTCGTATGTACAAACACGTTGCCTTGATTTATTATGATTTTAGTTTGTACTGTTTGGCTGTATTTGTTTTCGTTTCTTTTTTGGAAAATAAAACAAAAAAGACTATGCATAAAAGACAGTGTGTGTGTCTGTGGCAAAGGCTGGGGACTGGTTCAGACACAACAAGAAACCATGATTTAGAATTACGTGAGTGAGCCCTAGGAGTGTGGATATCTTCCTCTCACATAGAACACAGAAAGTTGCCTTATAATGAGTCAGGCCGTCGCTCTATTTTATCAGTTGTGTCTAATGCAATTCCTGACAGGTGCTCTCCAGGGTTTCAGACAAAGATTTTTACCAACCCTACCTGGAAATGGCACATATTGCCTTTTCTTTTCTTTCAGTGAGTTTCAGCAATTTCCATACTTCCCCTTTCATATCAAACCTTCATTTATAGTTAGTTGTTCATGAGCATGATTTTACCTTTGCATGTTCTGTGTATTATATGTGCTTCATTGCACGGGCTTTATTATGCTATTTTTATTACCTTCACTTGTCTGTTAAAATCTGTTTGCTGTTTCTTTCCTCATTTTTTTTAAAATTAATTTTATTTTATTTTTTTTCTTGGCTATAACCTGAACTTGGTTGACCAATAAACTTTGGATTGGATATAGTTACTTCTGTCCAAGCAAACATGCCCTCTAAATCTGAATTGCAAGCCATAGTTTGTTGGCTGTAACAGATGGAATTCCAGATGGCATTAAGTTATTCAAGGGAAACTCTAATTTACTATACATGTAAAGCACATAGCTCACCCCAAAGGATTCAGGGAACAGCAGTTTCCCCTTTACCAAGCTACAATTCCAAGCACCCTTAACAAACTACAGTTCCCAGGATTCTTTGGGGGTTTGTCATGTGCTTTAAAACTTTACGTATATGGTGTGTACACATCCTGACTTGTTTCTTCTGTGCTATTTTGTACTTTCTCCACTGTATGAACCCAGCTAGTCAGATAAGCAAGGCTGATGACATCGCTAGGTAGTGAAATCAGATTAGGCAGCATGGTGCTGGCCCTGAGAACAAATGAAAGAGTATTGTCCTTACCTAAGAAAAGGGAGGAAGGAAACAGCATGTCCCAACAGTTAAGGCAACCACAGCACAGCATAGTGAGACAAAGAAAGTCCATGCAGTTGTCACTGCAGTGAGAAATGTTCCTTGCGCTGCTGCACTGAAACAGCTTCATTGCCGCATGTTGTAGCAAGACAGGGAACCATGGCCTACTGCCCCAGTTATCTTCGTAAAGGAGAAGGAGGACATCTGAGGAAGTCTCTCTCCAATAGAAGGTTGCAGGTAAGGGTGTTTTGGGGGTGGGGGGTGGGAGGTGGGGGGTAGGTGGGGAACAGGCTAACCATCCCTGAACTAATTCTTAAACCATAGTTCTTAAACTAATCAGTGATGCAGTGAGAAATTGCATTAAAAGCAGACACAAGGGTATGCATGTAGAAGCCCATTATACCGGAAAAGGTCCATTGTTTATTTAAAGCTTCACTGCAGCATTGGCTGTCAGGCTGTCAGGACTGTGTATGTTAGTGAAGGGGCAAAACCATGGGGCCAAATATTATTTCTGAGCCTCCTTGGGGCTTACCTATGAGAGCAGAAAATATCTTATGTATGCGGGTGTTACGTCACATAGAGGACAAAAGTGACTGTCATCCCCTTTATTTCAAATAGTAAAATTCCACTGGTCTGCATAATCTGAGGCCTAGTTGCAGGCAGACTGCAGGAAGCCAGCATACATTCTATTAGATCCATTCCTGAATTTCTAATGAACATTAGTGGAAATGTCACAATGGTGGAAATAAGAGAAAATACAATGAGTTGTTCATAACTAAGTTATAAACTAAGTTTATAACGCTTCAAAATATTTCCCCCCTTTATTTCTTGGAATTGTTTCTACTTTGCTTCCAATATAAAATTATCAAAACATCTGCTATACAAAATTTAAAAAAACAAGGCTTGGTTATGTGATAATTCCAGATGGCCAGCCATAGCAAAGATATAGGTACTTATCTACTGATAGAAGCATTTTCTGCACTTACATCCACACTGCAGAGGAGGTCATTAAACCCCCAGACATGGTTTGACGAACAGCAAAGGGCTTTCAAGACCCCTAGCCATTCCGAGCTTAGCACTGTGCAGCAAGCGGTTAACTCTGCACACAAATTGGCAATGTCGTTGATTCTAGAAGAAAACAGAAAAGATAAATTAATGCTAATTGACTGACAACAAGATGTAGGTGTGTGTGTGTGTGTGTGTGTGTGTGTGTGTGTGTGTAGATGTATATGTGTATGTGTGTGTGTGTGTATTGCAGTAGTCATAGAATCATAGAATTGTAGAGTTGGAAGGGAACCTGAGGATTATCTAATCCAACCCCACTGCAAGGCAGGAATATGCAACTGTTGTATACAGGGATCAGACCTGCAACCTTGGTGTTACATCAGCACACTTTAACCAACTGAGCTATTAAGACCACCAGTATGCTCCTTAACCCAAACTAATCTGCACCTAGTGAGTCAAGACCACCCATAACGTGAGCGAGCAGCGCTCAGCTTTGTTTCCTTTTCACTAACATTTTTAAGAGGAGGGAGGGAGGGAGGGGAATTTAATGTTTTAAAGAGGCAGCTTGGTCTCTGCAATGTCACCTTACCTGCCTGTATCTTGGTGGCCCATGCATACATTCATCAGTGCATTACACACAAAACTATAGCGACTAGGTGCATTGTCATTCAAGATCTTGCCCAACATTGAATAATTGAGGCTGTGGATTGAGGGATTCTCAATAAAATCCAACATGAACTCTGGATCCCATAACAAGTTGGAGTTTGAGGGCTGAACATTGCTATAGATGGTTTGCTTCACTTTTGAGCAGGCACTACTAAAATAAAATAAAAGGGAAGAGTTAGGGAGGAAAATACAAACACTTTGCAGAATTCAGGTGTCTTTGGCCTATCAAATGTTTATTGAAATATGAGTTAAATAGCTACCCAATATTTTGTATTTTTCTCAGGTTACTAAGCACACTGGCTTTCAGATTTTAAGCACCTGAATGGGCTTGTCAAAGAAGTCAGATATATACCTACATTGGGAGAAAAATTGATTAGCCTAATTCTGAAGTCAGCAGTGCAACTGCAAAATCTGGGCATTGCAGAATCTTTTGGCTTGGATTAGATGCTCAATATGCTTTTTAGTTCATCACTCACAAAACTTCATAGTTCTCAAGCTGGATCTCAGTTTTAATCAGTGCAATAAATCATACAATTATGTCTAAATTAACCACAAAACTCTTCTAAAACACTTTTGTATTAGTAGTAACAGGAAAAACAACAGCAGTGCTTACCCTTTAAGCTTTAAATTTAAATCAAATGTTTTATGTACTGCCTGTTGAGCAGGCATTCCAAGACAGTGTACAGTAATATAAAAAATAATGCCAAAAATATACAAATTAAAATTAAAACCTAATCAAACCATCAGTGAAAAATACTTAAAATTCTATAGTGGCTAGTATTAATAGCCAACAACAGCCATGCTGAACAAGGAAGTTTTTAACATGCTGACACAGTAACAAAGTTGGTCCTCTCAGGTGAGACCATTCTAGAGTGTTGGTGCCACCACAGAAAAGGCCTTCCTCCTGGTTGTTGCCAGATGTATGCAGTAGCACAACTAGGGGAGCCTCTGATAATGTTTTCAGTATGCAAGAAGATCTGGATGTGAGATGTTCTGCCAGAATAATATATATATATACATACACAAGATGGAGAATGTACCTCAAGGAAGGACCCCTAGAGAGGAGGCCATTCTTCCACTGAGTGTCAAGGGCAACGGCAGTGCTGGAAGTCTACAGCCCTATTCTATGTGCAATGTCACTTCACATAATGTACAAAAGAAAGGTTTTGGCCAAGATTTCAGATTTTTTTAAATAAAAAGTGCCCAGAAACTCATTTACAGACTTCCTTCAAGCCCTCTGGGGGATGGGCAAGGGGAGGAATACAAAGAGAATGAATCAAGCTCTCAAATTAATCTTCAGCCTCTGGGCCTCCCAGTCTTGAAAAATCCTGATCACGACCACCTGCCCCTGCAATAATTAACAGCTGACAAATCTACAAATGTACTCTCTGTCCAGTGTTCATTCAAAAGGCTGGTTGCAACTGGGTAGTTCAGGGTGTATTCAGCTTGGAAGGACCCCAACCTCATGCTCATAATAAACACATATGAAGGCTCTTTTCCTTCTTTAAGTTATGTGAAATGTTTTGTGAAATGAAGCAGGCAGATTAAGAATTACTATGATTCCCAAAATGCCAGTGCTACGATACTGGAGTTTGAACTAAAGCAGCATTCCAATACTACAGAAACATCCAGTCCAGTCCCAAAAGTGATAACAGGAGAAAACAGTACCGGTGGTACATTTGCAAAAAGAATCCTCCGTACCACCACCCCCTGCCCCCAACCCCCACAATGTACCAATACTGCATAACAGCTCCAAAAGATGTGGGCAAACGTAATACTAGGGCTGAATCTAGACACACGAAGAAGTGTTTCAGTTTAAAGCATTGTAAATTTAAACAGGGAAAACAGGTGGAGAAAAATGGGATTCCACGTCACCACCTGGTGGCACAAAGGTATATTGCACATACACACATATAAATCGCTTTTTCTTTACCCATCTAGCTGAGTCCTTAGCAATATCATATTTGTTGATAGGATCTAGGCAGGCTTCCTAAAACTTAGCCCTCCAGATGTTTTTGGCCTATAATTCCCATGATCCCTAGCTAGCAGGACCAGTGGTCAGGGATGATGGGAACTGTAGTCTCGAAACATCTGGAGGGCTGAGTTTGAGGAAGCCTGATCTAGGGGGTTCTGGCATTACTGGTTTGGAGCAGTAATGAAACTGCAGTAATGAAACTGCCCTATCCAAGTGATTTGACTAACCACAGCAGCAGCAGCTGGGTGATCACTAATATTCACAGACCAAACAACAATGCTCCCAGGTACATGATGCCCTTGTTGCTTTCTTCCATTGTCCAGAGGCTCAGACTGTTAGTCACACTTTGGACACATTGAAAGAAGTATGAAACCATGGTTAACTTGTCCCATCTATTTCAACAGGACCTAGGTGCAATTAACTTGAGTTTTGCTCCAACCAATATATGCCAATTCCACAGAGATTAGTCTCTCAGAGCAGCTTATATGCAGTTTCCTCTAAAATATCATTACTGATACACCATTGGTTCAAGCGAGACCTGAAATCACGATGTGCTTTTAGAGTGCTGAATGGACAGAATCAGGGCCAGCCCGCCAAAGAGGCACAGTGAGGCAGTGTGTGGGGGCTTCACCTGGCTGTCTCCAAACGTCAGGGGGGGGCAGAGTGAGGAGGCACAGGGGGTCCTGCCTCATGTGGCAAAATATCCTGGGTCAACCCCCTGGACAGAAGTGTTATGTGCCACAGGTGCCAGCCCATGGCCAGAACAGTGTGGAAGCAAGTTGTTCCATGGATGGAAGAGATAAGATAAAGTAACAAGCAGTAGAAGCCATAGTGATGCAAATTATAAGGGAAGAGGAAGATGAGATAGAGCCAAGTCTGAAAGCAATGTTTTCTCTGCATTGTGGGGCACAGAAGAGAGTGGGTAGATGAAGGCAGGAATTGGTGTCTGTCTAAATCAGGAATGGAACCTATTTGTCATTGATTAAAATTTGATTGTCCCACACTTTGATGTAAAAACTTTAACAACAACACTTTTTAAAAATCAGGAATAGAGAACTCCGTGACCTTCCAGATACTGGACTCCAAATTCCATCAGCCAAGTGTTATTCTTTCTTAAATAGGAATAGCAAATTTGTTAGCTTCTGCCTTGCCAAACAGCCCTCATGCTTTCTCAGTCACAGATTTTATGAAACACTTCGAATGCTCCTTAAAGACAACTTGTTTATACTGGAAAATTTAGAGCGTTGCAACAGTACTTTTTTTTAAAAAAAGCAAGCCACTAAACGCTGCTGGATCACAATGGGCTTTTTTCATGACAAGTTCTGGAAGATTTTGAAGATACAATTCATACAGAAAATGAGACAGTTTATTCTTTAAAAGGGGAAGTTTAGTTAAAATTGCAATGCTTAAATAGGAAGTCACAGGCTTTTTACATGCGAACTGCATGGGACATTTTGTACAGGGGAAAGGCTAAAAGCCTGAAGTAAGATATAGGTAAGACTCAAACTTCAAATAAATTTCAAATGTTAAGATATTCAATGTTTTACTCTGTGTGGAAAGCCATGGGCTTATTAGAAAGCTATTTTAATATAGCAGGGAGAATGACATTGGACACTTCTGCTTACAAATCTACTGCAATTGCTCATCAGAGATAATACGGGAGTTTTCTAATGATTTGACTGGAAACTTAAAGGCACAGCTCCTCAAAGCAGCAAAGCCAAAATTCATACAATTAAGTCAAGTGAATTAACTCTTACGTGAGTTAAAATACAGTAAGATTAAATGTCTTCAGTATAAAAGCACTAGGTTTTTTGCTGTTTGAAGTGTAAAGATGGATTAAGCCTTCTATTTCAAGTAGTGAATTGCAGTAGGCAATAGATATAGGATAACAAAAAATAAAGCACTTCTCAAATTATTCTGTGCCTTTGCTTTACTAAATAAATTCTTCTATTTATGGAATATCACCATTTGGAGACCAGGACTTCTACCTATTTAAGTATGGGCACACTTTCTGAAGACACCAAATCTGTAGGTTAAATAGGCATAAAACACAGAAATCATTCAAGAGAATAAAAATTTGAGACTGAAATTCATTATAGTAATATACAAATTTAAAAGTGTACCAATCCTGGTTTCTAGGAAGAGGTTGGGGCATTTTACAATCCTGGGTTCTGGGGAAAATCTGTCTAAATTATTAAATTATAATTTTCTAACATTGTAGTAATTTAATAACACTGCATTATACAGTGTTTTGGTCTGGTTTGGAGGCATACATCTTGGCTTATTAAGACAAGATAAGGATGAGCCTTGTGCCCAAACACTCAAAGCAACTTCAAACTATGGTTTAAGGTGTGATTTTGTTCTAATCCCAGTAATCATAGTTCCCCTGCTTGGATGAAATGGGAAACAATGGTTAATCAATCCTGGAAGTCTTCAATTTTAGTGCACCTGAAAGAGAAGGGGGGGGGTGCCTCTCCCTCCTTCATGTGCACCAGCCAAATGAGGGAAGGTGGGCAGCTACCATGGAGAGGGTCTTTTCAGTGATGGTGCCCCTGTTACAAAGCATGCTCCACTGAGATGCTCCCCTGACAACTACATTGTGGTGTTTAGGGCCACCAGATGAAGACCTTTTTCATTTCCCCAAGGATCTTGTGTTCTAAAAATATGTTCCAGTGTTTTTTAAATGGGGAGTCTACCATTTCTCTTGTTGCCACCCTCCAATTTCTATTGGGGGTGGTAAGTGGAGAAAAAGCCTCAGATTTTCTCAGGACTGGGTGGGCTTGTATGAGTCCATGGGGCAGTGAGCAAGATACAGTGGTACCTTGGTTCTCAAACTTAATCCGTTCAGGAAGTCCATTCCAAAACCAAAGAGTTCCAAAGCCAAGGCACGCTTTCCCATAGAAGAGAGAGAAGAGTTTGGATTTGATATCCCACTTTATCACTACCCTAAGGAGTCTCAAAGCGGCTAACATTCTCCTTTCCCTTCCTCCCCCACAACAAACACTCTGTGAGGTGAGTGGGGCTGAGAGACTTCAGAAAAGTGTTACTAGCCCAAGGTCACCCAGCAGCTGCATGTGGAGGAGCGGAGACGCGAACCCGGTTCACCAGATTACAAGACTACCGCTCTTAACCACTACACCACACTGGCTATTAGAAAGTAATGCAAAATGGATTAATCCATTCCAGACTTTTAAAAACAACCCCTAAAACAGCAATTTAACATGAATTTTACTAACTAACAAGACCATTGATCCATAAAATGAAAGCAATAAACAATGTACTGCAGTCACACAATCAATCAATCAATCAATCAGTAGCTGAACTGGGTTCCACACAGTCACAAAAGCAAAACAAAAAAGCAAAAAAACAAAAAAGCAAAAAAAAAGAAGAAGCAAAAACAGACAGACCTCAGAGTAACACTCAAAATGGAAGTGTGGCACTCAAAACAGAAGTGTAGCACCCAAAACATTCAGCTTCCGAAAAAAGTTCGCAAACCGGAACACTTACTTCCAGGTTTGCAGTGCTTGGGTTCCAAGTTGTTTGAGTACCAAGGCATTTGAGAACCAAGGTACCACTGTACTGCATTCAAACAAACACATTAATTTACATCAATAGGGAAATGAATGGGTGGCTTGGGGACAAAAGTTCTCCCCAGACTGTAACACACAAACATGTCTACAAGTAAGCCCCACCAAAAATAACTGCTTAGATGAAACCAGGGGTAGAAACAAGTTTTCGAGTTTTCAAACTAGAACCTGCTTTGTAGGAACAGAAATAAAAACAGGCGAAGGCAGAGAATATATACAAGGCAGATAATGAATACAAGGAGCAATTAATATATCAATGTATGTTAATGTAAGAATACACACCAACTTTTTAGATCAAATTTTGAAAAGAAGAGCTTGCGGCTACCAACCTGAAAAGATCTCCAAATTTGCTTCTGAGATGGCTACAGGACATGTAGAGATCATAGAGATAGGCTAAAATACATCTTTCTGGGGAAGAGCATTCTGATGGATTAACAACGTGTTTGACAACACCACATAATCTGTAAAAAGAGAAGAAAATCATTCAGAGTTGATGACAGGGAGAGTGGTATAGTCCCTTCATATATTTCAGAGCTGAGAAGTTTAACACTGTGTGTTTCTAAATCACCATTCTGAGCTACCAAGCTAAAGGAGGATGCTGTTTACATCTCATCCTATATAAAGAGCTTACTTTCCCTTTTATCTAACCATCACTTTTTTTCCAATGCACTTGGGAGTCCTTCAGATTATTTAGTAAAGAGAA
Organism: Podarcis pityusensis; assembly: GCF_964106645.2. Taxonomy (NCBI): domain Eukaryota; kingdom Metazoa; phylum Chordata; class Lepidosauria; order Squamata; family Lacertidae; genus Podarcis; species Podarcis pityusensis. The sequence continues at coordinate 23,629,538 of NC_138032.1, forward strand.
AAAATGCACCATGGACTTCCTACCTACTGGCGTGGGGCTTTAATTAATTTGATCCTCTTTAGAGCCTAATAATTGTGGTACTTAAGTGGAAGGAGATGAGCATGCCTAACACACAATTCTCATCAACCTCATAGAATACAACAATTCTCAAGATTCCTTCAGAGGAATCTATTAGTATTAAACGAGCTCCAAAAATAAGTAGAAGATGTGTAGTTTTAAGGAAAATAAACTGAAGCACCATTATCTAAATGCCAGTAATCAAAAATTTCCTAATGGCATGAATTCATCCAACAAATCCCAGTATAAGTCCCTTTACTAATTACATTTGAATTCCTGAAGGAGTTCAGAGCATTCACAGAAAGGAGTTCACAGCAGGCACACGGCCAGCTCCTCAGGGAAGGTGAGGCTACATGCACACTAACCGATCTGAACCACAAAAATGTAAATTTTCTCAATCCAGAATCATCCCTGCTTATCCTCAACATGCTGTGTTCAACCTAGATTGATTCTAGATCCTGTCATCATAAGGCTAGGTGGGGTTACTTGATACATGTTTGGAAACTTTCCCCTTGATTAGGTTATCTACTCCTTTTCCTCCCTGCACATGCCTCAGGTGAATGAAGAAGGAAGCGGCAACAGCATATACACATTAGTCCGGTGGCCCACCCATTGCTGGGACTGCCAAATCTGTTTTCACCTGAACACACTGCAGGGTAATGTATAACCAATCTGAAATGCGCTTGTATTTATTAATTTTTTTGAATGAAATTAGATTTGCAGGAACAACCTCGATCAAGGTTGTGTTTGGACTATGTAGAATAATAATACAGTGGTACCTCGGGTTAAGAACTTAATTCGCTCTGGAGGTCTGTTCTTAACCTGAAACTGTTCTTAACCTGAAGCACCACTTTAGCTAATGGGGCCTCCTGCTGCCGCCGCGCCACCAGAGTGCGATTTCTGTTCTCATCCTGAAGCAAAGTTCTTAACCTGAGGTACTATTTCTGGGTTAGCGGAGTCTGTAACCTGAAGCGTATGTAACCTGAAGCGTATGTAACCCAAGGTACCACTGTACTTCTACTCACATGTTCACTGGGTGGAAGGGGTCCACACCACTAGACTGAAGCTGGTCATCTGTGTTTATGGTTAATAGTTTCTGCTGGCTCTGCTTATATTTCATTTTGTTTCGTATGTAACCCGAGGTATAATAATAATAATAATAATAATAATATTTTTTTTTATTTATACCCTGCTCAAAAAGCAATTTCCCCAGTCTTCACTGATTCTATAACAAAATGTCATGTATATGCAGCCTGAGAGATAAAGGTGCATCAGGTATATTCCCGTTCTTTACTATAATGGCAACAGCAATGTACATTTGCATTCCTGGCTATACAAAAGTTTTGTGTTTACCACAGACTTTTCAAGCAAGACTAAACACTGTTTGCAAACTGAGAATGCACTAATTCTAGCATGTAAGAAAGCTATTAACATTGTGAAGTCTTAGAAAAATATTACCACTACAAACCCTTCAAAAACCTGAGCAGTTTGGTCTGGATTCAGAATGAGGCAAGCATGGTAATGTCTCAGGACAGCAACGATGCAAACACACAATCCTGTTGTGTAACTTCCTGCCAAGCTGGAGGACTTCAAAAGAAGCTCAGCTTCCACCACACTCAGCTCATTCAGCAGCTGAAATTAAATATATACATATATATGTCTTGGTTACATAAGCCTCCCAGGCCCCCCCCAAAAAAAACATAAAAGGAAAAAAGTATTAAAGGCAGATATAATGATGCAATGCCTCCTTCCTGCTGTAAAGGAGTAGAAACATGGAAAGGAGATAGAAAAAGCACAACACTGTTTTTCATCATGATAAAAATCATTATGTCTAGACCTGGGTTCAGGTTCCTAAACATAGGAAATGAAATGTAAGCAGCCTTCAAATAAGTTACTGTAGAAGTGCAGGAGATTTTGTTTTGTTGCCCTGGAAAAACCCTTGGCTTCTTCCATCTCCATGGAAGAAAAGCATAGCATCTGAAGCAGTTCTTTAAAAATATAAATGAAAACTGTTTGATATAGCAGCTTCTTCACAAAGGGTTTTAGTGTGAAGTACCTTAAAGTAGGGGTACAACTTAGCTCAAGCACTGTAAGAACTGGTTTGGCTCTGCAATTGCTACTCAAGTCATGGGCAGAGCAATCCAAATCGCTGGTCCACCACGATGGACAGGGTTGGATAAGGCAGAAGTGTCCCAGCTTTTGACACTGGAGGCGCTCTCCCATCAACAAGGAGGCCCTTCCAGTGAGAAGTCCCACAGCAGAACCAACCAAATTGTGGATGAGCAGAAGCTACCACTGGTGGCATTTGGGGAATGGGGATGGGCAAGCACAGGAGCTGCTAGATCATGTGCCAACCATGCCACTATGCTGTGACAGCAACAAGACTTCCACTTGCCCAGGAAAACCTGCTCTTTACTGCTGAATCGGAGCAAACCTTGGGTTTTCCATGGATTTGATGTTTGCTCTGATTTAGCACGTAAGAGTGGATTTTCCTAGGTAAAGCGGTGAAGCAAACAGAAAACCACTTGGACCCAAGCCTAGAAAGCATGGGACAAGCGGAAAGCTTTCTGTGCACAGGGCTTTGCAAGTGTGGACGAGCCCTGAGTGCTGAAACAGTGAATGAGTGTTCTTGCCTGACACACCTCCACCCTGGCCAGCACAAGCAGAGGGGCTATTGAAGCAGCAATGGCTACACTGCTCCGTCAAACCACACAATTGCCAGCCAGGGATGCGGACTGACACCTCTGTGGCTTACTTGGCATCAGGTATGTGCACTTGACATTTCCGAACATATTTGATTCTCGTACTTTTTGCATAAAAGGGGAAACTGATATCATGTTATGTTAGGTGCAGGGCTGGATTTAGGTTTGATGAGGCCCTAAGCTACTGAAGGTAATGGGGCCCCTTTATATGTCCAGCTGTCCTTTGTCAACAACAAATTGTCGCTGTTTTTTTGTGTTGAATATATGCTATATGGTAATTTGTGGACCTAACAAGTACCTAAAGCCATTTGCACATAACAAAATATGTATTTTATCAAAGTAATTGATGTAGAAATGAGCAAACCAGTGATATTTTAGGGAGCAGGCTAGCAGGCGGGGTCCATTACTTACATCATAGGAGCCTACACAAAACAAAACACTGTTGCTGTATGTAGGTTTTATTTTATTTATTTTTTATCTTATATTTTGGAAATGTACATGCGGGATGTACATCCCCTAAGCTACAGCTTGTTTAGCTTATACATTAATCCGGCACTGGTTAGGTGCATTCACACTGGCTGTTTGCAGGTGAATTAGTGCTGGAACTACTGGGTTTATTGCTGTAGTGTTCAGTGCTTTTTTCCTGGGGGTACTCAAGAGTATGCTGTATGGGCAACTTTTTTTTTCTAGAAGAAAAGCACTGGTAGTGTTTGAACCTGACCAAGAGAAGTTTGGTATGAACTTTTCTTCTCTGCCTCGGGCAGCCTTAGTTCATTCCTAATATTTCAGTGTGGACCGTACAGAATGATACTCTAAAGTAGTCTATTGCTGAAGTTTTTGCAAACCAAATTACTATGCTTTGTAAATACAGGCGTGAACACACCCTAAAATTGAGCATGTTTACTTTGACCTAAGTTCAATGGACTTTTTTTCCTAGTAAGATTGTTTAACATCACAGCCTTAGTTTAAGGTTACCAGATGTCCCCATTTCCCAGATTTACAAATCAGTCCCCTAACAAAATCCATTGAAGTTGAAAAGTATCCCTGGATTCATTGATTTACAAATCAATCCCCTAACAAAATTTACAAATCAGTCCCCTAACAAGATCCATTGAAGTTGAAAAGTGTCCCCGGATTCATTGAAAAAAATCTGCTAACTTTACCTTTGTTACATACTGCAAAGCACTTACTGTTATTGGTGCCAATTGTGGGGGTGGGGGGAACCGATTAGGCTTTTTTGCGCTGAAATTCTAAAGAACATTACTGTATTTTTTATTGTTTTATTTGTGAACGAACTTCGAAGCTGCTCTTAAAGCTGGGATGGAAATAATTTAAATGAAGAAATAAGTCCCATTACCTGAACAGCAAAGTCAATAAGCCCATTGATATTTAAAGCAGGCTCCATTAGATCAAAGATAAGCTGTATGTGGTGAGCCAATGGAAGATGATATGATGTCCCTGAAGCAAAACTAGTAATCTGTTCCAGAACATTGTTGGAGATCTGTTTAAAAAAATAAATAAAAATGGAACTGCCAGTAAATTAAAGCACTGCACCAGCTGACGTACCATCATGCCTACAATCACATTCATTTGATTTGCTGTTTTGGATCATTTCCCTAAAGCCACAAACAACAAGCGCAACAACAAGTCTTCTGTATCCTGTCCTCCCCCATGAGTCCCCAAAATCTGCTCCAGAGGATCTCACCACCTTTTGGAGGGTAGAAGGAACAGGAATGGGAGAGGAAACTCCATTGCATGCACCAGTGAAGCTACAGCCACTGGATACGGACCTGAAATTTTACATACATTTGCCATCCACACACCTGCCAACTGAGAGTAGCAGCTCATGCATCTAGTTCACGAAAACCTATGCCATAACCAAATCCAAGGTGTCAGAAGACCCTTCGCTATTTTTGCCAAAACAGTCTAACGGGGCTACCCGGTGATGTAGTGAGGAGGGAATGCAGGTGAATGCTGCTCCAGGACTCTCCCCCCCCCCCACAGCAGGAGCAATAACAACATCTGCCAGAGCATCGGGGTAATTGATGGCTCCTGCTTATTCTGACTAGTGAATACAGTGTTAATGAAGCTTGCAAATTTAGCACAGAGGAAGTCAGAGAATGAGGAAATCCACCCAAAAGAGGCTAGATACTTCTTTCCTTTTCATTAATGGGGTTCCTACTTCATGCTACCTGCTTAAATGGGAACACCTCTTTGCATGACCGTTTGTATTTCTAATTGAAATCTAAAGGTCACTTTTCAGCTGGCTAAGGATAGTGCTAATGGTCTTCCTCGTGAAATCCTAGAATTGTTCCAGTCTTTCTTGCCTCCACTTCAAAGTGCACATAAGGAAGTTATTAATGTGCAATGCATCCCAAGAAAACCACTGCTCCAAGATAGACTAACACAGTTGATCCTGAAATAAGAGATTGCTTGCCTAGATTTCTGATTTATACACTGATTGCCAAAACATAGTGGAAGAACTCCCGATAAAAGCTTGCAAATATGCAGCATCTCTTTACCAATTCATTTGACATGCCGGCAAGAACCTCCAGCTTTTACTGACTGACTGTGAGAGCCTTTGGAATTTTGAAATCTGGTTCTGGCTGTTTTTTCACGTGGCCAACGTATGTATCAACACATTCTTAAAAACATAGCAGCTGTGGAATCTTACTTAAAGAGACATGTGGTGGAGACCATTAGCCACAGTTTACATAGTGATTATATGAATTGTCATTAAAAGGCTCTATGAGGCATTCCTGGGGCAAAATAAACCATATGTGATTGCAGACTGAATTCTCTACAGATTTAGCAAGATACTAGTCAGGCTGCTCTGTAAGCCTGGAACTTCTTCCCCCTTCTTCCTCCCTCCCACCCACCCTTCCAAAGCCAGACTGAAGAATCTCTTTGCAACACATTCCTTTAGGAATGCATTTTCTGAAAGCACACAAAACGCCCATTCATACTGTGTGTATACCAAGCTTCCTGTACCTCCATTAATTCTTGTCCATTTGATGTTCTCCTCCAAATCACCACACACCTTCCCCTCCCTCAATCCAATTTTTCTCATACCATGGACACTCCAACAACTATGAGAAAATCTAGACTGAGGGGCAACAAAATGTTGGAAAGTGACGAGTTGGAGGAGAACCTTATATGGACAATGGATAATTAATGCAGGTACAGGAAACTTACCATCCACATTAAACAACAACATGGATGAGCCCCAAATCTCTACTCTTCCATCTTCCTCCTTCCCTCCCACTTTTCTCCTGTTCATGCACACTTTATATTACGACTGAAACTTCAACACAGAAATGGAAAAGATTGCAATTTCTACAGTGGAAAATACCTGACATGTCACTTGATGCTGATCGAAGTATGAAAGCTGTTGCAGTTTTGTAAACACAGTCTCTAATGTCGGAAAGGTTTCCTGTTTGTTCTTCCTGACTTTCTGCCCTTCTTCTCCAGCTAAAACATTTTTTGCACAGTTTACGGCAAAGTCTAATCCAACAAAGATTTATTTGAGAATAAAAAACATAAATTTTCATTGCATGCAACATTGGCAGGGGAAAACTGCAAACATATTCTATATTTAGAACGTCATTGTTTTCTTTAGAAGACTGAACTAAACTAAATATTTTTTTAAAAAAATAGCAAACAAATTAATTTGGTTCTAAAGCTTGAGCATGAGAGTGCAAGTTCTTATCAAGAAGGCTATTAACACCGAAACATATTTAAGTTGTTTAATGTGTCATGAAAGACAGCCATAAATATAGCTTAATTAGTTTATGTGTCATGCTACATGAAAAACAACAGAAAATATTTGGCTGCCTTGAACAGGATAATTCAGACATGATGATTCTGCAGAGTTCATAAGGGTGCTTCTTATAACTCCCTCTATCCTGGTTTTAAAAGGACAATGAAAGCTCAGCAATGGGCATTAGGGTAATTACCACTTGTTTCTGTAGTGCTTTTCTTATTTAGGATTTTCAAGATATCTTTGGTTATCTTCTTTAACTGATGCCTTGCCTCTTCACGTTCCTTGCCAACACCATAAAGAAGAATCATGCGCTGGTTACATTCATGACTTGAAGATTCATCCTTTTAATCAAAGAGAAAATACAATAAATCAAGAGCAAGCTGGACAGGAAACAGAAAACAGTGATATCTTAGTAAAGAACTGTGAGAATAATGTAGTAGGACGAGGTAACGTTGGATGAAAAGCTGTTGAAAAAACAAATCGGAGCTTTGCTTAACATGTTGAAAAGTGTATCTCAGGGACTTACATAAAGAGAAAGCAAATCTTAACCAAGTGTAAATGTCATTTATTTGTTTATTACATTTATATCCTGCCTGTCCTCCAAGCAGCTGAAGGTAGCAAATGGGTTGACCTCCTCCCTATTTAATCCTCTCAACAAACCTGCGATATAGATTAGGATGAGAGACAGTGGTATCCCAGCGACTCCAAGGTCAGCCAGTGAGGCTCATGGCTGAGTAGGGATTTGAATCCTGGTCTCCCAGGTCCTAGACCATTTTTCTAACCACCACACCACTGCTGCACACATACTTGTATATAAAAAAGAGGTGCATATACAAACAGAATGCACACATTGCTTTCGCATTTCATTACTTTAACTGAATTCTATTCTTTTCATAAGTCACTTCTCTTTTTATCTATTCAATACATGAAATTAACCACAGGGGAGGAGGTCATTTTGAACGGGGGTTCCGTTCCTGACCCCCTTGCACATCGGCAGAGCGTGCATAAGCCTGCGCTGTGCCATTTTCAGGCCACTTCCAGTTCAGCAGTGATGAGCATGTGCGTGGTCTCGTGTCAACCAGACACGCATAATATGGCCACGGCTTGCACTACTATTAAATTCCACCTATTTGTAACTGGAGGATTGCCAAGAAAGCCCAACTTGGTTACATCTCATTTCCAAAAGAGGACATTCTCAGAAATGAGTGGATTATTTGCAGGGAAGCAAATACATACATGGGCCTAGTACATAAAGCTCTAAACAACATGGAACCCAAGTACACCCCAGACATTGCCTTCTCCAGCTACTGCCCCATCTATCTATTAAAATCTGCTGAGAATGGCCTACTTATTATTCTGACTATAACTTCTGTTGGGCAGGCAATGACACAAGACAGGGCATTCTCGGTGGTGGCCCCTCACCACAACTGTGGAACTCCCTCTCAAAGGACACTCGGTTTCCCCCCACCTCCATGTTAGCCTCATTTAAGCATTAACTGTAAACAGAAACAAAAACCACACAGCCAGCCCCTTGGAACGTGATTTATTTTCTTGATGTTACTGCATTTTGTATATTTATTTTATTTATTTGTATATGTCTCCAACACTCTAACCACTCTATGCCATACTGGTTTATGATGTTATGATGCTGTTAACATCTTCTTTTTAAATTGCATCATTAGCCACCCTGTGCCCCTACTGGGAGGAAATGCAGGATACAAGTATGAGGAATAATGGTAGCCCTGGCTCTGAAGAGGTGTCCAGTTTTCTCAATTTCCAGACTCCTGTTCTGTTGTAAATTTCTCTTGAGGATTTTAAAGTGTTAAGGAGGTTAGTTTCTGCATAGTGCAGATCAATAGTAATCTTGTTCAGTTTGCACAGGGACGGATGAGTTCTACAGAAATACCATCTCTTTAAAGTGATAAAAATTGCCCTAGCAACTGTTGCCTAGGCAAACAATACTCATTTAAAAAAAGTATGGCACTGCATCTATTCTGAAAGGGATGTAACCTTATCTTCCACAAATCAGAAGGACATTTATTATGTTAATGTGGTTAAGTTGCACAACCTAGTTCCTGCCAAAAAGCTTTTAAATTACATTATGGTGTGTGCTTTTTGTTTTGCAGAACTGTTACTTAGCTGATTTACATTGGAGGGCGAATGCCAGAATCTACTAAAGCTGATCTCAGAACTGTTCTAGGGGAGCACCATAGACTTCAGTGTGTCTACCTTGGAATAATGGGATTGTACTTTGCAACATATACATATTCTTTTCTTAACTAAAAAAATATATATTTCCTTTCGGGAGAAAGAAACTGAAGCTGTCACTCGGAATTTGAAACTGCCTCTATTCCAGCTGCTTAAAATCAGAGAGCATCCTAAGGACTTAAGCCCAGTACTTCCTCTTTGCCTGTTCTGATTCACTCGCTTGGGCTGCTTTCTGCATGGGACGGATTTTTTTTGCTGATGAAGTCTACTAAGTGAATATTGCCTCATGACAATCAGTCACACACCTAGACAAAAAGAGAAGACAACTGAGAACAGCACACTTTCACTTCCAGCAAATGCAACCATCCAAAACAAGAAAGCCCAAGTCCTCTTTTTTCTGCAGCTGATCAAGGTAACTTTATAATTTCTACTGTAATTTTTATTTGCCCCTGCATTCTGTACATCAGCCAGTTACTTATTTTCCTGCTATGTTTCATGCAAACTTTATTGTGCTATATATATATATTTAAGTCCTGCAGTGTCTAAAAAGGCACGAAAGCTACAATGCTTGTGTGCCATGTTTTGGTGTAAAATGCTAGGCAACTATCAGTCGTAGAATTTACAGAGGGCCAAGTATGCAACTATCATTTATAGAGGTCAAATATATTTAATGTGACTATCACCTGCACTTATAGCTGAAAGCGAACATGAAACATTCCTGTTTCAAACAGTAATCTATTTAGGCTATATCGATAATGCAGAAAAGGGGAAAGAACACAAACATAAGCTATATTTTACATGGTTGTAGACATTCTAGTTCGAAAGCACACCAAAGTGCAAGTAGAAAAATAGCAACCGCTCCAGCGGGAAGGTAAATGGCGTTTCCGTGCGCTGCTCTGGTTCACCAGAAGTGGCTTAGTCATGGTGGCCACATGACCCGGAAGCTCTACGCCGGCTCCCTCGGCCAGTAAAGCGAGATGAGGGCCGCAACACCAGAGTCGTCCGCGACTGGACCTAATGGTCAGGGGTCCCTTTACCTTTACCTAGACATTCTAAAAGCATGCATACTGCCACTTCTCTGCTCGCTTGTTCTTGAAAAATTCCACATAATATTAAAATAGCTTGGGCACTTCTATAGTTTCTAATGTTTTCTGCTTGAAAATGTGTGCTGAGCAGATTTTGTAATAAAGCTACTGTAAGATGAGGAGTGAAGCTGCATGGAGCTAATCACCTTATAAATATTTTGACATCTCCAGGTAAGTAGCGTTTTTTATTCACCCACTCCTGGCTGCACATGCTGGTTGCTGCAAATCAGGTCTGCCCTTCTGCAGAAATATATGTTTTTTCTATGCTCTCCCTATACAATTCAGAAGCAAATGCTTCCCCCGATGGGAACCATTCTCTGAATACACATAAAAGTACAAATCAGAAAGCCTAGGATAAACCTCTTCTATGAGTACAGTAGACATTTATGAGTGGCCAAAAAAGAGAGAGAGAGGAAATGCGTCACCAACAGAGAGGGCAAAAGGTGAAACAGATCCACACGAAATTTGCATGTGCTGATTCATATTCCTTAGATGAAAATTTCGAAAGAATTCATATAACAGAAATACAACAGAGCTCATCACAGTGGAGAAGACTGTAACCAGAGTGCTTGCACAATCCAGGTGGTAACAGTGGCTGGGCAACTTCAAGGCCCCTTCTCTTCCTTGTTTGTCACCTTGACTCGACACCTTGTTCGCCTTCAAATAGAGGACACCCTCTGATAGATACATGCTGTATCTCCTTAATGCTTAAGGCTCCTCGAAAAAAACCCTATTCATTGATTTAACATTCATTCTTATTTTCTTGTAATTCTTAGATTGTACTTTTATTATTTGTTGTGAGGCGGTTGTAAGCCTATGAGCATTCATCTTGCATTTTTCCTGAGTTTGCTTGCTTGTTGTCTTATTAATCATTCATCATTCCTACACTGTTCAAGGCACTTCCCAGTCAGTTTCCAAACAAGAAGTCAGGGTGTGTTTTTTTTAAAAAAAAAAAATGGATCTGCTATGCTAGGACAATAGTGCTTTAACTGAGTGAACCTAAATTTACAGTATGATCTGGGCCCCAGGCCCCACCCCGCAAAATGCTGACAGTCTGGAGGCACCCTTTGTCGTTCAAAAATGTGTCCAGTGGATGCACATGGAAGACTCAGTTGAATGGAGCCCTCCCAACTCCATGAGCCATGAATCATATCTAATAGTTTACAAAGAATACCTAGATAATTCCCATTTTGCTCCTATTTTGGTTCGAGTCGAGGCAACAAACCATGCCATAATCCCTGGCTTAGCATTATGTCCAAACTAGAGGTTGAGGTTTGTTTCACTGCAAACAAAATACACAATGGCTGTACTCTTTGGAGGCATTATGCTTCTGAATTCCAGTTCCTGGAACTGCAAGGGGAGAAAGTGTTACTGAGCTCAGAACATGCTTAGAGGCTTTCCATAGGCATCTGCTGACCCCGTAAGAACAGGATGCTGAGTTAGATGAGTCATTTGCTTGAACCAGCAGTCTCTTCTACTGTTTTTATGTGAATTCAAGGTTTGTTCTTGGTTTACTAATTGGAACTTGGAATAAAAACAGCATTATGTCTGAACCGGAGACAGTGGCTTATTTTACTCCAAATTACATTTCTTTGTCTTGGCATTTTATTTTAGGTTAAAAACAAAGAGGAATGTCAGAGAATTATGAGTATCATTTTTTTCAAATTAAAAAGTCAATAGGAATATTAGTGTAAAATAATATAAACACTAAGACATTCTGAAACCACTTAATGTATTTATGCCATAATTTCAGGAGTCTAATATAAGGTTTCAACTTCCTTATCCAAGTAACATGGTTCACTGGCAGCACAATGTACACATGCCTGCTCAGAAGTTGGTCACACCAAGTTCTATAGGAGTTACTCCCACAGACATATGTATAGAATTGACCAGGCCTTTAAAATTGTTTGTGACTTAAAATCTGAGCTTTTAAGTCTGATGTGTGACTGGTTTTACCTCTTTGTCTGCAGGTTAACAAGTTTTATGCTACCATTTGTTTACAAATTATTGTATTTAAATGTTTTATTATTTTATTTCTTGTGAATCACCCAAAGGACATATGTTGTGGGTCCTAGTAAACAAATCTTGCTCTCCTCCAATCCATTCAGTAGAAACTAAGTCCAATAATATAAAGCCAAGGAGGGGAATTCAAGACTAAACCTTCATTTGGAAATAAATACATCAATGTGTGCACCAGATCTGTCATTCCAGTAAGAGATACGTGTGTTCTTATTTAGCATCAACCACAAGGTGGCCCCAGCAATACACATAAAAGCTGGCCAGCGATAGCACAGTACTCTTGGAAATATACCGTATTTTTCTGTGTATAAGACTAAGTTTTTTTCCTTAAAAATAATGTCAAAAATTAGGGGGTGTCTTATACATGGGGGCGTCTTATAGATGGAAAAATATGATACTTTCCACTAAGACTTACACAAGAAGAAGTGAAAGTCGGGGAGGAAAGGTCTAGCTTAACATCACCTCATGTGGTTTACATCACCACATGATCTTCATCCATTTCAGTTCTGACTCCTTAAGGATTTGGACCAGTTTTAGCCCAGTTTCTAAGACACATCAGGAACTAATGGCAAAGTCTGCACCTCATCCTGGACGGAGTTTCTACTTAAAGTCTACACTTCCACAATTGAATGTGGGGAAGTCATCACCTTATTATAAAGGAACTTAACATTAGCACATCTTGTATTATTTAGATGCATGTGAGAAGGTTCACAGCCTCCCATGGCTCAAAATAGTGTGCTATTTGGAGTGGGGGACCTATCTGCAAGCAGGGACTTAGCCTGCTTTGATACAGTGGAAAGCTGGCGTGCACGTAGGCCAGTGAATCTTCCTGAAAGAATAGATTCCACCTTGATGCTTGGGTTGCTGAGACCAGTTTTGGAAACGTGAACGCAATGTGAAAAAGCTAGTAGGTAACTGCCATGTTTATACATAACAGATATGAAGTTTCTCTGTTATGTTTACTTAAGCATGCAGGTTGTCTGTGTTCTCTACCTCATAACATGGCTTTTTTATGCTTAAAAAGTTGTCCACATTTATTAAGTTCCACTGAAGATAATAACATTTGCTGAAATAATGTGACTTATCTGCTCCTTTTGCTTTGGTAGGAAGAAAATAAAGCCCAAATGAAACCAGAGTACAGCTCTCCTGGAAACTTCAGCAACTGCAGCACCACCAACAGGATGAATCAAGTTCTTTTTCCCTTGTTGTACACTTTTATCTTCCTTGTGGGTATCATTATGAACGGACTGGCCATGGGAGTCTTTTTCCAAATATCCAGCAAGTCAAATTTTATCATCTTTCTCAAGAACACAGTCATTTCCGACATCCTCATGATCCTAACATTTCCGTTCAAAATTCTCAGCGATGCAAACCTGGTGTCCTGGGAATTAAGAGGGTTTGTTTGCAAGGTGACGCAGGTAATATTTTACTTTACCATGTACATCAGCATTATTTTCTTGGGCCTTATAACCATTGATCGCTATTTGAAAACTGCCAGGCCCTTCAAATCATCAAGCACCAGGAATTTATCAGGAGCTAAGATTCTCTCCGCAGTTATCTGGATATTTATGTTCTCTCTGTCGCTTCCAAACATGATTCTGACAGACAAGGAGCCAACACGCGAGAACGTGAAGAAATGCGCTGACCTGAAGTCTGACTTTGGGCTACTGTGGCATGAAATTGTTAACTATGTCTGCCAGTTTATCTTCTGGGTTAATTTAGTCATCATTGTCGTATGCTACACACTGATAACGAAAGAACTCTACAAATCCTATCAAAGGACAAGACGCACCGGGCAAGCAAACAAAAAGACTGTAAATATCAAAGTTTTCATCATAATTGGTGTGTTTTTCATTTGCTTTGTGCCATTCCATTTTGCGAGAATTCCTTATACGTTAAGCCAAACAAGAGATGTTTTTCGGTGCTCCACCCAGAACACACTGTATTACATAAAAGAGAGCACCTTATGGCTGACTTCCCTGAATGCATGTCTGGATCCATTCATATATTTTGCCCTCTGTAAATCCTTCAGAAAGTCTCTCCTAAATGTACTGTGGAAATGTGCAACCAAAACAAGAGGAGATCAAAGTACAGAAACTACTGACAATGAAACGACACCAATGTAGACCAACAAGAATTTCATATAATACAGCCAAGGCTGTTTAGCACCCTCTTCAATACACACATTAGCTTTAGAAGTGAATCTGTGTTTGTGCTTCTACTGAAATCATGAATCACATGTAGTCTGTGATACTAACAACAAGCTGCTGAGTGAGAACATCACCTGCCTTTTCCTGTTTAATATAGCTACGGGACACTGGAAAAACAACAACTGGATGAGTTGGAAGAAGCGTTTCTAATACTAAAAGTGCACAAAATAAATTGATATTCATAAAAACACAGTTGCATGCTCTCCGAAGTCTGGTAATGTCATTAGTAGTTGCACATTCAATGGGCTGCTTCAGATCCAGTGCCCAAGGTTTTATGGGGATTCAGCAGCCTGCAATGGCAAAGTGGGAAGGGCAATTGTTGATTGCACCCAAAGTCACTAAAATTACATAAATAAGTAAAATTAAAGGGCCTTTTAGCTTAACACACATTTGGGCTTTTTAGAGTAGATCCACTGAAATTAATGGACCTAAGTTAGTCGTGCCCATTAATTTCAATGGGTCTACTCTTGAGTAGCATTGGATACAACCCTATATATCTTTCTGTCTCCCAGGTTTGTTTGTTTGTTTGTTTGTTTTTAAAAAAAGAAGAAGAAGAAGAAGAAGAGTTTGGATTTGATATCCCGCCTTTCACTCCGCTTCAGGAGTCTCAAAGCGGCTAACATTCTCCTTTCCCTTCCTCCCCCACAACAAACACTCTGTGAGGTAAGTGGGGCTGAGAGACTTCAAAGAAGTGTGACTGGCCCAAGGTCACCCAGCAGCTGCATGTGGAGGAGCGGAGACGCGAACCCGGTTCCCCAGATTACGAGACTACCGCTCTTAACCACTACACCACACTGGCTCTCAGCATTGTACTTTGGTTCTAGGATGTAGCTGTCACAATGATTTAACAATGGGGAATGTACAGAAGTTGTTTCCTTTTTCTGAATCACATCAGAGCCATCATTCTCTTGTTGCATGCTTGCACATTAACAAACAGCTTGTTGTAAACCAACTAGGACTTGCAAATGTGTCAAAAGTTCACTTTAAAATGAGTAATGCTTGAGCTTTATCAGACAGAGGCATTTAGGGAATAAAAATTATTCTGTCAGGACCGCAGCTTGTTTCTGTTATAAAGAAGTTCGCTGCTTCTTGCAAGACTCTCACAAAAGTAAATGCAAGGTCTGTGGAGGAATGAAGACCTGCCTACCCATGGAACTTATTGACAAATGTATTTTCTTTAGGCTAAACTAGTAACTAAGGTTGTGTAGTGGCCCTACCCACTTATTTCACTTTTGGTCCCACCTACTGCTGGTATGCCCAGAAAGTTAACCAAGAAGGAATGCATCCCTTCAGCTGAAAAAATGTTCCACTGTGATCTTAGCCTAGCTGCTAAGCATGCCTAGAAAGAATTGTCATTTCTCAACCACAAGGCAGTTTTAGGCTGATGTTAGGGCACTAACTATAACCTCACCTTATTAAAATAAGAAAGCTGCACTGAAGATCCCGAAATTGGAAGCAACACTTTTTTTGTAGGAAATGACACAATTTCAAAATGTCCTGGTTAATATTATTACCTAATAACATACTACTGTGAAAAAACTTCTCCGACAGTGCTGATGATTTTCACACAGAACTTTCCTTTATTTTCACAGTGCAAAATTAAATATCCAGTTGTTGTTGTTTAATTAAATTTGTATACCACCCTTCATCCAAAGATCACAGAGCAGTTCACAACATAAAAATTTAAAATGAATATAATATATGGCTGAGAAACGAAAACACTTAACTGAAATCAAAATGAGAAATACAAAAGTGTGTGTGTTTGCACTAGAGAAACCTGGCAAGAATTCTCCAAAAGTGTATAGAAAGATCCAGTGAATAGCAACAATTATTAAAATTTGTAATCTACCCACAAAGTAACAGGCTAAAGATCATGAGACTACCTTTTAAAAATATATATATTCTGACTCTATACTACATTGGATGGCTAAAAAAAAAAAAAAGGTCTCAATTTTTCTTCCGGTGAAAGGTTTTGCAATGACAGTGTCCTTAAGTTCACAGAGAGGGAGGGAGGGAGGGGGAGGGAGGGAGTATAGTAGATGTAGATGACAGGGAGTAAGTATAGTAGATGACAGACAGGCAGGCAGGCAGATATACATATATTCTAATTTTCTGTAATGCTTTTGCAAACGAAACAAAATGAAATATAAGCAGAGGCAGCAGAAACTACGGTATTAACCATAAACACAGATGACCAGCTTCAGTCTAGTGGTGTGGACCGCTTCCACCCATTGAACATGTGAGTAGAAGTACAGTGGTACCTCGGGTTACATACGCTTCAGGTTACATACGCTTCAGGTTATAGACTCCGCTAACCCAGAAATAGTACCTCGGGTTAAGAACTTTGCTTCAGGATGAGAACAGAAATCGTGCAGCGGCGGCGCAGCGGCAGCAGGAGGCCCCATTAGCTAATGTGGTGCTTCAGGTTTAGAACAGTTTCAGGTTAAGAACAGACCCCCAGAATGAATTACGTAAGTTCTTAACCCAAGGTACCACTGTACTACCAGTGTGGTTCCCCATTAGCAGCCACAAGTAGAAAACCCCCAAATGCACACTGAGCCTGCTGCCGTGTGAAAGCATCTGACCCAGTGCAGCCCAAATACACCAGGCTGGTGCAGAGATCTTGCCTGCCTCCTGCTGCTGCCCTGGCTGTCGTACATGGCAGGGCTGCAGATGCAACAATGGCCTCACCGTGTTAGGATTGCTCCCTTAGCTTCTGGCAGCACAGCAGCAACAGGAGCATGGCCCCATGTTCCAGGACACTGCCCCATAGACCTTTAAACGACAGCTAAGTTTAGCTATTAAAAAGACAAAAGTACCTCATAGTATCACACCATGTTTAGTAGAATTTTAGGTATCAACAGTCTCCTATAATTACAATTTGAAGATGTTTCATATGATTAAACTTAAATAACGCATTATCCCACACATGATAACCTCGACTAAAATTTTATTCTCACTTCTACTTCTTTTTTTCCGTGCCAACCATTTCTCACACCAGAAGTTTGCAGATTGGCCAATGGAAGCGATAGTTTCCCTGATGTGCAATTCGCTCCCCTCTGTGCTTCCTCAAGAGGGGACCACAAACAGGATTTCATGTGACCAAAGGAACATAAATAGGCCACTGCCTATTCTTGTAAATACTGCAGCTGTAAGTGAAATTTGTTCTAGGAGACTTTGAGTCTCCGTGCTAAGGTTAACTCAGTTAACCGTGCACAAATGACTGCTACGTCACATGCAGCTTTAGGAGAAGAAGTATGTGTGCCATAAAGTTAAAAAGAGCACAGAGAAAATCTGGAAACATCGACTGCTATATGAAATAGGCAAGGTCACACAAGTGCACTCCACCTGCTACACAAGTCGCACATTCAGAGGCAGTATGTCAGTGAACCTTCAAAGGGGCTCCGTCTCAGTGCCCGTCAGCTGACTGGTGCTGGCAGAGAACTCTGCCAACTGCAGTGCAGCCAATCCCAGCCATGTCAGGGATGATGTCAGGTGTAGGGCAGGTGGCCACAGCTTGGGTGAAAGGCCTAACTGGAACCCCCTGCCAGGACTATTTAAGGCCAAGGGATGGAGGTTCTCCACCACGGCAGTGTGCCACTCAATATCTAGGGAACAACAGCAGGAAAGGGCTTTCATGCCTTGTTTGTTTGCCACCATGTGAAGCAAAATGTTGAACTGGGTGGGCCTTTGGCCTGGTACAACCAGGCTGGTATGTTCTTAATTATATTCCAAAGCATTTATTGCTTTGGTGACTAAAGAGCTTCATAATGAGCTACTGAAAGAAGGAAGGAGTGATTGATCCACAGCAAAGTCTTTGCAATTCCAGCAAAATACTACCACTTACTTTCACAGTGGACTTCAATTGATCCAGACCTGAGACCCACCTATGGCTCCCAACTCGTAACATAGAGCCCACTTTCACATGTGCACTTTTGATTTTAAAATGGTGCTAAAAATGCACATTATTAAACCCAAAATGGCAATTCACAGAGTAAGAGACATAGTGTTTCCTTAGCATTACTGCTAAATAAAAACCAGTGTAGCAGGCAAGTGGTCTGAAATGGGAGAAAGGAGTATGTGATTCAGGGAGGACGGAAACGAAAGCAGGACCACTCAAGCAATTAAGAACTTGGCAACTGTACAGAGAGATCTGTAACTGGATTACCCTCTATGTCCAGCAAAGAACTTTCCTCCCAACCAGCCCAAGTACAAGGAGTGGAGTGAGGATGGTTTGGCATCCTTGTTCCTTCTAGATCTCACTTCCTGTAGCCAGACATCACTTCCTGGGCCCCCAGCGATTGCCATGATGGCAACCGCTGGGCAGCCAAGCTACCCACCGCAACAGACACTTCTGCATTCTATCTACCACAGTGGACACTTCTGTGTTCTAGTGTCCAGCATAGTTAATATTCTGGGGAAAGTCTAGAAAGCCACAGAAACAGAATAGAAACGGAACTTAGTGTCCCTGTTCCATAGAGAGTACCCTTGCTACAAGCATTATTGAAAAAGGCTCTTGACTTTCTCCTGGCACTTTGCAGCACTCCATGGAAAAGGGTAAAACAAGTGTCTCATTGGAAAAATGTGTTCTAGTCCAGACAACACAGGTAGTGCTCCTTTGGTTTGGTCAGCCTTACCTGGAGCCAAATATGGCAGCAAAAGCTTTGCCGCAACCCACCTGGGATGGTCTCATGACCCACCTGTGAATCCTGACCTGAAGACCTGTGCTCCATTGCTTAGGAAGCAAGGTTGGTTGGGAGAACACTTCCCACACACTCATTGACTTATCAGCCTAAGATCAGATGTTTGGGCCTGTTCCATGAGCTGACTGCCTTGAAGGCAATGATGGTTTGGAGAGAAAGCAAAGACTATAGTTAAATATAAAAACCAAACTATAGTTTGTTGTGAAACAGAAAAGGGCGGGAAGGGCAGTAAGCCAGTGGTAGAGGCATGCAAAGGTTAGCAAATTCAAATCACAAAACCACCTTAAGATAAGGCTGGGAAAGACCCTTATATGAAACCCAAGAGAACCTCTGCAAGTGAGTGTGGAAAATGGACCACACAGGCTATATAAAGGACTGCAGTGCCCATCATTCCCAACCGTTGGCCTTGCTGAGTGAAGTTGATGGGAGTTGAGCCAAACAACCTCTGGAGCACACTACATTGACTTTTCCTGCTCTAGGTGGTGCATATGCATGCACACTAAACATTGTATAACATTAGAGTCAGCTTGATAAGACTGCTGATGAACTGAAATTGATCTTAGCCTGTATAAATATATTAATTAAAAGACATAGGCATTAACAATGTTTCAACAAACAAAAACACACTGAATAAGATGAGACCAGCCAACTGATGTTTAAAAACCTTCATTGAGGCTTGTGGCTGGGCGGGGGGGAACCTGAGTGGTAAAAAAAAATGAGGAAGAAGAAATGTAAGTATAAGACGATGCAAGACTGCTTGTGAAACTAAATTTCTCTAACGTTAGTATACTTGCATAGTCCTGGATTAGCCGCCCCGTCTTCCTACAAGAAGAGGTAAGCTATTTTAGTCATCTGCTTGTCTTAAAGATCTTTATTAACAAGCTACTTCTGGAAATGTTGATTCACAGAATTATTACTTTTTAAAGAAAAAGAAATTATTTTTTTTAAGTCTGCCAGTATAGTCAGTATATTAATTACACTGGTAAGGATGAGAGCTAATCTCCTTTGTTGTCTAGAGTAACAAGGCTGTAGTTAGTTAGCACAATGAAATGGAATGCTTTACTACCAAACACAAGAAGGTATCTAGAGAAGTAGCACTGTTTAGATTTAACACCGACTTGCTAAATCAGATAAACTACTGCATTCTTATCCTGCCCTCCTTCCAAGGAGTCAAGGTTGGTTTTTCATGACTGATGGAGACACATTTTCAGCCCATGGACACATTCCCTCTTGATTGACAACCTAACAGCAGCTGTATGCCAGAGATGGGTGTGACCACACACAGAGAGAGCACACACATTCTCATATACACAGATGCATGCATACAAATACTCACTCTCCCACTCCTCCAGTGATTAGGCTTGACAAAAAGAGTGTTTTAGCTTTTCTAATTGCTGGAGCAGGGTTGGAGAAGATCTTCCTGGAAACTGTAGTCGGCAAGAGAAGATTAGCCAAAAGAAGACCCTTTCCCCCACAAGTCTGAATGCGTTGGGGGGCATTTTCAGCAAGGTGGATGACAACTGTGAGCCCCTCTGAAAACACTCTTGCCCCACTGCAATCATGTTTAGAATGAGCTTTCTATTCTACTCAGTTCTGTTGGAGCCTATTTACAGCATGGCCTCGGGCGGGGGGGGGTGGTATTGTCCCAGCTGGGGGTACAATACAGAGTCTTCTGAGTTATTTTCTGAATTCAGTGGCCATGATCCAGAAGCAGAAACAAGTAGCTCCAAACATGAGGTGGAGCCTTGGGGTTTTCTGGAATGCAGTTACTTTTAAAAGTCATTAATAATGTAGGACAGACCCTCACTACCCATGTCGGCCCTGCTAATCCTGTGGTTAAGTGACGCAAACTCTGTATGGTTTGAGGGACTCGGGTGCACCTAGCACCCGAAAATATACTTGTTCATAAATTCCTTATAAATTGTTTACAAATGTCCTTATTGCCTGAGGAACTATGCATGCAACTGGGGTGGGGGCCAATAAGTGTTAGCATTCACATAGGATCCTTAGGATTTTAAGAGAAAAGACACTTTAGTGTGGAGCGGCAGCACTGAAATGGGGGAATTTTACCACTTTCCTAACCTGGCTGCCACTTTCCCACCACAACTTCCTCCATACACACACTAAGGTGTTTTATCTTTGCAAACATGTGTCTTGAACAATGTAGGGGAAGTGATAGCAGAACGGAGTTAAGCCACCACTCCTCTTCTCCAAAACCTAGAAGCATTCTGTGCCGCTGTTCTAACCTTCTGTTAAATAATTCTTCCTCAGTCTCTCTTTCAAGCCATGAATGAAAGTCTCAGCATCTCCAATGGGACATCATCCTTGGCTGGACAATGCCACCGAGACACCAGGATAGCGCATGTGGTATTCCCAGTCCTGTACGGCATTCTTTTCCTTGCTGGATTTCTGCTGAACAGTTTGGCTCTGTTGGCTTTCTTCCAGATTCGGACCACATCGAGTTTCCACGTGTACCTTAAGAATATATTGCTTTCTGATTTCGTAATGACACTGATGCTGCCGCTGAAGATTCTGACGGATTCAGAACTTGGGCTGTGGCAACTTAAAGCTTTCGTCTGCCGTTTCTCGGCTGTAATATTCTACGAGACAATGTACATAAGCATAGTGCTCCTTGGACTGATTTCACTAGACAGGTTCCTCAAGATCGTTCGGCCATTTGGGAAGTTTTGGTTGCATAATGTCACTTCAGCAAAAATTCTTTCTGGCTCCGTGTGGTTCTTCTTTTTCGCCCTCTCCTTGCCAAACATGATCTTGTCAAACCGCGAAGCCACAAGTCTCTCTGTAAGGAAGTGTGCTTCCCTGAAGAATCAGTTGGGACTGAAGTGGCATGAAGCTGTAAACTACATATGCCAGCTCATCTTCTGGACTGTGCTAATCTTAATGCTCCTGTTTTATATAATTATTGCTAAAAAGATCTATAGCTCTTATGTAAAAACCCAGACAAAAGAGTGCAAGATCAAACAAAGGGCAAAGAGCAAGGTATTTATAATTGTAGCTGTTTTCTTCATCTGCTTTGGCCCTTTTCATTTCGCCCGAGTACCTTACACTCTTAGCCAGATTGGCAAAAATATTGACTGCAGTCTGCAGAACCAACTATACATTGCTAAAGAAAGTACCCTCTGGTTAGCAACTGCAAACATATGTATGGACCCACTGATATACATATTCTTGTGCCGACAATTTGTTGAAAAGGCTTTTTGTGTTAAATCACGAAAATCTAGGTATACAACTCAAGAAAATCAAACTATTGCACTGGACACTGGAATATCTACATAGACATCTTGGTTGGTGGCAACTTCTTATTCTAACATTTGCACTACATTGTTGTCAAATTAAAATGCATTTTAGTTTCAAGTGGGTTGTTGTTTGATGTGATTCCATTCTGACTGATTGAAATTTTAGCCAGCAAAGGAGTGACTTAATTAGAGTGAATGGACACTAACACTAACAGCTATTCATTTTAATTGAATGTACAGTGGTACCTCAGGTTACAGACGCTTCAGGTTACAGACGCTTCAGGTTACAGACTCTGTTAACCCAGAAATAGTACCTCGGGTTAAGAACTTTGCTTCAGGATGAGAACAGAAATCAAGCAGTGGCGGCGCGGCAGCAGCGGGAGGCCCCATTAGCTAAAGTGGTACCTCAGGTTAAGAACATTTTCAGGTTAAGAATGGACCTCCAGAACGAATTACGTTCTTAACCCATTGTACTCTTCTGTGAAGAGGGCACAGCTATTCCTAATACCCAGACACTGAAACTAAATGAGACAGACAGACAGATATGCTAATGGTCACCATCACATACTTATGTGATAATGAGCTCTAGAGATTGCATCCTATGGAAAGTAGTCTGTTACTGTCAGGGACTGGTAGGGCTCTGAGAAGTGTATAGAAGAGATAGTGAGGCCAGAGGCTGATCTACATGGCATGCATGCTGTAGAGACCAAATGTGGGTCCAATGGTCAAGAAGGTGGTTTCTGCACATGCTGTAGAGGGAAGTGAGGGGCAGATGGATCTCATCTACTTGGGAAGTTAGTCCATCTATGAAAAGGAAAACGCTGATCCTAAACATTTACTGCCTTGCGGGATATCTTCAGGAGAAGAAAAGGCTAAGGAGGAAATTCTTAGGAGTCCCTAAGACAGTCAGATGGCGTCTTGTACGCCTCCTTCCAGCAACTCCGGCAGCCAAGCTGATGCCAAACATATGGCTCTGCTTTCCTTTGGACCACATCTGTGAGGCTGAGAGGGGGGTCTTGTCATCTGGGCAGGCCGGGACCTTCATATGCACTGCCCAGGCCCGCACCTCAGGGAGGTCACTTAGTGCTGCTAACACAGCGGTTTGACTTCGCCCCTGGAGGCTCACTCCACTGTGTCTCGAGACAGACAGATGCCAACAACTATTTTCTCCTATATGTTATAGGCAATAGATAATTACCTACTTAATATAGTGGGTAAATATGTGCTGGCAGGACATGCTGCACAACAGTAAGGGGCCTAAACTTAACGATGGGTGTAACCATGATATAAAACAGAGTTGCTCCTTAAAACAAGGGTGCGCCAAAGGCATGTGAAATGCTTGAATCAGCTGCTTTTCAACTTCTTTCAACTTTTAGCAAGGGATGCCAAATATTATTTTTTTATAGTAAGGAAGGGCAAGATGAAAGGTTAAATTAAGTATATCAACTTCCAACTTTTTCTGGAAAAAAGAATTGTTTGATTGCTTCTAGTTCCTACTGGAGTGGTGAAATGAGAAACACTAGCCTTACAGTAGGATAAAAAATATCCTCAAGCAAGGTTTGCTTTCTTATATTTCTTGGCCAAATTTACAGCCAAGAAGCCCTGAGTGGCCACTCTTGATAGAGAAAGTATTTGGAACAAAGTGAAGATAACGCAGAATTCTGCTTATGCGTTTCTGTATAGTCAATTCTAACCCAGCAGATGGGGGTGGTTCAGAATGCAAATTCTCCCAGTTCAGAATGCCTTACTCCAACAGAAATTGAGTCCAGACTTTTCTGAATGTTGGGCCTGAGCTTGTATTGTTGTTTGTACTACCAACAGCAGCCTGACCCCTCTCCCATTACAGACACTTTACTGGGAGTAGACAAGGGTCAATAGCAATGTTATGAGCAAATTATTTCTCTCCCTGCCTTACTTCCACTGAGGTGCCTAGAACACTGCAAAAACAGCATCCCAGACACAGGAACCTTGGGAAATCATTGCAGAATTCTAGGCATTCCAAGAGAGGGAAGAGTGTCAGACAAAGACATTGGGTGCTGTTGTCCACTGCCAGGAAAGTTTGGGAGAATGGAAGGGAAATAAGTAAAGAGTGTCAGTCAATCTATTCACTTTTTTTGCAATATTTCCTTGCAAGTTCTTGAAAAGGCTTGAAAGTGTTTTTTAAAGAGCTTGCAAGGAGCAATAAAAAAATGAGCTAGAAGTGAGACAAGATAAGGGGAGCCTACCCATTAATAGTCAGCAGTAGAAAGGCCTTCAGTTTCTGTAATGTCGGCAGTGAGGCAGAGAGATAGGGAAGAGATGCTTGCATCAAAAAGTCCATAATATAACCAGCCAAAATAAAGCACAACATACTTGTTTACTTGTCACATGTTTCTTGGGCGGGGGGGGCAGTAGCTTTTATGCCTATTAAAGCAAGTACAGTTTGTTCCCTACTTGAATCCATCATAAATATCTCACACAACTATTATTATGCAGGTGGGGAATTTCAAGGGAAACAAAACATTTTGTTTACCACTTCAGTAGGAACTGTGCTTTACATCTATGTGGGCTGTGCAGTCCTCAGACTGCAGCTCGTGACTGAACAGGGCTCCATCTATGCAATTAATTAATTATGCCATTGTTGTCATATTCTTTTGTTGCTTGATCTACAAAGGTTGCAAGGGCAACTTTCAACAAATGCACAGAAGTAAAAAATAAAATAAAATGATCACACATTAAGTCCCAACAAGTGAACCACCTCCTTTTACCAACTGCATTAACATGATGACCGTTAAAAACAGTGTTCTTGCACAAGAAAAAATAAACTTCACAAGAAAAAATAAGCTAAGAATCAAATGCCTGGGAGTAGAATGGGGTGATGAACCTCAAGGTCATGGGCCTGCCAAGCCTCCACATTTGACACACGAGCTCATTTTGACCAAACCATGCCTACCTGCCTCATACCTGATACCCTATGTCCATCTATCAATATCTAAAAGACCACAGCTGCTGCTGCTGTATTGCTGCTAAGAAGAAAACAAAGCACCATACTTCAACTTGAAAGTCATCATAGGTTCTTTTGCAGGGTTCTCCCTCCTCTTCTCATTAACTTTGCAATTGGCAGCATGTATGTTACCAACCACATGGTGCGTTCCATTATATGCTGACTAGGCTTTAACAAGCCTCAGCTTGCGAGTCGGCAAACTATGCGCCCAGATTAGAAGCAACACAGGGCTCAATTTTAACTGTTTATAGACTACTATAAATTTCATTAGTATATTAACAGAACTGCCATAGCTACACCCATGGAAACACCTATTCATGAATCCCCAGTGTGTCTGCCTATGCAGTTATGCATTCTACGGGGAGATCAGAAAAGCATGCAACTTAATCTATCCATTTCATTGGATATTAAGTATCCGGCCTTCTTAACAAAACACGGAAATGTAGAGGTTTGCGGGGGGGGGGGGGGAGTAAATTTGTCTTCATACCCATTTCTGGCCAGTGGTACAGGTTGTGTATGATCTGACTGCATCTGACCATCCAGAACAGTCTAATTTTAAAGATCCCAAATTCTCCCATAACATAGTGGTTGCCCATCAACAGATAGCACCCAGGCAGCAGCCCATCTAGTCACGGTGGCGAGATGTATTATGAATCTATTACAATTATTATAACATACTCATCTATACATATAACAGTGCGGTCCTATGCATGTTTTCAAAGAAGTGGAGCTCACTGCGTTCCATGAGTGTCCACAAGACTGCAGTCTTAATTAACATATGTAGGTCTGTGTCCTCTTTTTCAGTGACGCATTGCCTCCTTTTTTGGTGATGTGTAAGTGCTCCACCTTGCAGTGATTGCGCTGGCAAAAATTTTTTTGCAAGGAAGAGTTGACATGTTTTCAGAGATGAAGCGGAACAGAGAGAAAAAATACATTTGCCGTACAGTGTTGCAACCCACCTCATGCAGGAGCCCAGAATGAGAGGAGGATGAACCAGTCATATTAAGAGGACCAGCTGCAGAGGGGCGGAACCCATGTCCACACCCAAGTCACTGAGGACCCCCTTGAATTAGAGACACCCAGGAGCACAACTCCTGAGCCAGATTCCCCTGAAGGGGGATGTTTTCTTTTCTAAATACAGTGGTACCTCGCAAGACGAATGCCTCGCAAGACGAAAAACGCGCAAGACAAAAGAGTTTTCCGTTTTTTGAGTCGTTCTGCAAGACGAATTTCCCTATGGGCTTGCTTCGCAAGACAAAACATCTTGCGAGTTCTTGCGAGTTTGTTTCCTTTTTCTTAAAGCCGCTAAGCCATTAATAGCCGCTAAGCCCTTAATAGCCGCTAAGCCGCTAAGCCGCTAATAGCCCTGCTTCGCAAGACGAAAAAACCGCAAGACGGAGAGACTCGCGGAACGGATTAATTTCGTCTTGCGAGGCACCACTGTAAGGGACCTCACATTTCCCTATACCTGCTCACCAACACAGACAACAGACAGGGTGG